>NC_063052.1:24089225-24786725 GCF_018812025.1 Megalobrama amblycephala | reverse complement strand
TTATATGGTGGCTTTTTGGTGATACAAAGAAATATCTCTCCATAATCCACCTACTTTCCATAAACATAACGATAAAATATCGCGCACATTTCTGTGATATGTGAAGTCGCGCACAGGCTTTCCGTCCGGAGTCACGTGCTTGATCAGCTGTTCTGCGGCACATCCGCCTGACTCGCGCTAGAGTGTTTACATGCAGACTGCACGGTGCAGAATGGGCAGACCCGCGTGAAACATTGCAGGTAAATATGTGAGCTGAATTCCCTTTACTGTATTTAAACTGCCGTTTACGGTTGTCGGAGTGCTTGTCAAACCTGAATGCGGCGATAACAAAAGTGTGAAATGTTGTGCAATGATTCATATCGGAAGTGTGGAGCTGCCAGCCCCGTAAGGCCTTTAGACTCAAGAGCTCCATCAATAAATCCAACTTACTTTATTCACTGCTTTTAACATGTTTTCTGACGTAAAGCCTAATCACTAAGCGTCAGGGACATGCATATGAGTGATTATAACTACCACTTTGAAATTTGTCTTTTATTATTTATATTTAGGCTGTAGGGGTGCCTGTAAGTTTCAAATTGTATTTCATTGGTTATGATGTAATATACATCTGCCTATCTGTCTTATGTAATATACATGTCCTTTAAATTTTTCTCTCCATTCTTTTATCCTGGCATTGGGGAAGATGTTGTGTTTTGTTTTGTTTAGTAACGGATTGAAGGCTTGTGTCCTATTTTTACTTCTGGTTAGGGATGCTTTGTGAAATCTTAGTTCTCATGTTTGAAGGATGTACCACAATAGGTGTTGAATAGGACATATTCCCCCTAAATTTCAGAATAACTTATGGGTTTTTAATGGTTGATTCTTACATTTTTATGTTTCAGTTTTGTTGATAGCCAATAATTATTTTTATGCTGTGACTTATTGCTAACATGATGGCCGATATTTCAAATCTGTATTGTAATGTCTATTTAAACAAGTCTTATACATAACTTAGAGAACATGAATAACCGTTTAATATTATGTTTAATGTTAGCAGAGAAGAAAAGTCTTTTTAAAGCACTGATATTAAAGTCGGCATAAAACAGAAGTTGTCTTTTCTTAACTACTGTGACATTTATTCGAGCGAAACGGCTTCTTCTTTTTTTTGTCCATTTTTCCTTAAATTAAAACGAGGAATTGGTTTAATGGTTTTGGTTTGCTATTGCTGTGATCTCATGTGCGTGACAGGTTGACCCGGCCTCATACCAGTGAACATGTCAAAAAATTGTGCTTGAACAAATTATTTATTATAAATACAGCAATATTTAGTAAAAAACAAGAAATGTCCATTTTTAATTTTTCTTTAAGCCATGATATTGTCTGTTTTCAATACTGTATAATTCCAATGGTGATATTAGATATAAAATAAATACAACTTTTAAATAAAAATTAAGCATATCATTTATATAGAGTAAATTAATTTATTAAACTTCATTTTTTGTCCTGCGCCACCTGAATTTTAGTGACGCCCCTGCTGAGAATTCATTACTCTTTCTCCTTGAATATTTTTGATTTAGTTTTGTATGTAACATTATAATCTATTTGTGAAGTAGGACAGACTGAGCTTTGATGGTCTATATGAATGACTTTGGACCTGAGGACACAAATAAACAACAGTTAAAGACTTGCAATGGCATCACAAGACCAGCTTGCCGCCTGTTTTCACACTCGTGCGCTCACACACACACACACTTCTGAGTTAAATTCCTGTCATGTTGCCGTATAAAACCCATACAAACCATGTCAGATTACAATTACCTAATGGCCTTCGGTTAATTCATGTTTGAAGAAAGATGTACTTGAAAGTTCTGTAATACTGGAAAGCACCTTTCAGCTTCTCCACTTTGCAGTTGTGAATGTCTTTAGTTTATAGTGAGCTTTTTTTTTTAGCCAAAAGCATGTGAGGTTTTTAATGTTTGTGAATGCATGTATTACAGAACATAACTGTAGCATTTTTAAATATGTGCACATGCTTTTCTTAAGTATGTACTGCTCTAATATTATGACCAAGCATATTTCTGCACTAATGTATTGCACTTTCATAACGTTGGGTTTTTGGAGTTCATCCAGTAGCTTGTTGAATTCCTAGGAGTCATGTGATTGGTGAAGGAGGTCTGCTCTGTAATTGGCTGATGAAGTGAAGGCATGTGAGTGTGTTTAAACAGGTTTAGGTCTGGTCTGCTTTTGTAACCCTCATTATTGAGTCTCTGGTACCGTGTGCTGCATCCACAGGTGTTTTGATGTAGCGAACTAGGTTTTGTCTTCATGAAACTCCTTAAATTTTTGGAGTATTTTGTGATCTTAATTCTCAAAATACTGTTCAGGTTTCAGGTTTTTACTAGTCTAAAATAACTTTCTTTTAGCATTCCTGTTCATAAATATGAATTTTTCACCTTGTTACCTTTACTTTTATGAGCCATGTTTGCTCTGTAGCTTAATTTTGGTTTTGCACAGGTTTCTATTTCAGCATTCTCACAGTAGTTTTTTGGTTCCTCATTTCTTTACCTAACACGCACACACACAGACACAGTTGAATCGCTTATGTTCATTTGCATAGGGTTGCATGGATATCAGCCTCTGGTGTTGATAGACTTGATGGTATCAAATTTTCATAACATGATAATTGCTGAAGCTTTTATACCATGATGTATATGGTTTTATATCTGAACTCTGAACATTTATATACAATAAAACAAAACACAAAAAATAAGACAGATTTAAGTGCAAAGAACTGTAAAGAACAACAATTAAAAAAAGTCAGAACATTACAAGTCAGTATCTAGGGTATGTTTTAGTGCAGATTTAAATGTAAAAATGTTCGTGTAAACAAATTTTTGAAAATAAATAGGCTAAAGCCAAGTTCAGACTGCACTATTTTAGCCCCAATTTTGGCTCGCCGACAGGTTTTGAGAAATCGCCGACAAATGCCTGAAATCACAGTGTGAATGAGCAAAGACGCGATCTGAGAGAATCGCCGACGAGTCGCCGACGCCCATAAGTTATTTGGCATGCTAAATATCTGGACCTGTCGGCGATTCAAAATCCTGCTGTGTGAAAAGTGTTCTGACTGAAAACCACATCGGCGATGACCGACAGCCAATAAGAGAGCAAGATACAGAGCAGAGGGGAGATCGGGGAGGAGTTACAGACCACTCTCATTGCAGAACACACAATCCTTGTTCCTCTCGTCTCCCCAGCCATTTCCTCCTCAATATTCTTCTTTTCCTTTTCTTGTTTTCGCTGCAAATCAGCGCACAGGCAATTCGTATTGCAAGCTTCTTGCGGGCTACCATTTTTAATAATAATCCCAGTCTCACGTGAGAACTCCGGTCTTGCACGGCTGATATCGCGTTGTTTCCTTGTCACATCTCGCGTGTGTTTGGTTGTGAAATGTAGTTTGTGTGCCAGACAGAGTTGTCGGCGATTCTTCCTATTGTAAAGTCATGCAGTGTGAAACCTTCTGTCGCTGATCCATCGTACAGTGTGAACACAGCAGCGACTGAATGCTGGCCAAGATAGTCATGTAGTGTGAAAAGAACAGTGACCCGACTACTTTGAAAATCATGCAGTCTGAACTCGGCTTTATACTTATTTAAAGCTGCTGTCCCTACCTTTTTTTTTTGTTGGTTAAAAATGATCCAAAATAAATTTTTGAGCATGTACATAATCAGTGTTCAAAATCTCCTTACCTTAGCCCGATTCACAACGGTAAGCTTGTAATAATGTTTTAGAATTCGGGTGGTATTGGTGGGAGCATAGTAGGCTATATTGCATGTGAGGAGGATCATTTATAGCCTTTTCTCACAGCAGCTGCGATAATTAAACTTATCATTTTGATGGCGGATTGTATGATATGACAAATTGACGTTAGTGAAGAATAGACTATACAGAAATTGATATCTACAGGTAACGCTAATACACATTAAATACACAGTCACGCAATGCTGATGTTAACATTAAAGGTGCTAAAGAGGATCTTTTCGTCGACTGAGAAACCGAAGACTGTTAGTGAGTTTTTGAAATGAGCGCATGCGTAAGAACAACTCCCTTCACAGCTCATTTCAAGGGAACGCCTCCCAAAACTCGTGCAAAAGTATTGGAACACAAGTGTTTGTTTACCACTGGCATTCGCTGTGTCGTGTTAGTGGATTCATTATGTCGGACTCACCGCAGGTAACTCATAATCTGCAGTTGTTACTCCTGTCTCCTGACAAAAACATTGCATGCGACGCCTGTGGAGTGTGGAAAGTTACTGGAGTGCGCTGCCGCGCACGTCTCGCACGTCTCGCACAAGGAACGTCACGGCAGTGATTGACAAGCCAGAGGGCCAATCGTTTACGCAATGATCGCGTAAACGATTGGCTGATGTTTTTAAGGCCCTACCTTGTGCACAGATGATGTATATTAATATTATTCCTTTCAGTGCACCTAATAAATAGTCTTTTATCAGTTAGTAAAGACAGTTTCAAGTAATATTGCAAAAACAAAACATCCTCTTTAACACCTTTAACAATTTGAAAACAAAGCATAACAATAATAATAATTTGCACATTTTGACGTTTTGATATGAGCTAAGCGATCATTAGATTTAATCACCATTGGCAGCATGATTTATTGTAATGCTTATTTTCCTTAGTCAGAACAAAAGTGGCAGACATGTTACTTGTTCAGATGAAAATTCTTATTTTGGTCATACTTCCAAGACTACAATCTGTGATTCTGAAGTACAGTGTGGTGATTGACAGCAAACATTAGATTCATTTGCGCTGACGAGCCGTGTCGAGGCACAATGCACGTAAAGATAATAATTCTGCAAACTGCAATTGCAGGTTTCAAACAGAGATGGCGACAAAGAGGCAAAATTACAGACTGCAGCTTTAAGTATGAACTATTTAAGTATTTGGTGCTATGATGAACACCATAGCAAATACAAAATATCTGAATATAGCTGTAAATATTGTGCAGAAACAGAGAGTAGTGCAGCTGGGGCAATGGCTGCATTTCTGCTGTTCCATAAGCACCATCTACTGTCAGAATGTGTGAATGTACTGTCTCTATGTGAACTGCATTCTAATTAGTTAAGTTTGTAAGATGGGCCTGTGCAATATCCATATTTCATTATTACTTTTCTTTCTCTCTTAGACTCAGTGCAATACAGATGAACTGTAAATTAATTTCTTTCTCTTCTTCTAATTAACTTGTCGCTGTTCTATTGTGTATTTTAATATTGACTGTTGTATTAGCGTGTTTGTCTTTGTCTTATTGTGTTGTATATAGTTTTTCGTTTCTTTCTTTCTTTTTATGTGTAACCTCTACCTGCCAGGGGGTCCGCAGATGGAAATTAGCCTAAGGCTATAATCTGGCATATTTACATTTGTCTTAATGTTCATTAATATGCATTGTTCCCCCTTTTTCCTAAATAAAAAAAAAAGAAAAGAAAAAAAAGAAAGTGAATGTGCGTTTTCATCTTATTCACTTGTTCTTTCATGCTTCTCATCAGTGTTGCGTTCTTTTTTTTACATCAGAGTGAGCATTCGTCTTTGACGTAGCATACATACAGTGTTGTAAATTTTAACTCGTTGATGGAAAAGTATTCTAAAAATCTAAATTCATAATAAGAAATTATTCTTAGTATTTTGAAGTGCCCATGATAACTATACTGTGCATGCTACCATATTATCATATTACCATATATGGGCATATGTATATGTACATTAGGCTGGCTATCCATCCAGGTTTATTTTGGACAGTCCAGTTTTGAAATGCCATGTCCATCTACCGCCACATCCTTATGCTGGATGCTCATTTGTCCTCTTTTTAAGGTCATTATTTTATATAGTAATGTTATAAAAATGGATTGTTCTGTTCCTTGATTCATAATTGGTTGAGCCGCGTTTGAGCCTGAAATTACTCTAGAAACGTAACCTCATTGCATCAGTATTACTGCACCACTGCACATTTGTTGCTTAGCAACAATTCTGCTATCGGTTTTACTGCACTAAAGACGTTCTTCATCAATGTTAGCCCCGCCCACTGATGTCTTAGTGAGATGAGGAGGAGAGAATAGCGATACAACAGGACAAAAATAACATTACCTTTCAAAGGATCCTAATGCTAGGAATATGGTTATTTATTTTCAACAATGTGAATGTCTCAGTTGAGCTTATTTATTTCTCTTTGGTATTTCACTGTGGATTCTTTGGTAAATCAATCGCAATATGATAAGGACTTGAAAGTAATGCAACAACATGTAAGTAACTATATTAATTCTAATGCTTCATCTGAAATGTAATGATTCATGAACTCGACAACATGTCTGTGATCGGCTGTTCATCACTGCAACCTTTCATGTCATGATCTAAATATAATGCCATATATCTAAATGTAATGCAGCACTTTTCACAATTAGATAAACTTGAGAGCTGCAATAGTGAAAACATGCTAAAAGAAAGAGTAATACTTGGCTATTTCAAATGGAAAGATGTTAGCCAATCACAGCAGTGGGTGTTTACACACAAGTCTCACAGCAGACACGCCCCTTAAAACGGGGGCATTCAAACGCAGGCTAAAATCAGGGTAGCAAAAATGCCTTTTATTTATAAATTATGATATATCTATATATAATTTTTGACGTAAAAAGCATACTAACATTATAAGTGCACCCCAGGAAACATTAGTATACAACAAAACAACGCAGTTCATGACCCCTTTAAAAAATGAGACTCTCCCCGACTTCCTAGGTTGTCTGTGAAAGCCTGTAGACTAATTGATTTCAAGTAACAGGAAAATCCAAAGGATGTGATGGTTGTGCGCCATTCCGAGAGCCACTTTTGTTCAATGAAATGTGAAAAGAAATGCTTATAAAATATTCAGGATAAAACAGCTGAACGAGCTGTTATCTACTGTAATGTCTATGTGTCTCTACTGTAATGTTCTGGTTGGTTGAGCCTTGTAAAGGGGTGCTCAAAGTTAAAATAATTTCAACACCTTGTTTCATAAATTAACGAATCAGCATTCTTGAATGGATTAGTTGAATGAATAGTTTAATGACTCACTCAAAGACCGTCCATTACCGTCACTGACAGCCTGTCTAGAACGCGCAGAGACAAGCACTGCTGATGCTGGATACTATTGGGAAATATCAGCAGTCTTCTCTCGTCCAGTCCGATTCGAGGATCGGAACTAACTGTTATACAGAATAACAATAGCCCAATGAGTTTATTGTCAGGTTTGTGTTCTGTTATGTGGACCCTTATTTTGACATTCTGTTGTGTTTCCTTTAGTTCCTGTTTCTCTGCTCTGTTTAGTTTCAGTTTCATTGGTTACTGATTATGTCCTCATTAGTTGCTAATATAGTTATGTATTAGTTTCACATATGTCTAGTTTATTTCCTTTGTTCTACCCCTGTTTATATAACCCTGTGTTTCAGTTGTTTTTGGTCAGTTCTCTTTTATGCATTGTGTGATTTTCATTATTTTCCTGCTTGGTCATTCAGATTGTTTGGATTACTAGTAAAGCCTGTTTTATTGAGTCTCCTTCATGCTCATGCCTGTTGACCACTTTTTAACACTTAGTTAAATAGCAAATAAATAAATAAACAAAAATGTAAAAAAAAAAAAAAAAAAAAAAACATGATATTGAGCCACTCAAAATTACAGCAAGAGAAATTCCTTTACCTCGACAGCCCTAGCACGCAGAACATATTTACATATTTATCTAAACTTTGCTCTCAGCAGTGTGGATGGCATCAGGATGTTTGCTGCATAGGTATTTCTGATATTTTACTTATAAGTGAAGAACAGAAAAAAACTTCGCTGTGAGTATGTTGGGGCAGTGAATCACATTCAGTCTCTTGTACATTACCTGAGCAGGAGTGCGAGCATGAGCAATAAGTTGCTGGCTGCAGTTTACTTAATGGCCACCGGTGTCGCTAATAACAAGGGTGTCTGAATTCTACATATATATAGCCCCTTTAAGGGGTGGGCTGAAATATTATTATAGAATAACCATTTTATTAAAAAAACCCTTTTTCAAATATATACCAAAAAATAATACATTTTTTAACTTAAAGAAAAATTTTAAACTTTTTTTTTTTTTTTTTTAAACAAATATATCTGATTATTTTTCATCCTGGCATCCTGGATTGTTTTTATCCTGGCATCACAGAATCCTAATGTGTTCTTTTTTGGTGTTATAGAAATGGCCACCATAATGTACATTTATATGTATACTGCCATAATCAAGCTTTTCTCATTGATTATGCGTGTATAAGCACATACACACATACAAGCACAGGAAATTTTCCCCTGCATCTGAATCAAGTAAATTCTCTCACCACAGTTATTTGGTGCAGTGATAAATATTTATGCATGTTGTGTGCGCGTGTGTGTGTGTGTGTGTGTGTGTGTGTGTTTGCGCTCACTGCGCATATGTGTATAGCTAATGAAATATGCAAGGATTCATTTGGGAAGTGATTGCATCAGTGCTGCCTTTAGCCTGCAGCTGTGACAGTAAATGCAGTAGTTGCAGTGTTAGAAACAGATTGATCATTAAGGCAATAGTTTCATGCTACACCAACCGAATATCATTTAGCAAATTATAGAGAGCTATTTACTTTTCTATTTTTATTTGTTTTACCTAATCTTTTTTTTGTGAATCTCTTCGTTGAATACATTTGTGTGAGGCATCTTGCACGTCTAGTTTTATTATTATTGTAGTGTTTAGCATATTTTAATTATTATTCATGTGTCTGTCTGTCTTGACTTAATCATTCCTGTAGTTGTCCCTGAGGCTTTATGCTAATTTCCTGCACTGTACTTCACTGCAGAGGATTCTGGGATTTCCCACTGTACCAGAGCTAATGCATAAATCTAATTGAGCTGGGCCAAGGAGGTCTATAATAGCTGGAGAAAGCTATCCATTAGCATTCCCATTAATCTCTAAAGCAGTTGCTCAGCTGGTGCAGGATGTTCTGCCATCTTTGCTAATGAAATACTTATGATTTATTAACATTTTGTTATTTTTGTCAGGAAAAAAAAAACAAAATTTTGAATGACTGTCAATGAAGAGTGATGCTTTTAGCTTAGATATGATGCAGTTGTTACTATTTAATAATAATAATAATAATAGAACAATTATTATTTTATATTATTTAATTATTCATATTTATATAATTATTACTTTTTATTGCTTAATTTGATATGTTATTTTTTGTGTTCGTTGTACCACTCCAGCTTCATCATTTCTTTATATATCAGCTAATAAACCACAGTTATACATAATGAATAAGTTGCACAGGCTGTATGTTTTTGTACTGAAATTTTAGATCAGTATTAGTTTATCTGCATAATTGATGAAGGACGTTTGCTGGAGTTTGTGTCTGTCAGACTCAGAACCAAATACAACCTCATTAAAAACAACGGAATGTATTTAGGTTTAAAAAATAGGGGGAAAAAATGCAGACAGGTCGGTTTTTTTCCACTTTCTAGTGGCTAATGCTGTCACATCAGCGCTGTCTGGCTCTGAATTGTCTGAGCTTGGATATTTTTGGTTTATAAATGGCTGGGAATCACTTCCAGACAGCGCTTGGCACCGCCAGTGTTTGCTCGCGCACCCTCAGTACCGCAGAACAATGATACCACATATACAACAGATCAAATAAGCACTGTTTTTGTTTCTTTGTTTGCGTCAAGACTGTATGTTTTAATTCACTGAACAACAAATGTTAGCATGGTTGGTTATTCTTGTAAATGAATACAAGTGTTACTGGTGTAATGATTCTGAGGTGATGGTACACTCGCACACACAGTCCAGTTAAATGTTATTTAAAGAAGTGTTGCTAGCACTCTTAATTTAAGTTGCTGTAATGAATTTAGAAACATTCTGGCTATGAAATACATTTATATTCTGTGCCACAATTACCAGCTAAACTTGGACTTGATTACAAACCGCTTTGGAATATATGAAACAATGTGATCAATCCAAACTATCAGTCTGTTTGCTGTGTACTAACCAGACATAATAAAAGCTACAGTATCTCTGCCATGTTGATCTGATGAGTTACTGTTCTATCCAGCTCTGAAAAGTCGATGATGGAGAAGACATTTTGTCAGTTGTTAATTTTGTTTATTTGTTTCCATCGCACTGCTTCATGCTATTCAATGGTTTTGATATGTAAGCCATTAATATTGTTAGTTTAGGCTCTGTCTGTTTATTCATTTGTTTTGCTCTGTTGTTTGTTGTCAGATTAGTGGTTAGTGGACTGTGGTCTCCATTGTGATCAGGCCTATGAAGAGTGAGTATCCACACAATACCTGCGTAGATGTAGTTCTTGTTTTGTACTGTGGTGTCGATTGTGGCTTCATCTCTCTCTGTGGTTTTTCAGGACATGCAGCACCCAAATTTTGAAACACGACACCCGCTGCAGCAGGAAGAGCAGGAGACTGGTTATGACCCTCTGCAGAACTACAACAGGAACAGAGACCGTAAGACACCTAATACATTTACATTCAAATTTGAGATCTAACAGTATGAAGAATAGGACTGCATATTTTATTAATAAATATTGGCTATAACTGATATTCTAAGAACAAAAAAGGCATCAAATCACATTGAATCATGTTCAAAATGGTGTGCAATTTCTTTTGTCTCCTAATTTACCCAAATTTTTTTCTAAAAGCCCTTCTGCCAGTAGAAAATCTGGAATGTTGTTCCCACAGAAGTAAAATCAGACATAATTGTGAAAAAGAGTGAAAAAGAGAACAGTTCTCTTTGCACTTACGTTTTACCTGTATTTGAAAGTGAAATTATATTAAATGTTATTATACAGCAATAATAGATTTATGTTGTAATTTATTCTTTTTCATGTGGCTTTCATATTTAATCGAAGAACTAAACATGGTAATCTAGTTAAAAATGTTCAAGGCATGTGTTCTCTAAATAAAGAGAAAAATATTTAATTCATGATTTTAATTTATGAACCAATATAAAAATACATGGTAATTAACAGCAATATTTTACTTGTATACATTACCATTCAGAAGTTTGAGGTTTGTAAGATTTTTAAAAATGTTTTTAAGAATAAGTCTCTTATGGCTAGGGCTGTCAAACGATTAATCGCGATTAATCGCATACAAAATAAAAGTTTGAATTTGCCTAATATATGTGGGTGTACTGTGCATAATTATTATGTGTATATATAAATACAAACACACTCATGTATATTTTTGAGAAATATTTATAAATATGTGACCCGCTCTGGCGAAATGAGTCGGAAGTCGCAACGTTCTATTTTAAGATATGGGCCGATAATGT
Source organism: Megalobrama amblycephala (assembly GCF_018812025.1). Lineage (NCBI taxonomy): Eukaryota > Metazoa > Chordata > Actinopteri > Cypriniformes > Xenocyprididae > Megalobrama > Megalobrama amblycephala. The sequence continues at coordinate 24,775,373 of NC_063052.1, read as the reverse complement.
GGAAAAACAATGAAAAAATCTTTTTTTTTTTTTTTAAGCTAATTTCAAAGAACAGACTTTCAAAAATAATCTCCCAAAGTTTCGTAGTCCAGATAATTGAGTAAAGGTATTTAAATGGCTATTAAATTTGACATGGTTTTACTAAATTCGCTGAAAAATGAACTTCTCAACTCCTCTCGTCACTTATGAGCATTTCCCAGTATCCCCTGAAATGTCACTATCTCTGCTCTCAAAATATGGTGTTACACGTTGTATAGAACCAATCAAAAAGCTTAGAAATGTAAACACACTGACATAAACGCTGATTTTTATCAATGGGAAGCCCCGTTTCGACTGGCAGGCACGCGATTGATCCAGCCATCCTCCTGTCAGACTAGCGCGCGCTCTGTGTAAACAAGCTAGCAGATCTCCTCAGAAAGATTCAAGTTCAGTACTGTATAGTGTAGTGTAGTATACTGTGTGTAAGTTAGTTCTGTTTATTAATAATATTTGAGAAATGTCGCTGTCAAAAAGAGAAAAAAAGTGGCCAAAGCTTTAAACTCACTGGCGGTTGCTAACCTAAGCTCTGCTGCTGGTCTCTCTCTCTCTCTCTCTCTCTCTCTCTCTCTCTCTCTCTCTCTCTCTCTCTCTCTCTCTCTCTCTCTCTCTCACTCACTCACTCACTCACTCACTCACTCACTCACTCACTCACTCACACACACACACACACACACACACACACACACACACACACACACACACACACACACACACACACACACACACACACACACACACACACCCTCTCTCTAAAAATGTAGCACCTCTGTTCAATCTTTCTGATTTTAGTAAATCTTTGTAAAAGTGCCTTATAAAATAATAATTCAAATAAATACTTTAAAATAATTTGAGCTTCAGCCTGGTTTAATAGCATTTATATATATATAAAACTGTCTGGTCAAATTAAGCTGTAAAATAAATAGTTTATCCCTTTAAATGCAATGGATTTTGAAAGATATCAACAAAAAAACGGGCAAAAAAACTTTAAAAGCGATTTTCTCAGGTTTTCAATTGGAAAAAGAGGGCAGACGACCATAATTCAAATGGGTATATCTTTAAAACCATTCAAGGTATGACTTTGAGTAGGATATCATTTTAAAGCTTATTGTCTCAAGTTCAAAATCTCAATTTTGCTGGATCAGATCACATATATGTATTTATTTATATTTTATATAATTTATATTATATATGAATAAAAATTATTTTGTACATAACATATTTCTCTTAAATATATATATATTAATTTGTGTGTATTTATATATACATATTAATTACACACTGTACTTGCACATATATCATGCAAACTTATTTTGTATGCGATTAATCGCGATTAATCGTTTGACAGCCCTACTTATGGCTGCATTTATTTGATCAAAAATACAGTATTATTACAATGCAGTTTTCTATTTTAATATATTTCTGTGATGGCAAAGCTGAATTTTCAACATCATTACTCCAGTCTTCAGTGTCACATGATCCTTCAGAAATCATTCTAATATGCTGATTTGCTGTTCAAGAAACATTTCTTATCATCAATGATGAAAGCAGTTCTACTTGTAAACAGTCTCCAACTGATCCTCTCACTCTGTCCGTGTGTGTGTGTGTGTGTGTGTGTGTGTGTGTGTGTGTGTGTGTGTGAGAGAGAATGAGTCTATTTTACACTCTTTAAGGTTTAGAGATTAACATTTCGGTGTGCTTTTGCCTGCATCACAGGATAAGAAATCTCTTAGGCCATATCTTTTTTTTTTTCTATCAATTTGAATAACAAATTAAAGGCATAGAACCAGTTAACTTGTTGTGCACTGACAATATAGTTTTATATAAAAAGACCTTAAGTACTTGTGGACTTACAAAAGTTTGAAACTGAAATTGATAGCTTCATGCTCATTTGAAATTGACCTATGACATCCTAATACATGAAATTTGTCTCAATTTAAATGGTCTCATGGATGTGGCTCACGGTCATAGTGGCACCAGCTGGCTGAAGTAAATGTGGTGTCATTCAAACGACTTTGACAGTTCTTTTTTATTTACCCACTTAAAATGCCTATGGCTCGGCATTTCTCTAAAGCTGCCAGAGTGGCGGTGGCACCGGGGCTTTGGCCCGTCATCCCGGCTTGCATCTATATTTGTTTATTTTAACTAAAATATTTAAAAATATATATTTTTTTTAAATTTTGAAAATATTTGAGTTTTGAATTGATTTCACATGGACCGTTTGGATTTATGCAGGGTAATTAATCAAATTTTTATATATATATATATATATATATATATATATATATATATATATATATATATATATATATATATCTAGACAAGGAGGGATTTTTGTGTTTGATTTGTAATTTTATTTCAATTGAAAAATCACTATGGTTGTAGTAATAATAAGGGTGTAACGGTACACAGAAGTCACGGTTCAATATGAGTTTGGCACAACAGGAAAAAGCAACAAATCCCCAAAGCTAGGTTTCTTTTCATTTATTTTGAACAGACTGTAGTGCAAATAACAGTTTGTTTCACCTAATGGCATTTAGTCCCCCTGAGGTAATTGGTAAAGTACAGCCTCCTTTAGTGTATTAAGCACTAAGCAGTAAACAGAATGCACTCCTGCCAATCCCCCCAGATTCCTGATTGCTTAATTAAGGAATTCTTGATTTGTTACTCTAATCGATAGATTGATCAATGCTGAGTGGTAAAATCCAACGGCTATTTTCAAACTTATTTGCACGCGAGTATTACGCTTTTTCAAGAAATCACAAATTGGCATAATGCCATTGTGCTTTTGTAAAATAAAGAAAACAAACAGCATGATGCTTTCTGCTGTAGCGGTTTCCTTTCCATGAAGTTTGTGCGTCAAAAAAATTAATCGAAACTCAGCGTATAGGCTACTAGCAAGCTCTTGTTTTTGGTTGGTGCATAAATCGTCTCTTCTTCTTCCTGTTGTGGCAGTTAGCAAACAGTGTTGCATTAGTGCGCACACCCTTCTGGATTGGAGGGCTGCAGCTGGATACTGTTGACTGTATTTGTCATCTGACTGTATGCACTGAACTGTGACATCCTTACCTTGATGGTTCAGGATGAATAGATGTACCGTTACACCCCTAATTATTAATATGCAATATTACCTAGTGCTATTCTGCACTATGAAAAAGATGAAATTATAATATAAAAGTTAATTATTCCAAGTCCACTGGATTCCAGTTGAGGGTTTAGGTCATCAACTATGATGTCTTAACCATTTTCTGTGTTTCTTTAATTTCAGGAGGATCATTGGATAGTGCTGTTGAGTCCACGTTTCCGTCATACAGGTCTCTCAGTTCATTCATCTTTCCCTAATGCCACAAAGCATCAGAGATTCACATCTGAAACTCTCTGCTGTGTGGTGAAGGAGTATCTCTATCCTCTAACTTTCTGTTTGACGTGTTCTTTACAGAAAGGAGTGGGATGATTTGTTCCAGAACAGTAACTACCTGGCGCGGATCAGGCAGGCTGGCATTAATGGACGATTACGGAGCAGCCGATTCCGCAGCGTATGCTGGAAGGTAATGGTTACCTGACAGCGTGCAGATGACAGACCTAATGCACGAAAATTGTCTTTTTGTTGTTACTGGGGTTGAAAGGTGAAGTGTGCAATTTCTGTGCCAAACGAAGTGGATGATGAGCTTTGGTTTCGTTCATTCCAGCTTTATCTGGACGTCCTGCCAGAGGATAAGACTCAATGGATCAGTCGTACCAAGGAGCTCAGAGCACAGTACGAAAAGATCAAAGAGACGGTATGTGTGACTGTTCACACATGTATGTGATAGTGATTTATGTGTCTTCAGTAGGTTTTGAGACTAAATCATGATTGTTTATCTTGAACTGCAGCACATTACAAACCCTCGCAAAGCTGCCGGCCAACAGGACCTGGTGGTGAACAACCCACTCTCACAGGATGAGGGGGTGAGAGAACATTCAGTTCAGTAAAACCATAAGAATGGATGAATCTGTCCATTACTTATTGATATCTTCATATCTTTCTGTTTCTTTGTGTCTCTCTCTTTCAGAGTCTCTGGAATAAGTTCTTTCAGGATAAGGAGCTCAGGAGCATGATCAAACAAGATGTTTTACGAACGTAAGTGTGTGCACTACCTATAGGCCTACACATGCACTACAATTCAAAAGTTTGGGGTTGGTAAAAATTTTTTTTTTTTTTTTAATCTTTTTGAAAGAAGTCTCACCAAGGCTGTATTTGCTTGAAAAATACAGTAAAAACAATATTGTTATGAAATAATATTACCATTTAAAATAACTGTTTTCTGTTGATTTTTTATATATATATATATATATATATATATATATATATATATATATATATATATATATATATATATATATATATATATATATATATATATATATATATATATATATATATATATATATATATATATTTTTTTTTTTTTTTTTTTATGGCAAAGCTGTTTTTTCAGCATCATTACTCCAGTTTTCATTGTCAAATGATCCTTCAGAAATCATTCTAACAAGGCCAGATTTATGCATAGGCATTCTAGGCACGTGCCTATTCTCGCACGTCCAGGGGGGCCCAATTTACAATGAGGAGAAATAATATTTTTAAAAATGATTGTTATTATATTATTATTTCACTCTGTAAAACAATTAATTCATTTATAAATGAATACAATTTAAAATACTGTTGCTGTGGCGGAAACCTTGTATCTTCATTTTTCTTTTTCATAAATCATTACTATTGGTCACCGTTTACGTCTGTCTGTGGTTTTTGCAAATATTTAACCAATGAAAAGTATTAGAGCTTGTGACTAAATCTCGTCTAACTCCAACTGTCAGTATATGTATATGTGTATATATATATACATATACATACAGTACAGTCCAAAAGTTTGCAACCACTAAGATTTTTAATGTTTTTAAAAGAAGTTTCGTCTGCTCACCAAGGCTACATTTATTTAACTAAAAATACAGTAAAAACAGTAATATTGTGAAATATTATTACAATTTAAAATAACTGTTTTCTATTTGAATATATTTCACAAAGTAATTTATTCCTGTGATGGCAAAGCTGAATTTTCAGCATCATTACTCCAGTCTTCAGTGTCACATGATCCTTCAGAAATCATTCTAATATGCTGATCTGCTGCTCAAGAAACATTTAATGTGTACAAATGTACAATATTTTTCAGGATTATTTGATGAATAGAAAGTTCAAAAGAACAGTGTTTATCTGAAATCTAATCTTTTGTAACATAATAAATGTCTTTACTGCCACTTTTGATTGATTTAATTCATCCTTGCTGAATAAAATTATTCATTTCTTTAATTTCTTTTAAAAAAAATAAAAATAAAAATTCTTACTGACCCCAAACTTTTGAACGGTAGTGTATAATGCTACAGAAGCTTTGTATTTCAGATAAATGCTGTTCTTTTGAACTTTCTATTCATCAAGGAATCCTGAAAAAAAAAAAAAAGTACACAACTGTTTTCAACATTGAAAATAATCATAAATGTTTATTGAGCAGCAGATCAGCATATTAGAATGATTTCTGAAGGATCATGTGACACCTGAAGACTGGAGTAACGATGCTGAAAATTCAGCTTTGCATCACAGGAATAAATTACTTTGCCAAATATATTTAAATAGTACACAGTTATTTTAAATTGTAATAATATTTCACAATATTACTGTTTTTTACTGTATTTTTAATTAAATAAATGTAGCCTTGGTGAGCAGACGAAACTTCTTTTAAAAACATTAAAAATCTTAGTGGTTCCAAACTTTTGGACTGTACTGTGTGTGTGTGTGTATGTATGTATATATGTATATATATATATGTATATATGTATGTGTAATATATATATATATATATATATATATATATATATATATAAAATCTGTGGCATGTTCTGAAATGAGGAGGCACATTATTTTTTTATTTATGAATGAGTGTAAATTCATGCATTACTCTTAACGTTGACACATCTTCCTTGTTAAATGAACATTACATTACATCAAAAAAGATAAAAAAACAACAAATACAATTCTATTTTGTAATTTTACATTAACAATATAATGTTCTATTTATCAAAACCAAGTCAATCTCATCAAGTTAGTGTTTTAAGCATTTCTACATTCATTCCAAAATAATAACTAAAGGCAATAATAATTTAAACAATTTATTTTATTTGTGTATTGCCGTTTTTCTTTTTAATTGTCAACCTAGGCTATTTTGGATCATCAGTCATGCTCCGTAAACACCGTCTGTCACAGACACGAATTGTATTTTTAATTTCACCAAGCGGATTTCACTAAAAAAAACCCCGCAGTCATCATGTTTTCAGTCCATTTCGAGTTTGATTTTGACGTGACATAAAGCGGTGATATCTAACTGTGATCTGTTTACTTACTTTTCAATTAGTCTTCCCATTGACGCCATCATTTGTTCAGTCAAACTGACGCGCGGAATGTGTATGTCAACAAGAGGCGGGATTTATCGCATAAACCAATCATATCCAATCATAACCAATTACATCCAATCATAGTGCGATGGAGACATTGCCTCCTCTCACGTGACTTTCCCCCATTCATTCTCAATTACCCCCCACAAAACCCACCGCACGCCGGGGGTCTGATGATTTTCTATGGTTTTCTATGAGAGCAAAGGGAGGCATGACTCCATAGACTGTAAAGCATGACTCCTGCTGTAACTTTACCTGGCGGTGTCGCTGTTGGGCAGTGTTCCTTAAGAAGTACGCGTGACTTGCGCTCTTTTTAAAGGTCCCGTTCTTTGTGATCCCATGTTTCAAACTTTAGTTAGTGTGTAATGTTGTTGTTAGAGTATAAATAAAATCTGTAAAATTTTAAAGCTCAAAGTTCAATGCCAAGCGAGATTTTATTTAACAGAAGTCGCCTACATCGAACGGCCAGTTTGGACTACATCCCTCTACTTCCTTCTTTAATGACGTCACTAAAACAGTTTTTTGACTAACCTCCGCCCACAGGAATACACAAGAGTTGCGTCTGTAGAGTGTGTTTGTCGCCATGTCGTCGAAACGCTGTTATTTTCATCCCGCAGTCCAATCACCGGGTCTGATTCCGGCTCAAATTGATAGGGTAAAATTAAAGACATGTTTACAATAACACTGAGCGCGTGCATCTCCACGTTATGGTAAGAGGCGTGACCTTTCCGGGCACGGTGCGCTCAGAGCTGTCGAATCACAACACAGGAACCGCTGGCACAATCAGAACTCGTTACATATTTCTGAAGGAGGGACTTCATAGAACAAGGAAGTCATCAGCCTGTTTTTATGACAGTGGAAACAGCGGTATACAGATAAGTAAATTATGTGAAAAATACTGTGTTTTTTGACACGCGAAACATGAACACATGTTATATTGCACACTATAAACACAATCAAAGCTTCAAAAAACCACGAAAAACGGGACCTTTAATGTCATAATTTGTGATATTTGTGTTGTTTTATATGTAATATGGATTATTTTCTCATCCTATTTTTTTTTTTTGAGGCACTGCTGCCTCCCTTGCCTCCCTTGCCTCTTTATAATCTTTATAAAACTTTATAATCTGTAATTTGATGAAAACGTAATGCGATGCACTTACTTGCTGTCTCAGATGCGGTCAAAAAATTAATTGAGCTTAATTTTGGTAAAATGTTAATACATTGACACAATCAAGTATATGATCATAAAGCCACAATATCAACTTCAACAAGACAGTGTTATTATTTATATGTAATTATTTTAAAAATACAGTGTTTTTCATTTCTTGAAAAGTAGCATTTTTGGCCATACAAGGTTTCTGACTGACATCGATATATGGGGGAATTCTTTAATTAATATAAAGTTCCAAAGAACAACATTTATTTAAAATAGTTTTTTTTTCCCCAACAATGTCAATGTCTTTACTGTCACTTTTGATCAATTTAATGTGTCTTTCCTGAATAAAAGTGTTAATTTCTTTAACAAAAAAAACCTGACATCAATGTTTGTGTGAATGGTGAATTTTTGTTTGTTTTATAAACATTTATACCTTTTTATTTGCAATTTTTACTCACTCATTAAATAAGCATATACTTAAAATTATATTATTGTAAACCTGTCTGTACCTAGACACAATTTACATTTGTCTACTAATCTCATTTTAAGCATTCATAAGTCTTTAGATCAAAAGGTTTTTAAGATCATGAGAAATTCAGTTGTTAATTAATTCAGTCAAATATCGAAATTATAAAACACACATAAAATTTATATATAATTTCTAAAATACATTTATGATGCTGTAATACCTAAATTCACTTGTAGCATTTAAAACGATTGATTTTAGTTTGCTTTTTATTTTTAATATATTCACATAATATAATATAATATAATATAATATAATATAATATAATATAATATAATATAATATAATATATATATAATATAATATAATATATATATATAATATAATATAATAATATAATATGTCTGTTGCTCCTTGATTGTCTGCAGATTTCCAGAGATGCTGTACTTCCAGGAAGAGGATGTCCGGACGAAGCTGACTGATATTCTCTTCTGCTATGCACGAGAGAATGAGCAGCTACTGTATAAGCAGGTTTATACACACATAATGATTGTGACAAATACTGCCACACCACAACATAACCTGTCAAACTGGCTCAGTCGTATCTTGTAGTGTAATTTTGCCAAAATAAGCATTTACCTCTCTACATTATCCTCTTGTTTCTCTCGTCTTCATCCCTCCCTCTCTGTCTCTCTACAGGGCATGCATGAGTTACTGGCCCCTATAGTGTTTGTTCTCCACTGTGATCACCAGGCGTTTCAGCATGCCAGTGAGACGGCCAATCCCAGGTCTGACCTATTTACCACACAGGCGAGACTGTCTACTGTCACACGAACTTCTGAATACTTGCTCAAACTTAACTTTAAAACTGTTCCGTGAAGTGTTTCTATTTTTGAATCATTATTAATTGACTTTTCAGTGTTTCTTAGTATATTTATTTAAACTATATCTTCCCTTTCGTATCTCAATTGCAGTGAAGAAATGAAAGTCCTTCTGGATCCAAAATTCCATGAGCATGATGCCTAGTGAGTAAACGTCACATTATCACACTGGATGATCTTCAACAAAATTGTCATGCCCGATTAACTGCATATAGTTGCTAAACACACTTTGCTCAACCTGTTGCATCTGTCTTTTTGTTCTTCATCAAATATCCCATAGTGTCATGTTTTCTCTGCTCATGGAGACAGCAGAACCCTGGTTCAGCAGTTTTGAGCGGGAGGTCAGAAAGGTACTATGGATGATTTCACGTAAAATTAATTGCATTGATATTTTGTCAGCTACCTACTTCAATCTTGTTAAAAACTTTTAATGGTGTTTAAACATTTCAGGGAAAAGAAGAGATGTTAACCAGCATCCCATTTGCGAGACCACAGGACTCCGGCCCTTCTGTTGCAATAGTGACCAAAGTCAACCGAATTCAGGATCAGCTAGTAAAAAAACATGACATTGAACTGTACATGCACCTCAACAGACTAGAGATAGCGCCCCAGATATATGGCATGTGAGTATGAATTAACCTTTTTTTTTTTTTTTTTTTTGAGTCTACAGCAGCCCAATGAAATTTGGCACACTTGTAGTGGTGGTCCTGAATAGTAATCTGACCAACTTTTGGAACCTTTTAGAACCAACTCTATACCTCCACCACCAGCTCAAATATTCACTATTCAACTTTTGAACACTTTGTCCTCGAAAGAAAATGTTTAGTACATTTGATTACTCTCCTCAAGCTGGTCACATTCAATATCTTACATGGACTCCACCCATTACAGTAATCGCCATTTTGAAATGTATTATATTTAGTTTAGTTTAGACTGAGCCGCACAGAAATGCCTGAAGAGTTTTGATGAATTTTTTGTTCAAAAGTTATGATGCTGTAAAGTTTGGTACACTTCATCAGCACTGTGATCTGAGGTTACATGCGGAAGTTGGTAGCAGTGCCACCTACAAGTCATGAAATCCAAAAATGTCTTTTTTTTGCTAATAACTTTTGAAATGTTTGGCAGAAATGCCTGTCCGGCATTTTGAAAATTGACACAAACTGTGATATTTTTGAGTATAGCATGTTCTATCACCAGCATGTCTTTAAGGTACATGTCAAGTTTGAAGACAGCGCCACCTACCATTCAGAAGATAAGGCTTTTTACAAAAACGCTTGTAACTCTGAAAACTCTGTCCGAAATTAATTTTCCCAGTATTGTTACTTTCTACTGTTTATGCCGATTTCTCATGTCATTTTCCAACGTTATGCTCGACCACCATTTTTATGTATATGAAAAACAGTTTTTTGTGCTACCCTTCCTACAAATCTTGTCCAAAATCGGCTCAGGTGATCTTTGGACCGAGCTGTACAGAAATGGCTTAACATGTTTATGATACTCGCTACCGTTTCTGAGAAACACCTTTCCGAATTGGACAATGCTGGTGTTTGTTGACTTATGATATGTTAGCATAGCATGCTAATTGGTTAACATTAATTAGAGGCCATTCTTTCTGATGTGGCTCTTTTGCTATCAAACATTTTGCTATTAAACACAAGCTACGTTATTGGCCAAGTTATCTTAGTATGCTAATAGGTTAGCATGCTAACTAAAGCTTTTGTGTGTTCCACCTCATATTGAAGGGTCTCTTCAGCAGTAAGTAAATTGTTTGTTGACCTATGATATGTTAGCATAGCATGCTAATTGGTTAACATTAATTAGAGGCCATTCTTTCTGATGTGGCTCTTTTGCTATCAAACATTTTGCTATTAAGCACAAGCTACGTTATTGGCCAAGTTATCTTAGTATGCTAATAGGTTAGCATGCTAACTAAAGCTTTTGTGTGTTCCACCTCATATTGAAGGGTCTCTTCAGCAGTAAATAAATTGTGTGTCATGTACATGGCGCACTGAGATGATGAGCGATGAGCACTTGACCAGAATGTTGGGGGTTCGAATCCTGTATGGTGTGATGTCCAAAATGTTACTGATATGCCAAGTATGTTCAAGAGTTTATTTGAATCTGTATTGTAACTGTTAGTTTGGGTGTTTAAATCCCCAGTGTACCTGAACCATTTTTAGCTATGCTCTGTTAAAACATTTTTAAATAATTTAGAGATATCAACAACTTAGGATAGGTATCAGTTATGACTTTAAAAAAAAATCTAAAACGTTTTGTAGTATAACATACCATACTTAAGGAAAACAAATAGAACATCTCACAACTTCAAAGTTGTTATATTTCTGGCCATTTCTTACAATGAGACCTTAACTTTTATAGTTTTAAAGACTTTTAGGACCAAATGTCATAACATTTTAGGGCCATTAATTGTATTTGTGCCTTTCACTCAAGTCTATTTGATATCGCACAACCACAACCTAAGCGTGGCGTACTGCGTAGAGCAATGGGCTGGATGTTGGAAAATCGTGTAATCTAATCCTATGTGTAATGCAAACTTATACCATTTAAAGTTTGCTATGTGCATAATGTTGCTTAAAAATATCTTATGTTCAAAAATTCAGTGTGATAAGGCAATGAGCACCTGACTCGAAAGTTGAGGGGTTTGATTCCCATGTCGCACATCATTATAACAGATCATGTTGTGGTGTTTTGACTCAGCATTGCACTAATCTTTCAACCTCTTTTTATTATTATTATTATGGGAAAAGTGTATTTGTTGGTTTACTTATTATTTGGGGCCAAGCAACAAAGGTACTTTAACTAGTATTGTACCTGTTGGTTTAATTATAATTAGGGGCCAAGCAACAAGGGTGCTGTAGCTCCTGTTATATCTGTTGGTTTTGTTATTATTAGGGGCCAAGCAACAAAGGTGCCTTAACCACTGTTGTACAGTATCTGTTGGTTTTCTTATTATAAGGAGCTAAGGAACAAAGGTGCTTTAGCTGCTATAATATCTGTTGGTTTATTACTTATTTATATTTAATAATTTCTTGTCATTTCTCCATGGTGCATATAAACATTTATGTTAAACCACTTATTATTGAATTTAGTCAAACTTTCCTTAAGTTATAAATTCTGTTTCTGTGTGTTTGTGGGCAGTCGCTGGGTCCGATTGCTGTTTGGTCGGGAGTTTCCCCTGCAGGATCTGTTGGTGGTCTGGGATGCTCTTTTTGCAGACAGCATCACTTTGGACTTGGTGGATTACGTGTTTGTCGCTATGCTTCTGTACATCAGAGATGCATGTAAGTTAAATTCTCTGTCATCTGTGCTTTGTTCATAACATAAACCAAAGGAAAACAATATACAGACTTCCTAAGGCGTAAATCAACTCTGGGTGTTCACCCTGGAGCTCTGTGAATATCAAGCAATACTAATGACATGCAGATGAGTTGGCTTATGCCTGTTGGCATTAAACATGTATCTTTACAAAGAGCTCTAGAAGATATTTATCAGTTTATTTGAAAGTCCAGTAACTGTATCGTTCCTGTGTTCTTCACGTCACAGTGATCGCAAGTAACTTTCAGACGTGTCTCGGCCTCCTGATGCACTATCCTCCTATCGGAGACATCCACTCACTGCTCCTAAAAGCACTATTCCTCAGAGACCCTAAGGTACTGTCGGACATACAGACTCTTTCATTTTCACTTTTAATTCACTTTTAATATCATTAAAAATAAATAAATATTATGAAATATATAAATATTTGATTACAAATAGATTTTATATATATATATATTATATAAAATACACATTTATTAAATATTATAATATTTATGTATAATAATATAATATAATAATTTACTCACCCCCATGTCATCCAAGATGTTTGTCTTACTTTCTTCAGTCGAAAAGAAATTAAGGTTTTTGAGGAAAACATTCCAGGATTTTTCTCCATATAGTGGACTTCAACAGTTACCAACCGGTGGAAGGTCCAAATTGCCGTTTAAATGCAGCTTCAAAGTGCTCTACACGATCCCAGGCAATGAATAAGGGCCTTATCTAGTAAAACGATCTGCCTTTTTCTAAAAAAATAAAAATTTATATACTTTTTAACCACTAATGCTCATCTTGCACTAGCTCTGCGATGCAACCATCACGTTGGAAAGGTCATGCATGACGTAGGCAGAAGTACCGAGCAAGTGTTTAGTTTAGTTTTTCGCCCTATCGTGGTACTTCCTACGTCATGTGTGACCATTCCAATGTGATTGCGTAATGCGTGGGGCATCGCAAAGCTAGGGCAAGACGAGCATTTGTGGATAAATGTATATATTTTTTATTTTTTATTTTAGAAAATGACCAATCGTTTCACTAGATAAGACACATATTCCTCGGCTGGGATCGTGTAGTGCGCACTGAACCCTGTTGAAGTCCACTAAATGGAGAAAAATCCTGGAATGTTTTCCTCAAAAACCTTAATTTCTTTTCAACTGAAGAAAGAAAGACAAAAACATCTTGGATAACATGGGTGAGTAAATTATCAGAAACTTTTGAACTAATCCTTTAAGGTAGCTTGACACTAAAAAAGCAGAGACACTATATACTGCTGAAAGCTTAGTATGTACTCAGTATAAGTTATTTTTGTCAAATGTCTTTTTATATAATTTTAGAATAATCCTCGACCAGTAAACTACCAGTTTCAGCAAAACCTTGACTACTACAAAACCCGTGGAGCCGACTTGGTCAACAAGACTCGGTATCTTGTGTTTTTGTCCATATAACTTTGTGCACATAGATGCTATACATTACATACATTTATTTACAATTTAGAAAATGTTTTATTTCTTTTTCTACAGGGCCAGCACTAAAGCAGCACCTCTCAACATTAATAAAGTATCCAGTTCTCTTCTTAATTTTGGCCGGAAGCTCATTGCGCCGATGGGAGGCGGCTCCAGTGGCATCTCACCAATAAACAGTGAGGTGATATCAGCTCCTCCCCTTCAAACTCCAGTGCCACGACCATTGGCCGAACCTTCATCATGCACCACTCCGGCAAACACGCAGATGAAATCACAGCCACACACACAAACGCAGCATCAGCACCGACTGCTGAAGTCTGAAAGTATGCCAGTGCACCTCAGCAAAGGTGAGCACTCGTATACACACACCTTTACCTATACAACCCTGTATGCCTACAGATTGTGTTGATTTTACCCATATACCTCCAGACGTTATTAATACTTAAGTGTACGTGGATTATTATGTGAATGTGTACATGCATGTGCTTAAGAATAGGTACAGAGTAGGTGTGTGCTGTAGCCTTACTTTGCTGTCTGTTAGACGTAGGTCCTTGTGGAGCCTCTCAGATTTCTCTCCCTGCCCAGATCCAATCTGATACCCCAGGTAACTGCTGCTATGACAACAACAACGGCACCAGAGTATGCATGCATGCTTTATAAATGCATTTTATTTTATTTTATTCTGTTTTTGTATGTTTTTTTTTTTGTGTGCTTTTACTGTGACGTCTGCTTTGTAATCCATGCATGTGTGCATGATCTATTTTTTAATGAGTCATTCTGCTTTTTGCCACCAGGCTTTTTTAGTTTTTAAAAAAAAAAAAAAAAAAAGATGTATTTGTATTAATTAATCCAATTTAAAAAAAATAAAAAAATAAATTTGCACTACTGTTTAAGGTTGATAAGCTTTTTTTTATATTTTTGAAAAAAGTCTTTTATGCTCACCAAGGCTACATTTTATTTGATCATAAATACAGTAAAAACAGTAAAAAAAACAAACAAACTATTATTCATTTTAATATATTTTAAAATGTAATATATTCCTTTGATTGCAAAGCTGAATTTTCATCATCATTACTCCAGTCTTCAGTGTCACATGATATTTCAGAAATCATTCTAATATACTGATTTGGTGCTCAAGAACCATTTTTTGGTATTATCAATGTTGAAAACATTTGTGCTGCATAATTTTTGTGGAATCCATGATAGATTTTCATTCAGGATTCTTAGATGAATAGAAAGTTCAAAAGAACTTTTGTAACTATAAATGTTTTTACTGTAACCTTTGATCAAAGTAATCCATCCTTGATGAATATAAGCATTAATTTCTTTCAAAAACAAACTAAACCTTCCTGATTCTGATAAACTGATATTGATTTTGTGTAATTATTTTCTGAACTTTCTATGTCATGTTTTGTTTTACTTCTGTTTTATCTGTGATTTACTGCATGCTCTATGATTGCGTCTCAGAATCTTCATGCTATTTATGAAGCTTATATTTTTTTATAATTGTTCTGTTACCTTTTGATCTTGCTCTTTTGTTGTCTGTCCTCATAGGCTGTCTGAGAATAACTTTTGTTACTGTTCTTATTTCATTCTTGCAGGCCACACCCCCAGGACCATTAGCTCCTCCCCCAGCACTGAGAGTTTGTCTGGTGGGCGGGACCATGCAATGTCTTCCCCTCCTCTCCCTGTGTCCAGGGGACGAGACTCCAGCACATCATCTCCACCATCCTCTGCCACGAAGAAAGACTCTTTCTTTAATATCAGTCGCTCACGGTCCCACAGTAAAACTATAAATAAGAAGGATGCAGTAAGCAGCGAATTTAGTTTTTGCAACTCTTGTTTTCTTTTTTACAACTTTACCATTTGCAGTCCTGGGCTCTCATTTTGTGGCAAATTTTTTCTTCATATCGCATGCAAATTACTATTATGTGCTATTAAGTACGATTTTGTGCTCCTGTTTGTGTTGTATTTTATAGGTGCTATATGTATGCTTATGTATGCATGTGTATTTTTACACACAGGAGGAGCTGGAGGCCCAGGTGTCATTCTTACAGGGTCAGATTAATGACCTAGAGGCTATGAGTAAATATTGTGCCAAGATGATGAACATGCACATAGGTGAGTCACTGAGCCAGTCAGTCGTCTCTGCACTCATCCAGATCCAGGACACTGGTGATGGAATCGTAATGATTTTGCTTTGATTTATGGATAGGAAAAATTCAAGAAGTGATACTGCAGGAGCATCTGGAGAAGGAAGATGAGGTTCTGGTGTCACTTGCTGGACTAAAACAGGTATGACTCAGGTCTCCAATTTGCTAAAAAAAAAAAAAAAAAAGACAATTATATAATATTTAGTAACACTATATTTATATATTAATTTAATACATTTTGTGTGTATGTTTGTGAAATTAAAACAAAAATAGTCACCATTTTCAATCAATCTCACTTACTAAAATAATTTTGGTAACATTTCTTTACAATAAGGTCCCATTTTGTTAGCTCAGGTCCATTAAATGATACTAACAGATACAACTTTTGATTTTAATTATGAATTAGTAAATCTTTAAATAAGATAAATAAAATGCTTTAGAAGTGTGTTTTTTTTTTTTTTTTTAAGTTTAACTAAGGTAGTTAACTAATGTAAACAAATGGAATCTTATTGTTAAGTGTTACCACAGATTTTTTTTACTATGTCCATTTATTGGTAAATAACCATGTTCACAATATTACGGAGCCCCTAAAGGGACATGGTGGTGGAAAAAAAAATAGGAAGGGAGGAAATTTTAGGTGCTGGTGGAAAAAAAATTTGAGGATTTTTTTTTTCCCCAAATGTTTTGCGTTCCCTCGCAAAACTTTTGCATTTCCCCGAGAAACTTTGCGTTCCCACACAAAGATATTTGCGTTCCCTCGCAAAGTTATAATCGTTCCCTTGCTGTGAGCTCGGACAATCACTTCCTCTTTAATGTCCCGCTGGCTGGCAGTAGTGTTTCAGTTAGTAACATACATTAATAATGCACACAAATAATGCGCAGCTCTTAGAGTTTGAACTTGTTGGACTCAAATATAAAGAAATGCAGTCAGTGCTTATGTCAAGCAGTTCAGTAAAGTTGGCAATATATTCACAGATTCGAGGTTCCCGGATTAATAACTCGTGAGCTAAACGTTGTTAAAACACAAATGCAGCTATTTCCAATCATACTAACCTAGACAACGAGCAACAACAACCCAATTTTCCTCAAATGTGCTTTATAATAAATTGGTCTCTATGAGCAGGCGGCGGAGATACACGTCTGAAGGGACCGTCTGAAAAGTGCAAAACCCAAAAAACTTTTGCTCATTTTAAATTATGTAAAATACTCAATAACTTCATTGTAACACACTGTACTGTCACCAAATTTAGTTCATACATCACTGCTCTCCTGCTGGTTAGGTACTACAACACTTAGTTTGGCAAGTAGCACATAAAGGCCTTCTTTACACAAATGATGTTGGTACACAGCTTACATACTTACAACAGCTTTTTTGCATGATAATTGCTTACTGGATTTGATGGCATTACAATTTATTTAATATTTTTACTCATAACAGTGAAGTTATTGATTTTAATTAAAGGTGCCCTAGAACGTCTTTTTAAAAGATGTAATATAAGTCTAAGGTGTCCCCTGAATCTGTCTGTGAAGTTTCAGCTCAAAATACCCCATAGATTTTTTTTAATTAATTTTTTTACCTGCCTATTTTGGGGCATCATTAACTATGCACCGACATATAGGTTGCGGCCCCTCTAATTCTCATGCTCCCCCGCCCCCGGAGCTTGTGCTTGCCTTGAACAGCATAAACACAGTTCACACAGCTAATATAACCCTCAAAATGGATCTTTACAAAGTGTTCGTCATGCAGCATGTCTAATCATGTAAGTATTGTATTTATTTGGATGTTTACATTTGATTCTGAATGAGTTTGATAGTATGCTCTGTGGCTAAAGCTAACATTACACACTGTTGGAGAGATTTATAAAGAATGAAGTTGTGTTTATGACTTATACAGACTGCAAGTGTGAAAATGAAAATAGCGACGGCTCTTGTCTCCGTGAATACAGTAAGAAACGATGGTAACTTTAACCACATTTAACAGTACATTAGCAACATGCTAACGAAACATTTAGAAAGACAATTACAAATATCACTAAAAATATCATGTAATCATGGATCATGTCAGTTATTATTGCTCCATCTGCCATTTTTCGCTATAGTTCTTGCTTGCTTACCTAGTCTGATGATTCTGCTGTGCACATCCAGACATTCTGCCCTTGTCTAATGGCTTGAACATGAGCTGGCATATGCAAATATTGATGGCGTACACCCCGACTGTTACGTAACAGTCGGTGTTATGTTGAGATTTGCCTGTTCTTCGGAGGTCTTTTAAACAAGTGAGATTTATATAAGGAGGAAACAATGGAGTTTGAAACTCAGTGTATGTCTTTTCCATGTACTGAACTCTTGTTGTTCAACTATGCCAAGGTAAATTTAATATTTAATTCTAGGGCACCTTTAATAATCATAAAAGTTATGCATTTTTATATAAAACTAAGTGTTCCAGTACAACCAGAACTAAATTTGGTGACAGTACAGTCTGTTACAATGAAGTTATTGAGTATTTTTCATAATATAAAATGAGCAAAAGGGTTTTGGGTTTTGCACTTTTCAGACGGTCCCTTCAGACGTGTATCTCCGCCGCCTGCTCATAGAGACCAATTTATTATAAAGCCCATTTGAGGAAAATTGGGTTGTTGTAGCTTGTTGTCTAGGTTAGTATGATTAGCATTTGTGTTTTAACAACGTTTAGCTCACGAGTTATTAATCCGGGAAGCTCGAATCTGTGAATATATTGCCAACTTTACTGAACTGCTTGACATAAGCACTGACTGCATTTCTTTATATTTGAGTCCAACTAGTTCTAAGAGCTGCGCATTATTTGTGTGCATTATTAACATATGTTACTAACTGAAACACTACTGCCAGCCAGCGGGACATTAAAGAGGAAGTGATTGTCTGAGCACACAGCAAGGGAATGATTATAACTTTGCGAGGGAACGCAAATATCTTTGCGTGGGAATGCAAAAGTTTTGCGAGAGAACGCAAAGTTTCTCGGGGGAACGCAAAAGTTTTTGGAGGGAATGCAAAAGATTTGAAAAAAAAAAAAAAAAAAAAGCCTCCCATCCCAATTTTTTTTCCACCAGCACTTAAAATTTCCTCCCTTCCCATTTTTTTTTCTACCACCATGTCCCTTTAGAGGCTCCGTACAATATAAACCCCTTCAGCGTGATACAAAATCTCAGGGTTTATTTTGTTTTTATTTTCATTTTATGAGAAAACGGTGTTCTAAATACAAATATGACACTCTGCTTCCATGTACAAATATAATTAGTCTCTCTTAACCATATTGTCCCCAGATTAAGGACATCCTGAAGGGGGCTCTCAGATTCAACCAGAGCCAGCTGGAGGCGGAGGAGAATGAGGAGATATCCATAGCAGACGATCACTACTGCTCTAGCCAGTATAGTACA
Source organism: Megalobrama amblycephala (assembly GCF_018812025.1). Classification (NCBI taxonomy): domain Eukaryota; kingdom Metazoa; phylum Chordata; class Actinopteri; order Cypriniformes; family Xenocyprididae; genus Megalobrama; species Megalobrama amblycephala. Next base: position 24,755,989 of record NC_063052.1, on the reverse strand, counting down.
CTAAAGGATGAAAGTGATCCAGACCATTTGTCTGCAGACGCAGCTGGTTCTACAAACAAACAACAAATGGTTCCAGAGCATTACGACCACCAGGAAGGAGACATGGTAGCAGAAAAAGAAGAAGAGGAGGAGGAGGTGGAGGTGGAGGAGGAGGAGGAGAAGGTCTTGACCACTGAGAATGTCCCCACAATACCAGAGCCGCAGGTTAGAGATGATGATCACACATCAAGCTTTAATGAATTTCCCTCACACAAAATGGGATTTTGTATGGGATTAGCTTTATGGGCTGTCAATCAAAAAAAAATGCATTTGAAGCAGTGTTATTTTAGTATTATTAATGTACTATTATAGTATTTATTTATTTATATTTTAAATTAGCTTGTATTTTTATATTTTAGTTTCATTTTCATTATTCATTTAATTTTAATAATTAATTTAGCATTAATTTATTTTTATTTCAGCTTAAGTCATTTTAATACTTCAGCTTTATTTTATTTTAGTTAGTTAGTTGCCAAGGCAACATTTATCATTTTAATTGAAGTTTTTCATCTAATATTTAATTTTAATTCCAGCTTATTTATATAGTTTTTTTTTTACATATTCATTTAATTGGTATATTTTTAATTTTAGCACCAATTTAAAGTAATTACATACTGACTACGTGCTGATTATTGATTACACATATCAATATCTGAGAAATGCCTCCATATGATGATTCATACACACTTTTTATTGTCTTAGGCGTCTGAAGGGAGAAACTGGGACGACTACATCTTGGTCTCACAGGATGGCGAGCCGTCTGAGAGTGAGGAGCAAAGCATAACCACCACGGCTCCACTCTTTAAGCATGTACGAGGCCTAAACAAAGCAGATTTTCAAGACCCTCTCATGGTGGCCACGTCTGGGTCCTCCAGTCCAGATGACGGCAGCACTCACAGCAAGGACTCTGACTTCACTATAGTAAATCCAACTGACCTTTGAACCTGGATTCTCCCTAAATATGACTGTACCCATCTTCAACACTTAAGAAACTCTGCTGGACATTTGCACATAGGAACTCAGGCTGATTGCCTCATGTGCCCCCATGCCCTGTAACTCAATCCTTAAACCACACATTCTGTTTCTTAAATCCTGGACTTCTGGCTATGGATTTTTAATACATCCTAATTCAAAACCGCTCTTTTCTTTGTGCCCCAAATGTGTGTCCCTGATTATAGATCCTTTGCTCTGTTACCTAAATGTACTATCTAAAGCCATAAAAAGCAGCCTCAACTTAAATTAGATTTTCCATTTTGTAATTTTCTTTGAAAATGTCCTAACACCTAAAGGTTCATCTTGACGTTTATGTAGAAAACCTATATTTGTTTTCTCCTAAATCAATATCCTGTGAAATACATTTAACAGACACTCTCTGCCTCAGATAAAAGCTATATTCTGCTTCAGTTTTCCCTCTATCTCTGTCTCTCTTTTGGGGAATTGGCTGTTGTGATAAGGATGAGACACTGACTGATGCTCAATCTAGTAGTAGAAAGCGCCTTTATTATGAATATGGTCTGAGTGTCTCTCTCATTCACTCTCATCTTTATTGATTTTCCATGAACCAGTGCCTGAGCAGTTGTCCATGTTACACTTTTGTCTGTATTTTCTTTTTTTAAGATGAGATTTTAGTCTATAGACCACAGAAGTCATTTGTTAAATTATGGATTTTTTTTTTTTTCCCTTTCATATTTGTCATTATTTTTAAGCCAATGATATGTGAAACTTTTATGTTCTAGTATTTCTCTGGTGTCAGTAATCTTATTTTGTCTTGGTTCCCGTGGTAACTGTGTATTGTTTTGCACATGACACGAAGGATGTTTCTAATACTGATATCCTATTAACTCTGGATGAATAAAAAGCATTACTCTTGTCTAATCCAAAGATTTGTGCACGCTACAGTTTCCTTATACCCTGTTATTTTTAGCCTTTTTTTTTTTTTTTTACATTTTCTGTGGAAACAATTGCCTTTAAACTACCTCCTCATAGTCAAAACCAGACAGTAGGTTAGCTTAGTAGGTTTTAAGGTATATTATTATGACTCAAAATTCAATCCAGATAGGCAGATCATAATTTTCAAACGCGACATCTAGCGGTCAGCTATCGCTATAGTAAGATTGTCTCCTCATTAATAATGGATTAACTAGCATTTAATCAAATCTCGTCAAATTCAGACTATAATATTACATTTTCTCATTTAAATAAAGCAGCTTTATTTTGCAGTTTAAATGCTAAACAAAGTTTTAAAAGCCTATAAAGTTAAGGTCCAGGAAGTAGGCCAACCTCACAGACTTTTAAACTGTACCAAAATTGATCAAATTTAGACACTATAAAATCTTTCACATTACTTTAGAAATAATTAGAGTATGTAATGACTGAGCTTTGACCGATTAATGAAAAAAAAGAATGTTATTCCGTATTAATAACTTTAATTCGCCTTATTTGGTATGTGCATTTTCCAATTAGGACTGAGAATGGGTGTGGCGCTCTAATGCGACTCCAGCAAGAAGCACAGACCCAACGAGCCTCTCACTTCATTAATTTATTTTGTCATTTTAATGGTTTTAGATATGGTAAGTAACAAAAGTAGTAACAATAATTCATCGTTTCATCTTTCAGCCACCATCTATAAAGTTCTCTGCTATTAATGTCGAGTTTATTGCTGTAAAATAGTTCGCGCGGCAAAATCGCCATCAAAGGAAATCAGACTGTCGTCCATTAAATTATGTGCATCTGCCAGGAGAGCACAAATGTTCGTCCAATTAACTCATTTTAGCCTAAATGGCAAGATTGCTTAATGAAGAAACATGAAGGTATCGGGCCGCATGAGGTCGAGCACTTTGATGCTTTTTCATCTAACGTTAGCATTTCGGGTGACTTTGGGGTTTGTATTTAGGGAATCGGTAACAAAACGTGAGGCCTTCAAATCTAAGATGTATCAGGGCGTTAAGCTACCCCTGTGCCTTATATGTGGGCTATATTCACAGGTAATTGTACTTTTGAATCTCAAAAACGTAGTTATTGGTTGTTTTTGATAGCTCATGTTGTACTTTTTACCTGTTCATTCTTATGTTAACAACGTGTTGATATAGTACTGAAAATGTTGTAAAAATCCACAGGATATCCAGAAGCACCGTCAGGGCTTCCCGTCCTCTCTGAAGTTGTCTAACGGTTATATTTTACCCGAGGGCAAGATGACGCCCAACACACTGTTTGTCGGCGGCATTGACATGAAGGTAACGTCAATGTTAATGATGTTGATGATAAACTGAAGCTGCTGTTCTGTTTTTGTGGCCTAACATGTTCAAACTGGTACATTAGAGTTCTAAATTCTATCTACAATTCCATAGTCGCTGTCTACTCCCCAAACTGATTCCCTTTTCACAGTGGTGGACGGTAATTAAGTATTTTTACTTCGTTACTCAATTTAAGTACGTTTGTTCAAGTATATGTACTTTAGCAAAGTATTTTTATTTTGGGAAACTTTTTCTTCACTACATTCTAAAGCATAATATAGGACTTCTTACTCCACTAAGTTACATTTTATAACACGTTCCTCGCTATTTCAAGCTGAAGAAATCTCCACCCCCTCAGAGGCTGATTCATGAAACGAGGCTTTGTTCGAAACGGCACACTAACTTACTGCTTACTGCCCAGTACACAGTGCATACTGCCTACTAGGGCTGTCACGATATTAGATTTTTCACACCGTGGTTATTTTGGCCAAAAGAATTCGCGATATCGCAATATGTATAGAATCCTTGGGGGAAAAAATGTATCAGTAAATATGGAATTTTTTCTAAATGTCCTCCTCCAAATGTACTGCTTGTCATGATGACGTCTAAAGTCCCCGCCAAAGGAAGTAGTCCCTTTTAGCAACTTGTTAGCAACCGCTGTTTTTAAGACACCAATCAAAAAGCTTAGAAATGTAAACACACTGACATAAACGCTGAATTTTATCAATGGGAAGCCCCGTTTCGACTGACAGGCATGCGATCGGTCCAGCCGTCCTCCTGTCAGACTAGCACGCGCTCTGTGTAAACAAGCTAGCAGATCTCCGCAATGTCTAGTTGTGAATCAGTTAGCGGTGATCGAGATGTCGAGTTAGCCAAAATACGTGCCTTTTGCTGTAAAGGGTGTAAACTCGATGGAGAGCCGTGTTTTGCCATTTGATGAAGATTTCGTTTACGAGATACGTCTGTCTGTGGCCTCTCTCACTTTCTCTCTCTCACACACACACACACACACACACACACACACACACACACACACACACACACACACACACACACACACACACACCCTCTCTCTCAAGCAAAAATGTAGCACCTCTGTTCAATCTTTCTGATTTTAGTAAATCTTTGTAAAAGTGCCTTATAAAATATTAATTCAAATATACTTTAAAATAATTTGAGCTTCAGCCTGGTTTAATAGCATTTATATATATATATATATATAATGGGATGGATTTTGAAGGATATCAACAAAAAATACTTTAAAGGTCCCGTTCTTCGTGATCCCATGTTTCAAACTTTAGTTAGTGTGTAATGTTGTTGTTAGAGTATAAATAAAATCTGTAAAATTTTAAAGCTCAAAGTTCAATGCCAAGCGAGATATTTTATTTAACAGAAGTCGCCTACATCGAACGGCCAGTTTGGACTACATCCCTCTACTTCCTTCTTTAATGACGTCACTAAAACAGTTTTTTGACTAACCTCCACCCACAAGAATACACAAGAGTTGCGTCTTTAGAGTGTGTTTGTCGCCATGTCGTCGAAACGCTGTTATTTTTCTGATTCTGATTCTGATTCTGATTCTGATTATTTTCATCCCGCAGTCCAATCACCGGGTCTGATTCCGGCTCAAATTGATAGGGTAAAATTAAAGACATGTTTACAATAACACTGAGCGCGTGCATCTCCACGTTATGGTAAGAGGCGTGACCTTTCCGGGCAAGGAGCGCTAAGCTGCTGTCGAATCACAACACAGGAACCGCTGGCACAATCAGAACTCGTTACGTATTTCTGAAGGAGGGACTTCATAGAACAAGGAAGTCATCAGCCCGTTTTTATGACCGCGGAAACGGCAGTATACAGATAAGTAAATTATGTGAAAAATACTGTTTTTTTTACACGCGAAACATGAACACATGTTATATTGCACACTATAAACACAATCAAAGCTTCAAAAAAACACGAAAAACGGGACCTTTAAAAGCAATTTTCAATTGGAAAAAGAGAGCAGACGACCATAATTCAAATAGGTATATCTTTAAAACCATTCAAGGTATGATTTTGACTAGGATATCATTTTAAAGCTCATTGTTTCATCTTTCTATTTCAAAATCTCCATTTTGAAATTTGGGTCAATGTGACTCATTTTGCTGGATCAGGTCTCATTTCATATATGGTACTATTATTATAGTCTGACTGGTGCTGGCTAAGTAATAAACATGGTTCATCAATCACTTCTTTTTACTTTTAATACTCAAGTACATTGAAATTGTATATTTTCTCAAAATGAAAATGAGTACTTATACTTTTTTTGGAGTAATATTTTTTTTTTAGGGTATCTACTTGTACTCAAGTACTTGATTTATGTCTTCGTCCACCACTGCTTTCATCAGGTGGACGAGAACGAGATCAGAGAATTCTTTGCCAAGTACGGGTCTGTGAAAGAAGTGAAAATCATCACTTATCGAGGAGGAATATGCAAAGGGTGAGTGAGTGTTGTTGTTTTCCTTGCTGAAAAAAAAAAATTCTAAAACCAGCCTAGCTTAATAATAATAATAATATAAATAAATAAATATAAAACGATCAAAATTCCTCTAAAACCAGCTTGCACCTGACTGGGCAGGGATACAAGCTAAGACCAGCCAGACAGTTTAGGCTGGTTTATCTTGGGTTTTTGTCAGTAGGGTTGTTTGCTACCTAGCCAAAAATTAGGTCATTCAGAAAATATTCTGAAACATAAGACTTTGTTTTCTGAACCAATTTACTTTGAAATTTTACCATACTATAGCAGGGCTCATTGCTAAGGGTTTTTTTCTACAAAAAAAAAAAAGATTTTACTGGTCCCCACCACAAAAATAAATAAATAATGTAGGCCTAGTTAGTGTTTTTGATTTTTAACCCATGTAATCATAATAAATGAGCTTATGACACCAAAAACTTCTAGCCTAACTCATAAATTTTAAATATTGTTAAAGACAAGTAAACCGTCAGTAAGAAAAGAACAAATAATCAAATTATGAGCAGTAGCACAAATAAATGCATACAAAAGAATTAAACAATTACATACTAAAGAATTAAACAAATTAATACATAAGAATTAAACGGCCGGTACTAGCACAGTTTTTTTTTTTTATATCAATGTAGAATTTCTATATCTCTTGTGTATTGAACTGATAATCACTCTTTTGTGTGTTAAAATCTACTAAATACAACTTCATTATAAAGAATAAACAGCAAATGAAAAAATATATAATCACGATCTATGATTAAAAAATACTACTACAAACTAGGTTAGTGGATAATTCAGCAGCAAATGTTACTCTAGAAAAATCATGAGTGCACAATAATTGTATAAAATCTAAACATTTAGTGAAAAAACATTTAGTGGGGAACAAATAAAAGTGAATAAGTGTAGCACTAAATGTGGTAAAATGTTGCACATGGCTCTTTGTATTGTTATAAAATACGTTCATGAAAAACAGGTAAATGTATATATGTAAATATACACTCTAAAATTAAGACTTTTCTTTTAATGTATAGTGCAGCAACATATGGTAGATGGGACAGAACAAGAAAAGCTATTAATAATCTTTAATTGCACAAAATTATTATAATATGAAAGGCTCCGATACAGAATGGCACAAAGCATTTATGCACATCCTGTGCACAGAATGATGCGCTTAAAGCAACATTGAGTCACAGCGCGCATCGCTTCGCATTGAAAAGTTAACAGCACAAAGGGAAGAGATGTTGATGTGTTGTGTATTGAATTTATGCAATAGTTTGAGGCTTTTTTTTTTTAAACGGTTTTAAATTTCAATTACTGTGCACTTAAAGAACAATTCATAGTGCTCTCTACTCCAGCGTTGTGATCTAACAAATACCCAGGAGAAAGTAGCATGATTTGGAACAGCAATAAACTCCAGCAAGATAAAGTCCTTTTGATGCAAAACCGTAGACCTTTATCTACAGATCAAGTATAATAATAGGTACATTGAAGAGAGTTTCATCAAGTTGACTGTTGTAACTGAATGTGACAGTTTGGAAGCATTTATGTGAATTTGAATTTAACAACTTAAATATTCATCTGTACTTCACATTAAACTATGAAACGGCTTCAGAACACTTGAAATATAGTGCATAAAAGCTTTATGGTGCTTCATAATGTTTTTGTGCCTTTTGTGGGGTTAACAATAACACAATAGTGTAAGCACAATATCAGATTTGGATTATCAGTCTTGTCTGACCAATACCCGGTACTGCAAAGAATGGCTGTATCGGAGCCGATACCAATACGTGTATCATATCAGCGCATCCATAAAATTAATACTTATTAAAGATACAAAGTTATTCAGCCAAGAGCAGTGAGCAAGGTTTATTAGGCTGCTGTCATTTTAAGAGCTAATGCACGGATCCAATATACTGTTACACATGCGTTTTATTTCTCAACTTTTTACATTCACTCATAACATAACCCAACTATTTACAATGATACTCGCCTATATATAGGCTTTTTGACAATTTTTGTACGAATATGTCCATTCAAGCACAAGCTGACGTTAAAGAGGACTCTCTTCAGTATTTACTCGCTGTCTAAAATGCAGCTTTCTGATACGTGCTTCGGATGTGTTGCACACACAAAATTTCTCAAACAGCACGCGAGTACCAAATTGAGGTCTCTTTTGCTTCTTCATGCCCTTGAATATTTAAATTAAAGACTTAAAAACGCGTGCAAATGATAAACTTTCGTGAAGATGCAGCACTGGCCTGATCAGGACAATGACAGTTCCATCAACTGTTCTGAGCTTTGTTCAACCTGGCCCCGGGCTATTATCATCAAGCCCTGCTAAATTGTGCGATCACACTTGTGCACTTCATTATGCCATTTGGAGCAAAATGTGGTTCAGTAGATTGTCATTTTTGGGGGGTAAACTATCCTTTTATATAATATTTCTTGCAAACTGCTTTCAGAAAACATTCATACCTGCGTCACCTCTGATTTGTTGCCTTCCTTCTTCCTCATAGGTATGGTTTCGTTTATTTCAGCGAGGACGTTGATATCCAGACTATCGTTGATGTAAGGAGGTCACTTTTACCTGTCTACATAACTAACTTCTCTTTTCTGTCTGGGTGTTGGTGTTATGAGTGCAGGGTGACATCCTGTACATTTTAATTCTTTTACAGCAGCCGATCAGTTTTAAAGGGAAAAAACTCAAACTGGGACCTGCCATCATGAAAGAGCGAAATTCTCGTGAGTCCATATGTTTCGTTTTTTATTCTGTCTGTCTTGTGCAATAAGTAGTGGAAATGTCTATATCATCAAATACACATTTTAATTTGTCTTATTGGAGACATTTGTACTTGGTTGTAATTTGTAATTACTTTTTAATTATTTCAAGGATTGGAAGTAGACAAATTGGGAACACTCAAATCTTTTTAAATAAATTTTGAAATCATAAATGTAATATCAATGACTTAAAAAGTCACGGTTAAAATATTTTGGAATCTTTCTTATTCCCAGGTTCAGTGTCGTCTCCAATGATTGGTCCAACACAGTGGGTCAGCCCCACCCCATATGTGTATTGCAGCTGTTGTCCCCCAGGCCTGGCCCCACCCTCACCTGTCTTCAATGGAGGGAATCAATACATGCAGGTAACAAATCATGACACCCTGAGTATAAACATAATGTTAAGGAGTTAACCTGTTCACACCAAGGAAGATAACTATGATCATAACGATATTGTTTTAAAAAGCATTGTAAAACTTAGTCAGGGTAGTTCCATATTTAATTTTTAACCCTTTGAGCGGTACGGTCCCACATATGGGATTTTTATTTCTGTGCTCCTGGGCGTACAGTCCCACATATGGGATTTAGAATGTTCAGTGACATCACATAACTGCCAGATTCAAACTGCGCTTTTGCGCTTTGGCTGCGAGACGGATGCTCTCAGCTCTTGTCATATATCACATCAATGCAGTGTTTTCAGTCACATAATGGTGTTGTTTTTTTTTGTTTTTTTTAAGGTTTCAGACATTTAAATATGCATAAGCACCAGTAAAACTACATTGAGTTTATAAAACACACTGATGTCAGACATCAGTGGAAGCAGCAATAACGAATACTACGTTAATTGCATTAAATGCAAATATTTTTAAAGCGTTAAAGTGGGGGGAAAAAAAATTAACCTCTGTGTGGGCAAGTGATGAAACCGGTGTTGCAACTGAACACCGGTAACACCGGCTACCATAGCAAGCCTAGTGTGCTGGTGTGGTCTCTACTATAAACTCACATTGCACATTCCTAAGCTTGCAAAGTAACAGTACTTTAATATGTTTTCCTTGTGTCTTCCTTTCTTTATAGCCTTATTCTTACTCCAGTCCTCCAGGATTTATGGTCCCAACGGTGCCCATGAACTATGCACAGACCACATATGCCTACCAGGTACACATTGCTTTCATCTCTCAGATAAGCACATACTTGGATATCTTGTGTAAACTCTTCACGCATGCTATCTTTTCCAGAAAAAAACACTGTCTGAGAAAATCAACCATTTTTTTTTTTTTTTTTTTTGTGCGTGTATTAGTATCCCCTGCCACAGTGGTGTGGAGAGCAGAGGACGAGGCTTGTCAATCAGGTCAGCTCCACTTCCCTTTTTTGGGGTTGGTAAATGAGGGATTGAGCATAAGAGGTTGCACTGGATTGTTGTAGTTGCCATTTCTTTGTTTTGTTTTTTTTTACCAAATTGATTAAAAGTGAAAGTAAAGACCCTTAAAAGAGATTTACATTTCAAATAATTGTGGTTCTTTTGAACTATTCATCAAAGAATCCTGAAAAAATATAGCACAGTTTTCTCATAAATAGAATGCACCTCAACTGTTTTTAAAGTCGTCATGAAATCAAAATTGACTCCATTTACTTTGTTAGTGCATATTACTAGTCCTGTGTTAAACAATTAATTCGTGCAAGTTAATACACAGAAAACAATTGTTTGTTGTGGTAATCTTTAATCAAAATCTGAAAAGTTACTTCGAATCCGGTCTGGAATGGCGTTCCTTCTCTATTGACATCAGTTTGACAGCTTGAGTTGAAAACGCCTAAACCACTCCCCTCCAACCGTTAGTCTTTGAGCGAGAGATGGAGAGGGGGGAGCGCTAAAGTAAAATCCTGCCCTCTATTCAATATTCCGTTTCATTTGGAAATGCGTCACAACACTGGAGAAAAATAATGTGCAACTTCCGGTTCACAGGGACATTAGCTATGTTTCCATCCACCTATTTTTATGCGCATTATGGGATATCGTAAAAAAAGCTTTACAATCACAGGAATAAATTGCATTTTAAAATTTAAAATATTTAAAAAATATTTTAAATATTGATATTTCACAATATTATTGTTTTAACTTTTAAAACAGTAATATTACTATTAACTTTTTCTGGAGCCATATTAAAGACTTTTTTTCAATTTAATTAATTTTACAGATTCTTTTATCCATAGCAACTTACAAATAATGTAGTGAGGTTTTTTTTTATTTTTTTGTGAGGTGCACCAATATGTTGTTGCTTGTATGAAACTTAATTTGAATTGCTTTGGTAATATAATTCCTTACAATATAACCAATATTAACAATATTGGATACAATATAACAATGTTAACCATGCTGCAGCGTTCTTGCCCAGCCCTCTGAGTTAAATTGTGAAGAGTGTGCGTAAGCTAGTCTGAAACAGCTGCCTCTAGCATTTTAATAATACTTGAAAAGCTGTCAGTGCAGTGTATCAATAAGCACCAGCTCCCCTTGTGATCCCCTTTAGCATGCTAAAGATCACAAGGTCAGAGAATCACTAAAATACTCGACAATAAACCAGTATCACAACATGGTATCATAATTGGAAATTCTAGTGAATCAACAATAACTGTTTCAGGGCTCCAGACTGACATTTGAGAGCAGTAGCACGGGTGCCACTAAGTTCTACAGATGTTGGCGCCAGCACCTGATTTGGTAGCGCTGGGGGGATTTTTAATCATAAAGTTAATAAGTGGAAATGGCTAATAAGCCAATAAGTGCTCCTCTGCTGCTAACTACTGGTTATAGTGGTAATTTCATTTATTTAAAGTGTTCCTTTTCCTACATCTTTAAACTTCTAATTTTACAAATCATCACATTAAAAATGTTAAAATTGGATATTTGGAGCTTTTGAAGTGCTGGAAAAAGTGTGAAGCACTTGAAAGCCCTTGAAAAGTGCTTAAATTTCACTCTCAAAAGCTTGTCTTTTATTGCTCCGAGCTGATAAATGGTCCGCCCAGCTCAAACAAGGTAGCACAGTGTTGTTCCACTTTTGTTTCGTTTGCTGTTTGATGTATCTCGTATGCAGCAGAAATGATAGCTCTTATCAGTTGGCCAATGTGGTGGCATCAGTGCGACCTCTAACAAAATTTAGTCGCACCAGCGGGAAAAAAGTTTGCAGTGTGTAGCTTTGTTTATTGTAGTAATTCCTAAAAAATTTCTTTTTTTTCCCCCTACCTTTTCATTAATTGAACTGTATGAAATTAGAAATAAAAAATGTAGATGAAGGATAAGTAGTGCAGTGATGTGATGAAAAGTTGAGTTTTTTTTTTTATATACATATCATTTATCATATATAATATAGCATGATGTGTTTTGAGAGTTTTAAGCTTTAAGACAATACCATACAGTGCACTGACCAATAGTTAATGAAGATTAGATTTGATTGTTGTGCTGTGGTAAGCCTTTAGATGGCAGTGCTGACTTAGTATAAAAACTGCAAACAACTGTCCTGCAGGGAAAGGAAGTGTACCAAAATTAAAAGGCTCATCAATATAAGAGTGAATGTGTGACTTTGTCTTCCAGAACTATGTGGATTGTGGCGTCCAGACTTTGCTAACCCTTCTGTAGCCAAACCTTCACTCTTTTTTTGGTAAGTTTTTGTGCACCCAAGATGAAGATAATGGCTTTAGATTTCAGGGGTCACTTTTACCAAGTCACTTTCTTTTCTTAGGGTAGACCCCCATAGAAGCAGAGGAGAACAACTTGATGGAGATCAAGCAGTGCACTTCATTGTCTGTGTGTTTTCAAACACAGTTGCAGATAGGGTCATCCTGGGTGTGATGTGAAGGTGTATTTTGAGGGGGTGACGTTGATATGATCATATGATCATACTGTAACCCAAGGCCTCACACATCCACACGCTGAAACATTTAACAAGCTTTGTTCACTTTAGCCTATTACGCCCATTTATTTGTATTGTCTGTTTTTTTTTGTTTGTTTTTTTCGTCATGGCCAACTAACTTTAAAGACACTTTTAAGCTCACAAATACATATTTATATTTTATTTATGTTTGCTTATTTTAAAGTTTGACTCACTGTTGGTGATGCACCATATGCATTTAGGTAACTGTTTTGACATGTTCAGTGTGTTTTTAAACAAATGTTCATTTGTTTACTGGTTCAAGCTGGCGAGTGTTCACTATTAAAATAGTTTTGTTTTGGGGGTTTTCACATTCAGGGCACATGTTCCAATTTTCTCTTTTTGGTCGAGCACCAGGGTACAGTGGCTCCCCTTCTTTTTTTACTCTATAAATTTGCTTTCATTTCAGTCGTTATCACTGTACTTCCATCAATTTTTTCCTTAATGCTGGTTTTCTTTCTCGTTAGTGCAGTTAAAAGGTGTAAATAAAATCATTGCATTAATTCAAAAATTACAATACAATTTTATACTCAGCCCTGTAAGTCACAGCAGGTCACGGGACGGTTGACTTGTTTTAAATTAAAGCAATGACGGAATATTGATATCACTGTGAACACAGTCAGGCTGCCTTTTTCTATTTTTCCAGCACTTTTCCGCACCAGTTCCCTTTAATTGAGTTTTGTTTTTAAAAGTTTGTAAAGAGTTATGGGTATTGTTGTACTGAACACAAAGCACTGTCATTTTATACCTACTGTTACAACACTTGACTTTTTTTTTTCTTATGGGGGGCTGATTTAATAGCTGTAGCACATTCATCACATTTTTTAAAAAAAACGCTGACTTGAATTGAAATTTCACCCTTTTTTTTTTTTTCTTTTTTTCCTTCATTTCCCATGGCCTCATGGGAATTGTGGTTTCTATTGTGCTATAGTCTGAGAGCTTCTAATCACTGTACTCTGGGTTTGCCGTGTATATAGGTTTTGGATTTTGATGTTGGCATTGTATGGTTTTGCTGTTTTTGTTAATAAAAAATAAAGTTGAATTAACTTACTTTTGCCTCGCATTTAAAGTTTTTTTTTTTTTTTTTTTTTTTTTTTTTTTTTTTTTTTTTTACACGTTATAAGTGCCACATTTTTAAAGTGATGCAAAAAATGCATTTAGTAGTTTGTAAGTTTCTTTTTTTGTGCTGTTACTTAATCTCATTTTATAATGATTTAAAGAATTATTTGGAAAATCTTGGATGTTTGTTGCTGTGGAAGGTGTTGGACTGTGTTGGTCTCTCATTCCTTGTATTGTCTGGACAACCAGACAGACTTTAAAGGGATCGTCATTTACTCATTTTATGTGGTTTTAAATCTGTGTAAGTTTCTTTGCTCTGAACACAAAAGCTATTTTGAAGAACGTTGATAACCAAACAGTTGCTAGTCCCTATTGACTTCAATAGTATGGAAAAAAATGTATTATATGGGAAGGCAATGGGGATCAGAAACCATTTGGTTACCAACATTATTCAAAATATCTTTTGTGTTCAACAGAGCAGAGAAACTCGTACAGGTTTAAAACCACATAAAGTGAGTACATGATAACAATTTTAATTTTTGGATAAACTATCCCTTTAAATTATGAATTGGTCCCTGCTGATTCGCATTAAATATGATTTCAATGCCACCTTTAACACAAATGAACATGCTTTAACATAAATCTACATGTTAACAATTTATAACAAACATCCACAGATTTATCTGGGACCCTATATTTCGAATGGGCAAGTTCGGGACATGTACTCGCTTTAAATGAACTGAACTGAAATAAATTCAGGTTTTTGTTTGCAGAATAAAGGGTTTGTTTACAGGACAGTGACACCATTTTCAACTAAAAACGAAAAACTTATGTATTTTGGCCGGGTTTTATATATATATACTTTTAAGTTACTTCTAAGTTACTTCTAAGATGTCGGCAAGTCCTGTTTCCAATGAGCATAAACGTAAAAACAAACTTTTTAAAGGTGCCCTAGAACTTCTTTTTAAAAGATGTAATAAAAGTCTAAAGTGTCCCCTGAATGTGTCTGTAAAGTTTCAGCTCAAAATACCCCATAGATTTTTTTTTAATTCATTTTTTTTTTAACTGCCTATTTTGGGGCATCATTAACTATGCACCGATATATAGGTTGCGGCCCCTTTAAATCTTGTGCTCCCCCGTCCCCGGAGCTCGTGCTTGCCTTAAACCGCAAACACAAAGTTCACACAGCTAATTTAACCCTCAAAATGGATCTTTACAAGATGTTCGTCGTGCATGGATCGGATCATGTGAGTATAGTATTTATTTGGATGTATTACATTTGGTTCTGAATGAGTTTGAGGCCATGCTCCGTGGCTAACGGCTAATGCTACACTGTTTGAGAGATTTATAAAGAATGAAGTTGTGTTTATGCATTATACAGACAGCAAGTGTTTAAAAATGAAAACAACAGTCTTGTCTCCGTGAATACAGTAATAAACGATGGTAACTTTAACCACATTTAACAGTACATTAGCAACATGCTAACGAAACATTTAGAAATACAATTCACAAATATCACTAAAAATATGGATCATGTCAGTTATTGCTCCATCTGCCATTTTTCGCTATTGTTCTTGCTTGCTTACCTATTCTGATGATTCAGCTGTGCACATCCAGACGTTCTGCCCTTGTGTAATGCCTCGATCATGGGCTGGCATATGCAAATATTGGGGGCGTACACCCCGACTGTTATGTATTCAACTATGCCAATATAAATTCAATATTTAATTCTAGGGCACCTTTAACATTAGACATTATGTTTTATGTAATGATACCTTCTTTTTTGCTTTTTCGTTTTCAAATCGAATTTGATATTTTATGTTTTTGCAATAATTGACACAGAAACACTATGTTCTCATTGTGTCATGGCGACATCATGTGGTCAACATGTGAATGTGACTTTGTGATGGACTGGAACTCACCAAGGTAACGTTACTCGGTAACGATAATATTTAAAAACTTGTGGTGTACAGTCTCCGATGCAAGACTTATGCTGCGTTCCAGGCGAGGTTGGACCTGGGAATATCGGATATTCCCAGGTCCAACCTCGTCTGGAACGCAGCATAAGTCTTGCATCGGAGACTACACCACAAGTTTTTAAATACTTAGCTTAAAGGTGTAATATGAATAAATGGTGCTCATAAACGGCTGTTGAGATAGTATTCTCAAGTTAAATGAGTGGAGGCTTGGACACTTGCATCATAACTTAAAGGGTTAGTTCACTCAAAAATGAAAATGTCATTTATTACTCACCCTCATGTCTTTCCACACCCGTAAGACCTTCATTCATCTTCGGAACACAAATTAAGATATTTTTGTTGAAATCCGATGACTCGGTGAGGCCTGCATTGCCAGCAATGACATTTCCTCTCTCAAGATCCATAAAGGTACTAAAAACACATTTAAATCAGTCCATGTGAGTACAGTGGTTCAATATCAATATTATAAAGCGACGAGAATATTTTTGGTGTGCCAAAAAAACAAAATAACGACTTATATAGTGATGGCCGATTTCAAAACACTGCTTCATGAAGCTTTGAAGCGTTATGAATCAGCGTGTCAAAGCATGATTCGGATCACGTGTCGAACCGCCAAACTGCTGAAATCACGTGACTTTGGCGCTCCGGACCGCTGATTTGATATGCTGAATCATAATGCTCCGAAGCTTCCTGAAGCAGTGTTTTGAAATCGGCCATCACTATATGTCGTCATTTTTTTTTTTTGGCACACCAAAAATATTCTCGTCGCTTTATAATATTAATGTTGAACCACTGTACTCACATGAACTGATTTAAATATGTTTTTAGTAAATTGAGAGAGGAAATGTCATTGCTGGCTATGGAGGCCTCACTGAGCCATCGGATTTCAACAAAAATATCTTAATTTGTGTTCCAAAGATTAACTGGTGTGGAAGGACATGAGGGTGAGTAATAAATGACATTATTTTCATTTTTGGGTGAACTAACACTTTAAGAGCGCTGTTTTTCAAAGTGACGTCGCCAACTACTGTCCTGACATGCTTAATACAGCGTTTAGTCGTTTTCGCGGATCCATGTGAACGGGCGTCGTTTTGACTACGTTGTCGTCTGTACTAAAAACGCAAAGGAAAAAGTTTTTAGTACATCATTATTGTTGTAAACGTAAAACGTTTTTTCAACGGCCCTGAACGTATGGAATCTTTTTGTTAATCATAATCATATATCTATGAATCATAATGAGCAGTAATCTACATGAAATATAAATTTAAAAAGCCTGTTGGTTTGTCAGGATTATTTAATATGCGAATGCTATACAAAGGAATTCATATAAAAACTGTAAATAGAAACTTGATTTTTTTTTTTTTTTTTAAGTGTATCAAATTGATTAATTGGTGGCGCAAACAATAACGTTATTGACACGATGTTGAAAGTGAAACGAGAGACAAAAGGAGATCGATTTGGAAACAGTGGAGGGCATCGTTCCTCTTTCATTCTCAGGGAGGGGAGAAAAAAGAGAGGAGAGAGTAGGAGGAGACGTTCGTAAGCACGCTGTATTGACTGAAGGAGTCGCCTCGGCAGAAATGAACTGAACTCATCATCTGCTCACCTGCATCCAGTTCTCACACAGGCGAGGGCATGAGCGTTGAGAATCCGAAAGAAAGCTAAAAGAAACGGGACAGGAGCGAAAGATAATTAAGGGAGAAAGAAACGGCAGAGGAGACACAAATCAAGAGAGACACAATCAAAGAACAGCAGCAGGTATGTTCACTCTTGAAATGAATGTGTGTATTTTCTTTGTCGCTGTACGCTAATTCAACACTGTTAACTTTTTCATTCTACCCGTGTCACTGATTTCTTACTTCTCTGCTGATTCATCCCTCTCTTCTTTCTTGCCATGTTCACACTATACTTGTAAACTTCAATGCTTTTATTTGAGCTTGTATGTGAGTCACTTTAAAGTTCAAGCTCACTTCTAATTTGAATAGAGTGTAAGAGAACAGCAAAAATATCAAAGAATATCACACTTCCATTCAAGTCACTCTATAAAAAATATTTCCATTTGCATGCATGAAACATGGTTTTGTATAATTCTACATATAGCTACTACTGTATATAACATTACATATGAAGTGTTTGGCTTTTTATCATTAAACCTAAAGCAGCTTTGAAAGGGTTATATTGTACATTTTGTTTCATGTTTATGGGGTCTAGTCTACTTATAACATTAGTCAAATTTTTTGCAAATGTATAGTCAGAATGTAGTTTATCGTGACAGTTTTCCCTGAAATGACTAACGTTTTACTGTAAATAGACCATGGAGGGAAAATGTTTTTGGACTGTTGTGGATGTATTCATTAATTTAGCTTTAAAACTTTAATTTAAATGCTGTCTTTGCATGTGAAATGAGAAATGGTGCTCCAATGTACGGTAGTTTGCCTCTGCCCCATACTTTAACAGCCTTTTTGAAAGAGTACATTGCATTCACAATACAATCTGTACTGAAATGTGCTACTCAAACTGTTACAATCCTACTGAAATGATCTGAATTAAACTTCTGGATCTTTCCTTCAAGAGTTTATGGTGCTACACACAGCAGGAATTTATTAAATAGTGCGTTAGCAATGTTAATATTTCTTAATGCAAAAATGAAATGAACATTCATTGGTGCTTTATGCTATAATGTTTGTATTGTATGTAATAAGAATATGTATGCATGAATTTATGAGAATTCAAATTCAACCATCAGTATAAGAAAAAAAAAAACTGCTCAGAACAGGCACATATTGTTCATTCACACATGATGGTATCAAGTGAGATGACTCCCAGAAGGAGATGACCTTCGGTTAGTATTTCTCACACACACTCACAGTGGGGCTCCGAGGCTGATATGAGTGACAGGCTAAGCAGTCAAACTCTGAGAGAGAGAGAAATATAGCAGGGATGAGAGATTGGAAGCGAGAGGAATGAAGTAAGAGATGATTACGAACCTGTGAAATGTGAGGGGAATGTGCTATCATCAACTTTCATATTCAGCCATGCCAGCCTGCTCCTGCGATAGTGACCTACAGAGTCCTACAAACATCTCGCACAAACTTTCCAACATGCACATACATACTCTCTGATGGATGCATGTCTACAAAGACCGCAATTTACTGTCACATCCATTCACAGAAACCATTTCAGATAACACTTTTAAATAAATTTAGCAACAGTTTCTTATTAAAAAAAAAGTATGATACAGTAATGATATCAAATAGTAATAAGTGGTACTTTGATACAATGAATCTGAGACCACTAGTGAAAATGCTTCTGAAATGCTACAAATCCTACCAACAATGGAAAAAAAAGATAAAATGGCTTTTTATATATATAATATATATATGATAGAATATACAGATCAGGCATAACATTATGACCACTGACAGGTGAAGTGAATGACACTGATCTCTTCATCATGGCACCTGTTAGTGGGTGGGAAATATTAGGCAGCAAGTGAACATTTTGTCCTCAAAGTTGATGTGTAGAAGAGGGTCAGGGTCACGGGCGGCCAAGGCTCATTGATGCATGTGGGGAGCGAAGGCTGGCCCGTGTGGTCCGATCCAACAGACGAGCTACTGTAACTCAAATTGCTCAAGAAGTTAATGCTGGTTCTGATAGAAAGGTGTCAGAATACACAGTGAATCGCAGTTTGTTGCGTATGAGGCTGCATAGCCGCAGACCAGTCAGGGTGCCCATGCTGACACCTGTCCAGTGCCGAAAGCGCCAACAGTGAGCATCAGAACTGGACCACAAAGCAATGGAAGAAGGTGGCCTGGTCTGATGAATCACATTTTCTTTTACATCACGTGGATGCGTGTGCGTCGCTTACCATGGGGGAACACATGGCACCAGGATGCACTATAGGAAGAAGGCAAGCTGGTGGAGGCAGGGTGATGCTTTGGGCAAGTTCTGCTGGAAAACCTTGGGTCCTGCCATCCTACACCCTTTCATGGAAACATTATTTCCTGGTGGCTGTGGCCTCTTTCAGCAGGATAATGCGCCCTGCTACAAAGCAAAAATGGTTCAGGAATGGTTTGAAGAGCACAACAAGAAGTTTGAGGTGTTGACTTGCCCTCCAAATTCTCCAGATCTCAATCCAGTGGAGCATCTGTGGGATGTGCTGAACAATCAAGTCTGATCCATGGAGGCTCCACCTCTTATACCAACTTACAGGACTGGCAGCAAAAAGGGGGACCAACACAATATTAGGAAGGTGGTCATAATGCTGTGCCTTATCTGTGTGTGTGTGTGTGTGTGTGTGTGTGTGTGTGTGTGTGTGTGTGTGTGTGTGTGTGTATATATATTTATATATATAAATACCTACAGTGCTGCTTGATAGTTTATGAACCCCTTGCAGAATCTGCAAAATTTTCATTATTTTAACAAATGATAACATTTCTAAAACATTTACACTTTTAAATTATATTCGGAATCCTGGTTTTCAATGTGGTCTCAGGCTTTTGGACACCAATGCATATACCATGGTACTAAATTACTACCATAGTATTTTAATAAAATACTATTGTGCTTTAAGTACAAAAAAACAAGATTCCATGTTAAACTATGGTACTTTTGTTACTTTTTGTTCTGTTGACATATCACATTTATGTGATAAGATAGTTAAATTGCAGTAATTCGCACATAGTTTTTACACTATTTTATTATACTTTATAGTTCAAATATACGGGATTGTATTAAGATCCTTTGTTAGAGCAAGACATTAGGAGAGTAAATCAGGCTTTTCTTTATTGCATCATATTGACAATCTCTCGTCTCCGTTGGTTACCAGAGCCCACCCCCCCCCCCCCCACCACAATTCGATGTGTGCTCTCAACTTATTATCCTTCCCTATCATCTTGCCTAAATTTAGCTCTCCATCTTTCTTTTTCCCTTTTTTCTTCCGTTCCCCTCCTCACGCTTATCACAGTGAGAGATTATTGTGTGTGAATATCTTCGTGTGTGTTCTGCAGGAAGTGTGTAGTGTGGGAAGTGTGCAGTGTGTTTGTGATAGAGTATAAACTGTGTGTGCACCTTTGTGCTGAAGATAAACTCCAAGTCTGATTCTATCTTCACATGTATATGAGCATTTATGTGCATTTAATGTTTTTTTTAAAATCTATTTTATTCATTTTTTAATTGAATCTATATCTATAATTTTATTTGTATATAAAAACCCTAAAAAAAATTATTGGTTTTTAATAGCATAGAAGCCTTAATGGACTTAGTATAAATTCTGTCTCAGAAGTTTCTTCTATAATTCATTGGAAATAAAAATAGAAACAAATGTTTAACACGCAGTAAGATTATAAAGTAATAGCATATCTCACATCATTTGGTCTTGGAAGAATTTGATGAGAAATGCTAAGTTAATTTAGGAATTGATTCCACTCATATATTTTTACAGAGATTTTGTTGAGACCTCTAGAGGAGACATATGTGAGATTCTTGTCAGAATGAAAAATATGTCAGACAAAATTCTGGGCAATACTGATAAACCTTATCATTATCAAACATAAAAAGTAATGAACACAGTTATATTAAAATTCTATACTATTTTGCCTAAAATAAAATAAAAGAATTGCAACATTTGATCTCACAATTCTGACTTTTTCTCTCGCAGTTGCAAGTTTATATTTTACAAATCTGAGAAATACAGTCATAATTGTGAATTATATACCCGCAAATGTGAGGAACGAAATCAGAATTGTGGGTTTATATCTTGCAACTCTGACTTTATTTCTCGCAATTGGGAGTTTAACTGACTTTATTTCATTGAACTGTGAGATATTAACTTGCAACTGCAAGTTATAAACTCCAAATTGTGAAAAGGTCAGAATTGTGGGTTTATATTTTGCAATTCTGACTTATAAAATGGTTAGTTCCTGTCCTTGATTCTGATTGGTTAATAGCTGTGTATTATTCACGATAAAACATGGCTGTGACCACTTCACCCAGTGGTTCTGTGTATCACTACACAACACCCTTAGCAACCACTCTTAGCAGCGTAAATTGTATCTCAATTGATATTGTTCATTGAAGCTTACTGTATTATGTAGAAGAGTATTGTGAGAAAGAGATTGAGTGAGCGAGTTTATTACCTGCATTCAGATTTAGCATTTTCCTTCAGGTCAGTCCTATGTTCATAATAAAAAATCTGTTTTAATGTCCGATGTATTATCTTGTCCTTTTATCATTTAAGGGGTTTTCCCATGACTAACAGTGCTAGTCAAAGCAGTCTTGTTCCGTGTTCACAACAATTCAGTCTTTTCAATATTAAAAGTCTTCGCTACTGACTGACACACTTATAAAGATAGCCTTTGCCGCGATCTAATAGCGTGAAAATGTAACCAAAGGCTGTTCATGATCAGGGACTATTTTTTTCGGCGGAAGGAAGAAAAAGTTTACTTCATGTGAGTTCCATTGATACATATTTCTAGCTTTAATATTTGTATTGTGTGGTAACCGTATTATAAAAGCAATAAGGTACTCGAGGCTAGTGCTGTATCGTGAATAAGTCACGGCTAAAGGGGTTTTAGGCACTTTGCGTCATGCCTTACTACGTTCTTCAGCCGTGACTTATTCACGATACAGCACAGCCTCGAGTACCTTATTGCTTACATATAAACTAGATATAAATTCGCAAGTGTAAAAAATTAAGTCAGATTTGTGAGACATGAACTCGCAATGAAAAAGTTACTTGCAACTTTTTATCTCATAATTCTGAATTTTTTGTCACAATTGTGAGTTCATAACTCACAATTCTGAGGTTTTTTTCTCAAAATTGTGAGATCTAAACTCGCAATTGCAAGAAAATTCTATGGCGAAAACAAGCTTCCATTTATGGTACCAATATATCCTAAATGGAAAGGGCTAAATATCATGCACACATTGCTGTGCTGTCATTTTTGTGCTCAATGAGGGAGCAACTATCCCCTCACTGAGGCTTATGAGCTCATAACAGCATTTGTGTTGATGTCAAAGCTTGTGTTTGCAGGTCCCTTGATGATATTGCAAATTCAGCTGAGATTAAAAATCCGTGGTTTCTTTTTCTGCTCTAATAGCTCTCCAAATGTTGTCTCAGTAACTGTGAGCAAACTGATGATCTGTCGTCTGTTGCCGAGCGATTAGCATCAGTAATGATGTGATTGTCAGGCTAGTGAAGGGAAATGAGTGGAACCGGATGCTTGACTGCCAGTATTAACTTCACTCAGCACAGGTGCGAAGGTCCGTGTATCTCCCGTGAATTAGTCATTTATATTCCAGCTGTCGGAATCATAATAAAAGCAAATTGTCTCTGTAAATTTTGAGATTCACTCCTGCTAGCAATTTAAACCTATAATTTTTGACGTAACAACTCAGGCCATTATGTTAGCATCTCCCTGTGTATATTCTGTTTAAATATAAATTACTCATTCATTTCTTCTGAATAACTAATCTTGAATGCAGTGTATTGTTTCCAATCATTTCAATTGTTCACTTGAAGTCTGAAGACCACCATTTTGTGGAATAAAAGAGATAAAACAGATTAAACAGATTACAGAAGTATTTGACTTGAGCAGATAACCAGCCACTATTACACCTGAGGCGATCAAAAAATCAATTCTAAAAGAACTAAGGAAATTCAAAGAGAGCTACTAAAATGACAAAGAACCACTTCTATGTCCATGTAGAGATGATCTGTAAAGCTGTACATCAGAGCAGACATCCCAAGTTTTGTTTTCAATGTTCAATGTTATAATGTTTTTCATTGATTTCTGGAAGTCATTGCTGTTTGTGCAGCTTGGAACCTCCCATGTACTATTTTGGTAACATATTCTAATGCTGTTGCTCTCAACCAGGGGGCCAGGAACCACTAGGGGGCCTAAACAAACTTCCAAGGAGGCCTCAAGATGACTTAAAATTATGTAAAATAAAACAATAGAAGCATTAAAACTACTAAAAATCAAGATATTTCTTAGTATTTGGTTATTTATTTAGAATTTAATACTTTTTATTCCGCAAGGATGCATTAAATTTATCAAAAGTGACAGTAGCATTTATGATGTTACAAAAGATTTCTGTTTCAAATAAATGCTGTTCTTTTGAACTTTCTGTTCATCAAAGTTCACGCACAACTGTTTTTAGCATTAATAATAATGAGTGCCAGATTAGCATATTAGAATGAATTGTGACAGTATTTCACAATATTATTACTGTTTTTACTGCATTTTTGATCAAATAAATGCAATCTTGGTGAAAATAAGACTTATCTTAAAAACATTTTTTAAAATCGTACTTAAACTCACAAGTCATTCATTAAGCTGTATATTTGTTTTTGCATTTATTGTTGTGTCGTTATTTTACGGCTCTCAATCTCTTTATCTCATTTCCATTACCATAGTATTTGGACAAAGTACCATTGTAAGTAAAACCATGGTCTTTTGAACACTATTGCAATGGTAATGCCATCATATTCTTAGAAATTCAAGTACCAGTAGTACACCATTGAATACAATTATCATACAGTACAGTACTATGGTATATATCAAAATATCATGGAATTCTGATTCCATTACTGTACCATGGTAAGGCACAGTACAGTTTTAAAATGTCTATCCTAACCTACTCATATGTAGCTCTCCCAAATGATCACCCCGTTCCTGATCCACAAAACCATCCATCCATTGCTCCCCTGTCCCATCATCATTGCGCAGTTAATGCTTGTTGTCACAGCCACTGGGCTTGTCCGGTTCCTCTCGGTTTCACCTGTTTTGGCTCATCAAACGCTGACATGGAAATGCTGGCAGCTAACTACTCGTACTTGATGGTGTGTGTTAACGCTGGTGGCCGGGACCCACGTGGCGTGCCTCTGCTGTCACATCAAGTTAGCGCGTTCTAGATGTGACACTTATCAGCATTAGCCACACGCTAATTCATCGGCCACACATTCCGCTGTTTGATTGGTTGTGTAGTCACAGATCAAATATGAAGTGTTATCTGATTGCTGCTTCTGGTAGCCAAGGAGACAGTGTGTGCGTTTCGAAGAGGACATTATGCTTGAGACAGCGAATGTGTGTTTGTGTTAAAGGTTGATGCTTGAAGGTTGATTAGCTTTCCAATTAGACTTCATGTTATGTTACCGTGTGACAAATCTTTGCGTGTATCTGAATGTTTGTGGTTATGTTTAAAGACATGCCGATATGCCCTCTCCCTGTTTTGCACATGCTCAGTTTCTATTTCAGTGTCAATCTGACTTAATTAGCATGACAATTAGGGACTGCTGCCAAGGCAATCAGTTAAATCAATAATGCAATTATGAATACATGAATATTTCAGACAAATTATCCATATTCATCTCATTTTCTCTCCCTGTCTTTGTTTTTCTCTCCACGTGTGCAGACATGGGCTGTAAGTTGCCGAAACCCCGAGGGTCAGATGAAGCTCCGGGAAAGATTTTCTCCACCCTCAGAAGAGCGCAAGTGGAGACACACTCAGGCGTGTCCTATACATACCACTTCCTGGACTTCCTGTTAGGAAAGGAAGGTACACATGCCCATTTCCTCCATCTCCAAACACTTTATGTACTGAAAAGTCCCTTTTGTAGGTTTTGTTCTTGTTCATACATAAACATTTAAACTCTTTCCCCACCATTGACAGAATTTTCCATCATTTATGACACAATGCTTCCAAGCAATCCATGTTTTCACTGTTATACGATTGGGGGCACTATTACACATCTTCTGTACGGAAACAAGGGCTGTGTCCAAAATCGACCCCTATACCCTCATTCACTATTCCCTACATAAGTGCACTAATAGTTCACTTGAGGAAATGAATGAAAACAAAGTGAGTGAATTTGGACACTGAGTGCATTAGAAGGGCTGCCGCTTTTTAATATTTTGTGTTTGTTGTTTAACAATTATTTAAAGGTGCCCTCGAATGAAAAATTGAATTTATCTTGGCATTGTTAAATAACAAGAGTTCAATACATGGAAATGACATACAGTGAGTCTCAAACTCCATTGTTTCCTCCTTCTTATATAAATCTCATTTGTTTAAAAGACCTCCGAAGAACAGACGAATCTCAACATAACACCGACTGTTACGTAACAGTCGGGGTGTACGCCCCAATATTTGCATTTGCCATCCCACGTTTCCAACATTATAAAAGGCATTAGACAAGGGCAGCCAGTATTAATGTCTGGATGTGCACAACCAAATCATCAGACTAGGTAAGCAAGCAAGAACAATAGCGAAAAATGGCAGATGGAGCAATAATAACTGACATGATCCATGATAACATGATATTTTTAGTGATATTTGTAAACTGTCTTTCTAAATATTTCGTTAGCATGTTGCTAATGTACTGTTAAATGTGGTTGAAGTTACCATCGGTTATTACTGTATTCACGGAGACAAGAGAGCCGTCGCTATTTTCATTTTTAAACACTTGCAGTCTGTATAATGCATAAACACAACTTCATTCTTTATAAATCTCTCCAACAGAGTAGCATTAGCCGTTAGCCACGGAGCACTATGAAACTCATTCAAAATCAGAAGTAAACAATATAACAGTATACAATACTCACATAATCCGACGCATGCATGACGAACGCTTTGTAAAGATCCATTTTGAGGGTTATATTAGCTGTGTAAACTTTGTTAAGGCACTGTTCAAGGCAAGTGCGAGCTCTGTGGGCGTGGACCACGGGATTTAAAGGGGCCGCAGCATTAAATCGGCGCGTTTATAATGATGCCCCAAAATAGGCAGTTAAAAAAATGTATTAAAAAAAAATCTATGGGGTATTTTGATCTGAAACTTCACAGACACATTCAGGGGACACCTTATATTACATCTTTTAAAAACATAATCTAGGGCACCTTTAAAACTTGGCAAACTGGCATCTCCAGTAGTAGGATAAAAAGATTTACCTTGGACTTTGTCATGGAAACTATGTCTAAACCTTAATTAAACACATTAATAATCATTTAAAAAGGAATTTATACCTGTATGATATTACGTTGTACCCACATTGGACCAGCGGTTTGGAAAATGTATGATTCAGCTGCTTGCGGCATATTCTGGTCAGACGCGTGAATTCATTCAACATGTGACTCTAACGGTGCATTATGGTGGCCGTTGAGCATACATTGGTCGTACACTCGTTATTGTGGTGCATTGTGGGTAGGGCTGCACGACTAATCGCATGCTTTTGTCATGCGTGTCTCGTCAGTAAAGCCGGTTCTGTGATTAGCGGTAATTGTCCATCACCTGCTTTCAAATGGAGTGGCACTTAATATACAGAGCCGTAGTTCGCGGACAAGCTACGCAATATCGCATTCGTAATCGAAAGCGATTCATCTGCGATTATGAACACGATATTGCGTAGCTTGTCCGCGAACTACGGCTCTGTATATTAAGTGCCGCTCCATTTGAAAGCAGGTGATGGACATTTACCGCTAATCACAGAACCGGCTTTACTGATGAGACACGCATGACAATCTCGTGCAATTAATCGTGCAGCCCTAATTGTGGGATTGAATGAGTGCTCTCGATAACGTCCACTATGGTTTCGGACAACACTTCCAATGGCTGTTCCCTCAAATAATGCCCTATTTAAGTGTATAGTGGGCGATTTCAAACACAGCTAAGCAATAGAAGCATTGCTTATGCACATGTCAGCTAACACGATCTTCAAACATTCAACAGCATATAAATCAAAACTGCCTAACATTACCAATTAAAATGTCAAACCCATGAAGAGGTATAGGACTATATATCCATGGGTTTCATGTGACGTCACTGTATTCTATCGCCGCCATATTTGTGACCGGTCACAGCTGCGCGCTCTGTTAAGTCTATGGTGACAGCAGCTACAACTAGCAGAGGAAGGCCAACGAAACACTCTCAGAAGGTTCACAACAAATTTACAATATGTCTGGGATATGTGGTGCTGTTAGCTGTTTCAACAGTCGTCAGAACTACACATTTATTTGATCCCAAAGGAGTTAGATCGGCAGAATTATTGGCTTCATTCAGAAAGGACCATACCACTGGCAGCCAAACAGCAATGCATAACATTAATAACTGCTGGGACTGTCATTTACATAAGATTATAATTGTATACAATATTGTATTAAAATATTGTGAATTCTAGTTGCTGTGTTTCGGCGTGTTATTACAGGATGAACAAATTCACGACACGAGCTGCCTACATTACTTAGTTCAAGTACATGCGTGCAAGATTTTGTGCAAATATAAGTTGTAAATGTATGTCTATCTTGTATAAATATATATGAATTGCCCTATATAGGATGTGTTCCTTTGAGTTAATTAACTTAAAGCGCTTCATTTTACGGATGTTCGCGCAGCTCAAATACTATCAAAATGAGATGATTTGAGAAAAAAATCTGTTATTGTTCGTGATCCTTATTAATCAAACCATGTGTTGCTGAATATAATACAAGAACAATATAAGAGCTAGTTATTAAAAATAATGTATCATTTTTTTTTTTAAATATGAAAGTTTTAATATTACTGTAAACATTTTAATGACTTAATCATTGCTGTTTGAGCTGCGCACGCTGAAGCTGAAGAGAATAAAAACCCGTAAACAAAGTTAATTAACTCAACGTGAATTTGTTCATCACGTAATAACACGCCGAAACACAGCAACTAGAATTCACAATATTTTAATACAATATTGTATACAATTATAATCTTATGTAAATGACAGTCCCAGCAGTTATTAATGTTGTGCATTGCTGTTTGGCTGCCAGTGGTATGGTCCTTTCTGAATGAAGCCAATAATTCTGCCGATTTAACTCCTTTGGGATCAAATAAATGTGTAGTTCTGACGACTGTTGAAACGGCTAACAGCACCACATATCCCAGACATATTGTAAATTTGTTGTGAACCTTCTGAGAGTGTTTCGTTGGCCTTTTTCTGGTAGTTGTAGCTGCTGTCACCATAGACTTAAACAGAGCGCGCAGCTGTGACCGGTCACAAATGGCGGCGGGCATAGCGGAAGTGACGTCTTTGAAACCCATGGATAGGTATCGGAAGCTTTGGGGATGTTTTCATTTAAAGTATTGTATGTTCAGATATTCATAAAACAGAATGATAGTGTCAGAATAGGGGGGCAGTTGTGGCCTAATGGTTAGAGAGTTGGACTTGTAACCCGAAGGTTGCAAGTTCGAGTCTCATTTTCCTCAGTACAGGAAACTGTAGGTGGTGGGAGTGAATGAACAGTTCTCTCTTCCACTCTCATTACCCACAACTTGTGTTACCCACAGCTTCAGTGCCTTGAGCAAACCCAACCACTCCCCAGGCAATGCAACAAAAACGGCTGCCCACTGCTCCGGGTGTGTGTTCACAGTGTGTATGTGTTCACTACTGTGTGTGTGCACTTGGATTGGTGAAATGCAGAGCACAAATTCTGAGTAGGGGACACCATACTTGGCCACACGTCACATTACGTCATACTTGGCCACAATAACTTGTTGCCCTTGTTTTGTTTTGAAGGGCTCTTATGTTAAAATGTTTAGTTCCTGTGTGCTTTTGTTTCCATTGCTGCCTTGTTTGCTGCCATGGTTACCCTTTTGTTGCCATAGTAATTCATTACCCTCACCTGTTCCTCATCAGCCCCTTGTTATCCTGTGTATATATAGCCCTGTGTTTCAGTAGTCTGTTGTCGGTCGTTGTCTTTGCTTGTTTGTAAGGCTGTTGCGTTTTCGTTCCCTGTCTGATTCTTGTTCCTGTTCCTTGTTTGGATTTTGTTCCTGCTCCCTGTTTGGATTATTTTTGTGGGGTTTTTGAATAAATTTATGCTGCACTTGGGTCCTCACCTCTCTTATTCCCTACCACTTTGTAACACATATCTTTAATAGGTCCTCTTTAAAGGTCCCGTTTTTCGTGGTTTTTTGAAGCTTTGATTGTGTTTATAGTGTGCAATATAACATGTGTTCATGTTTCACGTGTAAAAAAACACAGTATTTTTCATATAATTTACTTATCTGTATACCGCTGTTTCCACTGTCATAAAAACGGGCTGATGACTTCCTTGTTCTATGAAGTCCCTCCTTCAGAAATACGTAACGAGTTCTGATTGTGCCAGCGGTTCCTGTGTTGTGATTCGACAGCAGCTTAGCGCTCCTTGCCCGGAAAGGTCACGCCTCTTACCATAACGTGGAGATGCACGCGCTCAGTGTTATTGTAAACATGTCTTTAATTTTACCCTATCAATTTGAGCCGGAATCAGACCCGGTGATTGGACTGCGGGATGAAAATAACAGCGTTTCGACGACATGGCGACAAACACACTCTACAAACGCAACTCTTGTGTATTCCTGTGGGCGGAGGTTAGTCAAAAAACTGTTTTAGTGACGTCATTAAAGAAGGAAGTAGAGGGATGTAGTCCAAACTGGCCGTTCGATGTAGGCGACTTCTGTTAAATAAAATATCTCGCTTGGCATTGAACTTTGAGCTTTAAAATTTTACAGATTTTATTTATACTCTAACAACAACATTACACACTAACTAAAGTTTGAAACATGGGATCACGAAGAACGGGACCTTTAAACCAACAGATGACATGACTGCAGGGCACACTCATAATAAACAGAATGATATGGTGTGAATTGGTGTGAATGGGCCTTTGTGATTGTGGTGATGCATTTCTGGAATATTTATTATTGACGATTGCAGTAGACTGATATGAAACACAAATTATACCATTTTGGGGTAAAAAATATTAGGTACAGTGTTGTTATTGTTAAAGGTGCCCTAGAATTAAAAACTGAATTTATCTTGGCATAGTTAAATATCAAGAGTTCAGTACATGGAAATGACATACAGTGAGTCTCAAACTCCATTGTTTCCTCCTTCTTATATAAATCTCATTTGTTTAAAAGACCTCTGAAGAACAGGCGAATCTCAACATAACGGCGACTGTTATGTAACAGTCGGGGTGTATGCCCCAATATTTGCATATGCCAGCTCATGTTCAAAGCAATAGACAAGGGCAGGACGTCTGGATCTCCACAGCTGAATCATCAGACTATGTAAGCAAGCAAGAACAATAGTGAAAAATGGCAGATGGAGCAATAATAACTGACATGATCCATGATAACATGATATTTTTAGTGATATTTGTAAACTGTCTTTCTAAATGTTTCGTTAGCATGTTGCTAATGTACTGTTAAATGTGGTTAAAGTTACCATCGTTTCTTACTGTATTCACGGAGATCAGTGTCATGTCGCTATTTTCATTATTAAACACTTGCAGTCTGTATAATTCATAAGCACAACTTCATTCTTTATAAATCTCTCCAACAGTGTAGCATTAGCTGTTAGCCACGGATCACAGGCTCAAATTCATTCAGAATCAAATGTAAACATCCAAATAAATACAATACTCACATAATCCGACGCATGCATGCAGTATGCATGACGAACACTTTGTAAAGATCCATTTTGAGGGTTATATTAGCAGTGTAAACTTTGTTCATGCACTGTTTAAGGCAAGCGCGAGCTCCGTGGGCGGGGAGCGTGAGCATTTAAAGGGGCCGCAACATGAATCGGCGCATTTCTAATTATGCCCCAAAATAGGCAGTTAAAAAATGAATTGGGGTATTTTGAGCTGAAACTTCACAGACACATTCAAGGGACACCTTAGACTTATATTACATCTTGTAAAAAAACATTCGATGGCACCTTTAAAACTAAAACTCTTAGAAATCATTTTCGTTAACTGAAACAAAGGTGAGATCAAATTAAATGACAAACTTAAACTGAAAAAAGTTAAATTTTTAAATACCAAAAGAAATGTTGCATTGGCAGCTAACTGAAATAAATATGAAATGAAAATAAATTACAGGTAAACAGAAATATTAAAAAAATTTATAAAATGAGAAAAGCACTAAATAAAACTTACACTGAGATTAAAATGAAAAATAAAATCTAATTCAAAATATTAATAAATAATATAATAGTATATAAATAATACTAAAATAAATATATTATATATACATGGCTAGTGGTTTTCCAAAGTTACTAGCCACTCAGCATTTTCACTGGCCACAATTTTGCTGTTGAGAAATTACATTTTATATAATTAAAGTTGACTTTGGCATGCTTAAATTATTTTATTTTGAGTCATTTTACTTGATTTACAAGATTTAAAACCCTTTCAAACTTTCAAATGCAGATTGAACACCCAAATCAAGACTACATTGTTTTTTGAGATTGTTTAAGACTACAGTTATTTTTATTAAGCTATATAAAAAGAACAAAGAAGCAAATTACAAATACTAAATTTAAAAAATATATCTTTTTCAGTTACATAGGTTTATTTAGCATGTATACAGTTATTAAACATCTTTTGTGGTTTGAGTAACATTAATGACAGACAGGTATTTAATTGGGCTGCTGAATGCATGGACATAATATACTGACACATATCCAGTTTTTATCCAACTGTTTACGTCCACTTAAGCCATATTCATGCGAGATACTCCACACGATGGACATTTTCGACATCTGTGTTTGTGTGTATTTGACTATTCAGGCACAAGGAGAACTGATCGCGTCCAAAAGAGAGAGCGCACGCGAGAGAGCGCTTCTGTTGTGTGTCATTCAGCACAATTCCGCCTATCCTGCCTTCACTAACAGCAAGTTAATCGATAAAGAATTGTGATTGAATTGTAATTTTGTGATACGACGAGCTTGGCTACCTTTAATTAGGCTGTAGTCTGAAATTACAGTATATTCAACCCGCCAAAGTGGCTAGTGGAAGTGGCTGTCTTACCTGCCACAGCAGAAATCTACCCGCATTTGGCTGGTTGGCGGGTGTTAATGTCAAGGCCTGAATATATATAATACTTTTCTAAAGTCAAACAAGAGATTTTTTTCTTCCTTTATGAGTTAATAATTCATGCATCAGAGGATTAATATACAGAGTGACATGCAGCATAAAAATGATTGCTGTTTTTCAAAATTCAAAGCAACATCCATATTGATATGCATACACAAATGCACATAAACCACCTTCAGATAATAAAGTGTAAAGCTTCAAACTGGGAAGAAAAAAAGTGTGAGATTAGATGAGAGAGAGAGAGAGAGAGAGAGAGAGAAAGAGAGAGAGAGGGGGTAATAGAGCAAGAGAGCATCCAAACAGTGTATATTCTTTGAGGGCTTATGTTTCTAAATATACTAATGCTGCTTTTGTTAGTGTGCTTCGAGAGAAGCAATAATGGATCCCGCTGAATTCAGAGAAAGAGGATATGAGACAGGATGAGAGAATATAAGACACAGATTGAAGCTGAAGAACAGACCAGCTCATTTTAATGACTTGAAAGCATAGGAGTATATGAGCCATTACCGAACATAATTACAAGGATATGACCGTAGTTATGTATATTTGTGTATGCATGGTGGTCAGGGACCCCGTAACAATAGTAAAACCTGAATTTACCTAAATTGTGGGCACCAGCCAATGGTCCCCATGAAGAAAACATGCTAATAAACAAAGTAATGCATTAATGGAAAATACAAAATGTCCTATATGTGACTATTAAGGCATAGAAAATATCAGTACAATAACAATAAAAGTCAAATCTTTTTTTTTTTTTTTTTATCAGTTCCACCATGGTAA
Organism: Megalobrama amblycephala; assembly: GCF_018812025.1. Classification (NCBI taxonomy): domain Eukaryota; kingdom Metazoa; phylum Chordata; class Actinopteri; order Cypriniformes; family Xenocyprididae; genus Megalobrama; species Megalobrama amblycephala. The sequence goes on along the minus strand of NC_063052.1, from coordinate 24,722,805 downwards.
GACTGTATTATAATGTACTTTTATTGCATTGGGGTCATGAGCTAAAAATGAACATTATTCTCTACATTTATCTTACTAAGCCAAATATCTATGAATGTTCATGCCTTTTTAGGATTTATTGCTTGTTACCGAATTCCTCATTTGTAAGCCTATTTAGAAATAAATGTCTGGTAAGCAAATACTTGTACAGTGCAAACTTTTTATTTTATTTTTAATTTTAAAATGTGTAAATAGAAATTAAAACTGACATTTTGCAGCTTTTTTGTTCAAAATTAACAAAATTTGAATAACGCATAAACACATCATCAGTTCTTCTTCCAAAACATGTTTTTGTCTTACCCTGAGTACCCTATTATTTATAGAGTGTATTTATTTTAGACCAAACTGGATGGATTTCAATGGAAATTGTGTACATGCGTCATTCGCCTGTACGTGTCTCGTCATATCCGTAAATAGAGAAAATTTGCTCTAGCTACTTTGACACGTGTGGGAGTGGCATAGATTAAAGTGATAGGTCACCCAAAATATTATAATTCTGTCATAATTTACTTACCCTTATGTTGTTCCAAACCTACACAGCAAAATCCCCAGAGTTAAATCAACTCTGCTCAGAGTGCATATGGTCCCTCTCTAAATAGTGTTAAAGTAACACTGAAGCAGAGTTAAAGTTAAGGAGATAATTAAGAAATTAACAAGGCTGTGACTTAAGTCACTTGTAGTTCTTGTGTTTTTTATTTCTTCAGTGATTCTGCTTGTTAACAGCAGGTGTTCATCACTACTGCGCAATCATTACTTAATTAATTGCTTAATTATCTAACTAAATTGAACTCTGCTTGAGTGTTATTTTAACACTATTTAGAGAGGGATCATATGTACTCTGAGCAGAGTTGATTTAACACTGGGGATTTTGCTGTGTATATGAGGGTTTTTTTTCTGTTGAACACAAAAGAAGATATTTTGGTCACACTTTAGATTAGGGTCCAATTCTCAATATTAACTAACTATTAACTATGACTTTTACCTCAAAAAACTCCTAATTACAGCTTATTAATAGTTAGTAAGGTAGTTGGATTAGGTAGGATTTAGGGATGTAGGATATGGTCATGCAGAAAAAGGCTTTAATATGTGCTTTATAAGTACTAATAAACAGCCAATATCCTAGTAATATGAATACTAATAGAATTGGACCCTAAACTAAAGTGTTACTGATATTTTGGAGAATGCTGGTAACCAGACAGTAGTCTTTGACTTCCATAGTAGGAAAAAAAAATGCTATGGAAGTCAATGGCTACTGTCAGCTGTCTGGTTACCAACATTCTTCAAAATGTAATTTTGAAGTTTAGGGTCCAATTCTCACTATTAACTAAATATCATATTTCTAGTTCAACAGAAGAAAGAAACTTATACAGGGTTGGAACACCATAAGGTTGAGTAAATGATGACAGAATTTTCATTTTTGGGTGAACTATTCCTTTAGAGCGAGAAAGGTTGACATGGAGCACACTAAACCTCAAACCTCCAGGGAATCACCCATTTAAAAAAAAAAAAAAAAAAAAAAAAAACGCTGAACAGAGGAGAGTCTGCTGGCAAAAAGAGAACGTGACAGAGCTTGTAATAAAATGAGAATCAACATTGGCTTGACTTTTCGGAGATAGGAGAACTGAGGGATTTGAAATGTAAAAGCAATATGGAGATGGGTTCTTATTACTCAACTATAACAATATAATGTGTTTGACTTGTTTCTAATACAATTGTTTTGTACATTGTAAAAGACTATTTTCTATTAGTGAAAAAGTTATATGAGATTATATAAGTATTTCCTTTTTTGATCTTTTAATAAGTGTCGGACCTAACCACTTTTTCTATTTAGCAATAATTGAAGTACTGTTAGTTTATCTTATCTAGCACATTAAAGTTACGGCATAAAACATTACCCAAACACAAATGTGTGTGTGTGCAGATGTGTGTCTGAGAGTGTGACCTGGATCAAATATTTATTTTTAAAAAATTGGAATATGTGAGAACTGGGACAATCGTTCAGGTTCTGGACACACACACACAAACAGAGACACACACACACACACACACACTCCAGGCTTTCTGTTTTAGCTGCTTATCGGTAGACAGACAGGCAGGTCATTTATATGTAAAATTCACTGATGCCTACAGAGACACCGAGACAAAAAAAAAAAAAGAGAGTTTCACTGCAAACTGCTGTGACAGCATGAGTGTGGGGCAGAGATGTTAGAATATGTTTCTGTGTTTGTTTGTTTGGGGCATCAATATTGAAAGCAACGATAAGTGACTTAATGAATGCGAATGATTGACAGGGATGAAATAACAGAGAGGGAAAAAAGCAGAGGGAGAAAGAGAGAAAATGCTAGGCATCGTTTTAAGGATTATTTGATCTTGAGATGTGAGGGGTCAGTACTAAAATCCAGGATTTATCTGTGTGTGTGTGTGGGGGTGGGTAAGAGAGAAAATCAGTTGTCTCAGTGACACTGAACTGTATTTATAGCCAAAATCCGATTTTAATTGAAATTAGTTTCTATAAATAATGCAATTCCGCTCCCTGTCGGGTTATTATAAAATAAAATAAGACCCCTCAGGACCCGACATCACAGTCATAAGCAGCAAGAATCCCTCATACTTATGAATCATATAAACACTTACTTTAATATTTATGTCATATCAATATTTAGAGAGCAATATTCTGATAGGTCAGCACAGCAGGAGAAGGGACGACTATCTAATAGATTTGCTACTAACACGTTTAGTTCAAAGGATCATTTAGAGGATTGGTTCAATGAAATCAAATTACTTCAATTTACAATACAATGAACAACTTTGTTTAAATAATAAATGAAAAAAAAAATGGATAGTTCTAGTCCTGGATGCTCATTGGTCAATACCAGGGATGCACAGATATTAATTCTGGCCAATAAGCTGATAATTATATTCATGTTGTTTTTAATATAACAGCTATGATGCGAAACACCTGCTTGCTTGTGTCCTGTTAGTTTGAGCCGTAAAAGAGTGCGTTTGGATATTAGTGCTAATCACACCTGGAAAATCCAACAACTTATAAACCCACATAGTATGTTCAAATCTGTGATTGTCTAGGTGTTTAAGACCCAGCTAGATCCAGAGAGCCCAAAAAGGATTTAGACAAGTGTTATAGTGCTGTGAATGACTTTCTGCAGGTGGGGTTTAACTGATTTACCAAAGTCTCTGCTTTTCATTTTAAGACCTTGTACACGGATTCAGACTGAGGGATATTAGTTTAGAGGGCTGCATTCTTGAGGTGGAATATGGTGCTGAGAAGGACTGTTTACTAGAGTGTTTAACCCCCAACTGGGTAAATTCTGTCTTATGAAGGTGGAATTTCCCCATAGTAAATATAGGGACAGATTATCATATATTTGGCCTTTCAGGAGAAGAGAAATCTTCTGTGTGTGTGTGTGTGTGTGTGTGTGTGGGTCATACACAAACAAACATATTTTCTCATTCTCTCACGCATAGCTACAGCACAGAGTTCCTTTGCCGCAGGCCTTTCGCGTGATGTGCTGGTTAATATAGTTCATGCTCTGGACTGGAGTGGAGTTAATAGACATCATAAAGTCTAAGACACTTCCGCTCTTTCAGCACTACCTGATGATTGCAAACAGATTTTGTTATTTGGTGAAGTTTTATGAGTGTGTGTCATGAGAGATACAGGGGTCAGTCTCAGGAATGATCTTCCCCATGATTTTTTACTGATATATTGAACAGGATACTAAACATGTTATATTTGGTGTTAGTTGACCCAAAATTAAAATTCTGTCATTAATTACTCACCCTCATGTAGTTCCACACCGTAAGACCGTCGTTCATCTTCGAAACACAAATTAAGATATTTTTGATGAAATCCAAGATGTCTCTGACTCCTCAATTTAACCACCACTTTCAAGGTTCAGAAAGATACTGAAGACATCGTTAAAATAGTCGACGCTGTTTACATCCAGTGCTTCCAGGTTCTATGTCAGAACGCTGATTACTCATTATTGCTGCTCACATGAACAGTGTCGGCCAATACTGAGCTGGCGTTTTGACGTAGAACCTGTAAGCGCTGAAACATAAACAGCGTAGGAGAATGACACAGAAGAGAAGATATTGTTAAATAAAGTCGTTATTTTTGTTTCTTTTTTTTGCGCACAAAAAGTGTCGCTTCATAAAATTTAGGTTGAACCACTGCAGTCATGTCGACTGTTTTAATGATGTCTTTATTACCTTTCTGGACCTTGAAAATGGTGATTAAATTGCTGTCTATGAACGATTTAATCAAAAATATCTTAATTTGTGTCTTACTGGTGTGGAGCGACATGAGGGTGAGTAATTAATAACAGAATTTTCATTTTTTGGTGAAATAACCCTTTAATTTTTTTAAAATTAAATCTCTCATCATATTTGAGAGAGTGACTATACTTTTTTCTTTTTTTTTTTTTGGTTTGAAAATGAATACTTTTATCTTTATTTAGCAAGGATGATGAAAATTGACAGTAAAATACATTTATAATGTTACAGAAGATTTCTGTCTCAATCAAATGCTGTTCTTTTGAACTTTCCTTTTTTTAAAGAATCCTGAAAAAAATGCATCACGTTTTCCACAAAAATATTAAGCAGCACAACTGTTTTCAAATAAATAATACATTTTCAAATAAATGAAGCCTTGGTGAGCATAAGAGCCTTATTTTGAAAAACATTTTTAAAAATCTTTAAATTATAAGCAATTCTATATTCCAAACCTCCCAGCTAACAAAAATATGTTCTAAGAACATTTTGCTAATGTTCCCATTAAGTTATGAAAACATTATTTCTTAATGTTCCCTAAATGTTCAAAACAGCCAATTTTTTAAAAGTTTTAAAAAAGTTTTTTTTTTTTTCTTGGTTATAGGCGAACGTTAAAGGAACTTCCCATTTTATAATTTTGCAAACATTATGGGAATATTACTTTTGAATGTTCTCTGAATGTTTTAAACGCTCAGAGTAAGTAACATTTAAAGGATTAGTTCACTTTCAAATAAAATTCTCCTGATAATTTAGGCTACGTCCACACGAAGCCGGAGCTTACCCTAAACCGATATTTTTTTTTTCCTCGTCTCAAAAAATATCTGCGTCCACACGAAACCACTGAAACGACTCAAAACGATGTAGTATACATGCCAGACCATTATGTGGACCATTATAATTCTGCCGCAGAAATGCACTTAAAGCAGCGAAGAAGGCTTGGATCATGCGCATAAACCTTGCGCGCTGAATACAAACTTTAGCAAAGCTTAGAAATAACACTTTATTTTGGTTCAGTAGCTTCTGCAGCATGAACGCAAGCATGTACAGTCTGCTATTGCTGTTGTTGGTGCTGTTTTGTGGTGTTAGTGCGTCTGACTAGGGTCGACACGTGGGGTGATGACATCATCGTTTCAGAAAATATACGGATTGCCCCGTCCACACGACAACGCCAAGCCGGCGTTTTCACATTTTTCCACTCTGGGACCCGGTTTCAAAAAATACCGGTTTCACCTTTCGAAAACGCCGGATCCGTGTGGACGAAACGCCTATCCGATAAAAAATTTGTGCGGTTTCACCGAAACGCGTCTCCGTGTGGACAGGGCCTTACTCACCTCCATGTCATCCAAGGCCGCATTTACACTGCAAGTCTTAATGCGCAGATCCGATCTTTTGACCATATCCGATTTTTTTGGACGACGTGCTTACATTTCTTTTAAAAGTGACCTGTATCAGATGTGTCCTTTTTACACTGCACTTGGCGAAACGTACCAAAAATAGCCTATTTGACATCACAAATCAATTTCAATGGTACATTGAGCTTAATTTATTGACATGAATTCATATAGAAACCCTTTTAATGCAATAGTTACATCCCTGCATAAAAATAATACAAATTCTTCACAACAGTATACGTACGCAGCTCCGCTGGAAGCGTGTGAGTTGAAGAATACTCGGGTACGGGTAGATATTCACAGCTTCATGGGCTCGAATCCGCCATCCTATACTAGTTTTTTTTTTTTTTTTTTGTCATTAAAACAAATGCATTCATCAGTGATTGTATCTCAAGGGCAGTTGCAAGTTTGTGTGCTTATTATTTTGTGGTTTCAATGGAACGAATAGGGACTGAAGCGCGCGTCTGTGCACGAGCCGTCGTCACTGACAACAGCGACAACGAGCACTCAGTGTGATTTGAAGAGCAACACATTTCAACGTCAGATTGCCTTTTATTTAACACAAACAAATGAAATTAATAATCTGCCAGTCAACTAGAGATGTTCCGTTTGTTATAGGTATGTCTGTACCGCGCAATGTTAAAAAACCCTCACTTTTCAATGACTCAGGAGTCGCATTTACAGGGGAATATCTGATCTGTCCGCTTACACTGCAGGCGCAAACGCACGTATCCGATTCATATCTGATTTATAACCACATATGAATGAGGCCTGAAACCGATCTGTGAAAATCGGAATCCATGCGCTTTTTTCCTGCTTACACGGTCGTGATTCATATCCGATCTGTGCCACATGGGAGGAAAAAATTGGAATTGGGTCACTTGAACCGTGCAGTGTAAACGGGGCCCAAGATGTTCATGTCTTGGATGAACTGAACACGGCACCAGTTCAGTTTTTCCGTAAGTAGAATAGGGAAGGCGACATAGGACATACAGCATAACCTTTTTGAAGAATACGAAAGTGCGGTTTTGGAAGCACTTGGAATGCGATCATTTGTTTATATAAAGCATATACATTTAAATTTTTTTAGAAAATGACCGATCGTTTCGCTAGATAAGACCCTTATTCCTCGTCTGGTATCGTTTAAAGCCCTTTGAAGCTGCACTGAAACTGTAATTTTGACCTTCAACCGTTTGGAGGCCATTGAAGTCCACTATAAGGATGTTTTCATCAAAAACCTTAATGTCTTTTTGACTGACGAAAGAAAGACATGAACATCTTAGATGACATGGGGGTGAGTAAATTATCAGGAAAATTTTATTTGAAAGTGAACTAATCCTTTAAGTAACATTCAAACAATGTTAGATGAACGTTCACTAAACTTTTGGGCAAAAAAAAAAAAAAGTTCCATGAACAATGTACAAATAATGTGTTTGTGCTAAGGTTTTGAGAACATTATTAAAGACCAGATAACTTTGAACAAACCTTCTATTAACATTACTGAAATGATATTTGTTCATAACTTTGAGAGAACCTTCCAAGAACATTAGCTGAAGTTCTGAGAACGTTCCCTGTTAGCTGTGCAACTGACAACTGAAATTTTCAATCAGACACAAATAACATAATTTCCTTAGAATTACCTGCATCCAAACATTCACGGCATCTCAGAATTCACACATATTCACTCATTTCACCCATAAGTTCATCTTGCTATGAACCGTGCTGTTATTTATTCAGTGGAAACACTAATAAACCCCCCTCAGAGTCAAAACGTGTTCAGACCATCACAGTTTTGTTTAAACAAGCTTGTCACACCTCTGAAAGATGATTGCAGTCAAGCAGTGCTCAGATTACTGCTCACTGCGGCCCTTAATAGTGCTCTGAATAATGAGTGCTGGAAATTAACTTTAATTACTGATTCCAGAAACAATTTGCTTGTAAAACCATTTCACCAGAATACTTTCAACAATTTACACAGCATTTCAGTTTGTGTGTCAATGACCATCTCAGAAAATGAGCTTCTTAACATGTTTTTTGGCAGAGATGACGGTGAATGAAATGGTTTGCACCTATCTTCATATTTTTGTCTTCTGTCATTCCTCCCCCCATTTCCACGTTATGTTGTTGAGTATGTGGTGGGGGTGAATATATTAATTCATGCAGATATAGTGTTATGAAATGCATACACACATTAGTCACCATGGTTCAGTCATCAGTTTGGGGTTGGTAAGATTTTTCTTTAAATGTTTTTGAAAGAAGTCTCTTATGCTCACCAAGGCTGCATTTATTTGATCCAAAAAAAAGTTGAAGTAAAGTACAAACAGTGATACTGTGAAATATTATTAGAATTTAAAATAACTGTTTTCAGTTTTTATATATATTTAAAATGTATTTTATTCCTGAATTTTCAGCAGTCATTACTTTAGTCTTCAGTGTCACATGATCCTTCAGAAATCATTCTTATATACTGATTTGGTGCTTAAGAAACATTTCTCATTATTATCAAAACAGATGTGCTGCTTATTATTATTAAAGGGTTAGTTCACCCAAAAATGAAAATTCTGTCATTTATTACTCACCCTCATGCCGTTCCACACCCGTAAGACCTTTGTTAATCTTCAGAACACAAAATTAAGATATTTTAGTTGAAATCCGATGGCTCCGTGAGGCCTGCATAGGGAGCAATGACATTTCCTCTCTCAAGATCCATAAAGGTACTAAAAACATATTTAAATCAGTTCATGTGAGTACAGTGGTTCAATATTAATATTATAAAGCAATGAGAATATTTTTGGTGCACCAAAAAAAACAAAATACGACTTATTTAGTGATGGCCGATTTCAAAACACTGCTTCATGAAGCTTCGGAGCATAATGAATCAGCGTATCGAATCTTCTGTTCGGAGCACCACAGTCACGTGATTTCAGCCATTGGCGGTTTGACATCTGATCCGAATCATGATTCGATACGCTGACTCATTATGTTCCGAAGCTTCCTGAAGCAGTGTTTTGAAATCGGCCATCACTATATAAGTCGTTATTTTGTTTTTTTGCGCACCAAAAATATTCTCATTGCTTAATAATATTAATATTGAACCACTGTACTCACGTGAACCGATTTAAATATGTGTTTAGTACATTAATGGGTCTTGAGAAAGGAAATGTCATTGCTGGCTATGCAGGCCTCACTGAGCCATCGGATTTCAACAAAAATATCTTAATTTGTGTTCCGAAGATTAACAAAGGTCTTACGGGTGTGGATCGGCATGAGGGTGAGTAATAAATGACAGAATTTTCATTTATGGGTGAACTAACCCTTTAATATTAGTGTGTGTGTGTGTGTGTGTGTGTGTGTGTGTGTGTGTGTGTGTGTGTGTGTGTGCGCGTGCGCATAAGTACGATTTTTTTTTAAACAATATATTTTCTGGGTAAATTATTTTTGATTTGTTTAATTATGGCTATTATTATTATTTTTATTTTAACAATATAATAAGTAAGTTGTCATGATGCTAAAGTTAGTAGTAGCTGTGTCAGGCCAATTGATGTTAGTTGAAAGATAGATGGCATGTTTATTTTTTTCTTTCTCTGCTCATTTCTCTCTTTCTGTGCCTGTCTGACTCTCTCTCGCTCTCTGTCTCTTCAGAGGTGACAGTGTCCTCATTGCTGTGTCTGTCGTCAGTCAGAGAGCTTCCAGTGCAGGTGTGTGAGTTGTATCAGAAGGGATTCGTACTGGCTGCTGTCCATCCCTTTGTTCACTCCTGCGGCCCTGCTAGTGCTAACCTACAGAAGCAGTTACACCGAGCCGTGCTCATCAGACAAACGCACAGGTATGCACACAAACCTTCAGCGTGCTTACTGCACACAAACAATGGTCGGTACACATCAATTAATATTTTCAACAGTAATAATTTTGCATTATATACTACTATGTTGCATTCTTAAATCAAATAAAGTGGCGTTGTGATTTATATTTACATTTACATTGTGATTTACTTTACATTTTAGTTTGTGAAAATGTCAGGTTAATTAAAAGTTTAGAATTGTGACACACTATTACCTTACCATTAAAGAAATAAATACTTTAATCAACAAGGATGCATTAAAATGATCAAAAGTGACAGTTAACACATCAAGAATGGTTTTCACAAAAATATTAAGCAGCATAACTGTTTTCAACATTGATAATAATAAGAAATGTTTCTTGAGCACAAAATTATCATATTAGAATGATTTCTAAATTTCTGAAGGATCATGTGACACTGAAGTAATGATGCTGAAAATTCAGCTTTACTATTACAGGAATAAATTGCATTTATATATATATATATATATATATATATATATATATATATATATATATATATATATATATATATATATATATAAAAGTATATAATGTATATATATACAATGAAATGACATGACATTTTTTTGTCTAAAGGCCTTAATAATAATTTAAAAAAGACAAAGATATGATATCCAATGTAAGGTATATCTCTTTTATTTAATCCAAAAGGTTTTAATTATATTTTGCTACATTTTAAAGATTGTGAAATGTCAAAAGGTCATTCACTTTAACCGTCCAAAGGCCAATACAGCCATTTCATTTGTGATTAAAATATCTTAAAATCTAATAAATGTATATATTTGTTATTCCCGCATGATTTTATAACATCATATATCAACAAAGTGCAAAATGGTATTAAAATTATGCGTAGAAGTCATTGCTTTGTTATGAGAAAGAATGTCCAGAAAAATTAATTTCATTGATGTCATTCGGAGTAACCAATATAAAGGAACCGTTTTGGATCAAGATATGCGGTCAATATCATGTGACAGGATGTGACATCATTCAGACACCTGCAAAGGACCACATGGTCATGAAGCAAAGTAACTATCTCTCTTTTAACTATTTAAAAAATTAACGTTTTCACTTGCTCACATGCATGTCCTGAAACATCAGGTCATTTGGTACAACCGCTATAAAACATGGAAAATTTTGTAATATTTTAAAAACTTGTACTAAATATAAAAGGTTTGATTGTCCTTTTGTTAGCTAACTAGCTAGCTATCAGCCTGTTAGCATTGTTTGAAAATATCATCATTCGGTATAACCAAAAGTTTCATTCGGTAAACCCAAACTTTTGGTTAAACCGAATGACTTTTTTGGTGGCAAATTTTGCCCATCTTGTAAAAAATGACAAAAGCAGTGTTAACAGATTATACAAACCACGTAATCTCATTGTTAACACTTAATAAAACTTCAAAATTAATTATATCTCCATTTTGTTTTTTTACACTTTTAAAAACCTTATTCGTCAATGACCCATATATATACTGTATATTCCTTCTAGTCAACGAAAATGGAACGTCCAGTATTGCATTGCATTGTGGGATATAGTCCCATGTTCAGTATGCTATGTTGTGTAGGCCTACCTAACATTTTGGTGAATGCAATTGCTAATCTAAGCATTCTATACAATTTTACATATGCAGATAATTTGCATGCTCTGCACAGTATACAGTACATACTATATCGATCTGTTATCGATCCATTTGTAAACTGAATGTGCGAGGCTTCCGGTGTCATTCGCTTCCAGTTATTTTTACCTGTACAAAACAGCTCACTTTTTTTGTTACAGTGGTTCCGACAGTGGTCTGCTGAACTGGGTGGAGCCTCATCTCACAACAGACGTGTGTTACCTCGGTCACCAGGACCCTGCCCCGGAAGTCATACAGGGCTATGTGAAAAAGGTTAGACCTTCTTTAAAAGTGAATTTGTTTTCATTCAAACAGAGAGCAGCAGGTCAATTTGTTTTCTATTCACTTACTAAATGTTAGTGGCACACTTAGTGCCATCACTCAATTAAAGATGGCACCAAAAACCCACTTACTTCAAACTCTCTCTATCGTGGTCTTACAATTCGGCTGTAATACTGAAAACATAAGCTGACAGGCTGCTGCATAGACACTGACACCCCACATTCATCTGCCATTCCATTAGTCGTCACCCCCTCGCCTTTTCAGTAATTGCATTTATCTGGAGATAAGCAGTGTTTGACTAAGTGTGTGTGTGTGTGTGGAAGTGTTTGCGGTGTGTGACATTTACAGATGATTTAGACATATGCGTATGTGTGGCATGACAGTATGATGATTGGAAAATATGGTTTTCATTAGCGTTTCCTGTCACAGCTCCACAGATCTTATTTTAAAAGCATCTGCAGAAAAACGCTCCACCTTCCTCTTCCAAAGACACTGTAAAATTATTCATATTACATTGGAATCCATTTACATTCATTGTCAACTTTGATTGTACACTTTGAATGGGACAGGTGTTATGATGAATGTCTCAATGTCTTCAATTGGTCCTGGTTGTTTTTGGGGATGCAGGTGCAGGATTTGGCTGATCAGGGAGATCTGTTTGTGGGGTTTTTGCCCCAGCCCGGCGGGGGTCCATATTTCCTCGGTCACTGGGAACCAGAAGAGCTTTCCTCCTTACACTCCAGCCCCTGTTCTGTGCATCACAGCAGCAGACCTCCAACCCTCAGCCCTGTGAGCGAGCGGAGCCAACAGGATAGAGACAATGGGGATCGTCGAAACCAGAATCACACAAACTTTAATCCAGATTTTGAGAACCAGAGCCAACATGATGAAAACTTTATGAACCACAGCCTTCAAATACAAAGCACTGAGAGCAGCCAGTGCTGGAATAATCAGAATCCTTTCACTGAGAACCATCAGTGTCCAGAGTATCAATATCTGAATGTCGAATGTGAATGTACACAAGCTGAGGATTTAAAGAACCGAGTGTCATCGCATGAGTTTATTTTAAGCTCTTGTGCACCAGAGCCGCATCAGACTCAAAGTACTAGAATGCAGCCGGTCCCACCCAGCTGTGATTTGGCAGAAAAACACAAAAGAGAGCACAGAGAGCAGGTCAAAAGCCAAGACAAACCCAGCAAGTGCACCGCAACCACCCAGATGTTGAATCGTAAGTGCAGTCTATAGAAATACAGAGAAAGGGCTGGTGGAAAAAAAAACAAGAAAACGTGTTTTCTTTTAGATTATATCAAGTAAAATTATATCAAGAAAATTATATCAAATGTGATGAGCAATTTATAATTTGCAGGTGTGTAAATAATACATCATTGGAAATAATCTGATTTGATCCCAATTCTGTACTAGTGATGAAATCACTATGAAATCTCAGTATTGGTCATCATTTGGCTCAGTTCACTTCCATTGTGTTGGTACAATTCATAGTTATTTTTTAAAAAATATGCTAATGACTCAAATGTAACTGGAGAGACCATTTACATTATAGTAAAATATAAATATTGACAAAATACACCACATGGAATCATTCATTCAACCAATTCGTTCAAAAACACCGATTGATTCAGGAATTAAACAAGTGACTCGCTGATTCACTGCGTCCAAAATCGAATACTCCCCTAATATATAGTACATGAAAAATGGTATACCAATGGAGTACTATGTCCGAATACTCAGTATTTAAAAAACAGTAGGCAAAAAGTACCCGGATGACCTACTACTTCCGCCGAGATTCTGAAATGGGCATTCAATGGACACTTTGCTATCCCATGTGAAAACATGGCGGATATAGTACGTCCAAATTTAACTCATATTACACACATTCATACTATATAGTATATATAACCCTTGTTCTCTGAAGGAGGGAAAGGAGACGTTACGTCAGAACAAACTGACGAATGAGACCCCATTTAAAACAAAATGTAGTACCTACTGTAAAGTATGCGATTTCGGATGTAGCAACTGTCTATTTGAGTGAGCCATTGACTCATTTACTTAACCGATTCATTCAAACACACTGATTCATTCAGGAAAGCAACTGTCTATTGTGCGATAGAAATTCTGCTGTGGCTTTGCTTGGAATTATTTCCATTTGTGGAGCAAAAGTTGACAAATTAGCGGAGAATATTGTTTAATATGTAAGTTACTCATTACTAACTTTAAAACAACATCTGCTGTATAAAATTAATAGCACTCTCAATCGCGCCATTTGCCCGTTTATTAGCGGCTTTGTTTTTCATAGATATTCGGAGCAACACTCTTGCCCGTGCTTTTCTATAAGTTTATTTATAATTATCTGGCTTTTTAAGTCTGAATCAATGTAGCAACAGAAAAAACAAACATTTTTATTAAGTATTTGTCTCTGTATGTGTAGGTGTGCAGGTGTTCGCGCTGTACAACCATACGATAGTTCTGTCGGGAACGCCAAAATTCTTTTCTCTGAGGGTTCCACTGCAGGTGCAAAGGGAGGCAGGGCTTGTTAGCTCGGTTGACTCTCATTGGCTGGATCACATGACGCAGCACTTCAGAAGTGGTGCACAGCTCATTGACGGCTACTTTCACCTGGGAGATGATGCAGGTACTGGAAATGTTGTGACAATTTACAAATGGTAGTAAATTTTCCTGAATGTAAAAACATGTTCTACTAATGTATTACATTTAATCATTTAGCGAGTTTCAATCAAATAACGATAACTTAGAAAAGACATAAATGTGATCAAATGCATAACAACAGTAAAAATGAATAATAAAAAACTGAATACTACAATTCTAAAATAATGATAAAAGTAATTAAACTATATTGCCATAAGTATTGGGACACCCCTCCAAATCATTGAATTCAGATGTTCCAATCGCTTCCATGGCCACAGGTGTATAAAATCAAGCACCTAGGCATGCAGACTGCTTCTACAAACATTTGTGAAAGAATGGGTCGCTCTCAGGAGCTCAGTGAATTCAAGCATGGTACCGTGATAGGTTGCCACCTGTGCAATAAGTCCATTTGTGAAATTTCCTCACTACTAAATATTCCATGTTGTGGAAGTGGAAGCAACTGGGAACAACAGCAACTCAACCACGAAGTGGTAGGCCACGTAAAATCACAGAGCAGGTTCAGCGCATGCTGAGGTGCACAGTGCGCAGAAGTCGCCAACTTTCTGCAGAGTCAATAGCTACGGACCTCCAAACTTCGTGTGGCTCAGATTAGCTCAAAAACAGTGCGTAGAGAGCTTCATGGAATGGGTTTCCATGGCCGAGCAGTTGCATTCAAGCCTTAAATCACCAAGTGCAATGCAGAGCGTCGGATGCAGTGGTGTAAAGCACGCCGCCACTGGACTCTAGAGCAGTGGAGACGTGTTCTCTGGAGTGATGAATCACGCTTCTCTGTCTGGTAATCCGATGGACAAGTCTGGGTTTGGCGGTTGCCAGGAGACTGCATTGTGCCAAGTGTAAAGTTTGGTGGAGGGGGGATTATGGTGTGGGGTTGTTTTTCAGGGGGTGGGCTTGGCCCCTTAGTTCCAGTGAAAGGAACTCTTATTGCTTCAGCATACCAAGACATTTTGGGACTTTTTGGGAACAGTTTGGGGACGGCCCCTTCCTGTTCCAACATGACTGCGCACCAGTGCACAAAGCAAGGTCCATAAAGACATGGATGAGTGAGTTTGGTGTGGAGGAACTTGACTGGCCTGCACAGAGTCCTGACCTCAACCCGATAGAACACCTTTGGGATGAATTAGAGTGGAGACTGCGAGCCAGGCCTTCTTATCCAACATTAGTGCCTGACCTCACAAATGCACTTCTAGAAGAATGGTCAAAAATTCCCATAAACACACTCCTAAACCTTGTGGAAAGCCTTCCCAGAAGAGTTGAGGCTGTTATAGCTGCAAAGGGTGGGCCAACTCCATATTAAGCCCTACGGATTAAGAATGGGATGTCATTAAAATTCATGTGCACATAAAGGAAGGCGTCCCAAAACATTTGGCAATATAGTGTATTTTATTAATCAGCTCAGCGGTTTTACTAATGACTAAAACAAATTGTATTCATACAAAGTCCCTTTCAAGGAAAGTCTGTTCATCTATCTGAATAGGGAGATCCTAAAATCCTAAAAAACTGCTAGCCATACTCACATTTAAATAACATATTTCAAAACAGCAACAAAATCTGAGATGAACTGTTCCATAAATGTTTTTAAGCTCAAATTGCATTAAAAAGTCTGAGTTTCCCAGCTGCAGTGACGCAATGACTTTACTAACTGGCAGTTGGCCCTTTTATGTATTCTGCCATACTGCAAGTCGCACTTTCTAACATTCATAGTAATAGGAGTAACTCCGTCTTTGAATTCATATCAACATTTTTCAATCCCTTTCTTTATTTATCTTCAGCATCTTCTTCCACTGTGGAGAGTGTTTTTATCTTCCAAAGTCCTTCAGGTGATGTTGGGCCAACCACAGTGTACGATGCTATTGTAGTTGAGCAATGGACTGTGATTGATGTAAGTCTACAGGGATGTTACATCCCAGATTCAATTAAATATTGTATTATATAATTTGTGGTACATTAACACCCATCTTCTTATGAAGTGACTTTTAAATGAGTGCAGACATGTGAACATTCACACAATTTGTCTCAATAGGACATGAGTGAAATTCTTTCACACATTAAGTTGTTTAAATGGCACCTCTGTTTTGCAGGGTGTTGCGGTGAAGACAGACTACATCCCTCTGCTCCAGTCTCTGGCTCCATACGGCTGGAGACTAATGTGTGTGCTGCCCACTCCCATAGTCAAAATGAAAAGGTCCCAAATTCTTACTAAACCCTTAATCAAGACCATTAAGTTGATACAGTGTTACAGGGGCTAATTATAGTATAAACATAACCCAAAAAAGAAGGCTTCTCTTAGTTTGTATTCTTGCTTTAAACAACTCTTACAGACCTCTGATTTGTTATTTTTGTCTTAGTGATGGAAGTTTGGCCACAAAACAGATCCTCTTCCTCCAGAGACCCACGCTGCCTCGCAAGAGGAGAGACTTGACGGTGTGTATGCATGGCATAACGTTTATTTCTGCCACAAAAGAAAAGATTCTGCTAAAATTAGATTAGAGTTGTCCAAGAGAACTGTGTGAAATTGTAATAGCGTTGTCAGTTCGCTTTAAAATCCTCAAAAGTAGCTTAGTGTCTGACAGTTTGTGTATGTTTTCCAGAAACTGCACCTCAGAGGTCAAAACAAAAGAAACTTGAATAGTAAGAGGACATCAGAGAGGGAGATATCACCGCTGGCAACGATTGAGAGAGAAATGGAAAGAATGGAGAGAGAAAACACAAGTCTGATGAGACAACGTGAGATCGTCCAAAAGGAAAATGGGCAGACTTTGCCAGAAAGCCCAGAGAGGAGAGATCAAGCGGAAAGGACGGTGGAATTCCACACACAGAGGATCGACATCCCAAACATCAGCCCAGCAAAAAAGGATGGCGTTACAAACAGCGATCAGGAAATAAAGCACACGATTACGTGTGGTAAATTAGAGGAAGTGCGAGCGGTGGTAACAGAGAGAGCTTTATTCTCTGGAGTGTGCTGACAGTATTCATTTATGCATATTTAACCATTACAATATGTTCATGTTTATTCAGGCAAAACACACTCTCATCAGGCCTTTGTCTGGGCATATACATCTGCTCGCAGAGCAACTGTCCTGGTAAGATTGCGAAGAGGCGTTTGAATCTCATGATTATTTGGGTTTTTAAGGTGAATTGCTGTGGCAAATGGCAGGAGATTCAAACAAATATGCGAAAATGTCCATTCAAGGAGCTCTGAATATGTTAACGCTGACCAATGTGTTGAGACTTGTGCCTGTGCGAATCTGTGATGTTAACTCATTTTATTACATACATATAATATTAGCATATGCAATATGTCACATTAGCTCAAATGCATAAAATCCTCAAAATTTTCATTTATTCAAGACAGTAGCAGTAAGGATGGCAGTAACTGATGTCTTTGTAAAGTAACAGTTATAGTGAACGTCTGTGAGATTATGTTAATGGTGTAAATAAAAAAAAAAGCTTTTAATCATGGGCTTAAGATGCAAATTAAAGACACAGCATTTACAGCAACAGCTTGCAGTTTTCTTCTGTTTTTCATTGAGACTTTAAACAATTCCTCAATATTAGTGGTAAAGAATTTTTTGAAGAACCAGGGGTGTAGCAACCATCCTCCCTAATTTGTGGAAGATAATTATATTTTAAGAGTTCAATTTTGCCTAATTATAATGAAAATAAAAACCATCATGGCACCTGTAGTCTACCTTTTTACAGTAAAATTAGATAACTAGGGCCAGGCTAAAAAAAATGATAAAATGATACTGTTTTTGTCAGATTTTTTTAAATGAATTTTTATATTGAAACAATTTCAACAAACAAATTTCGGTCTTTCACTTTTGAAATATTTTATTTATTTACATTTTCAAATTAAACAACAAACAAACAGGGCCCAGATGCAGTTATTGCCAGTTGTTACAGTCACGTTTAGTACAGAGGTGGGAGGAAAGGTTGTTGATACAGGAACACAAATAGTTTACTATATTTTAGTTTTTTCAAAATGAGTTAGGAATGGATTCCAAGAACGGGAAAACGTGTCCATTTGACTAATGCGAAGTTTTTCCATTTGTATTATGGATAGCATATTGATTATCCATACCTGAAAGGAGGGAGGAGAGGGAGACTTCCATTCCTTCAATATCAGTCTCTTGGCAACTATCAATCCCAGTTCCAATGGTTGCCGGCTTATAGTTGGAATTGCCCTTATTATTTGTGAGCAGCCAAAAATAGCAAGTCCAGGCTCGGGCTGAAGGGGCCTCTGATATGCTTTGGAGTACCAGTCGAATATTTTAGACTAAAAGTTTGTCAATGAAGAGCAAGACCAAAAAGCATGGGACAGTGTACCCTCTGACATATTACATCTGTCACACACTGATGGATATATTCTATGTAATCTGACTTTGGAATAATGTAAGCGATGGACAATAATTAATTGGTGTCTGCTGTTTATAGAGCAGGAATGAATATTAGACAAACAGGTGTTCCACATGGATTCAGATAGTTCCACACCTAACTCTTCTTTCCAAGCATCCCTAGTTCTCACAGTGTGCGCAGCAATACAGTCATCAAATAGACGTACAATTCTCGAAATGAGACGGTTGGAGAAAGGAGGGCTCTTATAAATATCATAAATTTCATGCTCCAGGGGTAGATTTTGAAAATCTTCAATTTATTTCGGTCTTTCACTTTAAAGTAAAATTCAGGTAGATGAGAGCTCATGGGTTGTTATGAATATGGCTGCCAAGTGAGATGTGACTCTACACAAAGTTTTTCTTTTCTATGTGATGTATCTGAGTGAAACAGCTTCCTGAACAAGAAAAAAACGTGGGGTGGAATTTGACTTTGTCCATCGGGAGTTGATTGGATGGTTGGGGTTTGCTATTGATTTCATGTGAGTGACAGGTTGTCTCCCCAACATGTCATCAGAGAAGAGAAGAGATGTTGTTGCAAGAGGGAGGGCAAGTTATTTTGATTAAAGGGTCAGTTCACCCAAACATGAAAATTCTGTCATTAATTACTCACCCTCATGTCGTTCCACACCCGTAAGAACCTTGTTCATCTTCGCAACACAAATTAAGATATTTTTGATGAAATACAAGAGGCATATGACTCGTCCATAGACAGCAATATAAGCACCACTTTCAATGTCCAGAAAGGTCCTTAAGACATTGTTAAAAAAGTCAATGTGACTGCAGTGGTTCAACCATAATTTTATGCGACGATAATACTTTTTGTGCGCAAAAACAAAACAAAAAAATATGATTTTATTCAACAATTTTTTCTCTTCCCTGTCAGTCTGTTATGCAGTGTAGTGAAGGCATTGTAGAGCTTCCGTGTTCTATGTCAGAACACCGACTCATTATAGGCCGGCTTTTGTGTCAGCATCACATGCATGTGTCGTGGTGCTCACGTGAACACAGCCTCGGCCGATACTGAGCCCGCGTTCGGATGCAAACATGGAAAGCTCTGCAATGCCTTCACAGGGAAGAAAAGAGATTGTCGAATAAAGTCGTTCTTTTTGTTTTGTTTTTGCGCACAAAAAGTATTCTCGTCGCTTCATAAAATTGAACCATAATTGCGGTCACGTTGACTTTTTTAACAATGTCTTTAGGACCTTTCTGGACCTTGAAAGTAGTGCTTATATTGCTGTCTATGGACGAGTCATTTACCTCTAGGATTTCATTAAAAATATCTTAATTTGTGTTCCGAAGATGAACAAAGGTCTTACAGGTGTGGAACGACATGAGGGTGAGTAATAAATGACAGAATTTTCATTTTTGTGTTAACTAACACTTTAATGACTATGAGGGCATGTGCATTTAAAAAAATGATAAATTTATAATAAATACTACAATATTCCATTTACAATTTTGATTTTATGGTGACTTTAAAGGGACTTCTACCAGGTTTAGCACCTTTCAGCAAATTAGGACTATATTAAATATGTTTTATGTTTTGTCCCACCACTTTTCAGATCATTTCTACATCCCTGTGAAGAATGTTTGTAATGAATAAATATGTGTTCTAAAATGCAAACAACATATAATATTATTCACAAAAAAACTGCAATTTGAGTGTGCAATCTTTCAACATGCCCTCAAAGCAGGACTCCTGACGTTAACCAGCAAATGAACTGTAATGTAGACCATGACAGTGCTTGTTATGGTCAATTTGTTGAGTCCATCTTTAAAATGAGGTATAACAAAAATAGAGTCTAGAAAATTGTTTGTTCAGATGTGGAGGATGCAGACATAACGTCTGTTGTGCGTTTCAACAGATTTCAAAGTTATTACGGGTCCATTGCCATTAAAGTCTGTTTCTATAATGACACAGAGGCAAATGCATCCATCACTGTTTTGGGCAGAGTTGTAAAGCTACCACCATTTCTCAAAAAGGATTCTGTTCTCCGGTAGGCCGATTCTCTGCAGGTCTGAATTCACTTTCTCTATCATAGGAGGAGGGCCACAAAGATAACACAATGTGCGCTCAGAGTCTACATAACGCTGAAGCTCCTCTTCTGATATCCTTCCACCTGGGGAGATACAAGAATATCTGACGTGACATGTCTGAAAATAGTTTGATGAATTAAAACTTAAGGTAACTACAAAAATATCAACTGTAGATGTTTCTACTCACTTATGGTGTAAGGCTTAAGTTCCTGCTCTATGTCAGAGCTCTGCTGGGTAACATGGAAATCACAGGAGAAGCTATCTGGTCGCTCATGACAAATGTCAACAATGGTGTTCTAAATAGAGCAGATATCTAAAAATCAGTTGGCAGCTTCAATCTCACTTCAGTCAGAAATCAAGGGTACATATACTTGCCTTGAAGAGCAGCTCTTTGGTGTTCTTGGCGCTGTAGCACAGGTGTGTGTGCCCTGGTGTGTACCTGTGACCATCAGCGTGTCGGAGCAGATCAGCTGCATGCAGCAGGATGGAGTACAGAGGGTTGATGCCCACACCACCAGCTATCAGCAACAGGTCGACCACAGGGTCAGAAGGTTGAGGGTCAAAAAAGAAATTACCTCCCACCCTCACAGCTACCTGAGAGTCCACAGAGCACTAAAGCAGAGGAGAACAAATAGGAATTTACTATATTTATATATACAGTGGCATGAAAAAGTATGTGAACCCCTTGCAAAATCTGTGAAAATGAGAATTATTTTAATAAAATAAGAGGGATAATAAAAAATGCATGTTATTTTTTATTTAGTACTGTCCTGAGTAAGATATTTTACATAAAAGATGTTTGCATTTAGTTCACAAGACAAAACAATAGCTGAATTTATTAAAATAATGATTGATTCTTAATACTGTGTGTGGTTAGCTGATGATCTACGACTGTTTTTATGTTTTGTGATGGTTGTTCATGAGTCTCTTGTTTAGTTAAACTGAGCTCTGTTCTTCAGAAAAATCCTCCAGGTCCTGCAGATTCATCAGTTTTCAAGCATTTTTGCATATTTGAACCCTTTCCAGCAGTGACTGTATGATTTTGAGATCCATCTTTTCACACTGAGGACAATCGAGGGACTCAAACTCAACTATTAAAAAAGGTTCAAACATTCACTGATGCTCCAGAAGGAAACACGATGCATTAAGAGCCGAGGGGTGAAAACTTTTGAATTCAAATATCAAGGTAAATTGTACTTAATGTTTCTTCTGGGAAACATGCAAGTATCTTCTGTTGTTTCCGAAGGGCAGTACTAAATGAAAAACAATGATATTTAAACAAAATAAGAAATATTTGGACATCTTCATCCTGTTCAAAAGTTTTCACACCCCGTCTCTTAATGCATCGTGTTTCCTTCTGGAGCATCAGTGAATGTTTGAACCTTTTTTAATAGTTGTGTTTGAGTCCCTCAGTTGTCCTCTGAATGATTTTCAGATCCATTTCATCACACAGTCACTGCTGGAAAGGGTTCAAATATGCAAAAATGCTTGAAAACTGATGAATCTGCAGGAGCTGGAGGATTTTTCTGAAGAACAGAGCTCAGTTTAACTGCTCAGAACAAACAAGAGACTCGTGAACAACCATCACAAAACAAAAAAACAGTTGTAGATCATCAGGTAACCACACACAGTATTGAGAATCAATGGTTCACATACTTATGAATGGGGTTATTTTAATAAAGTGCAGGACACTATAGTTCATTTATGTAAGTGAGGATTGCAAAATAAAGTAAACTGTGACATATTATACTGAAAAATTCTTCATACAGTTGACTACCAGTAAAACTGATAAGATTTGGAATCAAAAATTATTCAGACACTTTGACCTGACCAGGTTTCGCTTAAGTGTTATCTGACATAATTAAGATACATTCTTTTCTGACACAGTTTAACTCTGAGATCTTGTCATATTTTATTACCTTTTTTTAAACTATAGTGAATAAATTGTATTAATGAATGAAATGTTCAAGGTGTCTGAATACATTTTGGTTTGACTGTATATATAATATATATATATATAAAATAGAGGCTTACATCAGCATATATGGAATATAGATTTCTAGAGTTTCAAAATAATACATTTATTTAAAATGCTGTTTTTTTCTGTTTGGTAGAATAATTGTATATTATAATAATCCATATTGTACATGCACAAGAAATGTATCTTCCAAGTATTCAGTGAAAGTATACTGACTAAAGGTTATAAAGACTAACTTTATTTGCTTAGTAAACATTCCAATAAAAACATGGAATAGAACATTCAAAATAAAAACATTGATTAAAAATCTGAATAATGATGCTAATTCCCCTACAGACTTCTGTTCAAAAGTGTGGAGTTGGTAAGATTTTTTTTTAAGAAATTGATATTTTTATTTAACGAGGATGAATTAAATTTTTTACAAAAGTTACAATAAATATATTTTCTATTTCAAATAAATTATGTTCTTTTGAACTTCTCATTAATCAAATAATCCTTAAAAAATGATCATGGCCCCAACAAGAATATGAAACACTGATAGTAATAATAAGAATTGTTTCTTGAGCATCATATCAGCATATTAGAATGATTTCTGAAGAATCATGTGACACTGAAGACTGGAATAATGATGCTGAAAATTCAGCTTTGCCATCACAGGAATAAATTACATTTTAAAATATATTAAAATAGAAAAAACTGTCGTTTAAAACTGTAATAATTTCACAATATTACAGTTTTTACTATATTTTTGATCAAATAAATTCAGCCTGGGTTAGCATAAGAAACTTCTTTCAAAAACATAATAAAATCTTTCCAACCCCAAACTTTTGAAAGGTAGTATATATATATATATTTTTTTTTTTTCCATTCACTCACTTTCGTGTGAATCCAGTGTGCTGGAGGATGGTGTGTGTATTTGACGGCCAGTTCAATCACTCCCTCTCTCTGCAGCAGGCCAGGATTCGAGCAAATGGAAAAGCCGCCGACTGTTTCCACACCTGGGATGAAGAAATCCACCCTGTGAAAAAGGGTACAATTTAAAAGTATTAATACAATATAATTAGTCCTGTAAAAAGCGATTATCGTGATTAATCACATCCAAAATAAGTTTATTTACATAATGTATGTGTGTGTACTGTGTATATTTAATATGTATATATAAATACACACACATACATGTATATATTTAATATTACAATATATACATGAATATATTATATTTCTATATAAAATTTATTTTTATAACTTAAATTATATATAAACAAATTAATCGCGATTAATTTTTTGACAGCACTAAATATAATATAATGACACACTACAGAAGCATATTATGTGAAACTTGCCGCTTTCCTGATGCATTCACTATACTTAAAACTAACAAGACAACTACATAAAGTACTTTTAGAAAGTTAAGAGAAAGCACAGATTCTTCCCACACAGTAACATTCTAGGACAACAAAACCTATGTGTCCAATATTACTTTTGTCAATAATAAAAAAACATACGCTTTGAGAATCACCATATGTGTATGCAGAGCATGAATAAGTGATAAGCACATATGTCGGGGTGCGCACACACACACACACGCACACAGACACACACACACACACACACACTCGCGCTGCTCTCCCTGATTCATGTTCTTTAGCAGGAACACAACATCATATGGTCTGGAGGAGTTTCTGTGCATATATCTGCATAAATCATCACCTGACTTTTTCACCTCACTCAGGCTCCCTAGAACTCACACACAAAATGCAATAAGGCACAATGTGAGTGAGAGCAAAAAATGAGGGAGAAGGTGTGAGGAGAGGTTGATGTAAGAATAGAATTTTTTTTTTCCTGTGGTTTGCTGATAACTGATCTCACATTGAATTAAGTGAGAATTTTAAGTGAGAGGAAAGCACCATCTCCTGGCCATTTGGCAAATTGCATGTCTTCTCATCCATTAGTCACTTTCAACTGAAAATAAAAACATCTAAGAACAGTATTAGCTCCAAGCTGTCTAGATTCGTGTTTTCCAACTTTTATTGTCTTATATACCCCCACAGCCCCATCACATTATACTGAATATCATTTAGCACACCGTTCTTACCACTGTCCAGCACGGAAACTGAAGTCAGGATGCGGCACCTCCAGTCTCAGTCGCTTTACTGTATCAGATTCTTTAATAATGTCACTAACACGTGCAGGGAAAAGTTCCTGGATACACACAGAACATCAAATCATGTCTTTACAGAGAATTTACAATAAAATTCACACATTTCCCACATAATACTTTATTCTATGCAGATGTTCAAATGAAAGCCATTATACATTTTTACCACTCAAAACTATACACACATTCAATGACTGAAGTGTGGAAATATAATCAGCATAATATGTTAATGAAATCACACTATACTCTCCATATGCTTCATATCTACACATTAAAGTAGTACAAAGAACATCTTAAAAGTAGAAATAAATAATGTCATCTTGAACTTAATCTCACGACAAAAATCAAATGACACATTTGTTGACCTACAACACAGAATAAGTGCCTGAACTTTGACCTACTTGGCCACATCATTTGTTAACCATTTATAAGGCGTCACAGAGGAATCAACATGCCAAGGGTTTCATCAAATATAGATAAAGAAATCTAAGAAGACTCACCATGTCTCTATGAACGTTAGCAGTTCTCTCTAGATGGTCAGTCTGTCTTCTGGATGACATTTTTCTGAAACAAATTTAGTCAAGTTTAGGTTGAGCACAAAGGATACTAACACTGGTTGTGTCTCAAAATCCAGTGAGCTCCATACATACTAACTAAAAAGTATTTTTGTTGCATGCCAACTAGGTAGCCAACTCAAGAGGTTTTAAAACACAACCACTATGTCCAAAGCCTCTAGAAACAGCTCCAGATTCTGGATCCTCACCGCGTGACTGTGTCTTTACATGAACACAAAACAGCTGGTCTGAACAGTTTTGATCCACCGGCGAAACTTCTGGCCACCATTCGTACAAAACAGGGGACACTCATGATCGGATATGACGGTCAAACACCTGATAATATCATCAAATACAAAGCAAGTTAGTTATTGTATTTATTGAGAAATAACAGACGACATTGAAATCTGAAATGAGTTTCTTCTCAACAGCTGATTTTAAGTGACATTCACACACGTGAGCAGTAAGCAATTTATCTCTATTATTTATATAAAAACAACAACAACAAAAAAACGTTTTATGATCAATTTACATTTAAGATTAATTATAAACAATACTAACAACTAAGCGGACAAAGCATAACGAGCTTATATGCTCAAGAGGCAGAATACTTTATGTCAAAATTATTCACCTCTGTCACTCCGGTTACGTTTCTTCTTCATCTGTTTTTAAGGATGGTGAACACAGTCTATAGTCTATAGACAGTCTATAGCGCCACCCAGTGGTATTCCTTCAGTTCGGAACAAGAGAGGTTTGTGCAAAACATTATTAAACAATATTAAACAATATATATTGATAATATTGTTTTATTGTATCATTTAAGGAAACATAAAGCGCTAGCGAAATGAATATAATCCTAAGAAAGACAATTGTGGAAATGTTAATGACAAAAAATGACAAATGACTTGATACTACTGTGTAGAGATTTGTATACTATCTGAGCGCTCAAAAATGAGCTTTTCTTCTGAACTGCATCTGAACAGTCAGTAGCCTCTGGTGGCCAAAGGAAACGATATGACTGGGCTAACATACTTGAATACTTTTATAGCCTACTTTTTTTTTTATCAGTTATTATCTTTATTAAAGTATTTCGTGTTGTTTCCTGACTTTTCCGTGTTGGTTCTGGTGGATAGGAGTGCTGTCACGTAAATAACATGGAAAGTCACGCCATTATGATTACATTAAAAACTGGGAGGAACCTTCAAACAGAGCTCGTGAGAGACGCATCAAAGCATGTGATGACATGCCAGTTTCCTTCATGGGCAAACATGAGCTGATAACAGAGATGAATTTAAGATTAGAATAATCAATATTATTAGTCTTTCCCGCATAACATGTTATTTTACTGTATTTTAGTTGACTATTTCAGTCTTCAGAATAATAAAGGAGCGTTTGCGCTTTTCAAATCTTCTTCTAATCGTTCGTCCCTTTGACCTCCAACTGTTTCCCAATCACTCGTCACCTGAAAGCGCGCGGATCTGTGCAAGTCACGGCGTCTCGAAATCTTATGACATCCGAGTTTTAAAATTGTTTTGAACGCTTTGCAGTTAGACAACACGACCTTGGTTTTTTGTTGGGCTATATAAACGTTTTTCTTATGAAAATTTGGGTAGGCTACATTTTCATATTTCAAGACAGTACAAACAGTTGTAACTGAAGTGCATTCAAAATGTCAGTTCATTTAAATGTTTATATGCTGCATGTTATGTGAATTGACATTTTGTGCAACAAAAACAATAAAAAGAAGGCTACATAATGTTTCTTATGTTACGTAGCTACAGTGTAGGTAAAAAGGAGCATTCTTTAGATTATTATTAATTTTTGTATTTTGACCATATTTCATGCTTATTCACTTGAATAGCCTACTAGATGGTGCACCCTATTTTTTATTTTTTTATCGCGCTCACTTTTTAAGTCTTCTTTATAGACCTCATCTATGATTAACAAGTTTTATGTTTAATGTCTGACTTTCATTTTTGATAGCTGATTTTCGTGGGGCTTAGGCTAATAAATGCCTAGGAGCAGTGAAGCAATTTATTTTGAAGCATTATTAGTAATATTTTAAACAAAATTGTCCCCAAATCGAAGTCAGTGACGTTTTTTAAAATACAAAATATGATATGAAAAAAAGAAGAAGATCAAGTTGTAGCCTACACCCAAATGGATACATCTCAGGTCAGAAATTTTGTTGAAATTATATAAATGTGACCCTGGACCACAAGGATCAGTTTTTTGAAACCGAATAAGCTTTCCATTGATGTATGGTTTGTTAGAATAAGACCATATTTGGCAGAGATAGCTACAACTATTTGAAAAAAAAAAAAAAAAAATCGAAATACTGAGAAAATCGCCTTTAAAGTTGTCCAAATGAAGTCATTAGCTATACATATCCACTAACAAAAGAACATTTTTGATATAGGCTATTTACGGTAGGACATTTACAAAATATCTTCATGGAACATGATCTTTACTTAATATCATAATGACTTTTGGCATAAAAGTAAAATCGATAATTTTGACCTATATACAAAGTATTGTTGGCTACTGCTACAAATATAGCTTTGTGACTGGTTTTGTGGTCAAGGGTCACAAATTATTTTAATGAGCAATCACATTTCAAACAAATTTATTTATATACAACGTTTTTAAATGGGCTATAGATGTTTAAAAATAGCCTATGTCCACACCATCATCTCGGACATTCTTTGTCACTGACTTTAGGCTAATATCCACCAACAACAACAACAACAAAATAGCCTATATTCTCAAAAAGGACTGTGGGACAGATCAAGGATCTCATATGGGACATATAGGCTAGCATTTGTTTTGGACAAGACTATAAAGTCTAAAGACAACAGTCGAAGAAAAATAAGATGATTTTGAAATAGGCTGTGTTTCGAAATACAAGGAGAAAGCAACAAGGGTCAACATGAGACTCCGAACTCTCCTCTCAGCTCGCGCTCATAGATCCTAATTAAGAATCAGATGCTTCTTGTTACAGAAACGTCACATGATTGTTGTATTAAATTAGAGCTCGTGCGAGTGACTGGGAGATGTGAGCGAGAGCATTAGAGAGTTGAGGGGTCTGGGACGAGCAGCTGGACTGGCATTTTGGGGGCGATACAAAAAGAAAAAATAAACACTCTGATAAAATATATTTGTATTTTCACCCAAAAAGTCAACATGATGCATTTGGAAATGTTACTTGTGCTGGTCTGGGCATTCTTCGTCCCTATAACGAACAGCAAAAAAAGTAAGTAGGATTTTTTTTTTTTTTTTTTTAACGGAACGATGAGTTAAAGTATTTTTCAGCAGCGAATGCTTATAATTGTTACATTTTGAAGCTTTGAAACAAGTAGTCCGCAATGTTTTTATAATAATAATTAAGTTTATACGTTTTTTGGACAAGTGATTGCTGACGTAGCCTACATATCGTAGCCTACTTACATAGCCTACATATATACACAAATACACACACACACACACACACACACACACACACACACACACACACATATATATAAAACCCCACTAAAACTAAAAACTGTTTTATGGCTATTGTAAAAGATTCATGGTTGCCATTTCTAAATTCCAGCAAAGTCGACAAAATAGAGTAATAAAACAAAACGTAAATTATGTTTAAAAACGTAAATAGTGTTTGGAAAAACATATGATAAGCTATAGCCTAAATAATCATTTGTGTTGGAATAACTGTTTTCGTCCGCGCGCTGCAGTCTCATGAAACTAATTAGGTTACTTGCGAGAGCAGCCAAGTCAGTCTTGTGAAAATACTTTACAGAATATTTCGTTCACCTCAGGCTGTGCGAATATATAATTTAGTCTCTTTTCCCATATCTGAGTTCGTTAAAGTTATCCATACGCAGAATGCAGATAAACTCAGATATTTAGTGCGTAAATTAAGGACATTTCGGGAGACTGATCAGGGAGTCGGTCACATTTTTATAATACACTGATTTACATCCTTGGAAGCAAGGGAGCTGATTGAAACGCAGGGTGGGGCTAGGTGTCTTTTTTTTTTTTTTTACTCCTGCTTTGAATATTTCTCAAAGCGAGTTGATTTTTTTACGTCTGATTTTGTAGATTTAGCCCAACAGAAAGTGGAAAATTCCCTGTGAGACAACTAGCCCAGTTTTCTTTATTATGGTTTATAAAATTTCAAACGATTAATGTAAATTATTGTCCATTTAGTTACATGAAATAGTTCTATGTTTAGTGAGTTAATGTATGTGTAATTGAACTGTCAGTTTTACATGGTTATATTTTCATTCACAATGCTTTTAAAATATTTGTTTTCCCTTGTCATGCTTGCAGCTTATGGTGACATGTTCCCTCATAAACACAAGCTCCCTTTTCCATTCCCAATCCCTGGATGGGAACCGGACACGAACCCTTGGGATGAATATCTGTATCCCCCCTTCAAACAACAGCTGAATCGCAGACATGGTAAGAGTTCCGCACAATATCAGTGTTACCTATTTTAAGCCACAAAATCAGTCCTCTTATGCAGTAAAGTTTGAAGTAATGGATACAATATAAACATGAAATATTTTTTATAAAAGCGTATACACCACACTTCAGCAATGCATAAAACTATTTTTGGTTCCGAACTTTAGAGCTTTAGAGTTAACAGTTCTTAAACAAACAAGCAAACATGTTTTTCTCAGTGTGAAGAACATTGTAAAAAATTAAAATAACATTTTCCACTATAAAGAGCTTTTGTGTACTAGGTTTAGTGATGTTAAAGGTTCTCCATGGAACAATCAATGCCAATAAGACAAACACAGACAAACACTCAAAATGCATTAATTATAACGTGATTATTTACACAATGGATACAAGATAATTATTCACCAGTTTTAGTAATTGTGATATCAACATTTTTGTACTTTTGACAAACATAAGTTTGAGTGAGACAAGTAAACTAATAGTACGCATCACAGAATTAATCAAATTGCTATTGGGTGCATCTCAATCAGCTCCCATGAATCATTCGGGCAGTGGTAAGGACAGTAAGGACCCTGGCTCATTACACACTGGGACACTGATGACTCTATTTCCAGTGACATGACAACGTCCTCATTTTACAACGTCACTACTGGTATTTATGAACAACAGCAGAACTGATATCATTCAGACATTATTATTTAATGCTATTTAAAGTACATTATGATAAAAACTTTGATTGTTACATATACGTGCAACATTTCAGCTGTAAATAAATTGTAAATGTTAGCTAGCTTATGTTCACTACCTATCTAGCAATGTAGCCTATGTTCATGCTGAAATAAAATGAAATAAGTTTTTTCAAAACATCTATCACATGTCATTATGTGTGATGAGTTGGCTTGCGTGATTTATGTTCTGCGTTTCAGGGTCAGCGTCCGAAATCGCATACTCTACTAATTTTGAATAAGTAATTACTTTGTGACCACTAAAAAAGTACTACGGACGTACTACATTCACCATGTTGTCATTATCACTACCAGCTTCAGTTGTGTTGCTTCACTGCCATTCACAAATCCTCTCCCGTGGCCTCATGGGACAGCAAAGTGTCCATTGTATGCACACTTCAGAATCTCATGGAAAGTCAGCCACGTACTTTTTGCCTACTCTGTGAATTCTCGGACATACTACTTTTGTTACAGACTTTTTTTTGCCTACTTATAGTAAGGAAGTATGTGAACCACTCCCTGATTTTCATAATACATTTTGGGATTTTTTAGGGAGCTAACCTTTCAGTGCACTGGAAGCATTTTGTGTCCGAGACAGCCCTTAAAATGGCCGACTCCCTGATCAGTGCCCTGACTACTGATCTGATTGAGATGCACCCCATACTTACAGATATTTGTGCTGATGTTTTCAATGTCACTTACATCCAGGAGGAAGATGATCTTATTTATTAAAGTGATATTACAAAAGTTTGACGAGATAAAAAGTCATACTTAGGCCAGAGGAAAAAAACTTAAAAAAAAAAAAAAAAAAAAGACTACAAATTTAAACAATATTCCATTGAAAACTTAAAAAAAAAAACATTTTGATTAAAGGAATGTAAAAAAAGAAACAACTTGAATAATTTATAATAAATTGCCATTTTTTCCTTTAAATTTACATCTTTAAAATTGTGAGATTTAATACTTTTTTTCCTAAAATATGTTAAAAAGAATTCTCCAATATTTTGATATATGTTAACATATTGGAGAAAAATAAATAATCTCACATAAAAATGTACTGCATGACAGGAATGTCCCCACACACTAATCATTCAATGCTCTCATGAACATCACAGACAAACCACCGAAGGTGCGCCTCACGAGCGACAGCCCTGCAATGAACGGCTCATGCATCTCATTCACTGCAGCTCTGGAGTTCCCACCATGCCAGAAGGAGGACAGCACTGGCAACCTGGTGTATGACGAGCACTGTGACGACGGTATGATGGAGGCCTCAGGTGCTTCATCATCTCTATGCACAATGGACTATATGCACGGAGCGTTCTTTAGAACTTCCGCAATAATATAAGCCAGCTCGAAAACTTCCGGTGAGATGTCATTTGCTGGTGTGTTGAGCATCAGTAGTGTAATACTTAGCTTATAATCCGAATATAGTCACTTAAATAGTCAGGCATAGCATTAATTTAGTTATTCAAACGTAAGACAGCATAAAAAAATATATATATATACCTCATACCTCATTGTTCCTCTTCGGCTTAATTCAATTCAACCATCAGTTTTCACACTTTTATGTGAAAAAAAGCTTCAAAAATTAAATATTTATTGTACACTTTAGTTAGATTAATTAAATAAAATGTGTGTTTTCACAAGTGTTCTGAAATCATTGATCT
Organism: Megalobrama amblycephala; assembly: GCF_018812025.1. NCBI lineage: Eukaryota > Metazoa > Chordata > Actinopteri > Cypriniformes > Xenocyprididae > Megalobrama > Megalobrama amblycephala. The sequence goes on along the minus strand of NC_063052.1, from coordinate 24,690,655 downwards.
TGCGCTGCACTGTTTGACAGCTGATTACAAAGGGAAAGCGCGGTGCTCGCTTTCTGTGTCATTCATTCATTCACAAGAAAAGTTATTATTTTTCTTAAGATTTTCTTCAGACACAGCATTTATAAACGGTCCAAACTGCTTTGTCTTTATTGCAATCATAAATAAAACTGGTTTATTGGCAATTTTAGGTAAATGTGATAACTGCATTAAAATATGAATACAACATTAAAAAGTCAACCATTGATGGTTTTGTGTCAATGTACAGTGACTACAGAATGAACAGCTAACAGTTCACCGGAAATGCCCGGGCTGGCTTAATGCCAACGAGGAAGTAACCGTGCATATAGCCTATTGCAAGGGGAAAAAATGAGCTGTATTTTAAAAAGTTGCATTTACATATCTCGAGAAAGAAGAAATGCTTTGTTCAACCCCTTCATTTTTCTTTCAGCTAACGGGCAGGTGCGTTCAGGGTATGTGTTTAACTGGACATCTTGGTTGGACGACTATGGCTTTGGAAAGTGTACAGATCTAAAGAGGTGCAATGTTTTTCCTGATGGAAAGCCTTTTCCTCAGACCAATGACTGGAGACGTAGAGGTTATGTCTATGTGTGGCACACCATGGGTGAGTTTCAGCCATTCACTGATCCAAATGATATCAGTGCTTTAAAGGTGCCCTAGAATCAGTTTTTACAAGATGTAATATAAGTCTAAGGTGTCCCCTGGATGTGTCTGTGAAGTTTCAGCTCAAAATACCCCACATTTTTTTTTTAATTCATTTTTTTAACTGCCTATTTTGGGGCATCATTAAAGGTCCCGTTTTATGTGATCCCATGTTTCAAACTTTAGTTAGTGTGTAATGTTGTTGTTAGAGTATAAATAAAATCTGTAAAATTTTAAAGCTCAAAGTTCAATGCCAAGCGAGATATTTTATTTAAAGGGTCATGAAACCCCCCTCTTTCAGCTCAAGTCTAGCTCACAATCTTTTTGAAAAATGCAACTTAAATGGGCGTGGTGGCTGTGAGAGGAGAGGGGAGGGGGGAAACTCTCATCGCCAGTAGCCCATGCATATCGACTGTCACTAAAAATCAGTGGTAAAACGTGAGGAAATACTACAATTTTTTAAAAAACTGGAAAAGTTAAAATCTAATGAAATACACTGACACTTTATTTTTGTCTTTTCAAGAGTTACTGAATGCCCTGCTACATATATCCTACAGTAATCGTAATTCTATTTAAAACATATTAATGTACATGTGTAATTACAGTCTCATTGGATAAAAAACTCAGTCTCGTTAATAATTATGAAACACCGATGAGTCATCAAAGCACTATCGTGCTCTGCCACGTCACAGCCTGTGACGTGGACAGGATGAAGATTTTAAACCCGGAAGACGAAAATAGCGTACTAAAACTAAAATTTAACCATTTCCCCCCTACTATTAAATCTAACAGATGCTAACATTGTCTTCAATGGTGTTCAACACACATACCTCTGTTAAAATCTCAGAAAGTTTGGTTTAGGGTTTCATGACCCTTTAACAGAAGTCGCCTACATCGAACGGCCAGTTTGGACTACATCCCTCTACTTCCTTCTTTAATGACGTCACTAAAACAGTTTTTTGACTAACCTCCGCCCACAGGAATACACAAAAAAGGGGGCGTGGTCTTGTTGCGCTCCCACGGAGAAGAGCAAGAGTTGCGTTTGTAGAGTGTGTTTGTCGCCATGTCGTCCAAACGCTGTTATTTTCATCCCGCAGTCCAATCACCTTTGTTTGGCCTTCCCAGGGATGCTGTACTTAGAGATCAATGGTTACAATTTATGTTTAACTCGGTTCCCGAAAATTATAATCCACATGTAAAACTATGTGCAGCACATTTTGCTGAGGACAGCTTCCTCAATCTCAATAAGTTTAATGCCGGATTCGCACAAAGATTATTCTTGAAAGATGGAGCAGAAGCTGCTGTCGAATCACAACACAGGAACCGCTGGCACAATCAGAACTCGTTACGTATTTCTGAAGGAGGGACTTCATAGAACAAGGAAGTCATCAGCCCGTTTTTATGACAGTGGAAACAGCGGTATACAGATAAGTAAATTATGTGAAAAATACTGTGTTTTTTTACACGCGAAACATGAACACGTTATATTGCACACTATAAACACAATCAAAGCTTCAAAAAACCACAAAAAACGGGACCTTTAACTATGCACCGATTCAGGCTGCGGCCCCTTTAAATCGCACGCTCCCTGCACTATTATACAGTGCATTTACAAAGTTCACACAGCTAATATAACCCTCAAATGGATCTTTACAAGATGTTCGTCATGTATACTGCATGCATGCGTCGGATCATGTGAGTATAGTATTTATTTGGATGTTTACATTTGATTCTGAATGAGTTTGATAGTGCTCCATGGCTAAAGCTAACATTACACACTGTTGGAGAGATTTATAAAGAATGAAGTTGTGTTTATGAATTATACAGACTGCAAGTGTTTAAAAATGAAAATAGCGACGGCTCTCGTCTCCGTGAATACAGTAAGAAATGATGGTAACTTTAACCACATTTAACAGTACATTAGCAACATGCTAACGAAACATTTAGAAAGACAATTCACAAATATCACTGAAAAATATCATGTAATCATGGATCATGACAGTTATTATCGCTCCATCTGCCATTTTTCACTATTGTTCTTGCTTGCTTACCTAGTCTGATGATTCAGCTGTGCACAGATCCAGACGTTAATACTGGCTGCCCTTCTAATGCCTTGAACATGGGCTGGCATATGCAAATATTGGGGGCGTACATATTAATGATCCCGACTGTTACGTAACAGTTGATGTTATGTTGAGATTTGACTGTTTTTCGGAGGTCTTTTAAACAAATGAGATTTACATAAGAAGGAGGAAGCAATGGAGTTTGAAACTCAATGTATGTCTTTTCCATGTACTGAACTCTTGTTATTCAACTATGCCAAGGTAAATTCAATTTTTGATTCTAGGGCACCTTTAATAACTCAGTGTAACCACACTAATGCACTATCATCTTGTGCTTTTTCCCTCACAGGCCAGTATTTTGAGACATGTGATGGCTCCTCCTCCCATCTGACCCTGAACACCACTAACATGACATTTGGAGCTGGTGTGATGGAAGTGATGATTTATCGTAAACGTGAGCGCAGGAAGTACAGCCCACTCTCTACGGACAGTACTGTGTTCTTCGTAACAGGTCTGCCAGTTACTTTCTTCCTGTTTTAATCATATTTATGTACAGGCCATTCTACAGAATTTGTGCAAACTGCTGTCCCACAACCAAAAATCACATTTAACAAACATTTAAGTATTAAAATTTTAGATGTTTACTAAGATCCTTCTATTATCTATTGAATCACACAATAATATTTAAAATCAGTAAGCTTAATATATAAAAAAAATCATCATTTATTGGGTACTTTCAATTGGGAGGTGGCTGTCCCGAACCCTAACCCATACATTTCAAATTGTGAAAAAGATACTGAAATAATTTTTGCAATTTTTTCCATTGTTGTTTATATATATTATATATATATATATATATATATATATATATATATATATATATATATATATATATATATATAAAATATTTATTTTTATTTTTAAATCATGAAACTTTATGTAAAAAAAAAAAAATGTGTCCTGCATTTTCATGTCACTACCAAAATGGTGTACGTTTTAGTCCATTGGCTGAGACTGATTTTAGCCACAATCCTACATTTGTGATCAGGAAATATTCCTGTGTCCTTCCCTCTCATAGCCTCTCTTTCATAGTAGATAGGTACCATCATTTTGAGTTAAATGAAAATTGGTATGCAACTTGAAGGAACGTCACTACCAAATGCCTTTTTTTTCTGCAATTATGCAAACTTTTTTGGGTGTTATTCCATAAAATTTTGTTTTTATGTGTGTACAACTGTTCAGAACTGTGCTAGGTAACCATGTACTGATTAGCATCTTTGAGCTAAGCTCAAATGTATCAAAATTGTCACTACCGAAATATGTGGTGAAGTTTCGTTTGTGACATCATAGTTTTTTGGCCGTTATTCGATAAAATTTAGTTTTTTTTTCTGTGTACAACTGTTCAGACCAGTGCTAGTTAACCATGTGTCGATTAGCATCTTTGAGCTAGTTTAAAAGTATCTAAAATTGTCACTACCGGAACAGTCATGACCGAAACAAGTCATCATTGTTTTGGTAGTGACAAAAGGGAACACATAATCATTTATTTGGGGGAAATAAAAAAAAAAAATGAGTACAGTTATGTAAATCATTACCATTTTAATATGTTTTAGTACTGTTTTGGTATGTGAGTTAAAAGTCTATAATGCGTTGTGGTGGCTACCAACACATTACTGTCACTACCGAAAATGTGCAGTCACTACCGAAACATGGGATGGTTTGTCAAAAATAATGTATATTGAATTATCAACTAAGATGTTGTTATAGTGTTTGGTTCAATGTATAGTCAAACTAATGAATCCTTAACTTTGAAGTCAGTATAAACTTTATGCCTTTTACAAAGAAAGATTGGATTCAAAATACAAACAAATCTCATAAATTACACTTGAAAAACTTTAATTGTTATTGATTGACCTGTGACAACTTTTTTAAAAAAATACCAAAAATATATTTACAAGGTAACAAAATCTTAATAGGTCAATATAACCCTTCTTATTAAATTCTTTATTATTGTGTTTCGATAGTGACAAATTTGGGGAGAGGAAAAATATTTAAAACATTTCTTAAAATACAATATGAGAATTAACTGCACAATTACTAGAATTAGATATTATACAATGTGCATGCATACATACAAAATTTGTGGAAAGAGACATTTTTTTCAAGACGTTTCCAACTCTGACTTTGAACCAATTCTGTAGAATGGCACATACTGTATATATATATATATATATATATATATATATATATATATTGATCAATATAGATTTTTTTAACCAAGCTTTTTCTTTCATCCAGATAAGATTCCACTCTCTGTGAACATTTCCCAGAAAGCAGCAGCCAGCATAACTGACAAAAACGTCTTTGTCAGAGGTTCTGATGTGATTTTCAACGTCCAGATCCACGACCCAAGTAACTATCTGAAGACAGCTGATGCAGTGGACTTCATTTGGGACTTTCGGGATGGGAACCAGTTGGTCACCCACAGCAATGTAGCAACCCATGCGTACAACACGCTTGGAAATGTTACAGTCAAGCTCCTAGTGGAGGCATCATTCCGTGTACCCTGCCCACCACCGACTCCAACACCAATGCACTTTACACAGGCTCATACCACAGGTAATCTCATCAAAACAGGCACTTTATGCGCCTAGACAACAGACATCCTCTTATCTACGCTAGACATATAATATTCATTACTATCCATTAAAATCAGAACAAAATGTGTCCATTTATCTCATAAAGCAAAGCACACTTATGCTTAGAACTGCTGTCATGTTAAAGGCCAGCCAGTATACAGTCATTCTGTAAGATGTTTTCATGTGTTTCAGCAATGCCTACACTACCTCCTGGCACTCATGCATTCACTAGCAAAATGGAGACCACCAAGGGTGAGACAAGTTGTATTTAAAGCAACAAAAAACTCTAATAAAATGACATTTCAGTGATTACAAACAACACATAAAGGATATTTCTACAATGCATTGAATATTTGTTACACTTCTTAACTTTTGTCTAGCTCCTATCATCACCAATCCTTCACCAACTACCACCCCTCGAGTTCCGACAAGTGCTGTCCCAACAACTGAACCATTCCAAACCAATTCAGAGGTGACATCTATTACGGCAACTGCTGTACCTGAGGCCAGTTCGACCTATAAGCAGCCCACCTCACCGCCAATGATCAAACACACACACTTCAAGGAGTCAGACTGTTTCCGCCACATGTATGGCTCATTTGAAGGCGAGATCATCATCGTTGGTAAGAAGATTGCCAGACCACAGCAAGAATTTACAACAAACACGTAACTCGTAAAGGGTTGTTTTGTTTTGTTTTTTTGCTTTGTATCAGAGTTATCGTTAACCTAAACTAAAACCATTAAAAAACATTGCTTATAATAAAATAAATAATAACTGAAATAAAATTAAATGTATATAAAAAAAACTTATTTTCATCTAGTATCCAAGGCAACTTTTCTCATTTTCATTTAAAGGTGCAGTAAGTGATTTCTGTAAAACGCTGTTGAAAGTGGACCACATCAAGCACCACAACAAACTTGTAGCCAATCAGCAGTAGGGGGCGTGTCCACTCATGATGGGGGAGGAGAGAGTGAGCAAGAGGGAGATTTGAAGAAAGAGAGATGGCTGAGAGACATTACAAAAGAGAATATGTCAAAGGAATATCACTGGAAAAAGAAGGGTTATGATCAGATAAGAACTTTAGGACCCGTGTTAATATTAGAAAAGACCTAAGATAGACTTAAGTGGGAAGGCCCGAAAATGGACAATGAGGTTATACATAATTTCTGCCCCATACCCAAGAAATATTGGTTTTACAATGTTTCACAGAACCAAGATGTGCTGTTCTTGTAATGTTAGCTATAGTAACAGGACAGTTTGGAATGTCATTGTTTGTCTGGAGAAAACAAACTCTTGCTAATATATATTTTTGTGTATTGTATGTTCACTTTATTGTTCTTCCTTGTCGTTTGTCATCTTTGCTTTGTTTCTCAGAGCATTATTTTACTTCACTTATGTTGTGACAAAGAGACATCCACTCTTGCATTACATGTTTGTGCATTTTGGGGGCGGAGCAATGAAGGGAGGGGCGTGTTGGTTTTTGGTTGATTTCAAATAAACTTAAAATAAACAGAAAATATAAAAAAAATCTAATCTAATTCAAAATAATATAAAAATATATTAGCACCTGAACATCAATGATGCTAAAATTTTTTTACATTTTTTTTCTAAAGAATATTTTTATGTGTGTTTTTTACAGAACCTCCTCCAGGTTTTCAGAATCTGCCAGATAATCAGATTTTAAAGGTGTCAGCTGACAGAGTTTCCAACACATCTGTAAACTTCATGGTGACATGCTCAGGCAGGTAAGATTCACACAAATGCAAATATATATTTTTTTAAATGCAAAGAGAGAAGATCAAGTGCTTCACATCATGAAAAGCCAGAAAGTGAAGAGCATTTTTAGATGTAGATTCTGATCTGCAGTGAGCATTTGAAGCCCTGCAGCTGAGACATTTCATAGCACATCACCGTCATACATGTCAAAATCATTCAGTCAACACAGATGTATACAACACAGATGACATCTGGATCACACCCAATAAAATTGAGCATCATCCCTCCTTTTCTCAGTGTTCCCTCAGTGGCCTGCACCATAGTGGCCAACTCCGCCTGTCAGGAGGTCAAGAATATTGTGTGTGAGGATGTGGCCCCTTACAGCGAGGGTTGCAAGATCAGTTTGACGCGCATTTTCCAAACGCCGGGCACTTACTGTGTCAACATCACGCTGGGTGTGCCTGGAGGCTTGGCTCTTGCCACCACCACCTCAGTCACGATTGGCAACAGCCTTGACAAGAGTAAGTTCTGAGAACTGTAGTCATTTTATTGACATTTTGACTGTATTCTTTTCAATTTATTCTTATAATTTTTCTAATATATAGTTAAAAAGTTATTTTAGTATTATTTAAATAATATTATAGTATTTAATATTTTGAATTAGCTTTTTTCTTATAATTTTCTTTTGTCGTTTTTACTATTTTTTACTTCAATTTTAGTTTTGGAAATTATAGTATTTAAACTTATGACCGTTTGTTGCCAAGACAACATTTCTAATTTTCATTTAAATGTTTTATCTAATATTTATATTTTATTTGCTTTATTTCAATAAAGCTGTTCTCATCTACATACTTTCTGTCAAAGAGTGGAACGAGAATGATATAGTTACTAAGTGTACATTTACATGACACAAAAATTGAAAAGTTTTTCCTTTGCATTTTTCGTGTACAGACAATGTCAAAATAATCCCTTTTCACACGAATCCGTGAAAACGACTAAAAACGCTGTATTATTCATACCAGGCCAGTAGTTTGCGATGTTACATAGTTTTTCTTTACAAAGTACCTATAGACTTAATACGCATGCACATTACATCACCATTTTCAAATTCGCATTTTTGTAGTTTTGTAGTTTTCAAATTCGCGTTTTTGTACGATAACGGTATGGTTTTAAAAAAACTTGCACTTTAAAACCCGTTTTCAAAAGTTTGCATTTTCAGCCCTCCAAAACGCCATTATCGTGTAAATGAACGGCCAAAACGATAAATGTTAGCTAGCAGTCCAAAAAAAATTAAAAAAAATAAAAATCACTGGATTTGTTGCTATTCACCATTTTTATTTCTATAAAAGTCTCAATTGGAAACACTGATAGTGTCTAACTTTTAATCAAACATTTATAAAGATTTAGAAATGTATAAATGTACAGACTTATAAATATTTATATTATGAATATTAATTATAAACATTGTTTAATTATAATTGGTTGATGAATATTTACATATTTTCCTCTTAGACTCTCCTAAATCCTCCCATGTTGCTGAGGTGGTTCTGTCTTCCAGCGCTGTGCTTATTTCCATCTTTGCGTTCATTGCCATCATGGTTTACAAGTGAGTAACACGAACCAAACTGATATTTTAAAAACAACAATATGCATCTTAATCTCTTTTTTTCTTTCTATTCCTTTTAGGCGATATAAGGTGTATCGCCCAGTGAGACGCTCTATGCTGGATGATGCTGAGAGAAATGATGGTAGTTGGAGTTTAAGCAGACTAAGAGCAGCTCTGTTCTCTGCCGACGAAGAGAGAAGTCGTTTATTGACAGAAAGACCACTATAGACTGATCCGAGCATCCAGTTTTTGCAGTTGCTATTTATTCGATAAATCACTTTAGCTGTAATCTATAAGAATAACAAAAGTTATCTCGTGGACATGTGTTTTCAAGCAATATTAGATTACTCTGGAATCTTATTCAGTTTAGCCAGAATAAGTAATCAAGGCATTTGAGTTATAGCACAAGCAAGCTTTAAAGATTTTTAATGGAAGATCTGGTGAATAAGCTCAGATATGCCAGATCTACAAGGTTTTACAAATCTAAAGTAATCATCTAAAATGACTAAAACTACTACTAACGGACCTATCATAGAAAATGTGTCCAATGCACAAATAATCAAAATTTGGTTATCACTAAAATATGAACCAGGGACTTAAAGCTGAAAATTACCGCTTTTAGTTATTTGAGTGACGCTTTGTGGCATTTGATTTGACATGTTCATACTGAATGTTCCTTAATGTGCAGACAGGATGAGAAAGTTGAGTGAGAAAGGTTTTGTAATGTTTTGAATATATTTAAGAGATTAATTTTGATTGTTTGGGGACTGAATTTGGTGCACTTTTTTTGGAGAAAGACCAAGGTCTTTCAGTTGATGGTAGTTAGGCAGTTATTTGATAGGAAATACTAACAATCTCTTCTTATAAAGCTTGAATTAAAGAATTTGGGAAATTTGTATTATTGATCATATACATGCATGTATGCTTGGGTATTTAAATTAATTTGACAGCACTTCTGGAAAATATAATTAGCCAATCATGATTATAGAAATGAACCATTCCTGTAAGTGCTGTATATATTCAAATAAATTTTCTAAACCACTATCTGCTAGCCTAATGAACATCTGCCATTTTTATACATTGATAACCAATGAAAAAAAAAAAAAAAAAAAAACCTTCAACCTTTATAGGGGTCATTGTATTTCAACTGAAATCAAATTTTTGGAATGGGATGAAGGGAACAACCTTCCAAGTTCACAAATCAACACTCCTAAATACACCAAAAAGCACTAAAGCATCCAGCAAATATGGACACAAAGAACAGCCAAGGAATCACAAACAATGGTTGCTAGGAGCCAACTTGACTTTTAATTATTTTCTTTGTATCAGAGGCATTTGACAAGTGGAGGTGTGTGAGGGCGCACAAGCACGGTCGGAGGGGATGTTGCTTATCATGCTGAAATCGGACCACGTTTTTCCAGGAACTATTCCAGATCCCGGAATTCCACATCACATTCCCACTGAAACATGATTCACCACACAACACAGCCATGAAATGAAATTTGATCAGATCAGTCAAAAAAAAAAAAAAAAAAAAAAAAAAAAAAAAAAAAAATATATTGTAGAATCCATAAGACATGAAAAAGGTAAAAAATAAAGACTCCATTGTTCATATTTCATAAGCAACAAATGAAGCAGGCCCTTGAAAAACTTTTCTATAACCATCATTAATCAGTTTCCAAATTAAACACTTTGACCTTTAATACAATACCTATGCAAGAAATAAAGCCCAATACAAGGAAGCCACACCACCAAACCAAGAAGCGGAAAGAAAAGGGAAAAAAGCAGTAAGGTGAGGTTTCAAATCAGTTAGCAGAGAATAAATTGCAGGCAAAAATGAAATCATTTTCTCACTCATCTTTTAAAGTCTAGCCATACATGATTTTTTTTTAAATGATATTTTTTTTTCTGTGAGGAAAGGGGCAGATGGGACATGACCCTATAGATTCTAACAAATAGCAATATGCCTCTAATTTAAATACTTTTCTAATAAGAGGTAGATCAAAAACGGTATAAGAGAAGTGTGGAAAGAAAAAAAAAAAACGATCACTTGTGCCCCTCTGGTCAGCGCTCGGCGCCACGCGCATACCCAGTGCGGAAGTGTTCGCGAGGGACTTGAGGTATCGCTGCGCGCGCTGGAGGTCCGGGGTGAGATGGAAGGATTCCCGCCACCCACCCTTTCCTCAGCTGAGGTAGACAATGGTCTTACTAGTGTGGAAGCTTGGATGCACTCTTTTACCACAATCAAATCATATTTACATTCTGCAAAACAAAGGAATATTGGTTTCTCATTTATTTACTAAACGTTTTTTCTTTGCTAATGTTCATTTTATATATTTTTTTGCTTTTTTCACTTTGTATGATTAACGAAAGATATAAATGAAACCGTTCGCGCGTCCATCTCTACGTACTGCTCGTTAGCCTAGAGACGCGCCCTTGACTATTGTAACCTATAGCTATCAACGCAAAAGCATCAGAACAGTGTAACTTCCCAACCCCGACATGCATTGACTGACGTTAAACACTGAAAATCTTCGGCATGTAAAGCCCAGTTTGATGCAAAAAAGCCCGTCCCAAGACCGAACGGAGCACATTATTTGGAAAAGGAAAAAAAAAAAAAAAAAAAAAAAAAAATCAAAAAACCCCAAAACTATGAGCACGGGAAAAGAAAAAACAACCTCAATCGGGCTGGTCGTTATTTTTATTTTGATAGACTAGTCGCGCTGAGGATGAGGGGGTGTCGAAGAGGTTACAGCAGGACCTTGATTATCCCTGACCTCTATTGCTTGCATCCAACCCTAACTGAAGTGTAATGAAATGCGGGTGAAACGTATGCTACCGCCGAGAAAGTTAATAGCATATTAGCACGGCATTGCTGCGGTATGTACGGTTGGCGTTATTTCTCATTACCTTGACGGTGTTCAGAGGGTGGTGGCTCCTCAGCGACACTGAGGCGCTTTTCTTTTCTTTCTCCTATCTGTAGCTAACATAGAAGCCCAAACTCCGCTCTTTTACAAACTAGATGTGCGCAAACTTATATACAGTTATTCATCGCGCGCGCTGCAAACGGAGCAAGGCGGAGTTCGGGATTCATCCATTAACTACAGACTAAATTTTACATTTTCTTAAAAAAATAAAAAATGTTCAATAACTATTAGCTTTATAAAGTATACAAAATACCACAAAGCAAAATAAAAAAAAAAACAGAACATTTTTTTCATATATCATTTTCTTTTTTTCTGAGGTACTCTAGCCTGAGGTAGATCAGTAAAATGCATATTAACTTGGTTTCCTGGCCAACACCAATCAACACTTCCCTCAGTCATAAGTGGCAGTGTTGCTCCACCTTCTTTCATAATTTTATATATAGTATATATATATCTATTAATCTATAAAATGCATCAGAATTTATAAAATGCCACTATGGATCCCGGGACAGCGTACTTCCGTCAACAATCCTCTTTCCATCTCAAGCCGAAGACCTTAAACCCCACCCCGTGTCACCCATTCCGTACCCCAAAAAAACAGGCTCGAAACGCCTTTTACACTCAAATGCTGCATTTCCCAATGAACTCAAATATCAAAAACTAATTTTAACATCTGTCAGTTAAGGACTGTGCATTTATCATATTAAGGCAGGGACTGGGTGGCTGATTTTCCTATGATTTGGATCAAAGAAATTGTGAGGGGGGGGGGGGGGGAAGTGCAGGTGTACACAATCTCACTGAAACTTCAGGAGGAATGGGTGTAAAAGCGGGTGGGGTTGTAAGGACATTCCCTGACCCCTGAGATGGAGGCGTCCCGTGTCCTGTCAGTCTCCGAGAAGACGCAGTGGCTCTATTTCCTCCGGGTGACTGGTGGACCTGTGGCTGAGGCCTTAGGCTGCTGCTGTCGCCTCACCTGAGAGATAATCTCCTGGATCTTCCGCTGGGCCAGCTGGGAGACATTAAAAATAATAACGGAAAAATATTTAAATCAAAGTGCAAAATGACATGACATGACACCATCACAGTACTTATAGGGTTAGATCACCCCCCCCCCCAAAAAAAAAAAATTCTGTCATTAATTACTCACCCTCATGTCATTCTACACCCGTAAGACCTTAATTTGTGTTCCGAAGATAAACTAAGATATTTTTTGATAAAATCCGATCAGTGAGGCCTCCATTGCCAGCAAGATAATTAACACATTCAGATACCCAGAAAGGTACTAAAGACATATTTAAAACTGTTCATGTGACTACAGTGGTTCAACCTTAAATGTTATGAAGCGACAAGAATACTTTTTGTGCGCCAAAAAACAAAATAATGACTTTATTCAACAATATCTAGTGATGGGCAATTTCAAAACACTGCTTCATGAAGCTTTGATGCGTTACAAATCTTTTGTTTTGAATCAGTGGTTCAGAGCATGTATCAAACTGCCAAAGTCATGTGATTTCAGTAAACGAGGCTGTTACATCATAAGCGTTTCAAAATTTTCATTGGTTCACCACTGGGGGTGTGCCTTTGGCAGTTTAATACATGATGCGAAACAGTGATTCGAAACAAAAGATTTGTAAAGTTTCAAAGCTTCATGAAGCAGTGTTTTGAAATTGCCCATCACTAGATAGTATTGAATATTAGTTTGTTTGTTTTTTGGCGCACAGAATGTATTCTCATCGCTACATAACATTAAGGTTGAACCACTGTAGTCACATGAACTGTTTTAAATATGTTTTCTGGGCATCTGAAAGTGTTAATTATCTTTCTGTCAATGGAGGCCTCACTGAGCCCTCGGATTTTATCATATATCATTATATTTTAAATATCTTAATTTGTGTTCCAAAGATGAATAAAGGTTGTACGGGTGTGGAACGACCTGAGGGCGAGGAATTAAACACAGATTTTTCATTTTTGGGTGAACCAACCCTTTAAGCAATAAATGAAAAAAGGCAGAAATTTCTAAATGATTTTATACTGGATAAAGCAGGTGTAAGGCTCAATGAATCATTAAGAATTACACTTAGAAAAAAAAATGATCAAACACGACTTACTACTTTCAATATGCACTTTAAGTATTTGGTAACACTAAGGTTCATTAATTAAACATTAGTTAATGTATAAACTAACCATAAGCAATACATTTGTTACTGTATTTACTAATCTTCGTTAACATTAGTTAATGAAAATTCAGTTGTTCAGTTGTTTATGTTAGTTCACAGTGCATTAACTTATGTTAAGATTTTAATAATGTATTAGTAAATGTTGACATTAACATTAACAAAGATTAATAAATGCTGTATAAGTGCAGTTCATTATTAGTTTATGTTAACTAATGTAGTTAACTAATGGACCTTATTGTAAAATGTTACCAAGTATTTTATATATAATTTTTTTTTTTTTAAGTATTATTAATTAGTATTTAAATAAATATAGATTAACATTTAAATATATACATTATCATCATTACTATTTATTTAATTAGATTATCATCTAAATACATAATAGATAGAATGAATGATAAAATAAAATGATAAGATATAAGTTTGGCATGACAGCACTTACAGACTTATGAATTACTTATGCCAAGTTTACACTACAGGACTTTAAACGTCGGCAGATCGCTGTGCTGTTCAGACTACATGACTTGCTGTAGAGTCTTGAAGTCGTTGTGCCGTTCACATTACGTGACACTACGTAAATGATCCGCAACAGGGGGTTACACACTACACGAGCTGACAACTCCGTCGCCCAACGACTTTATTTGAAAATGGACATTGGGAAGAAATTAGATTAAATTTTGAATTCAATTTAATTAAAGTGACATGAACCTTTTCACACATAAGTTTAAAATATTCTGGCTGACCTCCCAGAGTTAAGGCCACCATTAGAACGTTTCCTTCTGTTCCATGATGACGTGTCATGATTGTCACGTGACACACGCGGCCACACTGTATGACAGATGTATCGCTTTTCTCACCATGTCATCAACTATCTGATATTCCAATTCTCATATTTGCAAGTGAGTGTTTTGTCATTTAAACACCTACATGATCTTGATCTTAATCTACAATGCGAGATGGGCGCCACCTTGTTTGTTTGCGTTTTAGTTCAGAGAGTCCTGTCAGTCGGATTTATAGGCTACAGCATGTGAATTCGTCCATTTCTACTTAAATACATGTGGTCGGTGAACTGGGAGAAGAATAGAGTGAGCTTTATAGTTACTTACACAATGTGTATCTGATATGAATAAACATCAGCAAATTATAGGCTATTTGAATGGATTGTTATTGCTGCTTCCATAGACAGTGTATATTTCATTGGCTGTTATCCACTGGATAGCTCCAGATATTTAGCATGCTAGATATTTGTCTGGAGTCTGCGAGGTGTCAGCGAGCCTCTTTGATGCGTCGAGTAGTTCACACAAAGATTGGCGAGCGCCGATCACCTGCTGATTTTCCCCCGATCACAGCCCGACCTGTCGGCGAGCTCGTTAACTTGCAAATCGGGCTTAAAATCCTGTAGTGTAAACTTGGCATTACTGGGATCAAAGAAAGTATTTTACCATCGGAAGATTTGACATTTTAACCACATTATTCAGCTCTAGAATGTCTAGTAGCTCAATCACCTGGCTTGCATAGAAGTGGCCTGTGATTTTTACTACTACTTGGTCATTTTCATCAGGCGTCTGGTCCCGTGGGACAACCACCTCTGCACTGGTCAAATTCTGTAGTTCATTCACCTAAAGACAAACACAGAGCAGCTCGGTCATTACTGGGATTCAGTGACTTGTGTCTCCGGTAAAGGTCATGAACTTACTGCCTTAAATTATTGAACAATATCAAATTTAAAGCCGTCATAAATTACACCATTTGAACTCTAAGCATATTGAAGCATTTTTTCTGGGTGGGTAGATTAGTAATGATTCTCTCTAATCTAAAGAGTTTTTCCAAATATTCAATAAAATTATAATAAAAAGGTTTTTAACTTGTCCCTCAATTTATTGTCCACTCCATTATTTTTTTGACTCCATTAACCTTTCAAGTTCCCTTCTATGAAAATTGGAAAAATTAAATGACATTATATCATATCAGTCAATCCGACTTTGGAGGGAAAACAATAGAAAGTGAGTGAGATCCCCTATTTTAATTGTCTATTATTATTATTTTTTTTTTTACAAATTTTAATCTTTGAAAATCGATGTGGTCAACCTCAATAACTACCACTCTTTTGAGGAAAATATGAAAAAGTTAGTAGAAAAAACATTTTTACAAGTACCATTTTAAAACCTATGGAATTCTTTATTTGATAAACCTATGTTAGCTTCTTTTTGCTCAGACATGGTGCAGTGTCTGATTCTAGGTTTGAACGTCCACCCTGTTAAATCAGAAGACCTAACCTAGTGAACACAGAGTACATAGTGATTGTAAAAGTAATATATGTTTAAGTAATGTATATAAAGTTCTTTGGTAATGTTTTACCTATTGTTTCCTATCAAAATCCAGTTCAAACAGAAGTAATATTGTAACTGGTTATATGCGAGATAGGAATTCATCCATCCATCCATCTTTTATACCACTTCCTGTTATTACTTTGTCCATCCTGTTAAGCAGTTTTTTTTAGACAATTTCATAATTAGCAAAAAATATATTAATAAATCAGTGACAATGAAAAAGTATTGGAGTATCAATAATGTAGTACTTTAAAAAGTTAACAAATGCCTTTAAGGCATTTGTATCTAAAAACAAAAAATGTGTTTGTGAAAAGTATAATTCATACATATTTTCTGATGATTTATTAACTGATGTGCTTTTAAAGGGACAAAGGCACATGAGTTGTCCAAGATATTGTACACAATGCCCATAAATTAAAATCATAAGTATTTTTAACTGTTGTTCATTTGTTACCAACAGGGTGGACATTTTTGATCATCCATTTCATTTTTGTTTAATAAGTGGTTACATTTACTTACCTGACCAAATGTTTTACAATCACCCCATGATGATTACATTTTATAATTCACTTTTAAAAACCGAGTTTTACTTTGTACATTTTTTAAATGTCCAAAAGGCACCGAATGCCAGGAATGGAACGCTATGACCATTGAATGCTGGGGATAAATGCATCTGTACAGCAAACATGAGCACTGAAAACTTATGTTATAAAAGACAAGTGCCTCTTTACCGTTTTGCCTCCTTTGCCTATGACTCTACCAGCGGCGAATGATGGCACTTTTATGTGAGCCTCTAATTTAACCTCCTCCTTCGGTCCAAAAAAGTTCTCCTCTTTTAACTTCCCAAAGATACGTCCCTGAGCCTGAGAAAAACAGCAGAGAGAATCAATGAATTAATATACAATCAAATGACTGTATATACATACAATGAGTAAACATTCATAAAATGTCACAACATTTTTACCTTGAACTGTGCCTCTGGTGGTCCAGTAATAATGACCATTCTTTGCTTGGCGTCAATTCCATCAGCAGGTGCAATCTATTCAAGACAAAATGACAGATGTTAAACCTCAATACTGCAACAGCATGACGAAAGTAATAAATTCTACTCATAACTATTAGGTTCAGCAAACAGGATTAAGAGGAAGGTGAAAGGTTACAAGTCATTTTTGCAGTCACTCACTTTGATTGACGCACCAGCAAAGCGGCTGAGCTGTTTAATGTGCTGGCCCTGCTTGCCGATAATAGCACCAACTGCCAGTGCAGGAATGAAGAGGTGCACGGTTTCTGACTCCATCTGTGACTGATGACACAAATACACTCATGAGTTATGATCATGCATTTAACACAAAATAAATCTGCTTTTATGAGACAAATCCAGAGAATATGCCACAAGACAAACATCATCTTAGGAAAAAAAAAAACATTCACTCACACAGCCAATTAACTAGTCAACTATCAAGGGTCATAACATAAGGAACGAAGACTTGAACTTTCGACTTCACTCTGCTTTGAAAACATACTGCAAGGTTCATAACTTGCCCATCCTACACCAAAAGCAACATCTTTTCAAAGTAAGCTGCAAAAACACTCATTCTGATATCATCCTAATGTAAAGAGATATTAAAGGGATAGTACGCCCAAAAATAAAAATTGTCAATTTACTCACCCTCAAGTGGTTCCTGTGTAAATTACTTTATTCTGCTGAACACAAAAGATATTTTGAAGACCTTCAGGAACCAGACAGTTTTCAAAATATATTTTGTGTTCAGCAGAAGACAAATTCATAAAGGTTTGGAACAACTTGAGGGCGAGTAAATGAGAATTTTTGAGGCTATTATGGCAAGAGCTGAGTTGCAATTTACACAAAAGTTGCATAAATATAATAAAAAATAAAAACCAAACAAAAAAATAAAATAAAAATACAGCAGTTTAAAACTAAACAATATGTTTTACATTTACATCTAAAACTTTTTCTTGTAAAATATTACCCAAGTCAAAAATAATAACAATACTACATTTTACATTTACATTTTATCAACTTTATTTTTTGATTTATTTTATATATTTGACTGGGAAGTATATACAATTTGTCCCAGGAACTTTCCCCTAGACCCGCTGCTGCCTGCATTTCCATCGCGGTCTAAAGTACCGTGAAGATTAGTTAAATTAGTCTGGTGACGTAGGACTGCGTGCGACTTTCCAGTTCCCGCTGGATTTCATCCTCCGCATACAAGCGTAATAAAGCCTGAACCTCATCGCTGGTCCATCGGTCGTATTTTTTGTAAACTCCATTGTTGATTCGAATAGCAAACTCCTCGTACTGCACACACCTCAACAGACTTTTAAAAATGGTGGTTGAAATAATGCTGCGTGGAGTCAACCAATCAAAATGCTGCATGAACTCAACCAATCAGCATGGTCAGCAACCAAGTCCCACCCCTTTGAAAAAGTACTACCTCGCGAGCAGGGACTTTCTGAGGAGGAAATTTTTACCCGGAACTTCATTTAGACCATGGTCCCTGCGGTCAAAACACACCGAGTACCGCCCCAAAGTCCCTAGTTCCTGGGGAAAAGTTCCTGCGGTGGAAATGTGGCTAAAGAAAATTTTTGGCAAAGACCATACAAATGTAGATTGAGCAAACATTCAACTTGAGAGCTATTCAGACAAGTGTTAGGGCAAGGAGTGAAAAAAAAAACAAAAAAAACAAAAACACCAATAAGCCAATAGAGACAAAATGACAACTGTGCATTTCATTATAGTTTTTGGGTTAGTCTAACTGCATGTTATTCATGCCCTTTCAAACTTGACAACATTCATTCCCACCAATCACTAACACACACACACACACGCGCACGCACACACGCAGCAGTTTAGGTCTACATCCATACACATTACATGTTAAACATCTGACCCACAGTTTTTCAGCATTTTTGTTAGCTGTGGAGGCTGAGCGACGTCCCCTGAGCAGCAACTAATCAGAGAGCAGATGTATGTCCTTCAGCCAATCCAGTAGCGAGCAGCCAAGCCATGCAGTGCATGGTGGGAAAAAAAATAAAAACTTACAGAAAAGGCTGTGCTGCTGCTGCTGGAGGAGAGCGTAGAGGCCCAAAAAGGCACCTCACCCCCAAACACGCTGCACTACGGGAGAAACATACACATTAACACGCACACTCCCACACATACTGTACAGCCGTCGCAAAGTATTGGCAGAGACATAAATTTAGTGTTTTGTAAAGTTTGCCACTTCAGTATTTGTAGATTATTTTTTCACGTTTTCTATGGTACACTGGAAAACAATAAGCATTTCATACATTTTAAAGGCTTTTATTGGCAAAAACATTCAATTTATGCAAAAAGTCAATATTTATAGTGTTGACCCTTCTTCATAACTTGCTCTGGCATGCTGGATATCAACTTCTGGGCCAAATCCTGACAGCGATACATTCCTGCCATATTAATTCTCTGAATTTGATCACAATTTGTGGGCCTCTGATTGTCCACTTGCCTTTTGAGGATTGACCACAGGTTCTCTATGGGATTTAGATCAGCAGAGTTGCCTGGCCACAGACACAAAATCAGGATCGTTGGGAGAAGTTGCTCTTGCAGGATGTTTTGATACCATTTTTTATTCATGGCAGTGTTTTTGGGCAGAACTGTGAGAGAGCCCACTCCCTTGGATGAAAAGCACATGGGTGGTCTCAGGATGCTTCACTGTTGGCACAACACAGAACTCATACTAACATTCACCTTTACTTATCTAGACAATTGATTTGAGACGTCTAAAACAGTTGGAAGGGGGCTTCTTCCGAGAAAGTAGTGTTACACCAGTCTTCTGCTGTCCAATCCTTGTACTTCCTGCAGAATTTAATTCTGTCCTTGATGTTTTTCTTGGATAAGAAGTGGCTTCTTTGCTGCCCTTCTTGACCGTTGTCCAAAAGTCTTTGCCCTGACTGTGTGCAGATGCACTCACACACCCACCTGCTGCCAATATTGAGCAAGCTCTGCACTGAAGGTGCAGACTCGTACTTGCTCACACTTTCCCACGTGCTGATGATATTAGTGAAATTATGTTAGCTGGTCATTTTGAGCCAGGGTCAAAAAAAAAAAAAAAAAAAAAAAAAAAAAATTACATTTGGGTTTTGTGATAAAGTTAATTTTTTGGCCAATGAAGGTTTTTGCAATTATTTACAATGCATCCAATCATCTACACAATCTAGAAACAATGTGAATCGACACCACAACAACTGAAGCAGCAAACGTTGCGAAACAATTTGTCACTGCCAAAACTTTTGGCCACAGCTGTAGGCGCCTGCTCCACACATTGCCGTTACATATATTAACACGCGCTCAACTTGCATGTGTGTACACCAAACACACATATCACACACATCTCACACACAAACAAACAAACAAACACACAATTATATCTAATTTGTTACCCCAAATGATTGATAGCCAGCTTGAGCCCCAGCCGGAGGTCCTGATACCACAGAGGGTGACATTGCTCCACTCGCTGCACCAGGAAAAATACCCAATGCGTTTAGATTGAGCCCTGGAATCAGGTTAGATTGTAGCTAGAGGAATAAAAGTGCAGAGGTTTTTTTTTCTCAAGTTGAAGTTGTTGAGCTGTATGCAATATCAGATGAAAATGAAGTCTTAATGCCATCACTGCAGACTTACATGCATAGCGGCTACATCATTCTCGTAGGACTCGCGGATTTTCTTCATGATTTCTTCTTCTGCTTTTGAGCAAGCTTCTAATGTACCCTTGACGGTAATGGTGCGCTCTGGGTTATACAAGGTCAGATCCTGCAGACTGGGATTGGAGGGATATGGAAAGAAAGGAATAATTTATTATTTATTTATTAATAATTTACGACATACACATACATACACACACACACACTATTTTTTTTGATAATCCTAAAGCTGACATAAAACCAAATAAAATTACAAATGCATAAGATTACTAAAAAAAAATTAAATAAAAACAGAAAAATATAATATAAAAACCAATTGAAAATATTAATTAATAAATCCTACAAAAGTACTTAAAAAAAAAAAACAACAACAACAAAAAAAACACACTAGATAACCAGTAAGATAAGATACTAAGATAACCAGTGGAAGCAAAGTGAAAACATTTCAACAGCAAGTCAAGTCCTTTGGTAAAGTGGCATAGACGGAGTCATCAACCTTAGACACGCGTGCCAAAAGGGGCAACCAGTCACACGCGAATGATAAAAGCGAGAAAGAGGCATTTTATTTAATAATATATAATATTGATGATGATAAAAAAAAAAAAAAAAAAAAAAAGGAAAATTTAAATTCCCTCGCATTTGAAGGTCAAATGACCACTTGAAGTAACTGTCCTCATTATTATGCAGCCTACATTATTTAGTAATATGCTGGATGGAAGCTAAACACTTCAACTAAACTGTGCAGCATGGATAAACCAACTGGACAAGTTAACTGCATATTCATTGGGTCTCACGGTGAAAATCAGAGTGTTGCCTCGAGCAAAATTTCAAAACAATGATCTCTGCAGAATAAATATGACATCTTGGGAAGTTTGTATGATAACGAATCAAGATTCAACCCAGCGTACATGATTTATTCATGTCATGGTGCATGCTGGGAAACATAACCCAGCACACAGTTATGAATAAGGGAAAAAAAAAAAAAAAAAAAAAATTCTCACATATTACTGACCTCATAAAGTATAAAGAACACACAAAAAAAAAAAAAAAAAAAAAAAACACTACTTACGGTGAGATTGTGATCTTTGTGTCAGTATCTTGTTCGATTTTCTTCAAGTTGCGCCCCTCCTTTCCAATCAGACGGCCGACAAAATTATTATGCGCCAGAATCTTTAGAGGAATTTCTTCAGTGCTGTGTATATGGAAAAAGAGAGAGAGAGAGAGAGAGAGAATAATGTGACTAAATGTGCAACATTGAGTGTAAATGACTATGACTGGTAAGTCTGTGTAACCGTGTAGTATGACAGTAAGGCTGCCCCCTAATAGTCAAAAATATTAGTTGACTAGAAGAGGGTCAGTAGACCAAAAATGTTTTAGTCAGTTAGTGGAAATTAAAAAAAAAAAAAAAAAACACAGTTAAGTGGCGAAGTCACGCAGAGTTAACGGCAGGTCCTTGTGGTAATTACAGTGTGTCTGCATGAAATCCAAACGTTCACCTATTATCCATCGACCTCAAATATGGCTTATTTGAAACAAGTAGTAGCAACAAACAAGTAGGCCGCATGCTCTAACGTTAACCTAGATAAAAATGCGCTATTACTAGGCACAGTGTGGAAGCTGAACTATTAACGCGCTTGCGGCGCTGGTGCCTTCACTTGCTTTTTTCCCCCTGATAACAGCGGAAACAACTTAAAATACTGTCATTTTGATCATACAGATAATAAATCATCATTTGTCTAAACTCACAATGACAAAACGTTGTGCTTTTGTAAAATAATACAAAAAGGATGCACTTCTCAGTCTCCGTGAACTGGAGCGCGTCACAAAAATGAACCAAAATTCAGCATATAGGGTACTTCCCTCACAGACATGAGAAAAATATCTACAGAAAGCTTGAAATGTCTACTTTTAAACTAATTATATTCACTATACTGCAGAGATGGCAAGTCAGCATTTTCACATTTTCAACTTCATTCTTGCAACTGTCGGGAGCAGCCCTATATGACAAAGATGGATAAACAGAAACAGTATGACAGAGTGTGTGTATCATCGCACATTTTAGTGTCAATTGCCTCTTTCTGCATGATCTCCATGATGTTTCGACAGGCAGAAGTGCAGCCCTCTGGAGTGGAGTGAACGGTGATGGGCTTCTCCGCAGCCCCTGCGTTCTCCTTACGATGGATATCAATCCTGTATGAACATACACAATGTGTAATCAACTTGTTTCAGCAGTCTGACCACTCTGGGTTCCTTCCCTGATGCAAGGATGCATTAAATAGACAAAAGGTGATAGTTACAGATATTCATCACAATGTTACTTTATAATAATGTACATTTAAAATAAAATTCTGTTCTTTTGAACTTTCTATTCAGGTAAATAGGGCAAATAGGCTCAGTGCTGATATTCTGCTCGTACAGCCAGCGGCACACCGTTTATAGCTCCAAAATAAATATGTGGTACTTATGTGCGCTGTGTTAAACAGGACTGTTTACAAGTACGTACACCAAGTATTCTTACTTTGAGTGAGTCTGCTTGGTTATGTTGCGGATGGTAGCACCTTCCTTGCCAATAATAGCTCCTACAAACTGGGTGGGCACTAACATGCGTAGAGGCACGTCTGACTGTAGTTTAGGTCTCGCGCCCAGATTGGGAGAGCCTTGGCGAGGCGGTCCGCGTGAGTTGAAACCTCTCCTGCCGCCCACAGCAGGGGCATCTGCTGAAGCCGTCTCATCTGGGATATAGGAAACCTTTAGTGCGTAGTTCTCCATAAGAAAGCCATTTAATTTGTCCAATGCTCTGAAAAAGTGAGTGCAGAGGGATGGGAAACTTTAACTTACACATTTACTAACATGAACATCATAATGTGTTTAAAATTTATATTTCAGTGAAAGGACAAAAGCCATGAAAGATGGATGAACGCACAAAGATACTTCTATACACAAACAGCCCTCTTTGTTTCATGAGTGGGATATTATGCTTAGCTGATTAAAAAATAAATTGGGCCTCATTTATAAATACATTTCTGCATTTCAGTCAAATATTGATTTCATTCTTTCATAAACATGTTCGAAAACAATGCAATTGACAAATATTTGGTTTAACTATCCCCTAAACAGTTTGCCTCTTGCTAATTTGGATCAAAATAAATCTATAAAAATTGCTGAAAACGGGCCTTATTTATGAATAGATTTCTGCACTTCAATAAATATATTTATAATTTCATTTTTGGATAATTTGTCACAACAGTTCATGCAAAACATGTTTTATGAACATTTCATGAATGAGACCAACATTTTTCAATTATTTAAAAGCATAGGTCAACAATATTACTGTTTATTTTTTTCAATAGCCATTTTTGGAGAATAGCCCAGGCGACTGAGACAAAGGCCATGAAAACCATCCTGGCTTTTCTGCTTCCCTCTCAAACAGGACACATGTAAAACATAAGCGAAACTGATGGGAGTTTAAGAGCATGAGGCTTAGACATGATGGAACGCCAGAGCCCTTTAAAGCCACCAAATCTTTCATTGACATCCACTAGCGGATCGTAACAGGAACTCCCTATTGTGCGCAAACAATTGCAGAAGATTCTTTTATCCAAGTCTTTCAATTCATTTACCAGACGCTTCTTCACCAACCCCTGTGACCGCTCTGCAGTTCTACTAATCAAACAGTAGGTGGCACTGAATGAGTTATTATAATTGCTGAATAAATCCCAATAGCAGTGCATGTGGAACTGACAGTCTCACATTTCACTGCGAGACGTGGGACGGAGACGCTCTAGAGGGGGTGGGGTGGTGACCGAGTCGGCCGAATCCGAGGCAGATGATACTCACTCTCTGGCTTGGTCCTTGGCGGCATATCGCACATTGACTACAGCGGTCTCCGTGTCAGTGTTGACTTAAGATGGAAAAGAAAGGAGGAAGACAGTAGGGGGAAAGAATTACCTAATCTTTTAATATATGGATTACAACTTAAGTGACAATCTGTTGAAGAGCACATCCTACCTTGTTCACAGCTCTCTACTGTGCCGTACTGCGCTAACAACCCGTCCAAAACCTGTAGGTGAAGACAATTAACAAACATTCAGATTAAGATTAAGACTAATGGTGTAAGAGACTGGTGGTAGAACTTCAAAGAATGAACAAATAGTTAAAGTAATGGGGTCAAAAATATTGAGTGGGTAAAGTTAAAAGTTGACCCAAAAATCATTTACTCAGCCTTGTGCTGCTCCAAACCGGCATGACTTTTCTTCTGTGTCAGAAGATATGGTTGTTTCTGAACCATATAGAAAAAAAAAAAAAAAAAAACACATTAGCTTTTTTGTTGCTCAGAAGAAAGTCATACAGGTTTGGAACAGATGAGGGAGAGTAAGTGACATCATACATTTTTCATCAACATACAGAGTCAATGCAACGGAAGTAGCAATATTTCATATTGTGATGTACATCAGAAATGTAATGGATTATCAAAAAAGAAAAGGAACTTTGTTTTTACGCATCAGTTGTTGATTGAATTTTGAAATGTGGGTGTTGCGCTCAAAAACGGCTCAGATGAATGCGAACTTGCAGAGACAGGGTTTAAGTGGAATAAATGATTGGGAAAGTCCAGCATACATCACCAGAGAGAAACCTGTTGTTTTAACTGGAAGGCCCAGTTATGACTAATTAAATATTACCCTTTTTTTTTTTTTTTCTCCTTTATTTTTTTTTTTATAAATAACACCAGCACTGATAAATTGCTGACAATAAGATCTATAACATGCATTCTGGAAATATTGGTGATTTTCTTGACCAAAGATTTGAACTCAAAAGCACACTTCGCTTTTGTGGAATCTCATACTTTGAAATAATGACATCCTCTCCAAATAAAGAAAGCAAGCACTGTTTTACACCTCATTTGCCACAGTTCTTTGCTTCCACCACTCCTGATCTGAAGGAGGGGTGCAGGCGAACATTGAACATGGGTAAAAGAAAGCCTACAGGCTTTCACACACACCAGCCCCATATACGTCACACATACTAATGCCCCAACCCCCCTAACCGCCACCGCTTCCCTTCTCCATTCCAAGCCGTCCTATTGGTTGGCGTGTGCATTACTATGGAATTCCCAGCAGCCATTGGGCATCTCTAGTCATTGGCTACATAACCAGTCAGTCATTGAGTTTAGGCCAATAAGAGGCGGCTTCCTTCAATCGGGTGAAAGAGGAAGGGGGTGTGGTTGGCTTTCAGACAACATGCAGTGAGGGGGAGGGGGAGGGGGGGTGCAAAGTGGGGTCGATCTACACATTTTGGGCGTCCATACATGGAGCAGGCCTGCAGCCAGACAGGGCAGCAGGTTAAAATCCAGCCCCGGCTAAGCTCGCCTGAGCCTGGTCACACAGCAAAATGCATATCCCCAAAGCTACACCATCACAGATAACACACACACACACACACACACACTCCAAGATCTCAACATGTGCCCACAGTAACAAAGACAATACAAACACAAATACCTTCTAACTGAGCACAAACGGCAGGTCAAACTCAAAGAAAAACAAATGGAGAGATTAAATAACTAAATCTCGCTCAAGTAGGTCCTTGACATTTTTGCAGCCTGACATAATGTGACTGTGGATTCATTAGGAGCTGAAATAAGGAAATTTAACATGCTATAAATTAAGCATGTTTATTTGCCATGAGAATTAAACTCCACATGGTCAATTTTTTTTTGGTTATAGTTTGGTTCATGCCAAGTTGATACACCTATTTGAACGCAAATACAGCATATCCAACTAAACCATTGTGGTTTTAAAATAGTAACAATTTGTCTAAAAATTTAAAGAAATGCTTTTATTCGGCAAGGATATATTACTTTGATCAAGTGATAGACAATTATATACACATTTCAAAAGATTTCCATTTCAAATAAATTTTTTGAACTTTCTATTCATTAATGAATCTTGAGGGGGGAAAAAAAAATTAAGCAAAAAACAAACAAAACAAAAAAAGCACCAAATTAGCATATTAAAATGACTTAAGGATTTCTGAATGATTTCAGTGGAACACTGTAGAGTAGACTGGAGTAATGCCTGTTGAAAATTCAGCTTTGCCATTACAGAAATAAATTACATTTTAAATATAAAATATTAGAATAGAAAAGTTACTTAAAATTGAAATCGTTTCCTCACATATTACTATTTTACTGTTTGTTTAAATAAAATGCAGCCTTGGTGAGCATGAGAGAATTTTTTTTTTTTTTTTTTTGAAAAACACTTTTGAATGGTAGTGTACACTAAAATAATGCAGACTCCTATCTAGCTTTCTTTCACAAATGGACAACAGACTAAAATAAAAAAAAGTGAGCCTTTATGACCATGACATGACTTTTAATCTGGCAAACACTGAGCGGCTAATTCACCATGGGTTCCCTCTGGAATTTCCTATGTTTTTTTTTAGCATAGCCTTTTTAGTTTTTTTCCCCCCTAGAAAAAAAGGTCTGCGATAAACCACTTTAAAAGACGTGTTGTTTGTTCTAAAACAAATGAGAAACAATCATACTTCAAAAGTGAATTTTAAAGCATTAACTACATGATTAGTTTTTACTACGTCTTGCAGCGTTACAGTACATAAGTTACTACATAGGGATTTATAATGGTTTGCTTCATCAAGCTCTTGGGCTTACATGTGGTAGTTGTAGCAACTCTGCAACTTATACATTGTAATATGCATTTTGAAGCATGACTATTTAATTTTGGTTTAAGGACAAAATGTGAAGGTGTCTACAAAAGTTACTGGAAATTCCCAAGGAAGCACATGGTTCAAATGATTAATTGTTTTCTGGGCTAATTGACTACAAACAGCTCTATTCTGTTGCTGAATAATACTAGTCTGAGTACTAAACTACAACAGAGCTCACTGCTACAGGGCAAAACCTGAGTAGACATGATTCATCAGATGGATCATAAATACTTCAGTAATTCTGCAGCGGATAACATGCACAGCCGTATAGTATACCAGAATGACGCATAATTTACAGTAGTTTCATTTTGATACTTGATATACGTTTGATACCATATATATGATATGATGCTATGTTTGATACTATGATTATATGATACTATATACACATTTAACATTAAAGGTGATATTTACAGTGCTAACAAAGAGAACAAAGTATTGATTTTTAGCCCAAACTGCTTAAAATGGACAGAATCCGTAGAAACGTTTTGCAGATTATGTTAGCCTTGTAAATATAAACTTAAAATAAGTGAACAACATCCTCTTCACTTTACTGATAGATTGTTAAAACATTCCATCAATTCAGAATTTAACAAATACATAGATGCTTCCGATTGGAACATTCTTAGACCTATATGTATACTGAATTGCGATTGTTAAATGTAAGAGAAAGACCAATCTATGTGCCTTCAATCTATTCAGGGAAGACCATATTTCATTTTTCACAAATGACAATGAGGCCACAAGGAACAGATGCACAGTCTGCTGTATTGGTGTATTGATTATCCAAACTTTAACACACACACACACACACACACACACTTATAAGAATTAAACAGGTTTACGGTCAATGTTGCATAACCCCTTAAAGAAACAACAGATTATTCTCTTTTATTATTATGATTTTTTTTTTTTTTTTAAATAAATGGTCTCTAACCTGAATAAGGATCATAAGCTACTTCAACATGGCAAGGTAACAAAGCATGTGTCCATTTACATAGGACATTTTTACACTCAGCTAGAGTAAGTGCAATGAAATTAAACTAAATTCAGTGGTCATGATAGATACACTTTTACAAGTTGAACTGTTGTTTTAAATTTGACATGGTATTAAAATGCAAGATGCTACAGAGAGAAAAAAAACCCCCAAAAACCAACTCACTTATACACCAATTAGTTACTAATTGTTCTCAGCCTACACCAGATGCAATTACATACAACAGACAAAAGTGGTTCTTAAGCTGAATAAAATACAGAACACTCAGTTCAAAACTGAAACACCTGTTGTACACAATCTACTACATGGCCTTCTGATTGACAGTTTATACTTTATCAAGTAAAAGTCCTTTTCAGTATCATTTAAAAAAATTTTCACCTTCATGTGATTAACGCATTTTGTTTTACTGTGAAATCTTTACTGATTTTTATAAAGTAAACTTAAAATTTTATTCTGATCACGTACTGGACTAAAGCATGCTTACATGCTTATCCACATACAACCATCCAAAATCTTGTTAAAATGTATACAAAAATGCTTAAAATTATACATTAGGCTTTTGAGGACTGTTTCTTTGTACATTTGCCCCACAATAAAAAGTACAGAGCTTTGATCATAAAACTAAGCAGGTTAGCATCAAGGCTATTGACAAACACAAGGTAAACAATCCATACCCATTAAAATACTACATTGAACCTTGACAAGACCGGAAATCTAAAATGCATTCAGGCGATACATTAAACCTTTCCAAATAAAAATGTTATCTCATAGCATCATAAAAATTACAGTCCAACAGAATATGTTTTCCAGTCAAAGAAACGTGACGAGACAAAGGAGGAGCGTTTCCTTTCAATACAAATCCACGTGTGTGAGTCTTGAATGACCCAGTCAAGACGACTTGGTCAGGTCTAGATTTGAAGTTATGGAAGAAACTTCTTTTTATACTGGGGTTTATTTCATACAGTTTATTATTTTTATATTCATTCCATTCCATTCCGTCTGCCACTTGTTAGTGACGTATAAGCTAATTAATGGTCTGGATCCAGAAGGTGGTATTTGACAGTCAGATATTTCCAGGTCAAGCACTTCCCAGACAGCTGCATCCCTGTTCTATGTAGTGAAAGTGAACCTAAATATCTTACCAAGACATTATTGAGAGATACAGAAACATATGCATTTTATCCAAGTAGTCTGCTATATGCATAAAGATCTAATTGATTTACATTACAAGCTATCAAAATTTCATCTTTTTGGCCATAATAAATTTACAGCATACTGCATAAAAATTGAATATATTTTTTCTCAGTTTTGACCTCTGAATAAAACAGAAGTGTTTTTTCCCGCCACCTTGAATATGAACTCCATATTCTACGATCACATTATATGAGCCATAAAAGCCTAATGTATCAATTACGATACTCATACACATGCTTTTATTACCTTAATATTTCTCCCTATAGCAGCCATAATACATTTCAAAATTTTATTTTTCAGACTATTATTTCATGTGTCAAGTTTTTCAGGGTTAACTTGCATCAACAGAATACATCATAATGTCTAGGAACACTTCGTTCATCATGATCGATAACACCTTTAATCGGTCTCAACACTTCGTATATTGTAGCTTTGGTTTACTGTGGCGACAAACAATCCCATTAGACTTTATTTACTCATTTTACCTGTAATAAAATATGCAAAAAGACTGCTGCAAACAAGAATGTTGGCCTGAACCACACTAAAATAAGTGATGCAAATGAAACAAAGTGCAGTGATTGTGCAGTGATTAACGCAGTAATTATTTTTACATTTGATTCCATTTTTGTATTTCTTACTTGAATGCTTGTTAAATAGATGTAAAATGATGTA
The DNA here is from genome assembly GCF_018812025.1 of Megalobrama amblycephala. NCBI lineage: Eukaryota > Metazoa > Chordata > Actinopteri > Cypriniformes > Xenocyprididae > Megalobrama > Megalobrama amblycephala. Next base: position 24,660,246 of record NC_063052.1, on the reverse strand, counting down.
TACTGTATTTGTTTTACCACTTGTTATTTGCATCTTTGTTCTTTTAAAAAAAAAAAAAAAAAAAAAAAAAAAAAACTAGAGATTATAAATATAGTAATTGAGAATTGGGAAAAGATGCATTGTGATGCACAGAGAATTGTTTTATAATCAAATTGTTACTCTCCAAATCGTAATCGAATCATGAGGCAAGTGAAGATTCACACCACTTATAATATTAATACCCATTATTAACCATTGGCAGGATTTACACACATATACATAATGCATATATGCACATACATGTGATATATAGGGAGGAGAGGAGAAACCACACCCTGAAAGCTCCCTATTATATGACCTGTTGCTGACTAAATCTATAAATGGAAAGCACTGCGAGTCGCCATTTTAATTGTAGTTATTGTCGACTCTTTCTTTAAATCATTACATTTAAATCCAACATCAAGGAGGTAATTACCTACTACTGTAATAATGCATTTTAAATTAAACTGGTAGTTGAGAAGCCCCCTACCCAGCCCACTGCCTCCCCCCCTCTCGGATGAATCAGTCATTAACATAAAAGCTGGGGAAACAATGGCAGAGCACCATACAGTTTTGAATCTGAACTGATTCCTATGATCAGAGCACTTTTTACAGACCTCCGTAAGGCTCTATCCACACGCAGTCATGTAACCGCGCAAGAATGGAGCGAGAGAGGAATACCCAAAACGATCATGTCATGCAAGTTTTCAAAGGGTCAGTGAGATCTTGTCTCGAGCTCAGATGAGAAGTGGGAGGGCAAAGAGCAGAGTACTGAGCCGCGCACATGATCACTTCAACAGAGTTTGATCTGATAAGTGAAAGACAACAACAATGGGTTAGTAGGTGCAATAGGGATTTTTTTTTTTTAAACTGAACATATGCTTTTGCTAGATCTGTTCTAGACTGGCACCCACACTATACTAAACAAGAAAAGCCAGATTATAACTATCCATCTTCTGTGAAATAACAGTACAAATCAGGAAAATAGCAAATTTTAAATGTAAAGTATATTAGATTCAAATCGTTTTTTCCAAGAGATTTTTCTAACTCTACATCACATGACGAGGCTTTCCGAAGCTCAAACCTCATACACAAGTAATACCTCTAAAACAAACACAAACAGGCTATTTCTCAAAAGGCTGTTTGGAACATCTGATTTAATAAATATGAAGGACAATTACTAAAACAAAAACAAATTATTGGGAAGTGTCTGCACTCATTTGGTTCAAGATGTCAAATTCTAGGACATTAATCAGGAGGGCTGGTGGCTTAAATACTAGTGCTGCTGAGGTGTGGTCGAGAGCCAGCAAGTCACAGTATGGCTTCAACTAGGGATGCACGATACCAGTATCGGGCCCAATACTGCGCTCGTGTACTCGTACTCATTAAAATGCTCCGATACCATGCAGTGTGTACTGTACAGTGCTTGTGACAAAGAAATACTGACTAAGTAAACCAGAGTAAACCAAGAGCAGAATGGATATATCAGAGCAGGAATTATGAAGTAAATGTATCGAATTAATAGAATGTTAAATGAAATATTTACGCCTATATAGCTGGCGTGTGTGAGCTGATAAGCGAAATGTGGAGTGGACTGAGCACACAGCGGAACAGACGTGCAAGCTTGTCGAGCGCATCCCTTTTTCACAGGCATTGCTGTAAAGTTATTTGGGGTGAATGTCAATAGCAAATAAAGTAAAACAAGGCATATATTACTAAAGTTAACTGACAGTAAAGAGGGAGGGAGAGGGGAGGGAGAGAGAGAGAGAGAGAGAGAGAGAGAGAGAGAGAGAGAGAGAGAGAGAGAGAGAGAGAGAGAGAGAGAGAGAGAGAGAGAGAGAGAGAGAGAGAGAGAGAGAGAGAGAGAGAGAGAGAGAGAGAGAGAGAGAGAGAGAGAGAGAGAGAGAGAGAGAGAGAGAGAGAGAGAGAGAGAGAGAGAGAGCGAGAGCGAGAGAGCGAGAGCGAGAGCGAGCACCTTTGTTGCATGCTCTTGATTGTTAATCGTTCATTCAGCACACATGTATCATTTGGATTAAAACTAAGTCATATAAGTAAAAACTTGAACCGTTACATGTTTTATGTATAACAAGTGGTTCCCTACATTATTACAGGACAAGAAGTTTACTGTGTGCAAACATCTGCATGCCCAGAAAGCCACAAGCGCATGCCCAGAAAGCCACGTCTAGACAGTGCTTGAATACTGAATTGAATTCTTTCACGTCTTGCATGAGAACCGACATATTCTCACAAAAAACTATGTAAAAACATGTCTTTCTGAGCACCTTCATTGGTAATGTCTTAAGTAAATGTAAACAGTTGAGAAATAAAACGCATTTGTAACAGTATATTGGATCTGTGCATTCCGTCTTAAAGGGACAGCAGCATAATAAACATGCTGTTGTGTTCAAAGGACAAAGAAACCACTCACGGCTCTTGACAATAGGACTTTTATAGCTTTAATAAAAAAAAATAAAAAAAAATCATCTGTATTTAATTTATACAGTGCAGTTATTTTATATTCGATTACTTTATTCAAATTAAGTAAAAACAACTGTTAGACCTACCTGAAAACCACTGTTTATTTAATTTGTATCTTTGTTCTATTGAGCCCTGCTGAAGCAGCTCTAAATATTAAATGAAAGATCAAATATGAAAAGCAATAGACTGAACAGTGAAAGTAACAGAAGATTGTACAATACATTTTAACAGGCATAATTAAGCATAAAAATAACTGAAGGAAATAAATATTTGCTTAAATTAAACCAATGAATATGATTCATATTCTTTTGGTTTCTCTACCCAATATTAAAAAATTGCTATGAATATACAGGCAATGATAATACCAAAAATGAAAGCATTGGCCTAGTTCTGGAAAAACTGGTATCGGTGCATCCCTAACTTCAACATCACACCTCATACAAACCCCTTCACCTCAAAGAAGAAAAAGAAGCAGCACTTACTTCCCACTGCATGTGAGGTGGGATATTCCTGATCTGCAGCTTGCAGCTCCTGCAAAAAAGAAAGAAAAAAAAGAAAAAAAAAAAAAGAAAAGAAAGAGAGTTGTCATTGTAAAAAATCAGACAAGTCATATATGGATTGAAACGGTCCAGATTCTTACAAGCCACATTCACTTTTAAGGGGAAAAACAGTGGTTGAGTCTGACTGAGATTCCACAGAAAGAAGTTGAGTAACATCTTTATTCATGTCTATGATCTTCTAATGCAAATATAACTAAAAACAATTTAAACTTGCACCACAATTACTCCATTGATTTGTATGGGGGAGGGGGAGGGAGCCTATTTCAATTTCTTAGGTAGTTTGAGACTTGTAACCAGATGTCATTCCACTTCACACTTTGGTTTCTCCAAAATGAAATTACTGAAAATTAAAGCTTAGATTGTGTCTAATCAAACAAACAGTCTCTCTAATATTGCAAACAGCAAATAGATAATGGTTTTGATCTTAGAAACATTAGGTTTAAGCTACGTAATATCTCCCATAGATGGTGATTTAGTAATTCTAAAGACCTCAGTTCCAACATGTAGACCTGCAAACACCAATGTTTTGCAAATACATGCATTAGCCATTTCTTCATAACGCAAAGAAATTATCTGACCATATGGTACATGTGTTTGCAGATTAGGGAACCAATTAGGGGCAATATTAGCAAACATAAGTAATTCATCGGACAAGAGGGAAGCAAGCTAGCGATTTTGTGAGCCATGTTTCCATCCACTTATTTTTGTGTGCATTTTGGGATAATCGCATAAACTGCTGGATGGAAACGTCAAGATGCGCATACATTCTAAAAATGTGCATTAAAAAAAAAAAAAAAAAAAAAAAAAAAAAAAAAAAAAACACAAAAACACACCTTTGTGCTCGTTTGAGTCGGATAAACTTTTTATCCGATAAGAAAGCATGTACATAAACTATGATGGAAACATTTACAATAAAAATTTGACTTTACATGGACCGATCTCATCGTACAGCAGTTTTAGTTGTTCTGAAATGCCTGAGAAAAGTCTGTCGTCAAAGTGGTTCGGTATAATTACCATCCAGGGGCCTGTTTCAATAAGGAGTTTCAACCAACTCTGAGTTGAAACTTGAACTCAGAGGTTGACTTTCCCTGAGAAGGGAAACTGAGTTTTCGGTTTCAGAACAGCTGAATTGAATTAGTTAAATCAACTCTGAGTTAGGGCTGGACGATTATGACCTAAAATCAAAACCTCGATTAAATTGAACATTTTACCTCGATTACGATTAACAGACGATTATTTTTGTTTGTTTTTTTGCCCTCATAGTTCACTTAAAATGTTTGTACTGTAAATATGCTTGACTATTAAAGGTGGGATATTTTTCCTTTCGAAAGAGTGCTCTGACATGACATAGCTCACTTTCAGCAGTTATTTTATCTATGGTTTAACATTTCTTACAGATTTCTACTGGTAAATCAGATAAATTAGTACAGTATCAGTATGTAATGAGAGCGATTGCGTGTTTGAATTAGTCATACCGTCTTTATTAATTTTGAAGCTGTGGGTTGTAAATAGTTACTTCAAAAGTAGAAAAATATATGCTATAAGTAGTTGAGTTTCTAAGCTACTTTAGTCAAAGCACAGGACAGCGCTGACAACTGGTTTCTGCTCCTCAGTGCGCGCGATCTTCACGTTTTGCGCAGCTACTGTCCGTATGAGTGTTCGTGCCACAACACAGCAGCGCGAGCACGGTAGCTCGATATAATACTACACATCCGATCATCTAATCGCTTGAATGTCTAAAACCGTAATACACATACAACAGGAGGGCAGGGCTCACCACTCACGCACATCTCTGTGTTGACTGGACTGGGCGGAGTCACGTGGCAACGCGCGCTAGTATGTTTTAAAGTGGGAAGCATTAACAGGATTTAAAAAAACAAAATAACCGACATGGGAAATTTACGTCGGTTAGAGGTTCTGAATTTCGGTTTGGATTACTTTTTGATTAATCGTCCAGCCCTACTCTGAGTAGGTTGACAAAGGGTTAGTTCACCCAAAAATAAAGTCATTTATTACTCACCCTCATGCCGTTCCACACCCGTAAGACCTTCGTTAATCTTCGGAACACAAATTAAGATATTTTTGTTGAAATCTGATGGCTCCGTGAGGCCTGTATAGGGAGCAATGACATTTCTTCTCTCAAGAACCATAAAGGTACTAAAAACATATCTAAATCAGTTCATGTGAGTACAGTGGTTCAATATTAATATTATAAAGCGACGAGAATATTTTTGGCGCGCCAAAAAACAAAAAAAACAAAAACAAAAAAACCCCACAAACAAACAAACAAAAAAAACTACTTGTATAGTGATGGCCGATTTCAAAACGCTGAATCAGGAAGCTTCGGAAGCATAATGAATCAGCGTGTCGAATCAGCTGTTCGGAGCGCCAAAGTCACGTGATTTCAGCAGTTTGGCAGTTTGACACCGATTCATTATGCTCCGAAGCTTCCTGAAGCAGTGTTTTGAAATCGGCCATCACTAAACAAGTTGTTGTTTTGTTTTTTTTGGCGCACCAAAAATATTCTCGTCGCTTTATAATATTAATATTGAACCACTGTACTCACATGAACTGATTTAAATATGTTTAGTACATTAATGGATCTTGAGAGAGGAAATGTCATTGCTGGCTATGCAGGCCTCACTGAGTCGTCGGATTTCAACAAAAATATCTTAATTTGTGTTCCGAAGATTAATGAAGGTCTTACGAGTAATAAATGACAATTTTCATTTTTGGGTGAACTAAGGTTAAGCGCGTGCACCACGACTATGAAAAGCCATGATCAATGGAGCTCCGATATTACGATTCACCATGGCACAGCACCCGACAAAAAGATGCCTGCATACTTGCAAGTTTAATTCTTATCACTGTTATAATATCAGAGGTGAAAACTGGCAGAACAGCAAGTTATTGAACTAATATTAATTTCATTAATAATAATTTAAGTGCATTTTTCTTATTTTGGAAATTATCTGCCAATTGGATAAGAAAAATAATGCAGCAGCTATTACAAAGTGGAAATAGCATATTTTCTTAGCGATAGATATTTACAGTGCAAATAGCAGTAGATGCTATTTACACTTAGTGAAAAGTGATAAGTAAAAGTATTAGTTCTTTGCAAAAAGTATAAATAGTAATTCGATGCCATTTACACTTTGTATTGGCACATATTTGCACCTCAGTATTGTACATTAACAGGATGCAATAATATCATAGAGTGTAAATGATTACATTTATTAAAATTATACTTTTATCATTATTAAACACTCGTTAGGCATTTTACTTCCACTTTTAGAATGTTTTCTTCATTTTTATTGAAAATAAATTCCTTTCTGATGTGATGTGATGGGAAAAGGGAGAAGAGTGAGCTCAGCAAAAGACTCAAGACAGTGTCAATCACATCACAAGTTCTACGTGTCTTACGTGCTACTGCCTACAACACTGATGCTAGCGAATCACGCACGTCTTTTTTTTTTAACCTTGTGTGACATTGGTGGGCAGGGCTAGTGTAAATTTGCACTTGGTGCAAATAGACACTCCAAATAATATTTTCTGTTTAAATAAATAAATCAATCTTAATGCATTTCATTTTATTTATTTTTTAACCATACTGGCAAATAATTTTACTTAAGTAAAATGCACTTAATTTAGATTTCCCCCCAGGAAACAAGATTAAAATATCTTATACAATTTCTCTTATATAGAAAACGCATCTTGATTTTAGAATTAAGATATTTCTATTTGAAGACAAAGACAAAAATACTCAGTAAGAAAAGCAGTTTTGCAGCATGAATGAATCATTTAAACATCGCTTATGCTTTAAAAAGGGGGAGGAGACCGACAGAAACTCTGGGTTTACCGAAGAAAATCTGGTCAGGAGCAGGTTAGGTTCACAGAATAAGTCACCATTGTAACTGACTCAGAGTATAAGTTACCTCCCTTTCAGAAACGGCTTTGACTTACTTTGCTTTATCGGGTTTGATATACCTACCATTCTGAAACGGAAAACCCAGAGTTTTCCCTCATTTTTGGGGCTAAAATACTTAGTTTTCACTTAACCTCCTTTCTGTAAAGGGCCTCCGAACTGTCTTACACAACTGCGTTACCAAACAGCAGACATCTGCCTCCGAAATACATTTACTGCATTTCATCTGCACGCTCTGAGATACAAGAAATATATATATGAAATTATAGACAGTGGCTTCTCCTACGTTTCTTAGTGATATTTAGCACCATTTTATGAGCAAGTGACAATTTTGTTCTCTCCAAATCACTTGATGGAAACGCTGCTTTTTCACAAATGTTTTATGTGATATTCCAATTTTGCACAAGTTAAATTCGCAACTTTGGATGAAAACAGTGATACCAGGATTGCAAAAAGTTATACTGGAGTTCATCAACTGGAACAAACACAACCTGGGATTGTTTTTAAACAACAAAGGTACTTAAACCTAAACCAATCTCCTACTACCACCCATGAGTCTGACTGAAAGTGGGGTTTATAAAAATAAAAAAAAAAAGATAACCGATACCGAAAGGTTGCACATCATTCTTATGAAACTAGATGTGAAGGAGATAATCGGGTACAGTGCAGAAAGTGGTGAAAGTCCAACGACTTATTAATAGTGTAACATAAACCAACATATCAGTTGGTTTCCAAGCACATTACAGCCACAGAAAGGGGTAAATGTACCCCCTTTAAATATGTAGAAAAGGCACAGGCCATTTCATAGGCTTTTTGACAGCAGTTTCCTTAAACTCATTTAATGCAGTCCACTTCACCTTGGAATCTCAGAGTGTCTTATCCATCTTCATCTCAAAAGCCCTCAGCTTTACTCAAAGCAGCATGAAAATTTCCAAACAAAAAGGTAAAATCTACAAACACTTAATGTTTTTTTTTTTTTTTTTTTCCCCTCCCTGTTATATGGAATCTTCTGACCACCTTGTTGACTCATGAATCTCAATTTAAACATCCCGGTCAAGAGAGCAGCAATACCGGTTATTTAACAAATATACGTGACCAGAGCCAGATGTGCGTTAATTAACCTTCAGTTGTAGATTTGAGATTGATTTTGCATAACTAGCAGACAGATAAAACCTGACTCTACAAGATGTCATTATGTCTGAGATGTTTGGCATATTGCCACATGCCTCGATTTCGCAAACGCTGACAATGTAGATAATTTGATAAATGTAGGGTCAACTTAAAGGTGATTTTATATAATGGAAAAGCTTGATTTAGACATTATCATACCATAGGTGATGTTTTTAATACAAGAAATTCATAATACCACAGTGTATACAAAAACTGGTCAGAGACAACAACCAAATCCATTTATGAAGAATTTGTGTCAGTTCGCTTTTGAGGAAGACAAAGGGATTCACCTGTAGCTGTCAACAACCATGACAAGGTATTTAATGTTTACATTACATTAGTAACAAGAACAAGTAACAAGACCACTTGGCTACAATCCCAATATAAACTGCACAAACGAATCATTCCATGGGGGGGGGATGATATTGATAGCTTACACTTTTTCTTCAGATTAATTTAGAAATGACAACATGCATGAGCCAGTAAATATGCCATTCAGCACTGTAAAATTAATTTTAAAGGTGATATAAATTTTATAGACCAGTACTTTTATTTTAACATAATGTGTATGTTTTGGTGCGGCGATTGTGAAAGATCTATAACTGCCCACTTGACTTTACACGGCTCCAAAGTTCACGCTCTGTATACTTGCGTATTTACACACTAACATTAACAAGAACAGAATGTACAGGGCATGGGAACAAACAAGCCTCTACCTGAACAGGTAGACACACACTCTCTCTCTCTCTCACACACACACACACACACACACACACACACACACACACACACACACACACACACACACACACACACACACACACACACACACACACACACACACACACACACACACACACACACACACACACACACACACACACATGGTTTACGGGGACTCTCCATAGACATAATGGTTTTTAATACTGTACAAACTGTATATTCTATCCCCCTACACTACCCCTACCTCTAAACCTACCCATCACAGGAAACGGTCTACATTTTTTGAAATTTAAACAAAACAACAAAAAAAACACTGTTTAGTATGTTTAAGCCATTTGGTTTACGAGGACACAGGAAGTGTCCTCATAAACCATGTTTACATTGTAATACCCATGTCATTATACATATGTGTCCTCATAAATCATATATACAAGCGCGCACACACACACACACACAAACACATTAAGGGCTAAATTGTAAGTAATAATAGGGGATTCACAACACTCTGGTGTTCAAGAAACTGACCCACCATAACAGAGTAATCAATGTAGATGCACATACATGCTTAAAGCAATCAGTGCGCATCAACAGTTCTGAGTGCTTTAAAACAGCAATGGTTGATCTAGATTATTTATTTAATGTATTGCGTTACTGGTTATTGAAATGTCAGCTTTCACCTCACTAATAGACAGTAAACCACCAAAAACCGACATCTTGTGTGCAAGTTGTTTTTAATAATGACAGTGAGGAAAAAGAGGATTTTGCTTTAACAGCAATATCTTTTCCGCAAAAATAATAAGAATTTTGATCAATATTCAAGCTGAATTTATGAAATTTCACTCAGGCATTAAAAAAAAAAAAAAAAAAAAAAAAAAAAGAAAGAAAGGTAAAACTAAAAATTCACGTTTTTTTTTTTTTTTACTTTAAAAAAAAACAAGTTTGTCATGTGGATTGTACAGCAACAAATTTAAGTAGCAAAGCAACACTACCATCCAAATAATTTAGGACTTTCTAGCAACTATTTTCTAAAAAACTAAAACTCAAACAAAATGGTCATACCATATTGCCTCTGCAAAATGGAACAAGCATGTGTAAGTACATGTGTTTGGAGATAATCAAAGACGTCTTGGTTCCATGTACACTGCCACCATTAACTACGTCAACCAATTTTGACCTATTAATTTGTTGTTTTGCCCTGAAATTGACAAGTTCAAATATGCACTGACACAAAAGCATGTAAAAACAAAAAACAAACAAGCAAACAAACACTAGACCGTTTATCCTAGCTTTATAATGCTATATAGGGTAAGGCCTGGAGATGAAGTTGTGCATGGGACATGAAGAGTGTAGATGTCAAGAGGAGAACAATCACTGGGAGTCATCTCAGGAATTATCAAAATGCATCACAACTTGCATTCAACATCTCTTTGTGATTCCTGGACATGTTTTCCTCAGTGTGTCTGTGGTGTTAATAAAAAAAAAAAAAAAAAAAAAAAAAAATTCCAAGGCACCGCAATCCAAATTTGATTTTGTAAACTATAACCAGTGAGGCAAAAATACCACAGGTTGTTCAACGCTTATGCTAATGTCTAACAGGGAACCGCTCCCATAGAGAAAACATGGGAAAACAGTTTATTTAATAAAAAAACAAAACAAATAATTTTGAGCTTCAAGTTATGGATTGAGTGTGAGACTACAGAATGAGAAGCCGTCCATGCTTCACTAAAAATCCACCGTGGCAGTAAGCTCTGACAGAATTACATAACCTAAAACAGCAATACACATGTTCAACATTTAATCTAAAAAAAACCCAAAAACTTAATTTATACAATAATATCAAATCTACTAAAAAGGAACAGAGATAATAAAGAAAACATTAGCACCCAGCTAAATGAACAGAGACATATGTGAGACCAGAGAAGAGGAGGGGAAAAAAGCCAAGGCCAAGTGTATAGGTGCATGTGCTGGGGCGAGTGAAAATATATAAAAAAAAATAAATAAATCTTAAATGTTTCAAAAAGAACCTAATGCCATTTGATAAACCTTTTTATTCTTTTAAAGTCAACTTAAGTACAGCCGTACGACATTCCAGGTTTGACATACGAATTAAAAACTTCCCTTTTCTTTTGAGGAATTTGGTGGGATTGGTGTGCTTTTCCAGTCCAGGTCTGCATTCCGGTGGGAATGCAATATGGAATGTTCTCCTACAGCAGATTAAGCTATAGGAGCAAGAGGGGAGTGTGCGTATGCATGTGTGTGTGTGGGGTTAGGACGGGGGTGGGGTGTTAGTGCCCCATTTCAGGGTAACAGAAACTCTCTGCCCCAGGGGGTGGGGTCTGGTTACCATGGCAACAAGTTAGCCTACAGACAAGAAAGGAAAAAGGGGTGGGGGTTAGGTTGTGACGTAAAGGAAGTAGAGGGCATCTTCATTTACTTCAAAATCCAACGGACATGCAACATAACTGTCTCTGTGTGTACACGTGTATGAACATACATAGCACAATGGTGGGATTGGGGTAGACATCCCATCACAAAAACTTCTGAAGGAACCAGGAAACATAGCTGCATATTATTCACAAGCCCGTGACTCCATCACAAGAACCCACAACTCTGAATCAGGACTCTTCAATATTTTAGGTTTTATACTTACTAGTACATAAGAGTAAAAAGACAAAAGAGCAAAGACCATTTCAACCATAGTTGATGATAATGCACAAGTTAAAAAAACAAAACACCACCTACGAGTAGAAAATAACAAGAAAATTACAGCCAAATGTATTACCACAAAATAATAAAAAGCAGCAGCTAAACATTACGACTTGAAACACCAAATATCATTCTAAAACTTCAGTAGGGTAAGATTAACCATACACAAATAAAATTAATAAGAACATTTTATGCTGAATGTGACACTTTACACTATATTACTGAAACGTTTTTTAATTTTATGCAAAATATCTAGATATTTTCTTCTAACTTGCAATCGTTATAGAAATTGAGTGACAAATTAAAACAAACATTTAGAGCGAATTTATCAGCAATGCTATATATATATATATATATATATATATATATATATATATATATATATATATATATATATATATATATATATATATATATATATATATATATATATACATACATATACATATATATATATATATATATACATATATTTTATTTTATTTCAAATATATGAACGACCACACAAAAGGTTCAAGCTTTTTTCCCCACACACAACAGAGTATCTGTTCTAGCTGAAGACCCTTTTCCCCACTCTCTTTTCCAGTTGGGGCCCCACTTCAAGCCACACACGTGTGCATGCACACACACATACAGCACAAGCTCCGAATGAAAACGGCTATGCTAGTAATCAAGAGGAAGCTAGCAAAATGAAAGATGCCGTATGAAACTAAACTTCTAAAGGCCAATGGGCTGTCCATGCAGACTCCGCTCAGTGTACACACAAGCCTGGTTAAAGAATGGTGTCACAATCATCATGTTTTTATGAAACATCTCAACTGCTACAAATTACAATTCTGCATTGACAGGAAAAATATATATATATTAATCCAGCTTAAATGTTACATTGAATATTTACACATAATAATTATTGAGTCCTGTCTACATATAGCCTTGTACACACGTTGCAACCCTGACCACACTAAAGCTCCCAGAAAACGGCTCCATAGCATGCACACCGCCCCTTGGATACACACACACACACACACACACACACACACACACACACACACACACACACACACACACACACACACACACACACACAGTTATTGATGTGAGAGCTAAGGGGCCAAACTTTGCCCAACTCTTATGGTTTTGTGTGTGTGTGTGTGTGTGTGTGTGTGTGTGTGTGTGTGTGTGTGTGTGTGTCTGTGTAAAAAGGAGGGCAGGGTCTAAGCCGAGACTCATATGATAGAATGCAAGATCACTCCCATCATGCATTTCACTATACTTAGCTCTCATTGGTTCTCAGTTCAAACCAACTTTACATACAGAGCCTCTGACCTGTTCCTATCAAGTATAGCACATGTGCAGCACCCACACAATGTGCATTATACACTTAAATAATACGGTTTCTATAATTTACACACTGAACTCAGCATATTAAAACTAGTTTGATACGTTGTTAGTGGATAAAAATTAAATAGCTGACACACGGCTTACATGCAACTATAAACAGTTTAACGTCAGCTGTCCCACCTTAAAACTGAAAAGAAATCTAAACATCATGCGTTTAACCATTACGGGGAGAAAAAAAAAAAAAAAAAAAAAAATTCAGGCCTACTGCTATCTAAATAAAGAAATCACAAACACTACGAAGCATTTATTTGAATTAAATGGCCTAAACGCTTAAATGTAACGTCTTCAATGAAACAAAACTAGGCTATATGTATCGCGTACGATCTATGTGGAAACTGCGTTAATTTTTGTCTGAGAAATCATCATATTAAAAATATTACTCTCTAGTTATTGTCAAAAACAAAACAAAGAATTAATAAACGGCTCATATGTATGTAAGGCCGTCGTAAATTCAAAATATATCCATTATAGCCTATCTTAAGTCGTTACGTCAACTTAATTATTACAATAAAACGCAAACCCACTAGTACACAGTTGGTAAACAGTGCTTTGTGGGTTACACCAGGTCTAGTAGTTATAGTTCCTGTGAAACCACAAACCAGTTTTCGTGACAAGACCTCGACCCTTGCAGTCCACGCGCGCTGAGGAGTCCATCTCGTGCCTGAGCAGCGCGCGCGAGGAGGGGAAAGAGGGGGCGGAAGCACTGAGCGGCATGACTGAATAGTAGTTTCTTCTTAAATGGACGCCACAGCAAGCATGGCTCCATTAATGCACATTCATGTGCAACATGCGGTCCCATTTTTACAACGTTTGCGTTCTCACTTTACACACTTCTGCTACGTTTCTTGCTACGTTTTGTCAAGGCCTAAAGGCCTAGTAATATGTGAACTCAGCACATCAAGGGCCTCAGATGTATTACAAAAAACCCACATTCCACACGCTGGCATGGAGGCTTAATCAGTAGCTTACACACCTTATTTTGTTACTAAACACGCCTGCAGATTTACATTTTATGCAGATGCATGTACACACCGTTACCACCCCAATCTTGCATTTCGCTTGCAAATAACAGTCTGATGGATCATGTGAACGAAAACAAATAAAATGAGTCATTTGAAAGAATAAAAATAACAATAAGCCCGATTTAAGAGATAGAAATTTAGAGGTATTAATTCAAAACAAAAACGTGGACTCATCAATTTTTAGATGAAATTGCGAAATTTACAAATGAATCTTACCTTTGTCGTTTAGGGACAGAGTGCTCCACTTCTAAGACTTTGCCGTGGAGTTCTACTTTCCCTGAAAAATATTAATTGTATTTTAATAAATCACATTCTTATTTCAAACAAAATGTCTATTGTGTGTCAAATGTTTACAATGTACGAAAGTGCAAAAAAATTAAAATCCTATTCGTGTTACGTGTACAGAATCTACACTGACATCTACTAGGCTAAATCTTAACTACATATTAAAGCAAAATCAGTTTAATAATAAAAAAAGGCTACATACAAAATTCCCAGAGGTTAAACATGGAAGGCAAATTTGCCCCCACGCTTGCGCTAAGGCCTCAGCCACGAGCAGCGAGACATTGACTTGTTTAAAAAGATTGACGAAAATGCCACTGACTTATACGGTCTCTTTATGGGAAATATTGCAGCCTTTACACAATTTACACTCATCCCAAACATTATTAACCCATATTCTGGAGACAAGGGAGTAGTCGAAAGGCCTACAAGCCACCAGTGCAACCCAACCACCTGGTGTTCTAGACCTAGTAATTATAGCGATAAAAGTGATACAATTTTACAATGGCAAAGTTCGCAAAACGACCAATTGTGTGTAACACTCCAGTTGACTTCCAGAAAGAGCTCCACGAGCTGCGTTTAAAAGCCACCCCAAACATGAAGACCATTTTAATTCAAATAAATAGTATGGGCAACCAGTCGCCTCTTGGACAAGGGAGTTGTTAAACACAGCATTTCACATTAGACAAACAACGCTGCAACTTTGATGGACACTTGCCGTTCAGTTATTTTGGTACTAAAGCGAGACTTGGCGTTCTCGACGAGTAAAGCCTGTGGTTTAAAAAACTGAAAGTAAATATTCAACACTTGCTCAATCCGTGTACACATCCCTGCTTTGCATAGGCATTTAATTGTAAAACGCGACCGTTGCGTGTGCATTGTAATTCATTTGGAGGGTGGACAAAATAACATACACAAAAAAGTCTCACCTGAAAGAGTGTCAATGGCCCTCATCGCTACCTTTTCGTCGGGGCAATCCACAAACGCGTAGCCACTTTTTACAAGAAAGGGTGCACTGAAAGGTATCTTCCACTGCTCAAAGATACTTTCCAAGTCCAGCGCGCTCGCCTGCTCGCTCACGTTCCCGATGTAAAGCTTATTCATTTTGTTGTATACAAAAAAGAGCGACCGTGTTGCAGAGGGACAGCCCTTTATCGCGTCGCTCGGATGGGCAGTGTTTGGAGAGAGAACCGCACTGTCGCTCAGCGGAGGGTCTGGGAGTGTTCTCCCAATCACTCCAAGCTACTGAGATATTTGATGGACGAGATCGCCGCCGTGGTTGCGCGCACTCGCGTTTCCTCTTGATTTAAACGAGCTGAATTATTTATTCCGTCACCTCTGCGAGGCAAGGGCTAGGAGGAAAATAGAGAAAGTTTCTTTATTCTTTGGCGATGCGACTAAATTGTCAGACACGTTTGTGTAGGCACCGCCTCTTAATAACATCAAGAGAACGGAAAACAAAAAACCCTAAGTTCTTCTGCCTTTTTCAATGAGCCACGTGTTCAAACTACAAATCAGTCCTGCACGTGAGGTGTCCCGGTTGCTCAATTAAGTGTCGGATTGGGGGAAAATGTCACAGGGATGACTGGGGTGGGGACAGATAGAGAGAGAGAGAGAGCGATGGAGAGAGAGAAAGAGAGAGAGAGAGAGAGAGAGAGAGAGAGATGGGGTAAAACCTCTCTACGTGCATTCGCAGGGATCCCGTGCAAAGCTAGCTGTACTCGTTGTACCGTTCAATGATATTCCGTTCGGTGGACTTTTCTCTACTAATGCAGTTCTGCGCTCTTATTGGTTGTTGGTGAAGTTGTAAAGAGGCGTTGCACGTACTCTCGCTCTCAGCGCTTAAAGCCAGCGTTATCTGCGCATATGGTGGGCTGCCATATAGGGGACGAGGGGGAGGGTCTGTCATTCATACAGCATCTACAACACTAGACTTTATTTTACTCGATTTTCTATGGCATGCATTCAATAGATGTATGGTAAACCTCTATACAACTGGAAAAAAAACATGCAGTCAATCAAGCTACAATGTTTAAATTATGCCTCTTTTCTTCCATTTCATAAAGAAAAATCTTACAGGCGTAACTATGTATTATTAACGCAGCTACCTGTGTGGTACATATGTGTAATGCTAACTATGCATGCATACAGTATTTGACAACTGTGGCCTAGTGTAACGTGACCTAACCAGATTGAACAAAGCGAATTATACACTTCCGGTGCCTAAAGAAAGGGGAGGGCCACGCGGAACATAGAAAAGTCGTAATGGCGAGTGGTTAAGGCGGGCCTCTTCTGGCACAGCGGGGAGGAGATCATAGGCCTCTGTGTTGGTTCATGCAATATACTTTAGACTTATTCCACGAGAATTCGCCACATTTCTCTCACTGTTCCACTGAAAAAGACTGGAGCTGCGTAAATATCTGGATGTGCGGCCTGCAAATCGCTCGACCTTCCACGTAAAGCGGAGACATTTACACTGGGCCCACGCCCTATGCGCCTCTTTCTTTTCCCCTTTCTTTCTGTCACGCACACACACACATACACACAGGCCGTGTTTGATTCCTTTTTAAGAGGAATTTTTTATACACAAAAAAGAGAAAGTCAGTTTTGGTAAATATTCAAGTTGTAAAATAATTGCACCGCAAGTCTAGGATATGACACGTTCGACAGATTTCTGATAATTAGGGCGGATTCAATTTTTGCGCTTTTGGGAAGCTGCGAGATATTTAACGCAACCTGAAGTGTCGTTCTAAAACTACAAAACAGGGCAGAATTAAAGTGTAGCCTAAATAAAATGTTCACGTCAAGATATTTTTTTTGTTTGTGTTTACGTGATCCAGGGTGTCCTTTGCCTCGCGATTTAATTCGAGGGAATAAATATAATTTATTTGATTTTAACTGGCGTTTAAATTAAATGAGAAATATTCCTAAAATATATTTTCAGCTTTGGTTTTACCAAAAGTATACACACGTTAATTAAATATGCTATGTTTGCTACTTAAAAAAAATCCGTAACAGTATTAACAACGACAATCACGCATTTTAAGGTAAAAATATGATTAAAATAATCAAATTAGACTGTCTGGCAACTTTAGGGTACTCACATTTTAGATGGTCAGTTTCGAATGATTTTTTTTTAACACTAATTAAACGTATATGGCGTTTTTTACTTTCTCGACCATTTTCTTTTTCCCCCAGATTCTCTTACCAATATTTATTTAGCTTTTTTAACTCATAGAGACACAAGTAGAATTAGAGTAAGCCATACATGCGTCATAGTCTGTTCTATAGTAGCAGTAAAATAGCCACGTTTCTAATTTTAAATCCTTTGTAGGACATCTTAATTTAGTTTTTTCATATTTAAATAAAACTAGCTTTTTTAATGCAATAGATGTTCACTTTAAATGGCACCTAAAAGTCTAAGAAGTAACAGCTGACTTCTCAATGTGTTATTGTGGGTAAAGTCAGGCAGCATGGGCCTAGAAGCCAGTAGTATAGCTTGCACAACTGAAATACTACTGTAGAATGGCACGCACATGATGCGCTCCTATTGGTCGAACAGGAGACCAATGAAAGCGCAGCTCCTTTCTGCTTTACTACTCTCGCCGTCTGCTGCATCGACTGTCCATTCATTGGTTTTCATCCACTGCTCTTCGGTACAAATCCAGGCGCGAAAAGTCTTCTATGGGGTAGAATTACTTCATCCAGTTTCAAAACTAGAAACCGGAACACATTATGCACCATACATTTTCTTTTCATTTCAGTTTTAAAAGATAAAGGCATGCAAAGAAAAGAAAATGAGGAGGAGGACTTCGTTTTTTTCATGAGGTATTTCGAGGCAGTTTGCATGAATGTGTTGTATATTTAACATTTTCTGATTCTGAAAACTTGTCTTGGAAAGTCTTTATTTTATGCAATGAGTTTAGATACCCAGTCCTTTTGTGTAGCACATATGTGGGGGGATTCGCCTCCCCTCATTCGTTGGTCAGATCGGAAGCTCATTTTCATACCATTGCACCCCCCCTTTTACAACGTCCATTTCCTATAGTAAACATTAATATAGACTGCGATAATGAATTCTTCATAAAATCACCAAACCTTTACATTCGTGCAGTATGTTTCTGAGGTTGCTTTAAAATGCATGGTATTGAAAAGGAATGCGACCCGTTGCTCCACCCGTCAGGAGAGACGTTTTCTATAGGAAAACATTGTTTATATAGTTCGCGGATTGAGGATGATATATCGACGACGGAAACCTTCGAACTTTCCTTAAAAGCATCGGGATAATTTGCCGTTTTAAGTCGAATTAGTGACCCAAACGATAACATAAATACGTTTTAAACGTAGCCTATAGATTACATACAAACAAAAGGCTAACAGTAGCAAGAATTGATGTTGCCTTCGCTTTCGTTGGATTTAAGCACTATATAAATTGAAAAGATTTTATGTAACGTTAACGTTTCAGATTTTAAGTACCTTTTGCGTGTTTTCAGATTATGTTGCTGTTGAGTGAATGTATGGAACATTCTGTTCAGTTATCGCCATGTTTCTACAAATAAATTGCTTTCAGAAACTTTCATGGAAGTTTCGTGTACAGCAAGCACGCTTTATTTCTTGTTCTTAAATAAGTAATTTGTCGAAAACCGACTTAATAATTCCTGTTGGTTTTGTTTTAAGGGTATATACATATATATATTTTGACAGTTTAGTCGATGCTTATGTTCTTGGCTGTATGAACCACCGTGTATTTATACAGAAAATGGCGGTACTGATTCACATCTTCCAATCTTTTTTCTATCCTGCTTCCTGTGTTCATGTTCAAAGAACTCATATAGTTCATATATTTACTTTAACATGCGTCACAATTACATACAACAAACTTTTTAGGTTACTAATGTAGTCTTAAACAGTGTGTTGAGTATTAAGTCTTTAGTTGTTTGGTTACGTACGTTTATTCAGTTATTCATTCTCATTATCCTGTTTCGCCATTTGAAAGAATGACTTTGAAAGCTCAAATGAAAATGTTAATGTTATGTGGCAAGAACATTTATATTATTATTGTGCCTTTACACAATGTAAAGTTGGATGTTTTACTTATTACATATTTCCCTTAATATTTTTATTATGAGATACTGGTATTAAGGAATAATAATGATGTTAATGTTTTTGATCCATATATATATATATATATATATATATATATATATATATATATATATATATATATATATGTTTTTTTTTTTTTTTTTTAAAAAGAAAGAAAATAAATAAAACCACAACAAAAATAATAAATCTTAGTCTACATGAGTTATTTGCAGACCATGGCCTGTATAAAGCTAAATTGGTATAGTCTCTGAATACTTGATTGGTAAAAAAAAAAATATATATATATATATATATATATATATCATGTATCTGATTTAACAACAAAGAAGGAATTTACTAATAGCCTATTGGTCTCAAATTCATTTTAAGAAAAAAAAAAAGAAAAGAAAAAGAAAACAAGTTACGTAACCTATGTGACGAGGTGGGCCTGACCTTTGACTGTGGGGCCCCAAATCAGAGCTCTGCGAGCTTTATCAGGGGCTTCTTGTATGCTAACGAACAGAGGATTGAAAATAATAAGAGGTTTAATATAAATGTTTTATACATGCTTTGTGAGAGGGGCTGTTTGAGTGCAGTACGTAATGTCTGAAGATCATAACAGAACTGAAAAACAAGTCTAAGTCAAAGCTAGATATACCTTAGTTGTCACACTTTTATATAAATAAAAAGTGTAAAATAACCTACAATGGTGTTAAAGGCTACAAATGCCCTCTGTTCCTGGAAATTATTTGTAAAGCACAAAAATAAGTAATAATTGTACATATGTGAGCTATGATATTTTGAGTGTTTCATATAATGTTTTGAGTGTCATATAATGTGCTCTAAATTTCCCCCTCATGCTCATTTTCAGAAACATTTGAATGGACTGATATGGACTATTTTTGATGTAGGGATGTATTTAGTTGTACTAACTGGATGTATGCTAACAGATTGATAATGTGCACTGAAAAACATCCACTAAACAAATTCAAGGACATTCTCATTAAAGACTGTTATTTAAAGCATCCAACAGTCACCTGAATTAATATTTCAATTGCTGGAATAGTCTGGAAATGTAGGAATAAAAATGTGTCATATAATAAAACTATTGTAACATATTGTGCAGTTGTGTGGCTTAAATATTTAGCTTATTCTGTGCGCAAGCTGACTTGCGTGAAAGGATGGCATATTTTTGTGGGATGTTCATTTTTCATGATATTTGGGTTTGTTAAAGTTCTTAATGCAAATATGCTGTCAATGGTTTTATTGCATATTTGAGATCTTAAAGACTACTCCGCCTTGAGTCACTTATCAAGGATTTTAAAAAGGAGACAATTGCAGAAAAATACACAATGTGAATATGACTTTTGAAGTGATCCTTTTTCTTCTCAAAGCTACACAATGGCATATGCAAGTTTAAGCAAATTTAAGATTTATTAATTCAGTGCACCACATCACAATAAAATAATAAAGTCTCATACGATCATATTATGAATGTTTAAAAACCTGAGATGTTGTGATCAAGGATCTTTATTTTTTTCATTATCACAATACACTGACAGCTAATAAATCCTGCTGATATATGCATAAATGGTGACCATGTATGTATCTTTGTATGAAAAGTAACAAAATGATTAGAGTTCATTGACTTATAGGAGAGGCAGTTAGCGACTTGTAACTTTTAAGCCCACCAGTCTGTTTTGTAGTCTCTGTAGACTGGTATGCTTGTTTTTATATATATTCAAAAGTACTTTTAATAAAATTTTAGGAGTGCTGGCCTCATGTCACTTCCTGGCCACATTAGGAAGTGGAATCTAAACAATGGTCTTGTCTCAGAACTTCCTTACTCTTCCACTCCACTGATCTGAAATGCCTGGATAGGTGAAAACAATATGGCCGACAGTCTAACGTAGCCAAGTCCTCCATACTCCTTTAATGGAGAACCTTGTAGGCTTGTTCTCATAGTTTAATAAAGCTGATTTCAAACACATTTAAATATTCACAACAAATGTGTCTTTAAAGATCTGCGGACCCTCTTGACACAAAATTTATAATATATGTTATTAAAAATATTCTATAATACATGTGTGTTATGACAGTTTGAACAAATTGAATGCATGTTAACTAATAATGTGTGTTATATAATAAAGTTTGTCAATGAAAGTTGCTAAAGTGTTACTAAAATATGATTTGTAAACATTAGCATTAAATTTGTACTAAAATCAGTGAGGTCTGCATTTATTTGGCCCATGCTTAAGCAACTTATGTATATGGTTAGAAAAAAGCAGCTATGTAGTGGAATGTTAAATATTATAGGGATTAACTTGTATAGAGTACATTAAAAACTGAACACATACTGATATACACTATTGTATTTATTAGTGATGTGTTTATTAGTAGTGATGTACCAAGCAATTTTACACAAAATGCAAAAGAATTTACTTGAATTGTTTTAAGATGAAATTGTTACTATCACCTTTGTATTGTAAAAAAATTTTTTTGTATGATTTGTATTAAATTTTCAGGTGATAATAAAGAGTAACTTAAAACAGTTTGGTTTTCATTTTATTGCATTATGACAACACAATCTGATAATCATGCACATGATCAATGTTCTTTTTACCTATTATTAATATCATGAAAATTCAAGCATTTGGATGTTTTAAGTTACAAATAATTTAAAAACATTTGCAATATGAGTAACCACATTTTTTAACCACACATTATTTAATTGAAACAAATTTTTTAGTAATAATTTAGATGTTTCTTCACACATTTTTTGATGTCTATGGTTCTTAAAATTGAGTACTCAAAAATATTAAGGCAAGATGACATTAAGTTCTGTGTAGTATATTACTGAAAAAACTATGCTTGTATTCCCAGCTTTGAAGAACATTCACAAGACTAAGTAGCACATCAAAGCATGTCTTGTTAAAATAGAAAGAAGCACATTTTCTTTTGAGCTCTTTATTTCTTGAGAAAGAAACAAAGCAACAAATTAATCCTGAAAATAAAGTTTTTTTATGTCACAGATAAACAGGTAAACTCAGCCTGCTTTCTCAAGTACATGATGCTTGTCATACAAACATACAGCAAGTCACACACTCACTCTTAATACAGCATACATACCCGCTAAAAGATGCCCAGTATATAAGAAAAGTCATATCATATCATACGAGCACACTACACAAAAAAAAGTTCTCGCACATAAAAACCTATGATGACAGTATTTATGCTCTCCACAAACCTTAAACTTACATACCAGAGAATCTAGAAATTAAGACATTTATTAAACAAATCTCTCCAGTACAGTGAGTTTAAATGTACTTCATGTTTTTATAAATGTATAGCTTGATGCAAACAGGCAAGAAGAAAGAAGTCATCAGGATCTTCTTAGTATCGTCCTGCAAAACATAAAATTTCTATTAGCATGAGTCTATAATTAAAATATCCATCACATGGTATACAATTCTATGAGCTAACCAGTGAATGATGGGATTTCATGAGTAATACACTCTAGAAGCTGTGGCTTATAAAGCAGGCATGTACATGAGCATATGTGGAAAATTTAGATTGCTCAAGGCGTTTAAATCCACTCACGTGGGCTGTATGAGCGAGATCTTGAGCGAGACCTGTACCGGCTGTAATAAGGTGATGGAGAGCGCCTCCTGCTGGAAAAGAGAAAAACAGATCAGAAACAGATCGGAAATGGTTGACACACTGCAGTACACAGTAGTGGCCACAAGTGATGTCCAGCCTAAGAAAGTTAACATCTTCACCCTTTATTCACATATTATTAAAAATTTGTTTTATTTGTGAGAACGCAAATTGTGCGCACATTATTTTTGGCACGGCTGTCATACAAGGAAATTATGAACATGCAAAAAGAGTGAACCAACAAATTACTAATAACTGATTATATTGTAGTTAATATATGCTTTTTCCTGTGAGCTTTGTTTTTCTATGCATTTTTTTGCCAAATAATTTTGTCAGACAAATAACCAATTTTATTGTTTTTTAATTTTCTCATATTTAAACTATTAAAAAATATTTTCCTTTTCATTTTGGTGGTTTAATTGAACTCGTAGTACAAATATTAACAAATATTCCCTCCGGACATCACTTTTGGCTTCTACTCTATGTATATTCATGTTACCTGTATCTGTAGTCATACTCCTCATAGCCACGGTCATATCTGTCATAGCCACGATCATAATAAGAGTCTCGTCTCCGGCCACCGCTGCTGCTCCCACCTCCATTACTAAAAGAGTCATATTAGAAGTGTTAAAAACCATCCATACTAGCCCACTTGCCTCTTGTTTTTTCCTCCTCCTGCAAAATACTCACTGTGTGGGCCGACCCATGTAGATGCCTGGTGTGGGTGTGTGTGGACGTTTAGTGATGGAATAATCCACCCTAATGCGTCTTCCGTCCAGCTCCATACCATTAGCCCGCTCCATTGCCTATAGTGAGGGACGAATGGTCTTTTTAGACAAGATATACACTCCCACAGCACTGAAAACTATATCAATGAAAATGTCTTGTTTTGAAAGATTAAAGGTTCAGAGATGGTTTAAATGGAAATTATAACATCATTTACGTTTTGTGGAACTTAAGATATTTTGAGAAGTGTCTTTTTTTGTCAATCGGCATCAAAACTGTTTCGTTACCAATATTCTTTAAAATATCTTATTTTGATATTTTTATCTTTATTTTGCAGAAGAAAAATAACTATGCCTTTAACTTAAAATGAGCATTAGATGATGGCAAAGGCAATCTAAAATTTAAAAATAGGGGAAATTAGCATACACAATTAAGTATACAATATGCAATATATCACCCAATATACAATTATATCATTATATTGATAAATAAAAGGATATAGCATAAATATATAGTTCATCCCTGCTTCCCAGTCATTTATTTGATAATTCCATGATTTTTTTTAAATTAAAACTTATGGCAGTTTTGCAGACCGATTCACTAATTAATCAGTCAGACTGCAGACTGATCTGTTAACCATTTAAACTAATTTATTGAAAAAATAAAAATACATTCAAAAGAATCATTCACTCACCTTACTATTGCATTCAAGCAAATTTTACTTGACAAGCAATATGTCGCCGAATATTTTGAAACAAGCCTGATTGCAATGCTGAAATTATCATGACTATTACAGTCCTGATATTTCCAAATTTTGTACAGGAATCTCTTTACAAGTCAATGTTTTCACTAGGTTACAACAGGTAATCCAAAGTTGTCCTTAAGCTTCCATTAAGTCAATCACTAAACCGCTTAGCCCATGAACATGCGTTTCTAGTTTGGGACGTACCTCTTTGGCATCGTCGATACGCTCAAAATAAACGAAGGCAAAACCGCGAGAGCGTCCTGTTCGCTGGTCGTACACAACGTTCACACCGGCTAAAGGGCCGTAACGTGAGAAGACCTCTCTCAGGTCTCGCTCTGTTGTGTACAGACTGAGACCAAACACACCCAGACATGTGTTCGGGTCTGGATTGGCCTGTAAGAGGGACAGAGGTATGAGCACTAGAACACAAGACAGATTCAGAACACCAAAAATTTAATAACCACCAAATAAAACACTGATTCTGTGACTAAAATGCTGTGTGTAATACACTTGAACCGCACGGAAACGATACAACATTGTGTCTATGACCTTTCATGTAAATATTAAGGTTCATGTAAATATGTAAATATTAAATTTACATTATCACATCTTTGATGAGACATTAACTAGCAACAGAAAAAAAAAAAAAACATGCTGCAAATCATTACTATGTCCTAGTGTGAACCTTCAAATTTTAGACCACAGAAAATATTCACATGCAATGACATTAAATAATAATTACTGGACATGATGGAAAGCAGCTCAACATTCTTTTTGTATGCAATAACCAGTCTAGGTTACTTTAATTTTTACACCCCTCCAACAGGGATGGATGTACTCTTTTTCAGGAAATACTTCATTGCTTTCTCTGGTGGGACAGCAAATCAACATGACTGCTTAATTTCCTGAAATTTCTCCAGGTAACTGTGTGACAGTATTTAATAACCCCTGTTACAGAGATTTTTGATGCAAGAACAAACATTACAGCTTTCCGTCCAACAAAACAGTTCTTAAGGCATTACAGTATGAACATGGTCATTGCATGAGCCGTCTGAAGGGCCTTCACAGTCACTGCAGGAGGACAACGCGATTCTTAAAAAGCAAAAGTCACCACATGGACCTCTTAACCCCTTTAAAAGGCAACATGGAGACCTGTTTGGTCTAGTGGTCATTGTTAAAAGGTTAAGAAAGGTCCACATACCCTGGCGTCACCATGACTGTGCGAGTCTTTTTTGGAGTCATGGCTGTGTGAGCTCTGTTGATGTAATAAGAAGGAATGAAAGGGGTTATTAAAGACAGTCATGCTCGTCCCCGTGAGGCTGTGATGGGGGTATGCATGCAATTTGTACAAAACAGAAACACACACATTTAAGACTAGCATTCAAAACACATCACTTTTTAAAAATACATAACATGGTCTTGAGCTAAATCAAATTGCGTAGCATTTTAAGAGAAGTTTTAAAAAATGTTGTCAAATCTTTTAATTATCAAAAACGGGACCACGTAACTCTGAGCTGAACTGATTTCAAGGCATAGTTGACCCAAATATGAACATTCTGTCCTTATTCACTCATCTTCATGTTGTTACAAACCCATAAGCCAGTGGTTCTCAAACTTTTTGACTCGAAATTCCCAGAATTTCCAAACCAATATGGCCCTTATTAGGTAGAGTTTTCAAAAGTACATACTTCAGTACCAATCGGTGCTGAAATTTTAAAAATGTGATGCTTTGAGCGGATTCGTAAACACTTCCAATTGGCCATTGTTGACGCGCTCATTGGACATATCTATGATTGGCTACAATGATCAACGCACAGGAGCATTTGAATGCACATGGAAGTGTTTGAATTTGAAAGCGAGAGCGTTTGAAAGCAGGGGTCTATCAGCGGACGGTGTAAGCGCTCGGTAAAGAGTGTCATTGATGACTATTTACAATGTTTTTTAAGTGTTGATCATTGAAGTCAATCACAAACATATACAACAATGGCCAATCAGAGGTGTTTACGAATCCACTCAACAGTGCTCAAAGCGTCACATTTTTGAAATTTCAGTACCGACGTGGTACCGAAGTCAGTAATTTTGACAACTCTACTTATAGGCTAAAATATTTACAGTATTTTTAAGCTGCAATTATCACAGCTGCTTTTTTTCCTTCTTTTTTATCAGTAACTGGGAGTATGTTGATGCATTCAATTAATTACCCATAGAATATGATTGCAGTTTACTTCCTGATTTTGAGTTTTTTCAGCATTTGAATTTATATTAGAGTTTTATTTGAATATATTAATAATTTATTAATTTAAATACTTTTATTGTCATTCTGCGGCCACCCTAGAAGTTTGCTGAGGCCCCCGGCTCCTTAGTTGAGAACCACTACTGTATGCTGTTATTTATTTAATGACTTGGGATTAAATGTCCTTAAGAAAAAAATAAAATAAATAAACAACTGCACATGGGTTTGCAATAATATGACGGTGAATCAATAATGACAATTTCATTTTTTAGTGAACTATATTTTTAACAGTAACTGCAATAGATGTAGTTGTGGCCCCATTGAACTTTGACCCCAAACCATGATACTCACCCGGCTGCCAGTGTGTCTGCGGCGGTTAGACATGGGCGATGTGCTCTGGCTCCGTCTACGTCGGTAGTCAGGGCTGTAGGAGCGAGAGCGAGACTTTTTCCGGTGGGAGTGAGAGCGAGAACGGCTGTATCGGCGATTTGAATGCCGACGAGAGCGGGACCTGGAAAGGGCCAAAAACAGAGAGTGAGCGATAGCACCACAAACAGACATGAAGCCATGGCTTCGTGGCATTCAGCTAATGCATGGACTAACCTGGACTTGGAGCGGGATCGGGATCTTGAATCAGAGCGTTTGGATGCTCGGGAAGGGCTAGGAGTGCCAGACCTGCTCTCCGTCTTGGGTTGGGCAGGACTGCCCCGCTCCGATTTGGATGGCGAGCGGGATTCCTAATGTCACAGCAATATGTTACAACATTTACAAGACAAAAATTCACAAAGCAAGCTAACTTACACACTCACACCACATTCATAATTGCAGAAATCCAAACATACACTTTATTACAGCTGTGGAGGAAAGTGTTAGAATTACTTAAATTATATCATGGAATAAAAAAATGCTAATAACATTATTGCTACATTTACAAAGGCTACAAAGTCATCACAGGTCCTTGTGATGCTTTTTCTTTAGCCGAATCACCATAGTAAAGCTACAAACATGCAAATGATCATTAAAGAGAGATTAGAAAGACACTTGGAACACAAATTTTGCATTTACTTAACCTACGGACTCATTCATTCTTCTGTTTTCAGTATAGGCTATTCCTTTCTCTCAGGCATTTTATTCTTCGGTCTTCATTTGTTCAGTTTTCATTTTTCCTCTCCTTTTCATTTCTTCACCCCAATCTGAAACCTCTTTTCTTTTTTCTGCTTTAGACACATAACGCGACCGTGCTTCTATCTGACCGATCTTCCGTTCTTTTTTCCCCTTCCCACTTAACCGTCTGCTCTGTAAACATTTTCTCTGTAAAAGCCTTCTTTTATCTTGAATATTCTTCCACATTCTTGGCCTTAACTCTTCAAATCCTTCACGACCAATAACCTTAATGAAAAAAGAACATTCAGAGCAATTAAGATCATGGGAAATTTAGGGAAAATTAATTGAACTATTCACCACTCCTTTTGAAATACAGATGCTGGTTTGGTTATATAATCATATGATGTAAGAGACAGAAGATAAGGAAAGATCAGAAACGTTGGAAAGAGAAACCAAAAGTATACAGGCTGCTATTGTGTCAATGTGGTATTACTTGAATTTCATGTAGTAACATATTAAAACACTTGTAAAGTAATTTTCTAATCAATATCTACTTCAATAACTGTACTATTGTAGGACCAGCAGTTAAAACACGACCAAAAGGTCATGGTTATAAATATATGCAGGTAAAATCCTTGTCTTATTCAACCAAACAGCGTAATTACATTTATTTGATATTCAACATTGTAATGGACTTATAAACTCTAAAGTGACTAACTAATAAATGTTTTGCGAATTATTAACCGATAAGTATGTATCAGCTGATATATCTGCTCAGTTAAGTTGTAAATAAACAAAAGGGGCTGCTAGCTGTTCACTAATCGAGCATTACTGCAAAAAGAAAGAAAGAATATTTGAAAGTAAACTGCAGAACGGTTTACACAACAATAATGCTTACCCTCCCCTCGAATTGAGGCTCCTCGACATCACTCATTTTAAAAATATTAATGATTTACAAAAGCAGAATGAAAATGAAGATATTCTTCCTCGAAGACTTCCGCTCTCAATGTAACTAACTGCAGAAAATGGCTGACCAGCCGAAGCGCGAGGGGAACCATGGGAGGCGACTCAACTTATACGTCACATCCTCCTCAACGTTTGGAAACGGATGGACAGACAAGACAGATGGATGGACGATTATAAATCGACATATCCAAAATAAATAATATTGTAATGACATAGTACATAAACCATTGTATTATTTAAAGGATTAGTTCACTTTCAAATTAAAATTTCCTTATAATTTACTCACCATGATTCATCCATGATGTTCATGTCTTTCTTTCTTCAGTCGAAAAGAAATTAAGGTTTTTGATGAAAACATTCCAGGATTTTTCTCCATATAGTGGACTTCAATATAGCCCAAACGGTTGAAGGTCAAAATTACAGTTTCATTGAAGCTTCAAAATGTTCTACACAATCCTAGATGAGGAATAAGGGTCTTATCTAGAGAAACCATCGCTCATTTTCTAAAAAACAAAAATTATATAAGTTTTAACAATAAACGCTCATCTAGAACTAGCTCTCTTTTTCTTCTCTATTAGAATTCCGACAGTGTAGACACTGCTAAGTGTATTACTGCCCTCCTCAGGTCAAAGTTTGAACTAATTGTTATATACTTGCACTAGCATATTGTAAATTACAATTTATTTCAGACTTTGACCTATGGAGGGCAGTAATAAACTTAGCAGTGCTGGAATTCAAATAGAGAAGAAGAAGAGAGCTAGTTCAAGATGAGCATTTATGGTTAAAACATATAAAATTTAAAAAAAAAAAAAAATTTTTAGAAAATGAGCGATGGTTTCTTTAGATAAGACCCTTATTTCTCATCTGGGATCGCTGTAAACTGTAATTTTGACCTTCAACCGTTTGGGCTCCATTGAAGTCCACTATATGGAGAAAAATCCTGGAATGTTTTCATCAAAAACCTTCTTTTCGACTGAAGAAAGAAAGACATGAACATCTTGGATGACATGGGGGTGAGTAAATTATCAGGAAATTTTAATTTGAAAGTGAACTAATCCTTTAAAGGACTTTGTAGAAATTTCCAATTTCATTTGATCACGTTAATGGCACAAATCTGTTTTTAACTCTTGCATAGACTGACACAAATGAAGTCTGGTACATCTTTTATTGCATGGATTGAGTTGTGGTATCTGGGATACAGTTCATTCTGAAAGCTGAATGCTGCATCAACTGAGGTAAATCCCAACCGAATCAGCCTGCAATAGAACATCAATCAACTATTCACAGAGAATATTCTTTGGATCAGCTCATTTTCTCCACAGTTAATAATTAATGCGTAGAAACGCATGTAATCCTAACAATTAAAAGGCGCCTTTGCTCAGGTATCCATTTAAGTGCACTACACACCAGTAGCTAGCTGTGGAGATGATGCTGTACATGGAGTCTTTTGCAAATACATTATGAAACACTCATATATCAAAAATCAGTCTTCTGTTAAAAACTTCATCCTATCATTCAATCAGTTCTTATATTCTATATTGCACATAAGTTATAAAATATATTTCTGAACCATGAATAAAAGACAAAACAATCAAGCTGAAGCTCATTTGCACAACTAAAAAAAAATGTCTAAAAGCTGCTTTAGTCTAATATATATATATATATTATATATATATATATAAAATCTCTGAACAGTCTTTTCTGTAGTGACACAGATGTCCATGGCCACAGTTTGTTATTTTAAAGATTTTGGCTTATGTGGCCTGTCAGGTGACTGTGGCAGGAAGTGCAGAGGGTTACTACGCCTGTCTGGCCGGTGGCCAGGCATATTTTGTTTGGTGGGCCTGGAAACAGTAACTTTGGCAGCAAGGAGAGTGCCGGCACCACCAGCAGGATGGGAGATGTTGTGCACGGAAGCGTTCACAGCAGCCTCCACTTTCCCCTCCAGCTTCACCAAACGGTTGAGAATATCATCTAACAGCACAGCAATTGTCCTCTTCAAGTCAGCTTCAAAAGGAGATAATGGAAGGATTAGTATTATGCTATTTCTAAACCTCTTTCTGACACACCCATCCAGAATGCTAAGTAGGCTGTTCTTTCACATAAGCCTCACAAGCAAAAATAAATAATTAATAAATAAAAGAATTTGAATAATGTCCATATTTTATAAAAGATAATGTAAATTAATTACAGAATTACATATTAACACTTTTCAATAAGGATTCAATAAGGTTAAAAATATTAGGTTAAAACTACATTAGTTAACTTGAACTAACACAATTTTTCTACAGAATTTTTTAAATAAAAAGCTGTATTTGATAACATTAATGCATGGTGACCTAATTGTTTTTATATTAACTAACATTATCAAAAATTAATAAATGTTGTTAAAAAATATATATTGCTTATCGTTAGTTTACGACACATTAGTTAACACATTAACTAATGTTAACAAATGAAATGAGACCTTATTGTAAAGTGTTACTAGAATGTAAACCATAAAAGAAAACACTTTACAATAAGGTTAACTTCATAATATTAGTTAATGCATTACACTGTGTTCCAAATTATTATGCAAGTGACATATCAGGAGAATTTCACTATAATAAACATTTAGATTTTAGTTTTTCAAAGAAAGTGATTGTTTGTTTTATTTCTCCATATCTTTTTAGATAGCTGTTATCAATCTCAGACAAAACAGTTTGCCAGGTCTACTTAGGTAAATGGAAACCCTACTTAAAGTGGTTGTTCCACATCATTAAGCAAGTCACAGTTCCTATGCAATATGGGGAGGAAGAAAGATCTTTCTGAAGATTAAAAGCATGAAATAGTGCAATGTTACGTAAAAGGCATGAAAACAACTAACGTTGTGTGAAAAGTTCATGTAAATGATCAAACTATCTTAAGATTTGTGAGTGACTTAGAGCATAGCAGAACTTTTAAGGAAAGTTTCTGTGAAAAAAAATGACTTGTATTAAAAGGACAGCTATAAAAAAAAAAAAAAAAAAAGCCAGAGTTGAGCAGCGAACAGGTATTTGAAGCTCCTGGTGTCTCTGGAGTCTCAAGAACCTCTCCATGCAGGCTGGCAGTTTTGCGTAAAGTTGCATTTCAACCACCTCTACACAAACCTCACAAAGAGAAACATTTACAGTGGGTGTAGAAATTTTTAAATAGTTTTATTCAATGAGGAATGCCGTACTATAATGGATGGTCAAGATGGATGGATTTCTGGATGGTTGGTGAATGGCCACCACGTTCCAACAAGACTGTGATGTCAGCAGGGAGCTGACAGGTGATGATTTGGGCTGGAATATTGGGAAGTGAGATGGAAGGTCCCTTGGAAGGTCCCTGGAAGGTCGAAATGACTTCTGCAAGATATGTGGAGTTTATAACTGGCCATTTTCAGCTTTGGTATAAAAAGAAGGATGCACAATGCACTATGCACTATCCCATGCTGCAAAAAACACCACAGCAATAAATCTGTTTGAAAATGTATTTCTACACCCACTGTAAATGTTTCTCTTTGTGAGGTTTGGTTAGGGGTGGCTTGAAATGCAACTTTACACATAACTGCCAGCCTGCATGGAGAGCTTCTTGAGAATCCAGAGACACCAGCAGCTTCAAATACCTGCTGCTCAACACTGGCTTTTTTTTTTTTTATTTATTTATTTTTTTTTACAGCTGTCCTTTTAATACAATTAAGTTGTTTGACAGAAACTTTCCTTAATAAGCCTTTATCTGACCGAGTTCTGCTGTGCTATAAATCACTCACAAATATTATGATAGTTCCATAATCTCTATTCACTTTTCACACAACATTAGTTGTTTTCATGCCGTTTGCACAACATTGCACCATTTCATGCTTTTCATCTTCAGAAAGATCTTTCTTCCTCTCCATATTGCATAATTGCATATTGCATAACTGTGACTTGCTTAATAATGTGGAACAACCTCTTTAAGTAGGGTTTCTATTTACCTAAGTAGGCCTGGCAAAGTACTCAACAAACCTGTCTGAGATTGATACCAGTTATCTAAAAAGATATGGATAAATAAACAAACAAACACTTTCTTAGAAAAACTAAAATCTGAATGTTTATTGTACTGAAATCCCACTGATACGTCACTTGTATAACAATTTGGAACACAGTGTAGATATCATGAACTAACAATGAACAAGCATTGTTTTTACAGCTCTTAATAAGATAATTTTTAAAAATATATGAATTTAACATTTTTAAGCTGTATATATTAACATGAAAAAAATATATTAACATTAACATATATTAATAAATGCTATAATAAAAGTTTTTTTTTTTTCCATTTTAGTTCATGATAGCTATTTTATTAACAAATGCACATTAATTAAACCTTACTGTAACGTAATTGTCACTCAAGTAACGAGTTAAACGAATTAACAAATGTACATTAATTAAACCTTACTGTAATGTAATTGTCACTCAAGTAACAAGTTAAACGAGTTACTCAAGTAACGAGTTAAATGAGTAACTCAAGTAACAAGTTAAAACTGCAAAACTTCAAACTTTGGTTACAAGACACACGGGAACCAATAACATTTGCCACAAACATCAATTTCGGTCTGTTTATCACAAAATTATTGTATGACTTCAAAAAAAATGATTTAGACTATAGTGGGAAAGTTGTATTGACTGTTTTTATGATACATTTACAATGCTTTTTAACACTATACACTATGTACTTACCATATCCAGCCATGGAAGTGCCATGGGGCCTTGAAGGGTTCTGGTTCTCCTCGCTAAGGACTTTGACATAGCGATGGCTGAGCTCAAGGATCTGTTGACGCAGCTCTGCGCTGCTCTCCCGGCGTGGTTGTGTGACAGTGTAGTGAAGCAGCAGCAGACACCAGGCCAGGCCGAAGAGCACCAGAAACACACTCAGTTTGTGAGACATGCTCCTACGCAGAACACAGCCCAGCATGGCAATGCTGCAGGTCTGATGTGACCTGGGTTATGGGGATGGGGTGGGGACAGGTTTAAAAGAGGCTGTCAAGTTCAGGGCTGGGAATAATTCAGTCGTGAAAAAGTGAAGTGGAGGTAAAAGTT
The DNA here is from genome assembly GCF_018812025.1 of Megalobrama amblycephala. Classification (NCBI taxonomy): domain Eukaryota; kingdom Metazoa; phylum Chordata; class Actinopteri; order Cypriniformes; family Xenocyprididae; genus Megalobrama; species Megalobrama amblycephala. Next base: position 24,626,364 of record NC_063052.1, on the reverse strand, counting down.
AGGAATGGGGAGAAGACTGGGTAATAAGGTCACTGATCTCATGCAATTGTTTGGTCATTTTTTCTGCCTAGGAAATTAACAGGGTGGAAGATGGATGGATTGTGTGTGTGTGTGTGTGTGTGTGTGTGTGTGTGTGGGCAGCAGGTGGATTGGTTTATATTTATCAATGGGGTTCAGGTGCCGGGAATATCTGTAAAATACCACACACAAAAAATATAACAAAAATATGTGGATTAATCATATTAAATGCTACTTGTCCTTAAATATATAATAATAATAATAATAATATCAGATTTTATGAATGTGCACTTATTTTGCAAAGCCTCAGATTTCAGTTTGCATGAATAAATTACATTTCCATCCAAAGTGAATAGGAACCTTGTCATCACTCTCTTTCATTACGGTCACAGTACTATTCTCCATCCAGTCACAAATCACTCAGACTATGCTTTGAATGAATTAATAATGCTGGAGGGGGAAATATGACCACTTTTAATTCTCTACACCACAAAAACAGCAGCACAATATTGGCAAAATATAAATGTAGTGTTTTGCACATTGATTATATTAGTCAAGATGAAATGTTCAAGCTTGTGACTTTCATAAACAAAGAATGTATCAAAGTAAATGGCATTTACACTGTGTGCTCCACCCTGTCAAGCTATTGTTTGTTTGCAGAGCTGTCAAAGCATAGTCACATGATATTTAAGATAGGAATTACAGCATAAAACTGGGTTAAAGCTCTGAGGTCAGACATTGTATGCCTTGCTGAAAAGATGATGATTATAGGTTAAGCAATGTCAGAAAGTTATTTATTAACCTAGTTTAGCTGTTGATGTTATCATAAAGCTAGAATGATACTGTCTTTGAGAAAATGTTAGCATTAACAGAAAAATGGGACTATTGACATTGGGCAAGAAGCATAGGCAAATCAAATACCGTTTAGCATTCTGGCTGGACTATCAAACATCGACACGTGCTCTTTATCATTTTCACTCGGCTTTCACGGTCTGCAGACTGATAAGCAATAGACTGTATTAGTATCACACACACACACACACACACACACACACACACACACACACACACACACACACACACACACACACACACACTCGCTTTAATACAAGGCCGGGTGTGAAAGACATTAAACATCTGGAACAGCCTGATGAAACCACTACAGTAACATAGCTCATGTAGAAATTACCTTAGCAATACTTCAGTCAAGGTGACAGATTCGTTGACTCCAAATTGTTGACATCTTCCTAGCACGTTTGCATGGCAGTCTTAAAAAATCTGTAATATTAAAACATAATTCAAACTGCAGCAGAACTTCAAAGCAGGCGTCTCTGTATAAAGTAAGAAGCGAACTATTTTATTGCTAAACCACCTTAAAATAAATGTCAGCTCATCATTCGGAGCCGCATGATGTGGCGAAACTAGGAACAAACATAGAAAAATGTTCTGTATTTCCCTGCGGTGACAACACAACCTATTGCGTACGACGTCACTTTACGCACCAGCGATGTCCGGTTTGTGAATGAATTGTTCTTATGAATCGAATCCTTCCAATGAATCGGTTCACAATATCGTCTGAACGATTCTTTCACATTGGACCGAACGATTCGTACACGAAATGAACAAATCATTCGGTTCTCGAGTCATTTAATGTGCGTGTGTGACTGATGGACATAAAAGTTAGAGCAGACATAAAACGTTAGAATAAAAGAGTTTGTACGACTTGATCGTATAACATGATATGCATGTTATTAAAATCATATTTAGGTGGTAAATTACTTCATGTTTTATGAACATGACATTACAATAACACCTTTATTAATAAACCGAAAAAGGCAGTGTAGACAGTTGTATATGCTTTATTGGTATGATTTATAATAGGTTATATAAAATATGCCACACCAGGACCATGCGAAGCGATAACTCAACTACATCATAACGTAAAAGAATCACTGAATCGTTTTCTTGAAAAGAACTTTTTGAAGGAACCGATCTCGTATATCTCATCACGCACTCGCGTAAAATGTCATAGGAGCATGGGAAATGTAGTCCATTCGTACTAATATATTCGAGACAATAAAATGGTTAAGAGTGTAGGCTGATTAAATTATTACTGATTACATTTTTACATTTGCATATTGTTTACTCTTTTTTTAACCTGGTTTAAACTACGTAAGGAAAACTGGTCACTGTTGTTTCGTCGTTGCCTAGAAACACAGACGCCAAGAAAAGTCTTCCAAACAAGCTGTCAGTTGTCAGTGTTGCAGCGCGAGACTGTAGTTTATATCAACAGACAAAACAACAAAATAGACTCATAATCACCGTGAAATGGAAAAGATGCATATCGACAAACATGCAACCAATGCAGTGGAGGCCTACTTAGAATACAGAAGGTGTGTTTGTTTGAGGAAATCTGTGAGCTAATAACTAAACTCTGTTAAAAAATGTACTTTATTTTGATTTTCATTTTCTGTTTGTTTGGTGTTCTGGTGATCTCTTTGTATTTCACGTAATAAGCTTCTCAGTTTGAAAAGGTGATCTTGTAATTCTCTATCATTGGATGTCATATTTTGCAAAGGATTGTTGGGGAAGATGATAGAGGGAGGATGTTTTCAGAGGATGAGTACAAGAAATACAAAGAGACAGTGGTGCCAAGAAGAATACGGAACCGCCTTTATGTCAGTTTTGGCATCCCGGGACAGATAGACTGCATACTCGTTGGACCAGAGACACCTTGCTTCTGTACACACAGGTATGGCTCACCAGTCATATACATACTTGATGTACACACACATGCAGAAACATTATTCTATGTATGTTTTTATTTCATTCTCAGGTATAAACAACACTGCTCAGACTTTGAGGAGTTGCCAAAGGAAAGGCCTATACTCCTGCCCTGTAGGGTCAACGGTTGTCACTGTGTGTCCTATGAATACGTTCATATCAACGGCTCTAAACCAGTGCGCTGCCAATGCAAACACACAACCAGTGAACACACTGAAGTTACAGGGCACCTGTGCAAGAAATGTGAGTTTTGCACTATTCCATCCCATATTATTAAATGAAAGCTAACATAATACATCATGTTACAAATAAGCATTTAATAAAACATGAGTCTCCATTTGTCTTAAAGTTATCTGTTTACACATGCAGGCACTCAGTGTACTGGTTATCGAAGTCCATTCACTTGCGGTTGTGGTCAGCCTGGATATGCCCATGTGACGGTGGTTGAAACCAGGGAAGAGCGCATGACACGGGGTCATCCAGTGGGCAGAGCTGTTCCTTATGCGGCTATGGGAGGCCTGACTGGGTTCAGCTCACTGGCCGAAGGCTACCAGAGACTGGACCCCAGTGGCATTGGCAATGCATATGAACAGCACACACAATATCAATGATTTGATGCCATTACAAACATAATGTTAGCATTAGGTTAGCACACACCTTTAGAGTCAACATAACTCTTATTTTATTCAAAGTATGTGGCTATACATATAGTTATGTGAAAAAGTTAGGACACCCTATTGAATTCCATGGTTTTCTGTATCAGGGCATAATAAAAAAAAATCATCTGGTCCTTGGCAGGTCCTTAAAATCATCTGGTCCTTAAAATTTGGAAAATAAAACCTCAGATTAACATATCACACTTTGTCATTATTTATTTAGCAAAAATAAAGCCAAACTGGAAAAGCCTTGGGTAACACCCTTACTGTTAACATAAGAATTAAAGAGATTAAAATATTCAGGCACTGCTAATCAAATGTCTTTGATTAACTGATCACCAGCAAGTGTGATCACCTCTATAAAAGCTGAAGTTCTGCAGTTTGAGCGTCTGGAGCCTTCAGATGCGTGTTAACACAATGCCAAGGAGGAAAGACATCTGATCTTAGATAAGCAATGTTGCTGCCATCAATCTGAGAAGGGTTACAAGGTAATTTCCAAACAATTTGAAGTCCATCATCATTCTACAGTGAGGAAGATTATTCACAAGTGGAAGACGTTTAAAACAGATACAAATCTTCCCATTAATGGACGTCCCAGCAAATTCACCCCAGGATCAGACATCCAAAGAACTAAACCTCAGACTCTACAGGCCTCAGTTTACATGTTAAATTATAAAGTTCAAGACGGTACAATTAGAAAAAGACGGGACAAGTATGGCATGTTTGGAAGGGTTGCCAGGAGAAAGCCTCTTCTCTCTAAAAAACATGGCAGCATGGCTTAGGTTTGCAAAGTTGGCAGGACCTAAGGTTTCCCAGCAGAACATTGCCCAAAGCCTGCTTGCCTTCTTCCCATAGTGCATTCTGGTGCCATGTGTTCCCCAGGTAAGCGTTGCACACGCTCCCGGGCATCCACGTGATGTAAAAGAAAATGTGATTCATCAGACCAGGCCACCTTCTTCCATTGCTTCGTGGTCCAGTTCTGATGCTCACTGTTGGCGCTTTCGGCACTGGACAGGGGTCAGCATGGGCACCCTGACTGGTCTGTGGCTATGCAGCCCCATACGCAACAAACTGCGATGCACTGTGTATTCTGACACCTTTCTATCAGAACCAGCATTAACTTCTTGAGCAATTTGTATTTGTATTAATGTATATTTTAGTTCTGTAAATGTTGCCTTTTTTTAGTTTTATGCCATTTTTAATCACCTTTTTTGAGTTTCACTTAAATTTTCCTGCAGTGTGAAAAAATATTCATGTTTAAAGGGACAATATGTAATTTTTCGCTGCTAGAGGTCGCTTATTAAAAACAAAAGCATAGCTTGATGACGCCTTGATTTCGCGGAATCATGGGAGGTGTTGTCTTCATGTCTACAGCTATTGGAGCAGAATGAGGCCACTCGAGTGATTGATAATGAGAGACAAGCACAACACGAGAGCAGTAAAGCTTTTATGTCGCAGACGAGCGCTTCCGCTGCTTCTGGTCATGTGTATGTTGGGTAGTGCAATGCTGTTTATCATATTAGATACATTTGTGTGTTGAAAGTTGTTATAATGCTGATCTTGGCAGCTACTATGAGACACTTGTTGCACACTGCATAAGCTGGATAGATATTAGACATGGTACTCACTGTAAATCAAGAAAACAGGATTTTAACAATAGACTTAAAGGGTTAGTTCACCCCAAAATGAAAATAATGTCATTTATTACTCACCCTCATGTCGTTCCACGCCCGTAAGTCCTTCGTTAATCTTCGGAACACAAATTAAGATATTTTTGTTGAAATCCGATGGCTCCGTGAGGCCTCCAAAGCCAGCAATGACATTTCCTCTCTCAAGATCCATTAATGTACTAAAAACATATTTAAATCAGTTCATGCGAGTACAGTGGGTCAATATTATTAATATTATAAAACAACGAGAATATTTTTGTTGCGCCAAAAAAACAAAATAACGACTTATTTAGTGATGGCCGATTTCAAAACACTGCTTTAGGAAGCTTCGGAGCATTATGATTCTTCTTTGTCGAATCATGATTCGGATTGCGTGTCAAACCGCCAAACTGCTGAAATCACGTGACTCTGGCGCTCCGAACTGCTGATTCGACACGCTGATTCATTATGCTCCGAAGCTTCCTGAAGCAGTGTTTTGAAATCGGCCACCACTATATGTTTTTTTTTTTTGGCGCACCAAAAATATTCTCGACGTTTTATAATATTAATATTGAACCACTGTACTCATATGAACTGATTTAAATATGTTTTTAGTACCTTTATGGATCTTGAGAGAGGAAATGTCATTGCTCCCTATGCAGGCCTCACGGAGCCATCGGATTTCAACAAAAATATCTTAATTTGCGTTCCGAAGATGAAAAAAGGTCTTACAGGTGTGGAACCTCATGAGGGTGAGTAATAAATGACATAATTTTTATTTTTGGGTGAACTAACCCTTTAAGCCATGGACACATTTGACAACGACATTCTAAGACTGAGCTCAACACACAAAGACTGTTTCCTTCGACTGAAGCAGATTAAAAAACTTCCACATGGAATTTAAACAAACACAGCCTGAAAGCAACTGGCTCTGACTCTGTGCGTTTGGGCATGATCAGTTGTAAGTATCAAATTACATTCAAAATCGGCCTTACAATCGTTAAGTGTGTCCCCGGCTTTACTATGTTGAGCTATATAACATGATTAGTTTTCTGTTGATGAATGTATCCAAACAGTTGCTCAACTGTCTAATAAAATCGAGGGTAATGCAGGTATGATGTCATTGATAGGCGAAGCACGGACATATGGTCCGTGTCCTGATTAAAATAGCTTATTTCTCTGGATTTAAACATTCTTGGAAACATTTGGGATAATGTAAGTACACAAGTCAACAATATATATAACATTGTTCTAGTGGTTTTTGGACATTTTAATCTAAAATTCGTACATATTGTGCCTTTAAATTGGTAAATTACTGATATAGTCTCTACGTTTCACCAACAGAGGTCAGTAGTGACACATATGCCTCTGCTTTGCTTCACCAGCATTGACGTGACTATGTGAGAGAGAAGTGTCTTTGTTTTCAATGAATTGGCTTTAAATGGCTCTTCTTTACTTAGTAATGTTCAGAACAATAACAGCAATTAAAGTACGTAATTAAAAGAGTGTTTGTGCTCTATCTATGAGACACAGAGGACTGTGTGCTCTGTGAACTCTGCAGGCTCTGTAGCTTGCATTCAATCGTTTTCTGAGCAGAAAGAAAGAAGAAACAATTTCACCCCTAATCATTGGTACAGTTCCACTAGAATGGTTTGCTGTATGTACTGGGCATGACTAGCTCTGTCTTTCACTCTCTCTCTGTGTGTGTGTGTGTGTGTGTGTGTGTGTGTGTGTGTGTGTGTGTGTGTGTGTGTGTGTTGAATCTCAGAATATCTTTGAATGTGCTACTCTGTATTTGTATTTGTGAATGTTTTATGACTCATCCTAAGCTTCTCAAGATTCCATTAGATTGGATTCGTTACGACTTCCTCTTTATATGTTCCTACTCTCTTCCTCTGTTCTGATATGCATCTCCACTCAATTGCTCTTGAGAACATCTGTCTGTCTCATGAAATGTGCAAATGTGAGTGTGTGTGACCTGTGAGACTTGCCTTTGGTGACGTCAGTGATGAAAACACCGGCGATGAAACCAAACACAGACTCTTCTCATTACCACACTTGAAATAAAACTCGTGGCTCATTGGTGGATTTTTCATTGCCACCAACACTCTGAAAATACCTCGCTGATTTATTTAGAAGTCTCTTTTGTACTGCCGCTCTTTGCCTGGTCCTCTATTTATATTAAGCCTCATTTAGATCGTATTATATTATGCACCCTGCGTCTCTCTACCTCTTCAATGATATCTTTAATTCGTTCCTTCGCTTTTGTCCCCCTCCTCCAAATCCCTCAGCTTCAAATCTTTAGTTACACAGAAATCAGTTAAAGACACTGAGAGCGGGAGAAAACATAGCATGAAGTGGGTCTAAGTTCACTGGTTGGCCGATGTTATTTGCAAAGTTGTACATTCACTCTAAACAGAGAAACATTCCTCAGATTGATTGTTTGGATGCTTTACTCACCTTTATGAATGGCTTCAGAATGTGTATAGACTACTTTTAATACTTGACAGGCCCTGGCCATTATCCACTTCCATTGTGTGAAAGAGAGCAGTGTGAACATTTTTCAAAACATCCCCATTTGTGTACTATGGAAAGTCATATTTGACTGGAATGGCATGAGTGTGATTATGCAGAATTTTAGTTTCGGCATGTAATATCTTCAACAATGAAATATAATTAATTATATGTTTCTTTAATGATATTAATAAAAACTAGATTTTGATTTAGACCCCTTGAATATGCATAAATTGATCTTTTTTTTGGGGGGGTTAAGGTTTCATTTCCTGCAATTGGCTCTTGTTCATTACAGAACCTTAAAGGGTTAGTTCACCCAAAAATGAAAATTCTGTAATTAATTACTCACCCTCATGTCGTTCCACACCCGTAAAACCTTCGTTCATCTTCGGAACACAAATTAAGATATTTTTGATGAAATCCGATGGCTCAGTGAGGCCTGCATTGCCAGCAAGACAATTAACACTTTCAGTGCCCAGAAAGCTACTAAAGACGTATTTAAAACAGTTCATGTGACTACAGTGGTTCAACCTTAATGTTATGAAGCGACGAGAATACTTTTTGTGCGCCAAAAATAACAAAATAACAACTTTATTCAACAATATCTAATGATGGCCGATTTCAAAACACTGCTTCATGAAGCTTTGAAGCTTTGCGAATCTTTTGTTTCCAATCAGTGGTTCGGAGCGCGCACCAAAGTCACGTGATTTCAGTAAACGAGGCTTCGTTATGTTATAATTGTTTCGAAATTTGAATGGTTCACCACTGGGGGGGGTGACTTTGGCAGTTTGATACACGCTCCGAACCACTGATTTGAAACAAAAGATTCGTAAAGCTTCGAAGCTTCATGAAGCAGTGTTTTGAAATCGCCCATCACTAGATATTGTTGAATAAAGTCGTTATTTTGTTTTTTTTAGCGCGCAAAAAGTATTCTCGTCACTTCATAACATTAAGGTTGAACCACAGTAGTCACATGAACTGTTTTAAATATGTCTTTAGTGCCTTTCTGGGCATTGAAAGTGTTAATTATCTTGCTGGCAATGCAGGCCTCACTGAGCCATCGGATTTCATCAAAAATATCATAATTTGTGTTCCGAAGATGAACAAAGGTCTTACGGGTGTGGAGTGATATAAGGGTGAGTAATTAATGACATAATTTTCATTTTTGGGTGAACTAACCCTTTAAAAGCAGGGTTCCAAGAACTCTAAAATGGTGCATTTAGAACCATTTGTCATTAGAGATTTTAGTTTGAATGAATAAATGTATTGTGAAGTCTATTTGAATTGATAAAAGAGAACATATTAAGAAATCCAGCAAAATCCCTTGAGGGTTTCTTGATACTTTACTGCTTAAAAGTAATTTTATCCTTTAGATTGCCGCAAACCAGGTCCTGTGGCCTCTTGGCTGCATGCATCAAATAATGAAATGCATTGCAGTTAAAATATCAATTTTCCAATCATATGCACTCAAAAGAAGTGACTTGTTGGAGGGAAAACTGCTTAATTAAATACACCCACACACACACACAGAGTTGTGATAATGTGATAAGTCCACAAAAATGAAACTCTTGCTTTGTCCCGCTTCCTTCCATATACTTCTTTAATTTAAAAAAAGAATGAGAGAAGAAATCAAAAAGGCTCTTTGAACTCATTAAAAATGCATTGCATGAAGAATGAGAAGCAGCGGTTTATTAACAAAATATAAAATTACCATCCAACTGAGGTTTTGAATGACGACATAGAAGAAAATCGGGACAGGATTACATATAAAGGGAGCTGGTGTAAATGTTTAATTAATCTGATTAGATTCAGCAGATCTGCGCCACTAAAGTGATTCACATTGAAATCAGATTAATTCCCTTTCCTTGCTGTGATACAGTGCATGAATTTTAATTCTGAGCTGAAATGAGCAAGTAATCGCAGTAGTGATTAAGACGACCATACGGTATCGTAACATGTTTTTTAAATAACCCAAGTCTGTCAGAGCAGAGATCACGAACTGCTGTGATTCAGATTATTGATGTGGCTTTATTTGTTTATGACACACTTTGTCTCTTTTTTGACCCTAGCAGGTGTCCAAGAGAAGTCTTAAACATGCAAACAATCTACAAACACACACCTGTGTCCAAAGATAACACTGGAGTAAGCTAGCGGAAGGGATGATGTCTGACCTGAAAGGTGACATATCGATTTAGTGAGAGTGTTTGATGATTGTGCATGTGTGTGTGTGTGTTGATATCAACCCTGATGCCTAACTTCACAGATCCTTTAGTGTCATTATGCCTTCAATACGCTTTTATCAGTCTACGCTGTATTAATTATGTCTTCCTGATGAACTTAATCTAAAGACTAGACACAATGAAATCACTTCACAAATTCCCCGTCAGTGGAGACCATTAGAAAAATGCAAGGAAAGAAGGAAAACTTCAAAATATACCCCCTCACAAGTCTAATCTCCTTGCCATGGAAACCTTTCTGAGGTCTTTAGAGCAACTGATGTACTGCTATAGGAGTCACCATGGTGCCGTGATTGACAGGCTTTGGGGAAGAACAGAAGAGAGTAGAAAATAGACCTGAAAAATATCCACACGAAGCAGCTGTCAATCAATGATTTATTTCAAGAAGTCAAGTTTTTATTACTTTATTAATACTTTAATAATTTTACTTAAACTGCAAACTTGCTATACTAAGTCAGGAACTGTCCAGCAAACTATGAATCACAAGGCACTTCTTGATTCTGTTCAGACTTTATTAATAGTCTGTTTATATTACATTGAAATTCGCTGAAGCCTCGTAAAGTGTCGTCTTAAGAGTTTCTCTTTTCTCTCATACGCCTGACAGATTGCCACACAATTGTCATAGTCTATGTTGTGTGATGTTGAAAAGAACAACATCAATTACCTGGAATCAAAGCAGAGAGACCTAAAAGGGCGTCAAGACAATTGCTTTTTCAATTTCTTTGTTAAAAAGCTTGAAAATCGACATTGGGTCTGCACTGTGGTCGTGACTCGTGGTGCTTCTGCTCCTCTCCAATCCTTTATTCTGCTCAGTGGTGCTTTGAAGGATTGAAAAAGGAAGAGGTGGAGGAGTGAGGGAGCAGAGATGAAGACTGTGGGATTGGTGACGTTATTTATTCATGCCTAGCCCATGAGTGTGAAGGGGGAGACAAAAGCCAGCGCAGAATCACGCAGCTGTGCAAAATCGATAAAAGTTTGCTTGACAGTAATAAAAGATGATCTCTGTCGTTTTTGCATCAAAACACTCCAATTTGCCCTCATACTGAATCCGCACTCTCTCAAATACCCTCAGACACATGATGGCACTCTGATGGTGGTCTCTGACTTTGAAGACCAACCGCCAAGGACAGATTATACGGTCCTGCAGGACCTGGGGCAACAGCTTCATTGGAGGCCTCCACTTGTCACAATATTTTTATAAGTTGTAAACATTAGCATAACCCTTGAACAACCTTTTTATGACAAAAAAAGAAATAAAAATTGTTTAATTGTTTTCATAAATTATTTTCTTTCATTTACAGCTGTGGCCAAAAGTTATTTCATAAAGTTTATTGCTGCAGTTGTTGTGATGTTGATTCACATTGTTTCTAGATTATCGTGCAGAGTGATCAGATGCATTAAATTGCAAAAAGAAAAAGAAAAGAACAAAACCCAAATTTCACTATTTTTGGCCCTGGCACAAAATGACCAGTTAACATAAGGGCTTTTCACACTTGAAATAGGCTAGTTAACCCTGGGTTATTCTAAACTCAGGGTAAATGGAATCATGGGTTATTTTTATTTATGTTTCACACTGCTCATACTATACCCGGGGTTAACAGTTAATCCTGGGTATTCATAAGTTACCGTTTCACAATGCACATTTCTAAACCCTGGGTTAAAGTCCTTATCTGCATATTTGTGGTGTCAATGTCACTGACTGGACAAACGCAGCACGTGACCTGTTTACATAAAGGCTCTAGCATTGCTAACATTGCTGACTGTAATAAGTTTTTTTGTAATTAAACTTTTCGAACTATAAAGGTTCGAAATGTTTGACATTTTTCGCTAACCCTGCTCTAGAGCGGGTTTCATAACCCTGGGTAAAAAGAGGTGCTAACCCCGCATCTAAATTACAAATGTGAAATGCTTCTTTACCCGGGGTTAAAAGCTCTGTTTAGAACGACAATAACCCGGGGTTAAACGCAGTGTGAAAAGCCTGTACATTTACTAACTGTCAGGCTTCAGGAAGGGAAGGAGCGAGGACTCAAATGCAGGGAAGGAAGGGCTTTATTAATAATAAAAATTAAAACAAAAACACAACAAAAACAACCCCGTGGGGGAAAACAGACTTGACTTGACTCGACTCGACTCGACTCGACTCGACTCGACAAAAGGAAACACATGGGGCGATACGACGACGAACCAGCACAGGACTGCAAACACAAGGAGAATAAATAGGAGAGCAAACAAGGCAGGTAATGAGGGAGGACAGGTGGGGCAAATCAACCAATAATGAGGTAACAAGGTGGGTGGGGTCAAGACAATAGACATGAGAGCACATGGCACAAAGAAACACATGACAAGCCATGTGCTCACACCAAACAAAACAAAGACACAAGCACATGGCCAATGAAGACAAATCACAAGCCATGTGCTTACACAAGACGAGACACGAACACGCGACTATGAAAACTCATAAGCCACGTGTTCACACAAAACAAGACAACATGAGAGCACGCAGCCCGTGAAACACAGACTGCGTGCCACACAACACAAGACAAAAACACAACATGAAAGCACGCGGCAGGTGGAAAAACCGCGTGCTACACAAAACATGAGACAAGAGCGCACTGCAAGTGAAAGTACACACAACCCGTGCGCTCACAATAAAGACAGGACTGGGAGCGCGAGTGTCCGAATCCCGACACGAAACCGAAACCAAACTAGACACGAGTGCCGGGATCCGAACGCCACGCTCCCAACATGAAACAATGGCACGCAGACAAGAGAGCGCACGGCCCCGAGAACACTCAAGACCGTACGCTCACACAAAAACACGACAAGAACGGGAGTGTCAGAGCTCTGTCACAAAACCAAGAAATAAACTAGACCGAAGTGACAGAACCCTGACACTAACACTACAATACTAAGTTCTTATTTGCATATTTGTGGTGTCATTGTTAATGACTGGACAAACGCAGCATGTGACCTGTTTACATAAAGGCTCTAGCATTGGGCGTCATCATTGCTGACTGAAATATAAATTTTTTTCTGAATGAACTTCTCGAGCTATAAAGGTAAGAATGACGGTCTCATCTTCACTCAAATTGTCGCGTTTTCCATCGTATTTTTCTTTGACATTTTTCCTATCGTATGCAGAAAGGACTGTTCATATAGGCTACATTGCGCTGTGTTTCCATGACTGCCCAAAGCGTGTGAATATAATGCACACGATTGGTAAGCATCTAGTTGTATCATTCTAACACCACATCATTTCACACTATACAAGTTTGGCACCGCAAAAGCAGTGCTAACCCTGCTTCGGACCAGGGTTTCATAACCCCCAGTAAAAAGCAGTGCAAACCCCTCATCTGTTTAGAACGTCGATAACCTGGGTTTAAGTGCAGTATGAAAAGCCCTATGATTTCAATAATCATATCTTCAGTGTGGGAAATTTTGAACAAGTACTTGGGTAGAATCACTCTATAATTCTGATTGGATTTTAAGAGCAGACCGATTGCTATAAAATGAGGGAAGAAGTGCTTCCAGTCATTGTGTTCTTGAGTTATCAATGGTTACCTCCAAAGAAAGACGTGCAGCCATCATCGCTTTGCATCAAAATGGCCTCACATGCAAAGAATTTGCTGCAAATAATGTTGCCCCTGAAAGAACCATTTACTGGATCATCAAGAACTTCAAAGGGAGGTTCAGCTACAGAATCGTATCATCACCAGTGCAGAGCTTGCTTAATATTGGCAGCAAGTGGGTGTGAGTGCATCTGCACGCACAGTCAGGGTGAAGACTTTTGGACAATGGCCTGGTGTCAAGAAGGACAGCAAGCCACTTCTCTTCAAGAAAAACATCACAAGGATTGGACAGCAGAAAACTGTTGAAAATTATTTCCTCTGAACAAGCCCCCTTCCGATTGTTTGGAACATCTGGAAAATCGATTGTCCGGAGAAGAAAAGGTGAACACCAGTGCTGGGGATAATGCATTACAAGTAACTTGAGTTACGTAATCAGATTACTTTTTTCAAGTAACTAGTAAAGTAACGCATTACTTTTAGATTACAACAAAATATTTGAGTTACTTTTTCAAAAAAGTAATGCAAGTTACTTTTTTTTACCATTTTCAGACTAACACCTCTCCTGTCCACGTTGTCTCCATGTTGAGAGAAATCTGGAGTTACACTGTGTCTACACCGGACGCGAGCGGCACGATGCGACTCCACAAAAGACAATAGAACCCATTATAATCAGTGATATTGTCTTCATTGGATGCGCTGTGACACGAGCAACAAATCTCCAACAGTAAACTGATGCCTCATTCTATTTATGACGTACTGACAAGAAGGACAAATGCTTTGCATTGGGCGCTTTTAGTTGATGCGATGTGAGCGACAAAGGTCGTGTCCAGTGTAGACATGGTGTAAGGCTGCACTTCCTTAAGCCTGAGGCTTATCCATTTCACTTTTGTTGTGAAAGGATCTTTGCGAAAATATAACTTTTTTGGTTAAAATAAGCAACTAAGCAAGCCCGGCCCAGGTGAGAAAAAGTAAGACAAAATTAACAAAAGTAATGCATTACTTTCCATAAAAAGTAACTAAGTAACAAAATTAGTTACTTTTTCAGGGAGTAACACAATGCATTACTTTTAAAAGTAACTTTCCCCAACACTGGCAAACACTACCATGAGTCCTGTGTCGTGTCAACAGCAAAGCATCCTTAGACCACCCATGTGTGGGGTTGCTTTTCATCCAAAGGGAGTGGGCTCTCTCACAATTCTGCTCAAAAACACTGCCATGAATAAAGAATAGTATCAAAACGTCCTGCAAGTGCAACTTCACCCACTGATCCTGGAGCAATTTGGTGACAATTTGTACATTTTTCAGCATGATGGAGGCAAGAGTGATGATGAAGTGGCTCGGAGATCATTACATTGAAATTTTGGATCTGTAGCCAGGCAACTCCGCTGATCTAAATCCCATAGAGAACCTGTGGTCAATCTCTAAAAGGCGAGTGTACAATCAGAAGCCCACAAATTGTGATCAGCTCTGCCAATACTTTTGGTCACGGCTAGTACTGAAAGACAGATTTTTACATATATTCCACAAGACAATTTATTTTACAAAAAATGATCCTGTTTGAAAAGTAAGGCTATGTGAACCTTTGAGCATGATAATTTGTGTAAATTTAGTTGTTTATTTTAACTGTGACTTGTTTTAATTGCAACTCAAACTATTCAAACAACAAACTCAATATGCAGTTACCTCAACATATTAATGTGGAAAAAATATTTTATAGTAGACTACGCTGTTGTGTTTTCAAAGTTTGCAGTAATATTTTGTTAATAAAACACATGGATGGAATATATGTAATGCAAGGATGTATACCTTAAAGTACTAAAAGCACATAATTTTTTTTATTTTTTATAACTTGTTTTTTGCTAGAAGCTGCATGACAAATATTTACATATATTCCACAAGACAAAAGAATATATTTGTTTCGAGAACTATTTGTGATATAATCTGATATCTGTTACGTCAAATATTTTATAAGGGCTGTAACTTATATGATTCCTCTTATTTTTAAAATATATGTTGCCAATTCTAAAAGTGGTTTGTACACTTTTGAGAAGCACTTTCTATTTCTAAATAACAAGAAATTACACCACAGATACATGAAATCAAAATTGTGAGATATTAAGTAGCAGTTACAAGAATAAACACCTTGTGTGTAATAAATTGCAAAAGAAACAAAAATGTGCCACATTGGCAATGAGCTGCTCAGAAAACACTTTTGGTGCTATAAGGACAACATTTCTCATTTCTGCAGTCACTTCACATTGCACCAGTAGTCACAGGCATACATTCAGTATGTCTAAACATTCAGTATGTACATTTGCATTAGCTTGTTTTCAGGTGTCTGGAATCTGTAATCTGTCCTTGCCAATCACCATGACTCAAGCGTAGGAATGGACAGAGTCAAATAACAATTCTGAAGAGAGAATAGAAACAGACTGTTTCATAAAAACAAAAGAACAGTACAAAACAGTGAAGTTCTAGGTTTTTATAGATTAATAAGACACTGTAAAACCGCTCTGAAAAAGAGATAAGGAAAAAGAGAGGGAGAGGTGGAAAAAGAGAGAAAAGAGACAATTGCTGTTTGAGTGGAGCGAAATTAGTTTGACGTTCTTATCTTAGGACTCTTTTCTTTAACATAAAGGCTTTTATGTAACATGTTTAACCAGTCAAACACAGTGAACGGGAGAAGAAACAAGAGCAATAATTGCACATCAGACGTTTTTTTTGCGAGCAAGTGAGTGTAACAGCTTTTTTTTTTTCAGACAACCAACCTTAACTTTAGACAAGTATACATACAGTATAGGTGTGTGTGAGAGAGTGTGTATGTGATTTTATACAACAGTTCAATAACCAAGAAGTTTATATATTGAGTAACTTAGCCTAAATTTTAGATACAGTAATGCTAGTTACTTTGTTACTTTGGCTCCACCAACGAATATTGTTCCAAACAAAGACACAATAGAACCGTTACAGCACCGAATACTGCTGTTTCAGTATTTTTAAACGAAGCGATTGAATGAATGATTCAGTGGCTCACGGTAACACTTTATTACGGTGTCCCTGTTACACACGTTACACTGTAAAAAAAAATCCCAGTAAAATTTACGGTAAAAAACCGGCAGCTGTGGTTGCCAGAACTTTACCGTAAAAAATACAGTAGCAACGTAAAAAAAATCTGTTAAATTTACGGTAAAATAACATATTTTATTAACTGATATAATGTTCATTTTCCAACCTAATGAAGTACTAATATCTGTTTTGAACCTTTATAATACACTGACAGTCAACAAACACAGTGGTAATAAGAGTCACATGATGAATCAAAGTTCATCACAAGCAGCTTTTCCACAAGCTGAGGTGCACACAGTGTCATTCACACACACACTAAACACCATCATGGTAACATGCATGAAATTTTAAAAATGCAATAAACATTAATTTAACAACATTAGATGTAACATAAAACCCTAATGTACATAACTGATTAGAAAAAAATGAGAAAAACTAAGAAGAAACAGATTTTATTTCAATGAAAATATATCAAATGTGAAGTGTCACGCAGGGAATTGTGGGAATGTCAATTTACGTTTTTTCACTGTAAATTTTACAATGAATTGTTATTTTTCACTTCCAAAAACTGTGAATTTAATGGTATTTTACCGTAAAATTACATTAAATGTACCGTTAGATCTATTACAGTTATTCACCGTATATAGTACGGAAACTTTCTGTTTTTCACCGCAGCATTTTTACAGTCTTTTACTGTTAAAATCACAGTCATTTTTTACAGTGTACATCTTATTATAGTAATAACAGTACATTTTGCATAATTACATGCAACTAACCCTAAATCAAACTAACCCTAACCCTATAGTAAGTACATGTTGTTAATTAATATTAATTAGTACTTAACTGTATAATTACACTGTAACAAAGACACCTTAAAAAACACGAGAGCTGTACCTGAATGAGGTTGTGTTCTAAATGGAATAAATCCTCCTTTGACAGCCACTTCAGAGTGAGAACAACGCCACCATGTTGAAGGGTCCTTCTAAATCTGGCCAAAACTGGCCACTTCAAAGGGCCCTTCAGAATGAAGGGTACAACTGATAGACACTTCGCTCTCATGAATCTTTGCTCAGGCTAGAAGTGTATACTATAGTGTACAACAGTGCCTGGCCACTTTTTCAATAGTAGTTCCGGGAAGTCTTTTTTCCATTCATTTCATTTTTAAAAAGTCTGAACCAAGCCAACCAGCTACGAGGTGAATCATAACATTACACACTTTGATTTGAAGCAAAAAAGTATTTGAAAATCGGACCAAACTACAAAGACTTAACGGCTTTAGTTTGGGAAAAACTACAATCCCATGAAGCACTGCAAACAGCATAATCAAATTAAAACTACTCATTTAAAAATGTTGATTGCATATTAAAAATATATTTAAAGCTTGTTTGAAAAATATGCGCATATAAACAAATATTTAAAGGGTTAGTTCAATCAAAAATGAAATTTCTGTCATTAATTACTCAC
Source organism: Megalobrama amblycephala (assembly GCF_018812025.1). Taxonomy (NCBI): domain Eukaryota; kingdom Metazoa; phylum Chordata; class Actinopteri; order Cypriniformes; family Xenocyprididae; genus Megalobrama; species Megalobrama amblycephala. The sequence continues at coordinate 24,608,407 of NC_063052.1, read as the reverse complement.
CCTCATGTTGTTCCACACCTGTAAGACCTTCGCTCATCTTCGGAACACAAATTAAGATATTTTTGATGAAATCTGAGAGGTATTTTATCTCCCATATAAAGCAACGAAATTACCACATTCAAGGTCCAGAGAAGTAACAAAAATGATATGGTTAAAATATGGTTCAACCTTAATGTTATGAAGCGACGAGAATACTTTTTGTGCGCAAAAACAAAACAAAAATAACGACTTTATTCAACAGTTTTTACTCTTCCCTGTCAGTCTCGTACGCAGTTGATGTAGTGATCGCAGTTTACGTCAGAACGGCTGCTCAGTATTGGCCAACGCTGTACACGCAGGAGCCGGCCAATAATGAGCTGCCGTTCATGAGGGTGAGTGATTAATGACAGAAATTTAATTTTGGGGTGAACTAACCCTTTAAGTATTTTGAAAGCAGGAAGGCTGACTCGATTACATCATTCACAGTTGGGAGTGTGCAGAGTGAAAGAGCTCTTTTGGCTGTTTTGATTGTGGCAACTCTCTGATTGGTGGAATTTTCTGTACAGCATCATGGGTAATGTAGTTTTTCACCACAAATTCCACAGTTAAACACTTTATTATTTTAAAAAATAAGTTAAAATAATGCAGGCTGACAGCTTCAACAGAAGCAAATACCATCACTGAACATCTTCGTATATAGCTCACATGGCTGTATTTAAAGATTTATAAGATTTTGTTAAAAATCAATTTCCCTATGAAGAAAATGAATGCGTCACAGTCATGCACCATTTGGTCTTTGTTTTTCAGTTTGCACCGTGTTCCTGAGTCGAGTTTGTTGTCATGGTTGTTAATTTGATTTGTCATTCAATTCAGCTGTGTGCACCTCATTATCTCTACTTAAGTTCTCTCCGTTTCTATTCAGTTTGCCTGGCCTCGTCAATGCTTTGTGGAAGTTTATCCTGTGTTCCTGTTGCCTGAGAATTAGATTAAAGACTTTTGATCCTTCATCTTCGTAAACGTGTTTACTACAAACCGTGACAGGATAGAGTTTTAACTTCTGGAACACAACTGCTGCACTCTATTGTACGATGACGGCGCCTCTTTAATTGGCTCGGCAAGATGACGCAGAAATGTTTTCCAAGGGACAGTTTTTTTTGGACCCCTACACCCTTCATCCCTTTCAAAGCTCTCACTCTGGAGGGTAAACCCTCCGAATGGATTAAGGCATAGGGATTAGCCCTTCATAATGGAACGCGGGGTGATTCAGGTTTTTGAACAAATCGGTTGAATGACTTGATTAATATAAAGACAGTAACTTGTCACCACTTACTGGTATATCTTTGTAACCTGCAGAAAGATTCATCAATAAATTCCCACCACGCTAAAATTTTGTTTGGGAAATTGGGAATGTTTTGATGTTTTTGATTGATGCTGGTGAGGATCTTAATTCAAATGAAAGTCATTCTGGTATATATACAGACATGTTTATGTATAGGAATGAACAGGTGATGGAAAAAACATCATGCTCCCACTTTACTTGCTTTCTTGACAGACATTATTGGATTGGCAGCTCTAAGACATGATTTTGGTCAGACAGAGATGCAGCAGGTTTCATTAAAGCTATATCTCACCTTTGTGTCTGACCTGTGACTCTGACCCTTTGGCTTTGCACAAGCCTGAAGGCAAAGCAATGGAGGAGACAGGTGGCACCACATCACCAGTATTTCTGTGGTTCTCTTCTGTCCTTTATTTTCTTGAAAAGACTGCTTCTTAAAATGTACACGCACACACACTTATCATTTTAGTTAAATTATATTTTTTCGGTTGAATAAGCTTATAAAACACAATAATCACAGGCACATTATTTTCTAGGAAATTTGTTCTGACATAATGTGGTCCTTTAAATGCTACTTCTTATAAACCTATTTTTTAACAGCAGATTTAAACCGCAAACTCAATACGCATGTTTCAGGCTATTATCATGCGGTTACCTCAACATAATAAGGCAGACAGTACATTTTATAGTGTTATCAATAGACCACGCTGTTGATTTCAAAGCTAGCTGTAATATTTTGTGAATAAAGCTCAGGAAACATGGAGAGTGTTTTAATGCAAGGAGGTATATATATATCTTTTTATCTTGACTGAAAGTGGGATGTGTGTGTGTGTATATATATATATATATATATATATATATATATATATATATATATATATATATAAAATATACTAAACATACTAATTATTGTACTTCTTGATTGAAAGTGGGACACTTTCCCCCAGTCATCTCAATGGCAAAAAGTGTCCTAATCAACCTGAATTCACCCACATACAGTACACACACACATATATACACACACTCAGAGTATAGCAGTGGTTGCTGCAAATACTAGTAAGAAAAAGAGAAAAATATATCAAATGTAGCCGCAAGTGTTAGTAAGGTTTAGTAAAATGAATTCAAGTCTGAGTGAGTGGAAGCAGATGTGCAGCAATAAATGGAGATGAATTGGTAAATTCTGGAGATGAATTCTTGAGGTGCTTCCTTTCAAAGCTCTATATAATGTTCATCAGCTCAGTGTGAAAGAGAGATTGGCAGAGAGAGAGAGAGAGAGAGAGAGAGAGAGAGAGAGAGAGAGAGAGACAAAAAACACCAAAAAAGTGAAAGAGGTAAAATAGGACAAACTTCCCCATGTAACAACAACTAAAAAATTGATTGTGCATGTAATTATCCACAGTTGCTGACAAAGAAAGACATTCCGGCCTCGCAACATTTCCTTATCACAACACAGCCTCATTCAACAACACCAACAACATATTATATTGTCATTTTTATGAAGACCGTTTGCCTTTGATGATTGCAACACACTCAGACGTACTCAAATAAACAGTAGAAGAAAGGATGAGACAGGTTGCAGTTTTTGAAGAGCAAAGCCATGATGTGGTATATGATGCATGGATAAGCAGCTGTCTGGAATGACTGGATGTAATGCAGTTACATTGCCAAGTAATCCATGCAATGTTATCAACAGAGCACACATACAAACCAAAATCCCTTATTCTAACTCTTTTATCCTATGGTTGGAGTAAAATGGCCATGTTTTTTTTTAGCTCCAGCAAAACTAATGCATTTTGACCCAGTTTCATGTCATGCCGGAATCAATCAAATGCTTTCCATTTCCTCTCCATTTCAAAAAGACACATCATTGTACACATAGTCCCCCCCCCCCCCCCCCCTCATTTTACTTCATTATTTTTGCTGAGGGAATCATTGAGGGGAAAAAAATCACTTTCTCTAATGTTTCTCCTGCTTTTCAGATTTTACATTTGAGAAAAAGACCTCAGTAATACATTGTCTTCTCAAACAATGTCTCAGACTGTTCTCAGATATTACAAAATACCAAGTCTGCAATCAAAAGTCACATTTTTGTATAGATTTTTAATATGAGATGAAACATTTTTAGTCGAATTTATCAAAAGGTTAAGTTATCCACATTTATTTTATAACTTTATTGCTCATATTGTATGTTGACACTTGTCTCATTTGTGTCTATTTTTTCTTTTAAAATTTTAAGGGGAAACATGGACAAATGCTTCATTGAAACAATACCAAGTTATGAAAGAGCAATAAAGCTTTCCTCTGGCTTTATATACATAAATATCATGCAACATAGCATGATAATTATAAAATGGCTCTTTGTTTGTTCTATAGGATAAATGAATCGTTGCCTGTCAGGTTCAGCATATGTGTAGGTAGATATCAAGATGACATTTTTAGTAAAGAACACCAGAACAACCTAAGAAGTTTAAAAGGTGAATCAGGTGGACAAAACTGGCAGTTTCAGATCATGACTCGAACCTCTTGTGTTTAGTGCAAAATAACGTCCCAAAATAACGTTCCACGCATTCAAATGAGGACCAAACAAGCGCGTTTTAAAGCAGTGATGACAGAGGATTTAATCCGTGACGCGGGCTCGCGCGCATCAAAAGAATCGCGCGCAATTGCGCGTGGGCTCCGCTCTTTATGGCACGAGCCGTACAGGTATAAAACCAGGCGACGCACGACTCAGAATGCAGAAAATTGGAGAAGTCGAGACCCACCGAGCAAGAAGTGAAATCAAGACCTCATTCAAGGAAGTGTAAGTGTATGATTTATATTATGCGTTTACATTATATGGAAGCTTTATTTTATTAAAAGTTTATTTCTTTTAGAAAGTAATTAAATGTAGTTGTTGTTAAATATCTTTATTAGGCTAGCATTATTAAATATCAAGTGTTATTATACTATAAACCTATTTAATTTCTAGTTTAATGCAGACCACAATGCAGCCCAGACGTCTTCTGGATGTGTTAAGATTTGTGATTATATTAGTTACTTATTAAAACATTATATTACGTATTAGCACAAACACTTTTGCTTTGTTTGATCTCAGATGCATCCAAACATGAAAATGTGGATCGGTTGGGCAGCGTGCGCCTTCCTCTTGTTCGCCTGCTTGGGAACTCTTACGGAAGGGTATCCAACAAAACCCGACAACCCGGGAGAGGACGCACCTGCGGAGGAGCTCGCCAAGTATTATTCTGCATTAAGACACTACATCAACCTAATAACAAGGCAGAGGTGAGCTCCTCTTTATCTCTAATAGCCTACTCTTTAAAAGAATTGTTTCAAATTCTTTCTCAAGTTGTTCCTTTTCTTTCTTCTCACAACATTACTCTCAATTTATTATCGACAAAAGTTCATATTTAGCCTGTTTCTGCAGTTTTAGCGGTTTAAAAACACCAAAATAGGCTCTACAGCAACTGGGGATTGGAAAACTATAGTCCAGTTTCTTTCACTGTATTAATCCACAGATAAAACCCCGCTGACTTTCTAATTGACTGCGCACAGCGCTTTAAATGTGTTTCTTTGCTGTTATGACAGCGGGATGTGGTTTTGTACTTACAAAAATGTATTGCTGAATGCCTTTCGTTAATTATTGAAGAGACGAAATACACCGTTTTGACAGCGAGCGAAGTATTAAAAAAGAAATACTAAGGAATGGTTACAAATGAGATTCAATTCCTCCGGATATTTTTTTTCCCCTTCAGCCTGAGGGAAAATAGATTAGTGGAAATGGAAATGAGGCACTTCATTCAAAGCGTATCCTCGTCTAGGAGTTGTGGGAAACAACTGAAAATGGACATTGGGATATATGTGATCTACGGTGGGATCAGAGATGTATATTGTTTCTCATATTAGTATAAATGAGCTCATGTTTGAGTTTAACTTTCAAAGTTTAGGTACAAGAGTTCTTTACAGTCAGTTAGTGCGTATATTTTTCACCACGGTAAGCTAAGAAATCTCGAAGCAGCCTAAGTTAATGTTTAACAAACGTTTGAGGGGGCGCCAAAAGACAAAATTATTTTACAAAAGTTGCCTCCACTTATAAGTACTGTATAATACTTACACTGGTGTGATTTTGAGGTCTTTGTTCTGCTTGACAGGTACGGCAAAAGGTCCAGCGCTGACACCTTAATATCAGACCTTCTGATTGGTGAAACAGAGTCCCACCCCCAGACCAGGTAAGGTTTATAAACCGATTTTAGACAGCTTATGATTGATTGATTATTCCTTTATAACAATATTACAATCATAATTATAGTGTTTTATTCACCATTCTTAACATCAGTTGGAACAGTTCTTAAAGTTAAGACGTTAAGAATTTCTGGCTGTTTATCCACAGATATGAGGACCATTTGGTGTGGTGATCTCAGCAATTGTGTTAACGCAGTCATGTCCATGTGTCATCCTGTTATACAGTCACCAAATCTCATCAAATTGAAATCTTCTGTTTCATCAAGATCAGCAACTTGCTGTGAAGTACCACAGCCATAATCAGGATAGTGAAAACACTGCAGAACATTCAAATAACACATCAAATCCTTATGTCTGTACATGTCTATGTGAAATGCATACATATGGTTGCCTTGTTGACATGTGCTGTCACTCACTGAAGGTCAGTCAGCCATTCAACAAGACAATTGTACAGAGACTTACTGTGTGTATTCGTGTTGTGTCCATTGTAAACCCAAATATAAAAAGAGAACATTACTAACTGTACAGTATAACAGTGCTAATAAAGGTCACTATATTTGAAAGAGTCGTCTTTGTTTCCTGTGTTTTGCTTTCAATAAAAACATCTCAGTCAAGTTCAAGAATACTCAAAGCTTAATGCTATGTTTCCTGTTTCTAATTTAATTGAGTTAATTGAATTTTGTTCAATTTTGAATTGCAATAAATGGCCTGTTGGTCAAATACTTTTTCTAGATTCTTTCGGCCGTCAGGTAATTGTAGCTAAGCATTGCAGATGTTGAATAAGGGTTAAATCGCATCAGACATATTCCTAAGTTAAAAACAAAATGTGGAACCCATGAAACACATTATATACAAATACAAAAATTATTGATCAGGATGTTATCTTTATAAATTAGAAAAAGTCCTAAAAAATATATAATAAAATTAACAATGTAAAAAGCATTTACATTCATCATGAAGGTGACGAAAATGTGACGTTCAAAGCATAAAAAATGTAGGAGCTGATCCACATCATATGCAAATGTTTGCTTTTCATGGCTTCAATGTTTTATTGTCTTCTTCAATGTTTTATTATCTTCAGGTTTGTCTTGTCACGTATATCTCCTGGGTCTTTCCCTAGTGGCCACTTTATGTCATTTACTTTTTGTCTAGGTCATGTATTCCAGTTGTTTTTGATTTCCTGTTTTCTGTTATTCACACTTCACCTGCCCTTTGTGTCCGAAATTGCGTACTCTTAAGAGTATAGTCTCTATCATGTGTAGAAGGATCTGGATGCAGTATCCACCATGTTGCCATTGCCACACAACCTACAACATTAGCCACAATGGCTGTTCCTCGGCATTTATGAATATGTCAAAATCTCTTCCATGGGGTCGATTGCAGTGTTAGGACTGTCCCACTGTCCCAGTGCACTGAAATGTAAAACAGTCACGATGCATAATGGAATATTATTATACTGCTTACTATGCAGTAATATTCATTGCATACCTTTACTATTTAAAAGCAGTATGTGAAACATTGTACATAATAATAATTAAAAAAAAAAAAAAATAGCAGTATGTTATATTGTCAAATGACCTCATTACATTGAATGCTTAATTGTGAGTGGTGTCCAGTTGCATACGGCATATTTGGGCAAATAGGTCATCCAGGTATTCCATGCATTGAATACAAAATTTGCATACTATACACAGTACGTACTAAAGAAATAGTACAAGTAGTATGTTAGTTCAATTCTAGACATATCTAGGTCTATTTGTCACTATTTTCCCTTGTTATTACTAATGTACTAATTATAAGTACATGTTCCCAACTGTGGTACTTAAGTACACTTAATATAAAATTGCACTAATATAATTGCACTAATACACTAACTCTTAAATTGATTTTAAGTGTAGTCAGATAAAGTAAACAAAATATTGTAATGTGTTTTATATGTGCATTACTTAAAAGTTTTATGCTTTACATAAAATTTTAGTGGATTTTTATATATACTGCCACTAAGTTCTATTTAAATAGATTTTCATGAAAAATAAAATATGCAGGTTAAATGTGTACTAAAATTCACAATTTAACACTAAGGATACTTTTAGCATAAAGTACTTTAAATGCTATATTTTATATATTTTAATGTTGGAAAAAAGTGCTAATGACATACTAATAGTGTACTTGATTGTACATGTCATGGTTCGTGGGTTCACTGGTCCACTCTGGCTGCATCTGAAAACTAGCTGACTATCAGGCAATGACTTGTAAGGCAGTATTTGCGCATGAAGTTACCTCACAAAACTGATTTTGGACAGACTTCTGAGGCAGCATAACAGTTTAATGATCTAAAGCAAAATAGCGCGAGCTTTGGTGAAAACAAAACAAATATTTAATTACTACAGTAGTAATTAGGAAGTGAAGCTAACACTGAATTTGGACGTGGCTTGATACCTTCCTACCTTGAAATGTGTCCTCCGAAGGCAGCATTTTCCAGTTTTTGGACTCAGCCTCTGTCTCTCTGCGAATGTGTGTTGCTGCTGATGAGCTGATCAGCGTCAGCTGGGGCAGCCAGTACACAAGGGCAGCCAGTATTAACGTCTGGATCTGTGCAAAGCAGAATCATCAGACTAGGTAAGCAAGCAAGGACAATAGTGAAAAATGGCAGATGGAGCAATAATAACTGACATGATCCATGATTACATGATATATTTAGCGATATTTTTAAATTGTCTTTCTAAATGTTTCGTTAGCATGTTGCTAATGTACTGTTAAATGTGGTTAAAGTTACCATCGTTTATTACTGTATTCGGGGAGACAAGAGCCATTGCTATTTTCATTTTTAAACACTTGCAGTCTGTATAATGCATAAACACAACTTCATTCTTTATAAATCTCTCCAACAGTGTGTAATGTTAGCTTTAGCCACGCAGCATAGCCTCAAACTCATTCAGAATCAATGTAAACAATATAACAGTATACAATACTCCGACGCATGCATGACGAACACTTTGTAAAGATCCATTTTGAGGGTTATATTAGCTGTGTAAACTTTGTTATGGCACTGTTTAAGGCAAGCGCGAGCTCTGTGGGCGGAGAGCACAGGATTTAAAGGGGCCGCGCAGCCTGAATCGCTGCATAGTTAATGATGCCCCAAAATAGGCAGATCAAAAAATTAATTAAAAAAAATCTATGGGGTATTTTGAGCTGAAACTTCACAGACACATTCAGGGGACACCTTAGACTTATATTACATCTTTTGAAAAGACGTTCTACGGCACCTTTAATAAACTGTTATTTGCTGCATTAGCAATTGAATCCTCATTTCACATGACAGTACTATTTAAAGACACCATAAACATGTAAAGGGAATATTAACATAGTTACAATACATTTGAAATGAATTATTTAATGTATAAAAATATGTGGGCAATACATTATAAATACATTTTGTGTATATTCATTTTGTATATAAACAATTCATAAGTGTATTTTCTATGTCTGATGAATATATTAAAGGGATAGTTCACCCAAAAATGAAAATTTGATGTTTTCATCAAATGTTTCTGCATTCATCACTCGATTCGTTTGGTCTGATCGCGCTCTGACAGCGGCAGTGATGTCTCGCGCATATACTTCAATGAGAGCGAGACATCACTGCCGTTGTCAGAGCGCGATCAGACCAAACGAATTGAGTGATGAATGCCGTTGGACATAGTGGTGTATTAGAGGTAAAAAAATGATATAAATACTGTTCGGTTTCTCGCACAAACCGATCGTTTCGTGTCTTAGGACATCAATGTGTCGTCACGAGCCGCAGGGTTTAATTTGGATTTGTCTGTCGTGTTTTATTTACTCTTATAGTCCAAGTTCCCGCTGACTTGCATTATACCACTGACAGACAGCAGCGGTTGGAGTTAAAAATCATCATTTGTGTTTTACTGAAGATACAAAGACACCTACATCTTGGATGCTCTGGGGGTAAGCAGATAAACATCACATTTTCATTTTTGGGTGAACTATCCCTTTAAAAGTGTATGAAAGATGGGTTCAAGTGTACTACAAGTGGTAACTAAATAATTTTTTTAAAATGCAGAGATAGTATATTAAAAACACTTTTAATTCATATTCATGGTATCTCAAAATAGTACAGTTGAGTGCACTTAGATGTTTTTAAGATTACCTTAAGAAGTACTAAAGAAGATTTTTTAGTATATTAAGTACAAAATTAGTGAACGAAAACAGAGCACTTTAAGTACATTATGGAAGTGTACTAAGTGTAATGAAATAAAGTGTATATTAGAGCACTTTTTTCACCTGGCACCTGGGGTATATTGCTAGTTATAATAAAAACATGGATTCAACTGTTCAGAGTGGGCTGTATCATCTGCTCGTAGTGACCCAAAGAGGAGGAACGGTAGCCTACTTTTAGTGGTGTACTTGTCACTGACAGGACATGCTAAAAAATAACAGTTTACAACGTTCACATTTAAAAGCGTTTGTCCATATCCCTAAAGAAATACTACTCTATTGACGCATTCACTGATGCCAGGGGTGCAAGTACCTTCTCTAGATGCTTCTCACCTGCAACAGAGGAACCGTCAGACATTTAACAACACAGACTAGTAGATTAGAGGAAACAGCAAAAACATTTTGTAGAAAGTGCGCCCTCTTGTGTATGTTTGAGCATCCCGTATCTTGCTTGTCAATTTCTTAAAGCTTATAGTCTTGCTAATTTTTTGTACATGATTTACTCGAAATTATATATTATAATAGGTATAACTATTATAGGTATAAAACCCCTCAAATAAAAGTTAATGCTAAAGAGATAAAGAGCTCTCTATGGTAGCTTACAATTTCCATATTAAATACAATGCAAATTGTATGGGAAAACAATCGTTTGTAGTCAAGATATTTTAGTCATTTACTAATATGGTTTTTATTGTTAAAAGTCATTCAAATATGTTTACCCACAAAGGTAAACTCTGTTCATTTTTATCTAAATAAGACATACACCCACACGCACTGCTAAGCCTTCTCCTTTTAATCAATGTAACCACCAGCATTTTCTAAGTGTGGGTATCTGCAGGTTGGAGTAATGTGCGTAACTAAGAGTAAGGGCGTGTAGAAAAGCCGAAAGGTCTTTGGTCGCGAAAGCTGCCTGTGTGGGGTAGGGTTAAAGGGTTAGTTCACCCAAAAATTTAAATTCTGTCATTAATTACTCACCCTCATGGCGTTCCACACCCGTAAGACCTTCATTAATCTTTAGAACGCAAATTAAGATATTTTTTGTTGAAATCCGATGGCTCAGTGAGGCCTCATTGGGAGCAATGACATTTCCTTTCTCAAGATCCATAAAGGTACTAAAAACATATTTAAATCAGTTCATGTGAGTACAGTGGTTTATGCTTCGGAGCATAAAGAATCAGCGTGTTGAATCAGTGGTTCGGAGCGCCAAAGTCACGTGATTTCAGCAGTTTGGCGGTTTGACATGCGATCCGAATCATGATTCGACACATAAGAATCATAACACTCCGAAGCTTCCTGAAGCAGTTTGAAATCGGCCATCACTAAATAAGTCGTTATCTTGTTTTTTTGGCGCACCAAAAATATTCTCGTTGCTTTATAATATTAATATTGAACCACTGTACTCACATGAACTGATTTAAATATGTTTTTAGTACATTAATGGATCTTCAGAGAGGAAATGTCATTGCTGGCTATGGAGGCTACACTGAGCCATCGGATTTCAACAAAAATATCTTAATTTGTGTTCCGAAGATTAACAAAGGTTTTACGGGTGTGGAACGTCATGAGGGTGAGTAATAAATGACATTATTTTCATTTTTGGGTGAACTAACCCTTTAAGGCAAGGGTGTCCAAACTCTATCCTGGAGAGCCTCTGTCCTGCAGAGTTTAGCTTCTGTTTGCCTTAACACTCCTGTGTGGAAGTTTCTAGTAGCCTATGCCTAGTAAGACATTATTTAGCTGGATCATTCAGGTGTGTTTAATTGGGGTTGAAGGACAGTGGCCCTCCAGGAGCAGGATTGGACACCCTTGGGTTAGGGGTAGTTTCTGTTGTAGCAATTTACCTTTTGATACGAACATTACTCCGACCTGCTGATACCCCTGTCTCGCATAATCTGCCACGAGAGGGCGAGACGTAAACCCAGAGCGCGTTCTGATTAGTCCATGCGCATAAACGTCACTCGAAAGGCGAGGCTTAGCGTTTGATTGGCATTGTGTGTGTCCGAATAGTTAACCACGGGACCCACGACCACTGAAAGCTTTGAATATCTGACCGGGACGACTGGAGAGGACTCGGAATAACCTAGGTGAGTGCAGAGATTATATTATTTGCGAAGTGCGGATCGGAGCAAGTTGTGTTTCATTTAAAAGTAACATTGCATGTGCTGGAGAGAGACACTTTTGGGTAGAAATGACTTTGCCTTCGGAAGTCCAGCCCCCCAGCTGTCCTTTTTAGTGTGTGCGTGAATTGTGCGTGTTGTATGTGCACGCGCATTGTGTGTGAGTGTTTTGGAGAGGACCAGGTTCGGTCACTGGTGGAGGATCAGTGACTTGAGAGAATGTCCTTCTCATCTGTCCAGTGTCCCGTCATGGTTCAGGTGGAACAGGTTAAGTCTGCTTTGGGCTTTGAACAAAAAAACAAAAATGGCCGCGCGTGTGAAAACATCTACAACAAATATAGTTTGTAAATGCATATTATAGATATTCTTTTGAAAGTAATAGATTTCGTTCGCCTTGTTCTGCTGATATTGATCTGTTTCTGCTCATCTGATGGTCTCGTTCATGGACTGAACGTCCCGCTCTGCAGTTTTGATGGAGCGGAGCTTGAGAAAATGTCCTTTGGGAATGAAACATGGTTAAAAAGGCATGTGTCATGCAACTTCTTCAATCTTAATCGAATATATTTGCGATTGTCTTTTTGACTGTGTATGTGAAACAAGACTTTGTATTCTGTAGGAAGAGGAAACGGTGGATGTCCTTGCGCATTTGAGTTTCTTTCGGCCTTAATTGTGTCGTTTTAAGGACTGCTGTCGGTCGTAAATGGTTCTACTGAGCAAAAACCGCAAAATGTGTGTACAGTCTGGTAACTTGGGGTGTAAAATATCTCGCTAGTTCATAATTACGCAGTGTCCTACTCCCACCCGAACACTGGACATCTGCCCGTGTAAACATTTCCTGGGAAGTGACCGGGGAATCCCTCTACGTCATTTCGCAGAAGACTTGGGGTTCCAAATGGGCGTGGCTTTAATTACCTGTCAATATCAGAAAACTTCAGAGCAAGACTTAAACTAGTCTTTATTATTTTTCACCCCCTCCACATTTTTTTTTAAATTTAAATAATCAGTTTAATAAAGTATTTTGATTTTTTTCACCCATTTCAAACTGTTGACAGTTCATACATTTTACCTAATAAATACTTATCTGTTTATAGTAGAATCTTGTCTTTGGCATTTTATTTCTGCCATATAAATTATTTCAAGTCCTTAATGATAATCAGTGTTGTGTTATAAATGTAATTTATATGTTATAAATGTATTATTTATAAATTAACTTCTACATCCACAAATAAAAATATACTGATTGTTAGTCCCTCTTCACAGTTTTTATGAAAAAAAAAAAAAATTTAACCTCACTTAGACACAATATCAAATGTCAACAACATGTACAATCAAACATCTGACATTTGCTTTATCATCCACTTTTATTACTTTAACTGATATCTAGTCTTAAGTTGTTTTTTGTCTCCCCCAACAAATTCTTTACAATACTTTGATTACTATTTTACTTAGCAGGCTATAATATGCGATTAAAACTTTTTTACAAAACTTTTTATTATTATTATTTTTTTTACATAATATCTGCCCTCAACCCAATAGGAAAAAGTATATTGCATTAAAAATATGAAGCATGAATAACACAAATGAAAGTGATATTATTTTTAATAGAATGATCTTAACATGACAATACCATGATGATGAGAATTGTTGTTGTTGCCTTTCATTATTTGTTTTGCTGTAACACTTGGCACAATCAGCGTAATCCTCTTATTTGCAGGGCACTTCATCATGCAAACTGACCTACATATTTATGCGAGTGTATGTGTGTGTGTAGCGAGGGGGGTTTGCAATGTGCCGTACCCTTTGTTCAGAGACAAGCGTGTGTGTGCTCCATCAAGTTCACTAATTATCAAGCAGTGAGACGTCAGCAGCACATGCTGTGGGATGGACATTAGGCTCTTGGCATATCCAGTCCCTCTTTATAAGAACCGATCCACAGAGGCATTCAGTGGCTGGTGTACGCAAACTTTAATGGATGTATATCCTTGCTAAATTAGAAAAATATGATGTGTTTTATGATGGTGTCTTTTGGCGTTCTTATTTTGAGGCTCACTGTATTTTCTGGACACATTTTGGCTGAATCCGAAATGGCCCCCTATACCTTCATTCACTATTCCCTACATTAGTCCACTAATACAGTCTACTTGAAGGAGTGAATGAAAATGAGTGAGTGAATTCTGGAAGGGCTGCCGCTTTTGCATAGTTTGTGCTTGCTGTTTAACTTGAAATTTAATAATCACTTCACTTAATAATTTAATAATCACTTCACTTGAAATTTGCCTTTTTATGACTTTTTGGCTGTTTTTGCTCTCGTAATAACATGTAAAGAAAATCTACAGTTATAGCACATAGATTCACTGCAGCTTGCAGAATTACACAGTCCCTTGAGAATCCATAGAATCCATCTTAATTCAACATGTATGTTGTTCGCCTATTTTTATCTGTCATGTAATATGCATAGCACACTCTCTAACTTCTTCACTTGAAATGAAAATGCCTAGAGTCTTAGAAGTAAAGGTTCTGCATTGAACCTTAAAGGGGTTACTGTCAGGCACTTCATATATAGAACCTTTTAGGGGTTCTCATCATAAGATCATTTTATGGATTTTGTTTTAATTAATTAATTTTGCTTGAATTAATTTTTGTATATTGTTAAAAGTTTATGAATTAAACAGCTTGGAAACAATATATCACTACAAAAAATAGAAGTAACCTTTAAAACATGAAAATATTATGCAATCATTTAAAGGGTTAGTCAGGGTTGGGCAAAAATACATCAAAATGTATTTTAAAATAGAATACTAAATACCTTAATTTTAAGCGTATCAAAATACAGCAGCCACACCATGTATCAAAATAAACTACTGTATTTTTGTATTTTAAAAATACTAAAAAATACTTTTACAAGGGAGCATGAAATTTCTTCGCAAACCATCCATCAATTGGCCTAAATGATCGATCCCTTCATCATTACACTGACTCAGCTGTGTTAAAATTGCTTTTAACCAGGACACGGATCGTGTCCATGTGTCCCATCAATGACATCACACCCTTGATTTCCGTTTTATTTTGTCGAAACCATGGAAACACCAAAGACGCTTTATTAGACAGGGGAGCAACTATTTGGATACATTCATCGACAGAAAACTAATCATGTTATATAGCTCAACACAGTAAGTCTTATTGTTTAAATCTCGTTTTCTTGATTTACAGTGAGTACCATGTTTTACCATGACTAATATCGATCTAGTTTACTGCAGTTTGCAACAAGTGTCTCATAGTAGCCGCCGAGCGAACGCACAGAGTAGCACTATAACAACTTTCAACAGACAGATGTATCTAATATGATAAACAGCGCTGCTTTGTTTATCCTGCTTTGTTTATCATGCTTTGATTCCTTTCTACTGGCTGTGGACATGAAGACAACACCTCCCATGACTCCGTGAAATCAAGGCATCATCAAGCTTCGCCTTTGTTTTGAATGAGCGACCTTTAGCTGCGAAAATTTACATATTGTGGCTTTAACAGATCAAATATTCACATTGTCTGGGCAAACTACTGAGTAGGCACCAATCAGAGGCTGCGTTTTTATGATGTCATTATGTAGACTTCTTACAAAGTCAAGTCACCTTTATTTATATAGCACTTTTTACAATGTAGATTGTGTCAAAGCAGCTTTACATTGATAACTGGTATATAATTTTGGCTGCACAGCAGCTCTTAAAGAATAGTGTCAATGCAGGCAGATCAAAGCACTGTTGAATATCAGATGTCAAGTTAAATGTCAATTGTCCCCACCTAAGCAAGCCAAAGGCGACAGCGGCAAGGAACCCAAACTCGAACAGGTGACATCAGGTGGCAAACAAGTGGCAAATAGGTGTTAAAATGGAGAAAAAAAACCTTGGGAGAAACCAGGCTTAGTCGGGGAGCCAGTTCTCCTCTGGCGAACAGTGCTTTGTTGCGATTCAGGTTTCTATCATAAGTCCGATAGGATCACAACATTCAAAGTATTTATTTCAGTTCCATCCAGTTGAGGATCGTATTCATCACACCGGTATGGACGGTTGTTGAGGAGCTGTGCCACTGGTTGTCGTGTCGATGAGGCCTTCACAGTGGATGATCTAGTTGACTCAATCTCTGCTGATACTTCAGGGCTATGTTGTGGTCGTGTCAAGGCGCAGATCCTCGGTCTCACCTGGATACTTGTGTTATAGGAAGTGTTCCCGGTTTCCGGCTGACCTAATTTATGCAGCCTAATAATCCTTTAACAGATTTGAAAATATAAATTGATAATGTGTTATATGTATGCCAGGTTAAAGAGATGTGTTTTTAGTCTAGAATTAAACTGACAGTGTGTCTGCTTCCCGAACAATGCTAGGAAGATTATTCCAGAGTTTAGGTGCCAAACAGGAGAAGGATCTACTGCCTACGGTTGATTTTGAGAGTCTAGGTATTATCAGCTGACCTGAATTCTGAGATCGCAATAGACGTGAAGGACTGGGGAGCTAAACCATTTAGTGCTTTGTAAGTAATTAGCAAGATTTTAAAATCTATACAATGTTTAACAGGAAGCCAATGCAGTGTTGACAGAACTGGGCTAATATGATCATACTTCCTAGTTCTTGTAAGAACTCTAGCTGCTGCATTTTGTACGAGCTGTAGTTTATTTATCAAGTGGGATGAACAACCACCCAGTAAAGCGTTACAGTAATCTAGCCTTGAGGTTATGAACATATGAACTAACTGTTCTGCATTTTTCATTGAGAGCATATGTCGTAGTTTAGATATATTTTTAAGATGGAAGAATGCGTTTTTACAGATGCTAGAGACATGGCCTTCAAATGAAAGATTGGTATCAAAGAGCACACCCAGGTTCCTTACTGACGACGAAGACTTAACAGTGTTAGACAGTATTCTAGGTTATTATGTGAAGAAGTTTTTGGTCCAAAAATTAGAATCTCTGTTTTTTCAGAATTTAGTAACAGGAAATTACTGGTCATCCAATTTTTTATATCAGCTATACATTCCGTTAATTTTGTGAATTGGTAAGTTTCGTCAGGGCGCGAAGAAATATAGAGCTGAGTATCATCAGCATAACAGTGAAAACTAACGCCATGCTTCCTAATGATATCTCCCAAGGGTGGCATGTACAGAGTGAAAAGCAACGGTCCTAGTACTGAGCCTTGCAGTACTCCATAATGAACTTGTGATCGATATGACATCTTTTCGTTTACTACTACAAACTGATAACGTTCAGACAAGTATGACTTGAACCATGACAATGCAATTCCACTAATGCCAACATAATTTTCGAGTCTATTTAAAAGAATATTGTGATCAATAGTGTCAAATGCAGCACTAAGATCCAGTAACACTAATAGAGAGATACAACCATGATCTGATGATAAGAGCAAATCATTAGTAACTCTAATGAGAGCAGTCTCAGTACTATGGTATGGTCTAAATCCTTACTGGAAATCCTCACAGATACTATTTCTTTCTAAAAAGGTGATACTGCCTTTTCTAGTATTTTTGACAGAAAAGTGAGATTTGAGATCGGCCTGTAATTGACTAATTCTCTAGGATCAAGTTGTGGTTTTTTAATAAGAGGTTTAATAATACCCAGCTTAAAACTTTTTGGTACGTATCCTAGTGATAAAGATGGATTGACAATATTAAGAAGAGGATCTATGACCTCTGGAAGCATCTCTTTCAATAGCTTAGTCGGTAAAGGGTCTAACATACGTTGTTGATTTTGATGATTAAAAAAGTTTAGACAATTCTTCATCTCCTAAAGCAGTAAATGAATTGAATTTTTCCTCAGGGACACTACAATGCACTGTCTGACACAATACTGTAGTAGACGGTTGCATGGTTATAATTTTCTCTCTAATATTATCGATCTTGCAAGTCAAGAAGTTCATAAAGTCATTACTGCTGTGCTCTTTGGAAACATCAGAAGTTGAAGCTTTATTTCTTGTTAATTTAGCCACTGTATCAAATAAATACCTAGGGTTGTGTTTATTTTCTTCTAAAAGTTTTGAAAAATAGGCAGATCTAGTAGTTTTTAAGGCCTTTCTGTACTCAATCATTCTCTCTCTCCACGAAATGCGAAATACTTTTCACATAGTTTTGTTTTCTTCCAGCTGCGCTCACAAAGTATTTTACAGTATTTTAAAAATACAAAAATACAAAACACTAAAGTATTTTGATGCAAAATACGAAGCCGTTTTCATCAACTCTTATCAAATACAAATTACAAAATACTACTTTGTATTTGAAATACATGTATCATAAATACTGCCCATCCCTGGGGTTAGTTCACCCAAAAATGAAAATTCTGTCATTAATTACTCACCCTCATGTCGTTCCAAACCCGTAAGACCTTCGTTCATCTTCAGAACACAAATTAAGATATTTTTGATAAAATCTGATGGCTCAGTGAGGCCTGCATTGCTAGCAAGATCATTTCCTTTTTCAATGTCCAGAAAGCTACTAAAGACATATTTAAAACAGTTCATGTGAGTACAGTTGTTCAACCTTAATATTATAAAGTGATGAGAATACTTTTTGTGCGCCAAAAAACCCCCCAAATAACGACTTTATTCAACAATATCTAGTGATGGGTGATTTCAAAACACTGCTTCATGATGAAGCTTCAAAGCTTTATGAATCTTTTGTTTCAAATCAGTGGTTCAGAGCGCCAAAGTCACGTGATTTCAGTAAATGAGGCTTCGTTACGTCATAAGTGTTTCAAAATTCCAATGGTTTGTGTGTCTTTGGCAGTTTGATACGCGCTCCAAACCACTGATTCGAAACAAAAGATTCGTAACGCTTCGAAGCTTCATGAAGCAGTGTTTTGAAGTCACCCATCACTAGATATTGTTGAATAAAGTAGCTTTTGTCTTTAGTAGCTTTCTGGGCATTGAAAAAGGAAATGATCTTGCTGGCAATGCAGGCCTCACTGAGCCATCAGATTTTATCAAAAATATCTTAATTTGTGTTATGAAGATGAACGAAGGTCTAACGGTTTGGAACGACGTGAGGGTGAGTAATTAATGACTTAATTTTCATTTTTGGGTGAACTAACTCTTTAAGACATGTGAACACATATGAACAGTAGGGTTCAATAACAGTAGGGTTCTATATAGAAACCCAATTAACTTTTTTTTTTGTGAATTTTGAACACTCTTTGTCTTCTGACTTGTCTGGTATTCCCATTCGCAGTTGCCCCTCCTGACATAGAACATATTTCATGGTTTTTCACACCTGTCAATACATGAATGACTAAAGCTAAATTTATGCGTGTGATATTCAAGCAATATGAACATCATATCTTGGATATGTATGTCTTAAACATGACAGATGGCAAATACCATGCCAATAAAACGTCATCATGTATTGCTTTTATAAAGACTTAATTTTTAAACATTGCGACATGAGGAGATCAATGGAGCAGAAGCATAGAGGATTTTGCTTAACACAACAAACCAGCCAACTGCCTCCTGACCTCAAATAACAGTTCACACAATGACCCTGCTGTATCAGGATCAGGGCTGTGACAGTCTCCGTCCCAACCCAAGAAGAGAAGTGTGTGCGTGATCAGTGTTAAATTGTCTTTCTCTCTAGAGTCGGCACTTGCCTGGAGCAGTGGATGAGAAGTTTGTAGCAGCACGGGGAGGGAGTGGGAACAACATCGGCCACAAGTGAGTTGCGTGTGAGTGTATAATTTTGGAGTGTGTGTGTGTGTATGTGTGTGTTCATTCTTCCAATGTTACTTGATAGTATATGAACAGTATTAGTGAATGTGACATTGTCTTCACAGCTGGAATCTCATTGATCGGCAGCCATGATCACAGGTAGAGATGGTGAAGTGAGCAGGCGAAAGACTGAGTGTACTTTTCTGTCCTGCAACTTACTATGAGAGTACAAGTGCTTTTTAGTAAGCCAGTCCTAAAACTGCTGAAAAAAGGTTGTGGTTAGTGATTCAGGTCGGCAATAAAGAGTTTTAAGTTGAGAGATATAAAGTAAACACAAGAGATATAGTATATACAATGATAGAGATTAATAAAAAGATATAATTTTAGATATAAAACACAGTTTACTTTCTATGCATTGTCAAGTTTTGAAGATAAACCAACATGCATATTAGTCTTTGGTGCCTAGAACCTTAACTAGTGCCTAACCTACCTAACAAAGATATAAGTATGTATATGTAAGTAATGTGATAAAATAAATGAAAAGGTGTTCAAAAACATTTTTGCAAATGTTGAATATGCTGCATAACAGTTAATAGTATGTTCATTAGAGTCGCACATTTGCCAGATTTCTGATTACGGACATTCAAATGACTGACAGTGGTCATTAAAGGCACAATATGTAAGATTTTTGGATTAAAATATCCAAAAACCACTAGAACAGTGTTATATATTTTGTTGACTTGTGTACTTGCATTATCCCAGATGTTTCTAAAAATGTTTAAATCCAGAGAAACAAGCAATTTTAACTAGTGTCCCATTCCTTGTCATTGTGTTGCCTTCCGATTTCCGTTTTTATTTTGTAGAAACCATGGGAACACCAAAGAAGCTTTAATTTATTATATGTTTTATTAGACAAGGGGACAACTGTTTGGATACATTTATACACAGAAAGCTAATCATTGTTATATAGCTCAACACTGTTAGTCTCATTGTTTGAATCTAGTTTTCTCGATTTTCCTCAAGTACCATGTTTTCACTACGCCTCAGAGAAAAACACTATTTTGTCAAGTGGCTAACATAGCATAATCAGATGCAGCTTTATTTTTAGTAACAGTAAAACGTCATTTTCTCCATAATACAATACGTTTTAAAATTAACGACAACTCCCATGATTCCGCGCTCAATCTCGGCATCATCAAGCTACACATTTGTTTTGAATAGGTGACCTCTAGTGGCAAAAAATTACACATTGTGCCTTTAAAGGGATAGTTCACACAAAAATGAATATTCTGTCATTTACTCACCCTCAAGTTGTTCCAAACCTGTATGAATTTCTTTCTTCTGCTGAACACAAAAGAAGATATTTTGAAGGATGTTGGTAACCAAACAGTTGATGGAAAAGTAAATACTATGGGGCCAGTGGAGCCCATCAACTGTTTGGTTACCAACATTCTTCAAAATATCTAACTAACTATCACTATCACTACAAAATATATAACTATCACTGAAATACTTTTATAATTTTTATTAACAGTTTTAATTATTTTTTATTTTTAGATTTTCCATTTTCATTTTATTTTTAGTTAATAATTACACAGTATGTAATTTTTGTAATTTTTATTCATTGTTT
The DNA here is from genome assembly GCF_018812025.1 of Megalobrama amblycephala. Taxonomy (NCBI): domain Eukaryota; kingdom Metazoa; phylum Chordata; class Actinopteri; order Cypriniformes; family Xenocyprididae; genus Megalobrama; species Megalobrama amblycephala. Next base: position 24,587,173 of record NC_063052.1, on the reverse strand, counting down.
TTTTAGATATATAGATTTTTATTAATTAAAAAATATGTTTAATAAGTTTAATAAAACATTAAATAAAACATTTCAAGTAATTTCAAGTAAAAAATGTGTAACCCTGAATATTAGTGAAAATTTGGGAAGGTTTACATTGTATACAAAAATATATGTGTGTAACTCCATTATTTGTAGGTCAGATAAGTCCTCAGTCTTTCTCCACAGATTTAAGCCTACTAAAATATTTTTGTAGCTATTGCTAACCAAGAACAAATGTTCACTAAAAATACTTACAGTTGTTGGGAAACCAAAGCCTTCATTTCGGTTTTATTAAGTTGGTGTCTTAATTACATCTATTGGACACGGTCCAATAAAAGGCTTATAGTAGTACCACAAAGTTGCAAAGGCTCTCCGTGTGTAACTTTGAGTTAGCCTCTTAGGCTAAGCTAATACCTTACAAAGATAATGGGCTTTTTCTGCGACTGCAGATTGTACCTTAAAGCCAGTTGATGATTTGCATTTTCTTGGGATGTCAGAAGTCAGTGTCACTTGATATACTTCTTTGGAATTGTTTTCTCAAATTTATGTTCAGAAATAAATGTGTAATTAACCAAAATTTCTATTTCATTAACTAGCTAATGCTAAATTTAAGATAGCTGCTAAATTCAGCTTTGAAACTCACAGCCACTTTCCTCTTAAATGCATCATTTAAAGCACATGCAGTAAACATATGGACCCTTCCTGGAAGTATCTCACCCCTTAGGCATTATTCATCACCTTTTTTCCCGCCTCTCCAATGAGTCATTTACACACCTGATGCTCGGACGTGCCTTTTCAGCCTTGCTCTAGCAAGCTCATAATGGATTCCCTAATCCACCATGGTTGTATTGAGATTAAAATCCGGCTCAGATTTACAGAAGGCAATGCCATGAGAGGGGGGAGGAGAGGAGGGAGCTGTGGGGGAGGGGTGGCTGGATTAGGGACAGAGCGTATCCTCTTACGGCACAGCTGTGCAAGAGAGTGGCTGTCATTGCTGAATGCCTCTACAAACTGACCTCAGATCAGACTACGCCACTATATCAGTTTTGAACAGAGAAGGCGATTATTTTAGACCAGCCATTTGAATGAGCATGACTATTTGAAACTTATCTGAGGTTTATATATATATATATATATATATATATATATATATATATATATATATATATATATATATAGTTGTATATACAAAATATATTTTGTAAAATATGTAACAAAAATTTTATTATAACAGTCAGTTTAAATCAGACGTCACTAACCAGTGGATCACAGTTGACCCAAGATGTATTCCATGCAGATCGCACATTATTTTCCATGCATTCTCGTAACATTAGTATAAACATGTTTTTGCACCCACACATTTACTATTACCCACACATTTTTTATGCTTTATTATTATTGTTATTATTTTATTATTTCTTTATCTTAAATTATTATTTCTTTATTTTTTTTCTTTTGGTGGGAAGGAAATGTTTTAGTCTCTTGGAACTTGAATTGGATACCATTGTTAGATAATTTAGAAACTGAATGTCCAGTGTTTCCAGATTTAACTCTAATAAGCACTCAAAAAGCACATACTGTATACATAAAATAATATTTATTTAAAATGAGTATTTGATAAACATTTCTTTTATAATTTACAAAATATTAATATTATTATTACATTTATAAATAATAATGTTTCTTTATCTGAAATGTATAAATATATGCACTACCATTCAAAAGTTTGAGGTCAGTAGGTTTTTTTTTTTTTGAAAGAAAGTAATTAATACTTTTATTTAAAAAAGTGACAGTACAGGAATAAATTACTAATTTTAAAAAAATATAGAATATATTAAAATAGAAAAAAGTAATAATATTTCACAATATTACTGTTTTTATTGTAGGTTTGGTCAAATAAATGCAGGATCAGTTAGCATAAGAAACATCAACAAATCCTACCAACCCCCAACATTTGACCAGTAGTGAATTTTTATACATTTCAGATATAGTAGCTGAATATTTAAATGTAAATGTTAATAATTAATGCCAGTGATTGATAATGGCACCTGAGGAAACCAACTTGGCTCATTCCTAATGCAGTGTGCATGATGTATTTCAAAATTAGGGGGTTATTGCTTAAATTACCACCATGGTTGGAATTCTTGGTCATGAAATGAGAGTTGTGAACTGAAGATTATTGTGTAATTGCTGTCAGAGTAAATCTAAGTAAGCTGCTGTTAATACATCCAGCAAGCTAATGCATTTGACCCCGACTGACATTAATAAATGATTAAATTCAAGCATAAAACATTATACAATTGATACATGCACTCTAAAAAATGCTGGGTTAAAAAAACAACCCAAGTTGGGTTGAAAATGGAAATGCAAACCCAGCGATTGGGTTGTTTTAACTCAACTATTGTTTAAAAATTACTATATGGCTGGTTTAAAATGAACACAAAAAATTGGAAATTAAAAACCAGACACATAATAACTAGAGCCAACAATAATAATAACAAAAGGTGAACATTTATTAATAATCAATTTAATAAATGTTTATTGTTTAATTATCATTAAACTTATTAATAAATGTTCATTCATTAAACATATTAAAGGGGTCATATAATGCCACTTTTACAAGATGTAAAATAAGTCTTTGATGTCCCCAGAGTGTGTATGTTAAGTTTTAGGTCAAAATACCCCAGAGATAATTTTTTATAGCATGTTAAATTTGTCAGTTTTTGTGCGTGTCCCTTTTAAATGCAATAGAGTGCCCCAGGGATGACGCGTTTTTGTAGGCAAAACCCGGAAGCGAGTTAGCATTTTAGGACTTCCAGTTCCAACGCCGTCAAGTCTATGGGTTTTTTGAATGGGTTTTTGCTAAATCGCCTGAAATAAGGTCTGTGGTTAACAAAGCCTCTAAATACTTTCACGTTTTGATGTATGACATAAAACACACCAGTTATAACCCACTTGTGATTTTTTTAAACTTATACTGTGTCTTAAAATCGGCGGTTGCTAACAAATTGCTAAAAGGGACTACTTCCTTTGGCGGGGACTTTAGACGTCATCATTAAAAACGGGACATTTGGACAGCATTTCTCATGAAAAAGTGGATAAGTATTAATAACAGCGCAGATCATAATCAGTGAGCATGTTTTTAAATAGAGTTGTTTTCTAAATAAAGTTTGAGGAAGCTTGGTGGTGACGACATTGATCCGCGACCATTGTGTGCTGTAGTCCGTTTATAGCCTACTGTTAGCCTTTTATATCTGACAACTTTATTTAGGCTTCAAAATCTATAAATGTTGTGTTAACTTGTAAAGATTATCTTGATAGACAAAACGTGTAAGTGTCATAACCCTTTGTTAAACACCGAGCTTATTTTCTGCGATTTTCCAAAAGTCTATGGGAAAAATGCATAGGCTTTCAACCGAGGGAACCCGTGCGCCGCTAACTTCCGGGTTGGCCTACAAAAACGCATCATCCCTGGGGCACTCTATTGAGCTGCTGCTCTCAAGAAGGGTGCGGAGTTTCAAGAGCTCATGTTAGCAACGGCGATTACCTCAGACTCACTGAAGATGTCAGAAACTGTTCAGACTTTTATGTTCAAAACGGAGTCCGACAATGAGAGAGAGATTCAAGAAGAAGTGACAATGTAGAATGCAACAGGACGTTTTTGAATGGTTAGATGATGAATTTATGTAGCTGATGTGGAGTTAAAGTCGATAAAAGTCATTGATTAGCATATTCTGTCATGATAATCATGTGGGAACTGTTGTAAGATGCCTACAGAGCCAGAGAATATATGCTGCATGAAGACAGAACAGATATAGTTTAGTTTAATTACGGTTATAACTTGTCATGTTGTCATTTTGCTTTTATGACATGCTATTGCATTTGTGTTACATACTGTATTACAATAACCCTATATTGTGTGTTCTCGGGGGCAGGGTTTATGTAAATTTTAGGGTTAGTGATGTCACCAACCCGGGAAGAAGCTTGTTGTAGTCCTTAAAAAGAATTCTTTAAAAGAAAATATCTCCCTTTGCTTTGAACTTTGAGCATCATAACTTTGCAGATGTTGTTTATGCTCTAACAGCAACATTACACACTAACTAAAGTTAAAAAAGTGAAATCATAATCAACCACCCCTTTAATAAATGTTAATTTCCAACATATTTTGAGTTCATTTTAAGCAAGCAATACAGTAATTTTTAAATAGTTGAGTTAAATAAACTACCCAACAGGTTGGGCAAACATTTCACCCAACCGCTGGGTTAAAACAACCCATTTTAACCCAACCACTGGGTTAAAACAACCCAGTTGCTGGGTTTGTCCATTTTTAACCCAACTTGGCTTGTTTTTAACCCAGCATTTTTTAGAGTGTACATTCAAAGCTTTGTGTATCTGACCATTTGGAGAATATGAGCAAACTCTGGTCTCAAACATGTCTGTCCAGAGTGTGACATAGAAACTGTGAACATCCACAAAAAGAATTGTTGGTTTAACTTAAAAAAGTAAGTTACCTGGTTGCCTTAAAATTTTGAGTTCATTGAAATTAAAAATTTGAGTTAATACAATGAAGGCGATTGATTTAATCAACAGAAACTCAAAATATTATGTTATCTGAACCACATTAATCATTGAAGTTGATTTGACAAAAGAAAAAATGTTGTGAGAACAAATCATGAAAATAATTTTTACAGTGCATCATATATAGACCATTCAGTCTTGTGTAAAAGTGTTGAGTGTACTGCTGTATATAATGGAAACCACAGAATTGCAAGTTCACAATTTCACTCATGCATTTCCGGCGAAAGCCCAGGCATGAACACCATGGATTTGAAGTACATTTATGACCAGGACTGGGACAAAGAGACTGAGACTTGGAGAAAAATCAGCGGGAGACATGTTCAATGAGGGTGGGCGAATCTCGCGTTGGCCCCACAGACCCCTGGTTGCTGAGCTTATATAAGGACACTTATGTAAGATCCACTGGGGGGCTTAACTGGGCAATGGGCTGTCTCTGATGTGAGGGGGTGGAGTCTGAAACAGCAGGAGAGGATTGTGGGATTAGATGTTTGCAGGGAGGGCTGTATGTGTGTTTAAGTGAAGCGCTAGTAAGAGGATCTGTGTATGTGTATGAATGTTTATGTGTGTCCACATCTGTGTTTGGCAGACGTCTGGAAGGCTCTCTATCCTTTCTTTGTTTGGATGTCTCTCTGCCTCTTTTTCTGCCTTACTTTTTTCACTCTTCTACCTCCTGCCTGCTTTTTTATAGAGTCAGAGGAGTTTCTGTCTAGGTTTTTATTTTATCAGTCATTTTGTTTTTATTGGCAGAAGCAAGTCAGCATTTGTGCAGTTTTGGTACAGAGCAGAAGTCAGGAATGATTCTTACTTTGGGCGAAACGTTCTCAAACGGAGCAGGTTCTAACTCGGATGCCGGGGACATTGGAGAAACTGGGGAGGGGGCGTCTGAACTTTCTGAGAGCGCGGAGACTTCTGGAGGTTAGAGATCTTCATGTTTTTCATACCGTCTGTAATTATATGTTCAAATATGAATGGCATTTCTTGGCTCTTAGAAGAGGGGTGTAAAATATTCTGAACAAACCAAAAGAGAACGTGTGTGTGTTGCCAGGTTGTGTGAAAGCGTGCCCATCAGAGCATGTGTAAAGCGTAGGTTTGACAGCTGCGTTGTTTTATTTTTGTTTATTTATGTTTTATTAAATCATGATAGGAAAATCATGAAGAACTTGAATAAGAGGGTGAGAAAGGGTCTCTTTCAAAACTTGAGATGGAGAATGAGAAAAATGCAATGTAAAAGTTACAAGATCCAGTCAGCACAGAAACATTCATTTGTTGTCTATCTTGAAATAGCCAGATTTTAATGATCTGGAATTTGACAGTTTTGTTTATATCATTGAAATAACTAGACTGATAATTAATGAACCTAAATGAGTCACTGTTTGCTATAAGAAATTGACACACTGTCAGTTAAGTTATTGAAGAATATTATTATATTCATTATAGTAAGTATAATAACAATAATATTAAATTTGGTGCATTTTATAATTATAATTATTTTAAGTACTTAAGTATGTATTTTTATCAGCCAATCCTTCATGGCCTATAAGAAATATCATTGTTGTTTTTTTAACTTTGTTTTTTTTTTTTTTTTCATTGGGAATTAAAAAAAAAAACATTCATTTGCAAGATTATTGACTTTTCCCATATTATTCAAACATATGATTTGGTCAAATTATTTTCACAAAGAATATATTTTGATAAAACATGCTATTTTTGAGGCCAGTGAGTATGTGTTATTGAAGCATTTTCTCGTGACATTTAGCGCTCAGTGTTTGCATGGAATTTACAGTAAATCAAATGTGTAATTAAATCTTTGGGAGTGTAATAACATTACATGCCAAAACTGCAATTTAACTGTCAAACAGAGAGCTAATGTCTCTAATTAGGTCTTTAAAATAAACCAAATTAAAACGCAGCTTACAGAATTTAACAAATATGAGAGGACGTTTTTATTAAAGGGTGTGTGTGTATGTTAGCGTTAATTGCGTGTTCTCATTTTTGAGTGTGTGTGTAACTTCATTTGTTTTATTCCCCCCTCAATTGTTTATTACTCTGTCAGTTCATCCATTATGTACCCTGTTCAGCCAAATAAGGGACGCCCCAGGGTACAATTCTCTGTGACATATTTGCAATAGAAAATAAACAGTGGCTCAGTGTCAAAGCTTGCTGATGGTTGCTTCTGGACTGCAACAGTATTGTCTGACCTGAATTAAGTGAGTGGAATTGAACCACTGAACTGATGTTAAATATTGATCTGTTGGCCTAGCCAACTGTTTCCTGATGGAGAGTAAATGTGCAAGCATACATAAGCGCTCTGTTCTGTTCTGCTGTCACGGATGGATTACACCACTGCAGGCTATGACTTGTGTAGTCATGTGACTCACTGAGTGCTTGGCCTTGCAAAATGGTTGTGTGTGTTGATGCTGAGGGAGATTTGTCAATGACTGTGTTAGTGTGTCCTCAACATCAGTATGAGTACACAAAGTAAAAAAAAAAAAAAGTATATATTTTATATACTTTTAATAATAAATATAAATATATTTTATATATTTTAATAATAAATACTTAGATAATAAATAAATACTTAAAAATGACTTAATAATAAATAATAAATATTTCAATAAATAATTATTGAAATTGTTTAAATAAATGGTTTTAATATTTGTTTTTTTTTTCAGTTTTTATTTAAATGTATTTATTATAAGTTTATAAGTATAAGTTTATTGAATAAAGAGGGTTGGGTAAGTTACTCTTTAAAAAGTAATTCATTACTTATTACATCTGCTCTTTTAAAACTGCTCTTTTAATTATTTCAAATGAATTATATAAAATTAAGAAAATAATAATTATTGAACTGACCTTGGCATTTAAATGGAGATGGTTACATTAAAAACATACATTTTAACATTAGATGTTAAGTTTTCTCCAGAATTGTTTTCATAGACTTGATTAAATTATAGATTTGATATTAGATCTATAAATTATAGATCTGAATTACAGAAAAATTAAGAGTAATCCCTTACTTTTTCAAGGGGAATGTAATTAAATTACAGCAATTAATTACATAGTAATTACATAGTAAATACACCCAACACTGGAAATAAATAATAATAAATATATATATATATACAGTCGTGCTCAAAATTATTCATACCCTTGGTAAATATGACCAAAGAAGGATGTGAAAATAAATCTGCATCATTAATACTTTTGATGTTTTATTTAAAAAATCTACAAAAATCCAACCTTTCATTGGAGAAGAGATCAGAGACCATTCCTTCATGCAGAATCTCTCCAGATCCTTCAGATTCCCAGCTCCATGTTGGTGTTTCTTCTCTTCAGTTCACTCCACTCATTTTCTTTAGGGTTCAGGTCAGGGGACTGGGACGGCCATGGCAGAAGCTTGGTTTTGTGTTCAGTGACCCATTTTTGTGTTGGTTTTGATGTTTGTTTGAAACGCCAACATGGAGCTGGGAATCTGAAAGATCTGGAGAGATTCTGCATGAAGGAATGGTCTCTGATCTCTTGTCAGGTGTTCTCCAAACTCATCAGGCATTATAGAAGAAGACTCAGAGCTGTTATCTTGGGAAAAGGAGGTTGCAAAAAGCATTGAATAAAAGGGTATGATTAATTGTGAGCAGTGTGTATTAGAGAAAAACATTTGTCTCATAATGAGATTTCCCCCCATTTAAAATTATTATTCTCCAATGAAAGGTTGGATTTTTGTAGATTTTTTAAATAAAAGATATTATTAAGTATTAATGATGCAGATTTATTTTCACAGCCTTTTTTGGTCATATTTACCAAGGGTATGAATAATTTTGAGCACGACTGTATATATAATTTTTATATATATATATATATATATATATATATATATATATATATATATATATATATATATATATATATATATATATAAATATATACACACACACACACACACATATACACATGCCTACATACATACAGGGTGTGATTTATGGGGAAAAAAACAGAGGGGGGATGTTTTGAAAAGTTTTTTTTTTTCCCCCCTTGAAAATAAATCATAAACCACAGTGGAGCTATATACTATTTTTGGCAGCTGTTACAGAAACATTTTTACAATAAATCTTCTGATTTAACCTTGAGATTTGAAGTATTAGATAGATTAGATAGCTTCATTATTTGACCACTATTTACAATGAAACTAATAATACGTAATTTCTGATTGGATTGCAAAATCAATCGGTAGTTCTTGATTTTTTTTTTTTAATAGAATAACGAGACACAAACCTCTACATTCAATCGCGTTTGCTCCCATTTATTTTTGATCACAGTGCATACACATACAGTGCAAACTTTTAGTCCAAAAGTGTGTAGGGTTTCATACTTACCGAGGTCACAAAATGTAGTTTGCTGGGGGGTTCTGGGGCATGTTCCCATGAGAACATTTAAATTTTAAGATGTTTTAAGGCCAACAAATTGGATAACAAAAGCTTTAAAATTATGTCAACAAATACATACATGCATGCACATTTTTGAGGCAGCTTTAATCACATGTTTGGTAATTACTTAATTTACAACAGAACAACAACGGTGCATGCTTGTAGTTTCTTTTGTGCTTTATTTAAGATATAATAAAGTAATTGTCTATGCAGCACGCGCTGCCGCATTTGTGCGTGCAATTCTTTAGTGCGTGCCGCGAGCACAGTATAATGGCTGATTGGACAGTCATGATCATTTTTCTGAATTTTACTGACAACATCTCATCAGACCGCAGTTCACTGTTGTTCAACTGAAGCTCCCTCGTTGTCACCTAACGTTACCTTTTCCACAGTCGTTTTCTTCACTCGGGGGGGATATTTTTTTTTTTATAATTCAGCAGAGACAGGGATACATAGACCCCCCATCCCTCCCTACAAATCGCACCCTGCATACATGTTTTATATATATATATATATATATATATATATATATATATATATATATATATATATATATATATAAAATTACTAATATATATATATATATATAAATAAAATTACTAATATATATATATATATATATATATATATATATATATATATATATATATATATATATATATAGTGTGTGTGTGTGTGCGTGTGTATATGTGTATATATATAATATATATATATATATATATATATATATATATATATATATATATATATATATATATATACATATACACATATACATAAAAAAATAACAATGTGATTTCTAAAAATTGTGTTTTTTCTTGTTTTCCAAAAACATTGAAATATGATCTGGGCAATTATGCTATGAGGCTAACGATATATATATATATATATATATATAAAATAAAAATACAGTAAAAAACAGTAATATTGTGAAATATTATTACAATTTAAAATAACTGTGTACTATTTAAATATATTTGACAAAGTAATTTATTCCTGTGATGCAAAGCTGAATTTTCAGCATCGTTACTCCAGTCTTCAGTGTCACATGATCCTTCAGAAATCATTCTAATATGCTGATTTGCTGCTCAATAAACATTTATGATTATTTTCAATGTTGAAAACAGTTGTGTACTTTTTTTTTTTTCAGGATTCCTTGATGAATAGAAAGTTCAAAAGAACAGCATTTATCTGAAATACAAAGCTTCTGTAGCATTATACACTACCGTTCAAAAGTTTGGGGTCAGTAAGAATTTTTATTTTTATTTTTTTGAAAAGAAATTAAAGAAATGAATACTTTTATTCAGCAAGGATGCATTAAATCAATCAAAAGTGGCAGTAAAGACATTTATTATGTTACAAAAGATTAGATTTCAGATAAACACTGTTCTTTTGAACTTTCTATTCATCAAATAATCCTGAAAAAAAATATTGTACACAAATATTTTGTACAATTGTACACATTAAATGTTTCTTGAGCAGCAGATCAGCATATTAGAATGATTTCTGAAGGATCATGTGACACTGAAGACTGGAGTAATGATGCTGAAAATTCAGCTTTACATCACAGGAATAAATTACTTTGTGAAATATATTCAAATAGAAAACAGTTATTTTAAATTGTAATAATATTTCACAATATTACTGTTTTTTACTGTATTTTTAATTAAATAAATGTAGCCTTGGTGAGCAGACGAAACTTCTTTTAAAAACATAAAAAATCTTAGTGGTTCCAAACTTTTGGACTGTACTGTATATATAAATATATTAGTAATTTAATTTGTAAGGTGAAGGTGGTAATAAGCTTTGGCATCGCTTTCTATTTAAACGAATTTTATAAAAGTGTTTCACTCGCTATACTATTTTACACCCAGGAAACTACCTCGGTGGATCAAATGAACACTGAAGACAAAAGAATAGCTAAACACGTACAATAAGGAGATGATAGTATTGTGGAAGGGGGTGTTATATTTCAGCCATCTGATATTGTGATGTGAAGTTTGTTTAATTTTACTGGTGAAACATTTGTCCTGTTCTCTGACCCTGGTGTGTATTACTCGGCGTGTTGCAGGGGTGTGTCTTGAGTCGTAACAGCTCTCTTTCTGTATGCGTGCAGCTATGCAGCAGGTGTTGGATAACCTGGGTGAGTTGCCTAACACCACCGGGGCTAAAGACATTGACCTCATCTTCCTCAAAGGCATCATGGAGAGTCCTATCGTCCGCTCGCTGGCCAAGGTAAAGCGCACTCAACTGCCCAGGCTTTACTCTAGCTGATTTGCATTGCTAATGAGGTTCATCTGAAAGCAAATTTAATTTGTGTCTGAACGATATGAATAATAATTGGATATTAAACTTGTGTCTGAAATACACACTCATTATCTACGCATTTAGAAAGTCATGTGGATTTGTCCGATCAAAAATGTGTCATGCCATTAAATTTGTGTTAAATTCACAGAGAGGAGCCACTAGACACTGTCAGAATTATCAGTTCATGGATTGATGAAATGATGAGATGTTTGTGTTCAGGCTCATGAGCGTTTGGAGGATGTGAAGTTGGAGGCTGTGCAGGAGAATAATGTTGAGCTTGTGACTGAGATTCTGGGTGACATCAGCGGGCTGAGCGTACGAGATGACAGTGCTGCAGAGCTCTCCAAAATCCTGCAGGAGCCCCATTTTCAGGTGCAATATTTGTAACTTGTATGTTATCTTATTTTATATTGTGCCTTCTTGTCTTGTTTAGTCTAAACTCGCACCTTCTTTTCTCTTCTCATTTTGTACTGTCTCATCTCGTATCATATTTTCTTGTACCTGTCTCATCTTATCTTGTGCGTTCTCCTCTGTTGTGATCTTGTCTCATTTAATCTTGTATCTTCTTATCTTGTCTCATCTCGTACCATCTCTTCTTGTTTCATCTCATGCCTTCTCTTCTTGTCTTATCTCATACTTTCTCTTCTTGTCTTCTCATACCCTCTCATCTCATGTCTTCTCTTCTTGTCTCATCTCATCTCTTACCCTCTCCTCTTGTTTCATCTTATCTCGTGCCTTCTCTTCTTGTCTCATCTCATCTCATGTCTTCTCTTCTTGTCTTATCTCATACTTTCTCTTCTTGTCTTCTCATACCCTCTCATCTCATATCTTCTCTTCTCGTCTCATCTCATGTCTTCTCTTCTTGTTTCATCTCATCTCATCTCTTACCCTCTCCTCTTGTTTCATCTTATCTCGTGCCTTCTCTTCTTGTCTCATCTCATGTCTTCTCTTCTTGTCTCATCTCATGTCTTCTCTTCTTGTCTCATCTCATCTCATGTCTTCTCTTCTTGTCTCCTCTTCTTGTCTCATCTCATGTCTTCTCTTCTCTTCTCTTCTTGTCTCATCTCATCTCATGTCTTCTCTTCTTGTCTCCTCTTCTTGTCTCATCTCATCTCATGTCTTCTCTTCTCTTCTTGTCTCATCTCATCTCATGTCTTCTCTTCTTGTCTCATCTCATCTCGTACCTTCTCCTCTCATTTAATCTTATCTTGTACCTTCTCATCTTGTCTCATTTAATCTCGTATCTTCTTATCTTGTCTCATCTTGTACCATCTCTTCTCATTTCATCTCATGACTTCTCTACTTGTCTCATCTCATCTCATCTCTTCTCTCATCTCATCTCATGTCTTCTCTTCTTGTCTCATATCTTCTCGTACCCTCTCCTCTCATTTCATCTTATCTTGTGCCTTCTCTTCTTGTCTCATCTCATACCCTTGTCTTCTCGTTTCATCTCATCTTGTGCGTTCTCTTCTTGTCTCATCTCATCTCGTACCCTTCTCTTCCCTTTTTGTCTCATCTCATATCTCCTCCTCTTGTCTCATTTCATGTCTTCTCTTCTTGTTTCACCTCATGTCTCTCTTCTTGTCTCATCTTGTCTCGTACCCTTCCCTTCTCTTCTCTTCTCTTCTCTTCTCTTCTCTTCTCTTCTCTTCTCTTCTCTTCTCTTCTCTTCTCTTCTCTTCTCTTCTCTTCTCTTCTCTTCTCTTCTCTTCTCTTCTATTCTCTTCTCGTTTCACCTCATGTCTCTCTTCTTGTCTTATCTCATCTTGTGCGTTCTCCTCTGTTGTGATCTTGTACCTTCTCTTCTTGTCTCATCTCATATTACCTTCTCTTTTTGTCTCATCTCATTTTGTACCTTCTCGTCTTGTCTTTTCTCGTACCTTTTTAACTTGTCTCATCTCATATCTTACCTTCTCTTTTGGTCTGAATGGTCATCTTGAACCCTCTCTTTTTTTCTCATCTCGTAACATCTTGTCTAATTTTTTGTCTTCAGTATATTTTCTCATTTTTCTACAGTATTTTGTTCTCCATTTTTTCTCTTTTTTATTTCAGTCTCTTTTGGAGGCCCATGACATGGTGGCGTCTAAGTGCTATGAAGCCCCAGCCCCTACTGAAGTGATCAATGATGCAGCTGTAAACAACGCTCTTATGCAGGCTGATGCGGTCAGGATGATTGGCATCCGCAAGAAAGCAGGAGAACCTCTGGTGTGTTTTTATGAATATAGATTTGTATATGGCCACAACACTTTTAAAATCTCATCCAGTCACAATTTCAGTAAATATCCAGTCCATATATGCATGATGATCCAACTGCGTCTATATGCGTGTCATTACTCATACTATCATTTCGCCCAGGGTGTGACCTTCCGAATGGACAAGGGTGACCTGGTAATCGCCCGCATCCTTCACGGAGGGCTGATTGACAGGCAGGGGTTGCTGCATGTGGGTGACATCATAAAGGAGGTAAATGGGAAGGATGTTGGCAATAATCCCACTGAGCTCCAGGAGATGCTCAAAGAATGTAGTGGAGGAATAACGCTGAAAATATTGCCCAGCTACAGAGATGCTCCGGCGCCACCACAGGTACACACACACACACACACACACACAAAATAATATCCATATACACCAGTGGTTCTCAACTCCAGTCCTCGGGACCCACTGCTCTGCACATTTTGTATGTCTCTCTTATATGACACACTCAATTCAGTTCATGCAGACTCTCCTAATGAGCTGATGATCTAAATCAGGTGTGTTAAATAAGGGATACATACAAAATGTGCAGAGCAGTGGGTCCCGAGGACTGGAGCTGAGAAACACTGATATACACTACTGTTAAAAAATTGGGGTCAGTAAAAATATTTTGTTTTTTAACAAGTTCGCTTGCCCATTCAGTCTGAATGGTTAATGGTAAATGTCCTTGAAGGAGGCTCGAATCCAAGGCTCAGCTTGAGCTCCGAGTTAAACCCCCCTATAACAGTACTGCGTAGAGGGAGAATAAGAGAAATAGAGGAGGAGATGGGGAGGAGGAGGCATGCTGGAAGAACTGTCGCTGGGATGACGCAGTGACTGCTGCTTATATACGCTCGTAATGATGATTGACAGGACTGAATGTTTAGGCTCCTCCCAAACCTACGTTTGGAACTACATTTAAAAAAGTCTCTTATGATCAAGGTAGCATTTATTTGATCAAAAATGCAGTAAAACAGTATTGTCAAAGTAACTGTTTTCTATTTTAATACATTTTAAATGTAATTTATTCCTGTTATGGAAGCTGAATTTTCAGTCTTTCGTGTCACACAATCCTTCAGGAATCATTTTAATATATTGATTTCTTAATATTATCAATGTTGAAAACTGTTGTGCTACTCAATATTTTTGTTTTGAAACTGAATATTTTTTTAGGATTCTTTGATGAATAGAAAGTTCATAAGAACATATTTTATTTGAAATAGAAGTATAAGTGGACATTTACTGTCGATTTTGATAAATTTAATTCATCCTTGCCAAGTATCAATTTCTTAAACAAAAAATGTTACTGTAAATACAACTGCATATTTAGACACTGAATATGCAAAATCAAACTCATATTTATTCATGCAGTTCATATCCACCAGTATTTGTTTCAGGGCATCTCCTTTTGTGAAATATAAAACACACACATGTGGACATGTGTGCATGCCGTCACATTAGACATCCATTCTTAGGGTTGCATTTGGCCATTTTTGAAATCCCATGATGCTTTGTAGTAGTAAAAATGATCCCTGAGAGCCCTATTAATAACACTCCACATGCTATCTGGGGCATGACACGCACACACGCAAAATTCAATCTCATTACATGGCTCCTGGTATTTTCTCTGTATCACACATCTCTCTCTGTGTATATAATGGATTTTTCTTTGAGAAAGGGAATCTGCTAATAACATAAATAATTTTGTTATTGTGATTCAATATCTGACAGTCAGTGACACTAGGCGACAAAATAAGGATTACTTTCATCTTCCATTTATGAAAATATTATATCATCCCCTCCTCCTCAATCTGTTAAAATCCTGGAGATATGCCATTGAAATTTAGTCGTTATACTTGTCGGATCATGATGTCTGATCAAATACGAGTTTGTGTGTGTAAGGTATAGGGTAGGTTATCTCTAATAATGCTGCTTAGTTGAAATAAATATGTATTGGTAGTAAGTTTTAATTTACTTGTTTAGCTAAGTCAATCAATTACACATCTAATGCATATCCTTATGCTCCAATTACATACCTAATGCTCCTCATTTTGTTGGACTAAAGTGTAAAAAAGGACTATGATATTTCATTACTATTATTATTTTTTTCCATTTTTTTTTTTTGTTTTTTTTTTATGTTAATATTAATATTATTTACCATGGATCAATCCGAACAGCCCAGGTTCAAACTTTCCTAAGAGACAGAGTGGGTGATGTTTTCTCAGAAGTCATTTGCTGATTGTTATAAAAATTATGTGCTGTATTAGTGAATATAATAATCATGCTAAGTGCTGGTTAGTGTTTGGATTAATCCCACCTGTTTTATTTCTCTCAGGTGTATGTGCAGCCACATTTTGACTACAATCCAGCCAGTGACAATCTAATTCCATGCAGAGAGGCGGGTCTTGCTTTCAAAAGGGGTGATATCCTACAGATTGTTAACAGAGAAGACCCAAACTGGTGGCAGGTATGATTATTGTGGTTTTTACTGACCTGTTCTGACTTATTTGCATTGGTCGGTTGTATTTTACTGACAATGTTGTTTTAATTGACAGGCATGCCATCTGGTGGAAGGAGGTACTGGGTTGATTCCCAGCCAGTTTCTGGAAGAAAAGAGGAAAGCATTTGTTCCTAAAGACCTTGATGGAGCAGGTGATACTCTTAAACACAATACTGTTGCCAAAACATGAAACAAAATGACATGCCATATTTATGTATTATGCTTTTGCAGTATTAATAAGTATCTTTGTGAAAACTATGGTACATTTTTGTACGTGATACACTCAAATTGTTCCATGTATATTATTACAGTGCCCAAGCCTACAGAAAATACAAACTTACTGCCATCTAGTGGACAACTACATTACATTACATTACATCAGTGGTTCCTAAACTGACAGAGGGGTTACACGAACAAAATGCTGAGATTTGCCTTTCAATTAATTCTACCCTATCTTAAAATAACATAAATTAAGCATGTATTTCTAACAGTGTAAAAACAGGAAAATGGCAGTTGTCGTAAAATGTCAAATACTTGACATCCAATCAAATTACCTCATCTTTTGCAGTCAAAACTGACTGCATCCACACAGCAAAACGCAATACATTACTGCTATTCTCGACAATGTACTACTTTTGCAGAAGTAGGGTTTTAGCACTTACTAGCATGAAGAACAAATAAAGGCCTAGACACAAACTGTGCATAGAGATTGATTAAGATTCAAACTCTCTTCGATACAGAAACATAGCTGTGTGAGTTCTTGTTTTTAATTTTGATAATATACAAATAAGAATGCATTTTTCCCAAATATCCACACGATTGCAAATGTGACATTGATTTTATAGGCCTACAACAACAATAAAAAAACCCAGAGAATATTGACTGTTTAAACACTGTATTGTCAGTATTGTTTGCTCTACTTTGCAACGAATTGAACGAAATAATATTTCCAATGAAAGCCATCACAGCAGAACTATTGTGTTTCCTGACTCATTCATAGCCAGTTGCTCCTTTATTGAATGAATAAATGACTCGATGAGTCACTCATTAAGAAAGTCGGCTTGTTCAAAATGCATCAGCACTGCACAGATCGGCATATGAGTCGTATGCTCTCCGATCGCTCTTGCGGTACTTTGGTGTACCGCTCTCGCTCTTGCTCTCGCGGTACTTTGGTGGCGGTTTTAGATTTATATTTAAAAGTATCACTTTGTTTTTACCATAATTTAATATTTCTCTCTGAAACTTTTTCATTTAAAACATTATAACATATGTAATTGTAATTGCATTAATGCCAGCTCTGAGCAGCATTAAACAATGTGTAAATACATCTAGATGCAGCTTTTGCAACTGTAGTGCTAAGATAGCTTTTATTGATGATTTCATTTGATTAAAATAATTTGTTGTTTAATGTATTGATTTATTTATCATATTGATAAATTAATGAAATTTTAAGAATTTGACATAAAACATGAGACATGCATTTAATAGGGTCAGCAGTTCCACACGCAGCCCCGATAACCCATGGACAGTTTCACACACTACATTTTCCTGCTGTAGTCATATCTCTATCATACATACCGAGCGATTGATCGGCGCCCACTCACGTCACTGTTGGCGAACTCGCATCAGTTCACATTTTCATTGGCCTTCACTTTACACTGACGTACAGACATACTGAAACACGTGCAACGTCAAAAGACCAGTGCTGTGTCCCAGCGGGGCCGAGCACCCTTGTACCCTCTCCCTGTTATCTCTACTCCCTTCAGGTGCATCGCCATGGATATTGTGGGACCACTTGAGAGGAGCAGTGCGGGACACCAATACGGGATATGTGACTATGCGACCAGATACCCTAAAGCCTTCCCACTTCATTCCGTTACCACTCCGAAGATCATCCAAGCCCTTGTACAGCTGTTCTCCAGGGTGGGAATCCCTGAAGAGATTCTGACCGACCAAGGGACAAATTACACATCGCAGCTAATGGGTCAGCTTCACCGCCAGTTGGGCATCACAGCCATCAGAACCAGTGCATACCATCCACGGACAGATGGCTTAGTGGAGTGGTTCAGCCAGACACTGTAAAATATGCTGCAGAAGTTTGTGTCAGACTCGGGAAATGATTGGGATAAATGGATCCCATTTCTACTGTTTGCTTATCGAGAGGTACCTCAAGTTTCAACCAGTTTCTCCCCTTTCAAGCTCCTATACGGCTGGCAAGTTCAAGGACCCCTGGACCTGATACTGAAGAGCCTGGAGGATCCTGCTTGCAGGGAAGAGAAGAAGGGCGTTGTTTAGTATGTGCTGGAGATGAGGGACCGGCTTGAGCGCTATCAAGAACAGGCAAGAGAGAACCTGAAAGAAGCACAGAAAGCCCAGTAAATGTGGTACGACCAGAACGCAAGACAGAGTCATTGTCCCAAAGAAAGATGGAACACTACGTGTCTGCATAGACTTCCGCAATCTGAACGCACAGTCCCATTTCGCTTACCCCATGCCGCGAATTGATGACTTGCTGCAGAGAATTGGACAGGGCCAATACATTACCACCCTGGACCTGTGCAAGGGGTATTGGCAGGTGCCCCTTGACAATGACTCCAGACAGTATACATTCAGGACACCGATGGGGCTAGTCCATTTTACGGTTCTTCCCTTTGGCCTGCATGGGGCACCTGCCACATTTCAATGACTGATGGACCAAGTGCTTCATGGATGTGAGGGGTGGGCAGCTGCCTACTTGGATGACATGGTGATCTTCAGTAACTCCTGGGAGGAACATCTGGAACACATTTGAAAGATACCCTGAGATGAATCCAAGAGGCAGGACTTACCCTCAATGTCAGGAAGTGTGAGTGGGCAAGGCAGGAGACCAGTTACCTTGGTTATCACCTGGGCAATGCAGGAGACCAATTACCTTGGTTATCACCTGGGCAATGGCAAACTCAGACCCCAAGTGGACAAAGTGGAAGCCATCCGAAGAAGCCCAAGGGATTAAGAAGGAGATGAGATCCTTTCTTGGCCTGGTGGGTTGGTATTGGAGGTTCTTTCCTGACTTTGCCACCATCGCTACACCGCTTACTAACCTGCTGGCGAAAGCAGCAAGGAGCCCTATTGAATGGACCGAGGACTGCGAGGCAGCCTTCAGAACTCTCAAAGAGAAGATGTTCTCCAGCCCAGTCCTACAAATCCCTGACTTCAACCAGAGATTCCTGGTCCAGGTAGATGCCTTAGCCACAGGAGTTGGGGCTGTCCTGGCCCACAGGGAAGTAGGAGCAGAAAAATCAGTGGTCTACATTTGCAGGAAGCTGTTGCCCAGAGAGACCAGGTACTCGACTGTGGAGAAGGAGTGTCTCGCTATTAAGTGGTCCCTTGAAAGTCTAAGATATTATCTCCTAGGGAGGGAGTTTGATCTGGACATAGACCACAGAGCACTAATGTGGATTCAGACAATGAAAGACCACAACTCCAGTATAATGAGGTGGTACCTAAGCCTCCAACCCTACAAATTCAAGGTGCGGCACAGACAAGGATGACAGAACATGGTTGCCGACTACCTGTCGCAGTACTCGGACAGTATACGGCCGAGAGAAGGGGGAGGTGATGTGATAAAGCAGACATTCCCGCTGGGCACAGTGCTCACACACACACATACCACACAACACACACACAGAGTTCTCACACACACACACATACTCACCACGCTGATTTCCCTTCCGTTTGGCTGTCGGTGGAGCGGGTGCACACACAGGCCCGATAGCCGATGGACAGTTTCACACACTACATTTCCCTGCTGCAGTCATATCTCGATCATACATACTACATAACACATGCATGTTGTCTTGTTTATGTCTTGTGTATTCCGTGTTTGTTTGTTGTTCGTCACAAGCTTGGTCAGTCTTGTTGGTGTCACTGGCGAAACCAAGCGATTGATCGACGCTCGCTTATGATGTCCCTATTGGCGCCGCACCGGCACGCCATGCTCAAAGTTGGGCAAAACCATTAGTGTATGTGTTCAAAGACTGACAAATGTGAGAAAAACAACAGTCCTTTGTATTATTGTGTTTTGGTTATATGTTTTATTATGTTTATATGAGGAAATGTGTTTAAAACTGTATCAATTGTAAATATGTGAAGTTTAATGGAACATTGATGATTTTAATTACCAAAGAAATGGTATGTCCTTGGAAGGGGCGGAGTCTGGCCTATAAAACAGGAGGCCAGACTCAAATTTATAACTTCTTAACCAAGTCAAAGGCGAGTGTGCAACAGTAGTGCCGTGAGCAATCACTTCAAGAGAGTATAGTGAAGATATCATTTGTATATTTTTGTATATATATTTTTTTATCTTTATTTTCTAGTTTGTTTCTTTGACACTTTGTAGTTTAGTTTAGTATCTTTGTGGTTTTTGTATACACTGTATATATCTTCATGCCATCACTTGTGGACTTTTGTATATATCTTCGGTGCTATAAATAAATTACACCTTGCACAACAGTGCTGTTGTGGGTAAAGCCATCATTTTTTTTCTCACAAAAGAACCCTCATGCTATCCAAAGCAGATCTCCAGGGGTTGCTTTGTGACACATTTATAAAGGTAAAAATGCACCTGAAAATCAATTTAAGAGGGCAACTATTGTCACTTAATCTAATGGAAAGGTTGTGACTGCAGTCTAAGACAGAAGAGAGGGGTACGCAGAAGGATGTTAAATGCCTCAGGGTGTAGGGCACTCTAAAAAGTGGGAACCACTACATCACATAATATATATCTCTGGCTCTCCTGTCTTCTCTTTTTAGGAATCCTATGTGGAACAATAACTGGTAAAAAGAAGAAGAAGATGATGTACCTCACTGCCAAAAATGCAGGTAAACAGATAAAAATTCGTGGTTTTATAAAAATAGTATAGAATTATGTAACAATCAAAATCAGAAAGCTTTATCTTGACAGAATACAATAGAATTTTTTATTAAAATTAGAGACTTAGAGAACAAACGAACATCACAAGCACAATAAATAATGTATATTATATTAAATTTTATATATTTAAAATATATATTTTAATAATAATATTTAATATAAAAATGTATATAAAAATAAAATTCTGAATTACAGAATTTATAGAATAAGTGGAATATGACCCCCATCTTCATTTAATTTCAAAATGTCTGTTCTTGCTTTTTGACTTAAAATAAGTATGCATCCTTTATTCTACTATATCTGACTGATCCATTGTGTTTCCTCTCCTTTATGGTTATGCTGCAGAGTTTGATCGTCACGAACTCCAGATCTACGAGGAAGTAGCACGTATGCCACCATTTCAGAGGAAAACCCTCATTCTGATTGGAGCGCAAGGAGTTGGTCGTCGTAGCCTGAAAAACAGACTAGTTGTACTACATCCCACCCGCTTTGGTACCACTGTACCACGTGAGTGGCTAAGGAATACTCTTACATACAAAATATAAATAAAACAAAAAAATCAAATGCATTTTCTTGTCTATATGTTTACCCATTTCTTTCTTCTGTCTCTATATCTCAGATACGTCTCGGCGGCCTCGCGATGACGAGCGAGATGGTCAGTCGTATAGATTTGTATCGCGTCTAGAGATGGAGACCGACATCAAATCGGGCCGGTACTTGGAACACGGAGAGTATGATGGCAACCTCTACGGCACTAAAATCGACTCCATCCATGAGGTGGTGAACAAAGGTCGTACGTGTATCCTGGACGTCAATCCTCAGGTGAGTGTCTTGACATGCTAATCTCTCAACAGCTCTCAAAGTCAGAGAGGTTCAAAGATATTATATTATGTCACTAATTCTGATTAGTGAATATATGAAATATACTGTACCGTTCAGTAAGTTTTTCCCACACTGATGAAAAATGATCATCAGAAATGTTTCTTGAGTACCAAATCTGCATGCTAGAATGATTTCTGAAGGATCATGTGACAATAAAGAGTAATGACTGCTGAAAATTCAGCTTTGCAACACACACACACACACGCACACACATATTTCAATAATTCAACACATAGGAATCTATTTCAACTTAAATGTTTTCACTCACATAAGACGTATACTCCATATTAGTGGTTGCTCCTCATTAAAGCTGCCATGTCACATGAGCTTTGAGCGATTTGACAGCTAAATGTGTTAATAAACAACCTGCCACAAGCTCTTACTAAACATACCACAAGCTCTTTCCAGAGAGACTGACCTTGTTATGTTGCATATCAGTCAATATAAACTAACGTTCTAGGAAGAGGGATGCTCATGCTGTCGTTTCAGCTATTTAGGAAGACTTATTACAGCCAGCAATACATAAACATTATTACTTTGTGCACCTTCAATCATGAGTTTATAAAAAAAAAAAAAAAACACATTTGCTGGGATAACATGATATGATATGGCTGTTTTATCTTTGAATTCTAACTGTTTTTAAATTTTTGTATCATCTGTCCTTAGGCTCTGAAGGTGTTAAAAACTGCAGAGTTCATGCCATACGTTGTGTTCATCGCAGCTCCAGAGTTCGATACACTGAAGGCCATGCACAAAGCTGTGGTTGATGCTGGACTCACCACCAAACAACTCACAGTGAGTCCTGTTCAACTTCCCCTGGGGTGGTGCTATCTTATCTAGTTCTCACACAATGTATTTGCATAGTGTTAGGGTTTTGGGTTAGTTCAGCTTCACTAAATATGCCATACAGGCAGCACATCCTGATTGGTATTTCCTGTTTGGTAAGATGTGCTACCTATCTACATCAACATTTATGTCAGTGGTACACCTCAGGTTTCTTCTTTGTCATGCAATATGCTACCCATTCTGTAGTTTTAAACATGACTGTTTTAATTACTTGTAAGTGATTCTGAGCACATTTTTGAATTGTTCTTCCATTTAAACAAGCACCAGATGGCCTTATTTGACAGCTGTGCTACATCTTGCTGCATTTTCATATAGATACAGTTGTAAATTTAGCTTTTTTCTAAGATAAGGGATATACATGAGATATACATTATCTTTCAAATGTTTGGGGTCAGTCAAGATTTGTTTTTAAAGAAATTAAATTGTTTGTAAAGATTTTTGTAGTTACAAAAGATTTCTATTGGTAATAAATGCTGTTCTTTATATTCACCAAAGAATCCTGAAAAAAATGCAAAAATTCCACAAAAATAGTTTTCAACATTGATAATAATAAGAAATGTTTCTTGAGCACCAGATCAGCATATTAAAGGGTTAGTTCACCCAAAAATGAAAATTTTGTCATTAATTACTCACCCTCATGTCGTTCCAAACCCGTAAGACACAAAGATAATCTGATGGCTCAGTGAGGCCTGCATTGAAAGCAAGTTAATTTACACTTTCAAATGCCCAGAAAGGTACTAAAGACATATTTAAAACAGTTCATGTGACTACAGTGGTTTAACCTTAATGTTGTGAAGCAATGAGGATACTTTTTGTGTACCAAAAAAAACAAATAATGACTTTATTCAACAATATCTAGTGATGGACGATTTCAAAACACTGCCTCATGAAGCTTTGAAGCTTTACAAATCTTTTGTTTCGAAATAGTGGTTCAGAGCGTGTATGAAACTGCTAAATTCATGTGAACCATTGAAATGTTGAAATGCTTATGACGTAACGAAGCATTGTTTACTGAAATACATGAAACTTCATGAAGCAGTGTTTTAAAATCACCCATCACTAGATATTGTTGAATAAAGTTGTTATTTTGTGTTTTTGATGCACAAAAAGTATTATTGTCATAGGATTTTATCAAAAATATCTTACTTTGTGTTCTGAAGATGAACGAAGGTCTTACGGGTGTGGAACGACATGAGGGTGAATAATTAATTTCTGAGGGATCCGATGGATCATGCGACACTGAAGACAGCTTTGAGAATAAATTACTTTCTAAAATATTTTCAAATAGAAAACATTTTAAATGTAATAATATTTTACAATATTGTTCATTCTTCTTCTTCCTCTTCTTCTAATTATTATTATTTAGTTTACCTGTTCGGCTGATGACTTTAATGTCCCCGAAAATCGATGTAGTCCCATTTAGCCACTTGTTAGCCACTTTTACTTTTCAAGACAAGTAAAAGCTTTAAAAATCAGTATATGGTAATACTCATATATTTTGTATGATTGAATAAAATGTGAAAATATCTTGAGCTTGTGTTCACCACAGGGCAATGGAACCGGAAAAGTTAAAATGCTAATTCATTTCCAGGCATTTTTTTTTGTTATACTGGTTGAAAATCTTCTCATATCCTGATAGCAATCACTATGTTAAACGGTCTAAATATATTTTTATAAATATACAGTATCTCACAAAAGTGAGTACACCCCTCACATTTCAGCAACCATTTTATTATATGTTGCAACATGTAGCTTGTATAGCAGTATAGATTTACTGTCCTCTAAAAATAACTCAACATACAGCCATTATTGTCTAAATAACTGGCAACAAAAGTGAGTACACCCTAAGTGAACATGTCAAAACTGTGTCCAAAGTTTCAATATTTTGTGTGAGCACCACTATTATTTAGCACTGCCTTAATACTCCTGGCCATGGAATTCACCAGAGCTGCACAGGTTGTTGCTGGGATCCTCTTCCACTTCTCCATAATGACATCACGGAGCTGCTGGATGTTAGACACATTTCGCTACAAGCAACACATTGACGACTCTAAAATATATCCAAGTTTCATTTCTATAGTAGTGTCCCTTGAGAAGATATACTAAAATGGTTGCTGAAATGTGAGGGGTGTACTCACTTTTGTGAGATACTGTATATCATCGGTGGAAGGCGTAAGGACCATAAAATGTTCTAATTATTATATTAGGTCTGAATGAAATAATACAATGTCCTTAGACTCATCTGCCGGCGATTTGATTTCGCCCGGCAACTCAGTCTGGAAACCCGTACATTCATTTCTGCTGCCTCTGTTACTCTTTTGCGGGAACCAATCACAGACTGGCTTATTCACCATGCTCGCTATTGGCGGATATAACACGATGACGATAGAGAAGCGACGCCAAGCAGCTTTTAACCTCTCGGCGATGCTGAATGACTTCTTTAGTTTAGCAAACAAATCACTTGAGTGGGTGTAAATACCACTCACTTTCATGTTTTTTTGCACAACCTGCAAAAATCGCTCATTGCCATTGCTGCTTCTGCAAACCGCTGATCAATGCTACAAACCAATACAAACTGGAGTTTTCGCGTTGCTCTGCAAAGTACGTCACCCGGATCGTTGATCTGATTGGTTGAAGGACTGTCCAATTGCGTGAATAATGCTCGTTGATCATCACGCCTCGTGTGCAGTAGAAAATACATAGAGACTCCCCAGACCAATGTTCAATTTTAAATTGAGCTTGGTCTGGTGATAGCCAGACAACAATGTCCTACCTGCCTGTCAACATATGTTTTTACATACCCTCACCCACCCTGTTTGCGCAGACATCAAAAGTCATCAGTGCATTTCATGCTATGCAGTTTATACAGACAGACTTCAGTCACAGAGCACCGCAAACAAACAGCAGCCATCTTTTACAGTCCCTACCGAATCCAAACAATGAACTTGTGCTGCGTTCACACCATAACTACCGTAATTAAGAGATGGCAACCCACAATGTTCTAACTGGAGCTGTTTAGTCATACTCAAAATTATGCGTATTCATGTCAACAATTTCAACACCGAAATGAATCTGCAGCAGTCAGGTACAAGCTCTCTATTTTGTTCATGTTCATTATTATTGTAATGTTACATGCTTTGAGACATGAGGTAGTTTAACGCTGTCTTTTGTGATGCTTTGCGAAGAGCAGCTGTGTGTGTGTGTGTTTTGGAGGGGGCATGGCTTTGGACGGTGAATTGCAGGGAGGGTGGGATTGTATGCTTTCAAAGCTAGCAGGCTAATGCTAGCATTTCCCAGATCACCTACTGCACCTTTAAGAAACATCAGTCAATCAAGCATTCTTTATGAGATTAAGAACACACTAGAAGCTACTTAACTTTAAGAATGTTTATATATTTAACAGCAATATTCAAAAACAACTTATCTTTATGCTCTTTGACTGTTGCACACTAAAATGGGCTCATGAATATTATCATAGACTGTAAAAAAGATGGACGACGCACCTTCACTCTCTTCCATTGTTGTAACTGAAGCCGCCAATGTGGCGCTGACATCTTGAGTCTTGAGTCTGCGTATAGTGAACTTGGAGCCAGAGTCTGCACAGTAGTGAGCACGAAGTGTAGCAATATCAAGTTCCCGCCCACATGCAGAACAACTCATGTCAGTCCAAAATAAACAGTTATGGAAATGTAGAAATTAAAATTAAAGCTCCAATCTCCTCGCGAAGTTCCCCAAAAAAGTCAGTTGGCGCCTCAGTGATTACTTCACTCAGAGAAGCTGTCAATCTCAGCTGTCAATCATGACGTCTCAACCCCATTTTTAATGCATGTTTTAATAACTAAAACCAAACTTATTTAAAGAACGAACACTTGAACTAACACCAGTGTGATTAAACACTGCCTCAAATTACAGAAACCGTCTTTGGAAAAAAAAAAATTTAAAGTGTAAATTGATTGTTTACTTTGTCTCACCTTCCATTACATTTCATGGAGAGGGGCGGGGTTTATGACCTATACTGCACCAGCCACCTGGGGGCAATCAAGGCGCTTTTGCTTCACCTTTCAGGGGGGTATTGCACAAAAGCAAGATAAGGGATTATGCTGGGATTTTCCAGTTATCCTGGCTGAATTTAGCCCTGACTCGGTTGCATGAAGGGAGGCTAAATTAATCTACATTAAGTTACTATGGAGATTTACACTTTGCAGCTAGCCTGCTCCGGAGCAGGCTAACAACCAGGCTAAGCTGAGCTCCTCTAACACTGACCAATAGGAACGCAATGATATTACAACTGACTCTCTCACATACAATTATTTGACTTTATTAACATATATATATATATATATATATATATATATATATATATATATATATATATATAGTGTGTGTGTATATTATGTGTGTATTATTATGTGTGTATATTTATATATATATATATATATATATATATATATATATATATATATAATAAAATACACACATTTACTAAATTGTGCTAAATAAAATATATTTGTGTAAGTTTAAGACATTTTTATTATTTTAATATTTTATTAAAAGGTAAGTATGATGAGAAACAAAACATTTAAAGAGAAGTAATTTCTTAAAAATTAAGTGTTATATAGCCCACTGAATCATTCTTAGACTTAATGCTGATAACAATGGAAGCACTTGGGAGAGAACTGTCAGGAGACTTATTTCTTAGCACAGAAGAATACAAGAGGATTACCAAATCATTGTTTTAAGTGTGAAAATATAGCAAAAGTAACACAGAAATTCAAAATCAATAAACCTGTGACAAGGCCCCTGAAACGATCAGGCCTTCATTTGTAAGCTTTCATTAAGTGATGAGTGATTTTTTTGCTAGACAAAGAGCAGGAGAAATACCAAGTGAGTGTTTCAGAGCCAGCAAAAGCTATGAGAAGAGTGACAGAGTAAGATGCAGCCTGCTGAAGTGGCATGCATGGTTGTTGTCCACACTGAAACTACCCACTGTAGTCAAAGCACAATAAAGTCAGCTAGCCTTTTCCAAGGCCCATATTTAATCTATATTCTGGTCTCATATATATATATATATGGAATTCAGGTTGATTAGGACACTTTTTGCTATTGAAATGACTGGGAAAAATGTCCTAATCAACCTGAATTATATATATATATATATATATATATATATATATATATATATATATATATATATATATATATATATATATATATATATAATATATTTGTGTGTGTATGTTTTCCTTTCTTAATGGCTAAATGTTTTGTGCCCAATATTTAATTAGATTGTTTTAAAATATATGAATACATTTCTCTCTGGTTTTGTTTGGCAGTAGTACTCTTTATGGTTATTAGAAGAGCAGAAATTAAAATCACAAAATTAAAAATTAAAATTAATATGCACAGACTAAATTTTAATTGGTAAGATGAATCTAAACTCAGTAATTGTCCCAAAGTATATTGATTTACCCCATTACAATAGTCCATTTACAGTTACTATCATAAAAATACACTTACTTGTAGGTTTGAAAGTGTACATAAGGCACATTTAAGTCCAACATCAAATATTTTAGCGAAATGTATATTTTAGAATTATTGCGCTTCTATTGCGTCCCGTCTGTTTAGCGCGCATGCGCGCAGCAGCGCTCGTTCAATGTGAAGTTTAGCCTCAAAATGGAAATATTTGCATGACTTTCTAACATTTACAGATGGAGAATAAACTTGTGAAAAGTAAGTTATGCACTAAGGAAAACACCATGTCTCAAACGCATAAAATAGCACAAAATGTATGCCGTTTCCTATGGTGGATCGATTTGATCCATGATCGACCTCTAGGGCTGCTTAAGAAAAGCGTGCACGCGAAATTATCTTGACTAGGTAAACCTGGATCGAATTAGCGGGACTGCGTGAACTTCAATTACCTTTTATGAAACCGTTTTAGCCCAAACTCATTTGTTAGGTTAATTCAAGTCAGGTTTTGTTGTTTAATCCTCGCTTTTCTTAGCATCTTTTATGAAACAGCCCTCAGGACTTGAATGTTATTCACATTGTCTGTATTTGCCCAAGTGATTTGCTGACATGAAAATGTGGATTGTGAAAGATGAAGACTAGCCAATAGAATTAGCACTTGCATGTTAGTCCCGCCCACTGCCAAAGCAACGCTGACAGAGGGTTGCGCTTGGGTTAAGTGTATTACTCCTAAAAAATCAGGGGGGTGAATAATAAATATTTTTTGAAATTCAATCTAAGATTGCTATGCCTCTGAGTTTTACAAATGGTATTCATGAAAATCTGGTTCATCTGTGTCAACATCAGAAGTTCTTTCTTGACTCGAGCAATAATTCTGGTTTCTCTTTCTCATAGGATGTGGACCTGAAGAAGACCGTAGATGAAAGCGCTCGTATCCTACGGGCGTACAGACACTACTTTGACCTCATCATTGTCAATGACAATCTAGACTGTGCGTTTGAGAAACTCCAGTCAGCTGTGGACCAACTCTGCACTGAACCGCAGTGGGTTCCAGTGAGCTGGGTTTACTGAGGGCATTTTTTTAGAAGCTCACCATACAAGCGTGCTTGAGTGTGTGTGTGTGTGTGTGTGTGTGTGTGTGTGTACAGTATGTGTATGACTGGTATCCAACGTGACTGATATGGGGCAGAGTGAAAGCTGCGTGTTTGGAATGACCAACCAAACGAGTCATTTCTCACAAAAGTACCGTTATCCCCAACCTCTTTTTTTTGTGCACACAATGCAACATTTTTTTCTACTCGAACTGAAAGGGAAGAGTACTTATTTATTTTAGTATTTGTATGTTTTTAATGAATATCTTTCTATTTGTGACATCTTTTGAAAACGAGGAAAACTAAAACCGGCCTTGGCGAATCAGAGGCCATATTTTTTAATTTATTATTGTAGTTATTTTTACATGTGTTCCTTCCTCATTTTGTAGTTCCTGAACCTACTGTGATGTTTTGATTTATACTCAAATGAAGGACTAAACTGACAAGAGTGTAGCAGGCCAAGGGCTTATCTAGAACATTTTAGATCCTAAAACCATGAACCAATAAACTGTTTACATAGACCCTTACATCTCTTAACCGTTTGTTTGCTTGTCTTCATATCTAAAAGAGAAGTATTGTATCTCTTTTATGCAAAAGTCCATATCAATGTGTGCAGTTTGTTTTATTTATAGTGTGTTTTGTAACATTTCATTCACCAATTTTGTCTTTTGTACAACATTGGGCTGCACATTGTGTCTGTGTCTTACGATCCTCAGTAATTTTTAGGAACCGAACAAATAGTCCTGTTAATTTCAGCCATTTTCTTGTTTTTTCTTTCTTGAATGTCTCAAAAATTCTGTTCCAGAATGTCATGACCTTTCTGCCAAATGTATTTTTGTCTCTGTGTCCGCAGGACCTCAACAACAAGGCAATAAAACAGGCTGACCATTGTTACTCTTTGTTCCTTTTTTGCGTTTATTAATAATGAAACTGCATGATTCAATCAA
The DNA here is from genome assembly GCF_018812025.1 of Megalobrama amblycephala. Taxonomy (NCBI): domain Eukaryota; kingdom Metazoa; phylum Chordata; class Actinopteri; order Cypriniformes; family Xenocyprididae; genus Megalobrama; species Megalobrama amblycephala. The sequence goes on along the minus strand of NC_063052.1, from coordinate 24,556,967 downwards.
ATAGAAGCTTTTAGAGAAAATATTTACATGCGCTCTTTATCTTTAGAGAGAGACACAAATCAAATGCCACAAATATTTACAGTAACAAAATGACACAAAAGGTTAACATTTAGGGTTAGGGTTAGTAGAAAATAGAAAATATATAAATATATTATTTTTGCATAAATATTTAAAATCTGTGATTAAAAGCACATTATTGGAGATATATTTGTTTTTGGATTATTATTATTATGGAATTAACAAAGTGGGTAAATATAAGCAAGCAAATGTCTTCACAAAGTTTAATTTCTTCATTACTAATGGTAAAATTTCAAAATTACACACTTCACACTTTAATTGTCCATTTTAGCCATCAGAAAAAGCATTAACAATGTCATGCACCACTTAGGGAAGCAAGGCCATGGATGGCAATGCACAGTACCACAGGGAGGAATCCCTCACTGCAAGTCATTTCCGAGGTTAATGTGTCCTTCTCTTTCTTTAGTAAAACATTACATGACTTAAAAAGTGCCTCCACTCTGTGGAATTCATCATCACTTTGTAGGAAAACAGGGATGGTGTCCGTGTTAGAAGTCAGATGAATTACCTAGGAATACAGAAAACACAAAATTAAATGATTACATATATTTTTTGTAATTTTGTTTTTAACTTCTCAAACATTAATGCAGAATCTGTATAGCATTCAACAATATTAAACTCACTAAATCCTGTAGACTTCTGAGACCTTCAGAAGTGCAGAACTGTTCTAGAAGGTTCAGTCCAGCGTCCGTCATCTCTGAATAGAAAATTAGCGAATATGAGTGAAAACAGAAAGTCTGTGTACACAAGATATCTCTTGAGTTTAGGTGTACAAACCCTCAAGAGCGCTGATCAGCATTTGCATGGCATTCATAAACTCCATGCTTTGCTTGCTTGCTTTTGTTGAACATGCGTTCTGATTGGATACTGCGTTGTGACAACCATTCTTTTCTTCTGGTTTGTGGCTTGAGCCATTAAACTCAGATGCCAAGGAAAGATCACTCTGATTAGCTGTTGATATCTGACATTCATCTGATGTGGAAAGTCCATTCTTGTCAAGTGGTTCACGCATCAGTAAATCTAAAAACGTCTCAATCTGGCTCTGCTTTTCAGACAGCTCATTGGTTAAGAAGCATGGAGTATCATCACTGCTTAACATAACAATCTGAAAGAAATAAAGACAATGGAATAAGAGAAAAATAAATATAAGTGATAATATGAGTAATATGAGTATAATATTGGGAAGCATTGTTCCTTTCAAACTATCACTCACTCTTTCCACTAAAGCTGACAAGACAGATCGGTCCAACAGAATTTTCCTCAACTGAAGCAGGATGGAGGAGTGTGTCTCAGCAGACAAGTTAGCCAGTGCACAAAAGCTAGTCTGAACATCTGCAAGTGCTGCAAAGAGACCAAAAAATATATATCTTTAAACAAATATTAAAGGGTCTCATTATTGTGGCAATACCCTAATAACCAGGAACTTCAAAAAGGGAAACGGATATAAATGGCTTGCATCTTACTTCTGTTTCTGCACACATACGGTACTTGCACAGAAGAGTGGAACTAAAAAACAAACCATTTTTCAGGGTGTCAAGTGGGACACCTTCTTGGATCAGTGGCTGTTGACCATCCACCACTGATAAAATGGGACAGGGATTCTGGGAAATGTCGTCTGCTTCTAGCCCACAAGGCTCAAGCCACAAATCTAAACTCACACAAAAATCTACAATTAGATATGGAAGGTCCAAATACATATACAGCACACTTGTCAAACTGCTTTTTAAAGGAGTCCTATTATGTTTGGTTCGTATTTTTTTTTTCATTTTCAAACGTATTTTTTTCTTTTTTTAGTGTGTAATTTTGCTGTTTGAACATGAAAAAGGTCTGCAAGTTACAAGGCATAAAGTCACTCCAAAGGGGGTTATTCTCTAAATCAGTAAGGACTGTTTCTGAACTCTCTGAGGCTCCATTTACACTAGTGCATTTTCGTTTCAAAACACATAAGTTTTGCTACGGTTACGCCTTTACACTACGCCAATGTTTTTGAACCTCGAAAATGGAGACTTTCGAAAATGCTGCAAACCCCGTTTTAGTTTGAAAACCCCAGGGTTGCGTTTCAGTTTAAACGGACTAAAACGGAGACTTTTGAAAAAGATGGCGTGGCTGCTTGATGACCATGTAAACAATAACATGGAGATTGAATTGCAATCTTTGCTGGCTTTGTTGTAGTTTTTAGCAGCCATTATGCTGTTAAACTCAGCATTTTTTTAATACTGCAGCTACCTACATGCGCAAGAGGCAACTGTTTACACTTGTATGTGCATGGCCAGTGCGAATGAACAGTCATGTGACATGTTTTCGGACATGTAGAGTAGACGGAGATCGCTTCTGAAACGCTGTGGAAGTTCTTGAGTTTTCTTCCGGGAATGTACATGACAAAATATTCCATATTTAAATAATTAATACTGAAGACAAACACAAAAAAGGGGCAGCCCACATGGAAAAAACCTATATAAACATATATGTTTCAATATAGGTTTTGATATAGGTTTTACATATATGTGACATATATAAAATTGGCCGTTTTCCTATATTATATGTACATATATGTACATATATGCACACATATATGTACACATATATGCACACATATATGTACACATATATGCACACATATATGCACACATATATGTACACATATATGTACATATATGTACACATAATATAGGAAAACGGCCAATTTTATATATGTCACATATATTAAAAACCTATATCAAACCTATATTGAAACATATATGTTTATATAGGTTTTTTCCATGTGGGACCAATTTCACGTGTTCGTGTAGCGGTGTGTTTTCTGCGTTGTGTCGTAATCAAAGACAGACTGCGAAAAATCTTGCCATCAGGTCCTCACTTTATTCTGTATAACACAAATGGCAATATATGAGGACTTGTGCAGCATACAAACAGCATGCGGCAGCAACGCACAACGCTGAGAAAGAGAGATATTAAAAGTAACTTAAGTAAAGAAAAATAATCAACGAAACATCTGAATGTACATCACAGAGGGGTTTTGGATTACAATCATACAAATATATCATGTGAATTCAGCTGTTACATGAAACATGGCTCTTAATTGAATCACCGCAAAAACTTTGTGCGACCTACCGCTGTGATGTCTCATGCAGACTGGGAAGCAGCAAAGTGCGTCAACACCCCAAGTCAGCATGGCGGCAGGAAACCCCAAATATGGTCATGGCAAGTGGAATCACAAAATAATTGTCTAAATACATAACTGCTACATTCGCACATACATAAGTTCTTGCATAATTTTTTTCGTTAATTCTTAGTTTTTGCCTTGATAATAGAAAATATGAGCTAGGCATCATGTATGACAGTCAAAAATGAGATATGAGCTACAAAATGACCAGATCCTGCCATTAGCTATATAGAAGACATATCTTGTATGTATAGGGCATATATATGGATATGAAGAAGCAATACAGGAGACCTATATTTCCTGTATATGCACATATATGCACCTCAATTTTGCCTATATGTGGCATATATACACATATATGCAGTATATATACGCATATATGCAGCATATATATAGCATATATGCAGTATATATGCGCATATATGCAGCATATATATTATCATATATGTGCATATATGCAGCATATATGTACATATACACTGCATATAGGTTTCATATATGCGCATATATCCACATATAGGTTCTTTCCATGTGGGAGGTCCTGGTTGAGTTGTGCTCCCGAAACACAGGGGCGTCGGGCATGACATTTACGAAATTTCCGACCAATCACAAACACACTTGTCTAGCCAAATAAAAATAATAGGCCCCTTTAAACAATGAATAATAGGCATAATAGGTACGCATTAAACAATGAAAATCATTTAATTTAAATAAAAAATTATACATTTAGATAAAAAATGAATTCAATATGAATTAATACATTTAATAATAATAATAATCAAAAGGAACTGTAGCCTTCTCCAGCCACATACAGTAAATGTCACTGACCAAAGTATCCGTCACTGTCGATGGTCATTTCAATGACACTGTAAGCCATCACGGTGTTCGGTGGGATTTGTAGTACAGTCTCAGAGTCATACTGCAGTTTGCCGGTGTCTTCCATGTACATCTGAAACACCATAGAAACACTCAGATAAGGACATTTATTAATGCAATGAGTTAAACTCCTGCCCATTACTGTTCAATCTCTGAACATACTTCTTACAAACCTCAACACAACCCGTTCCAAACATGGCATGGAAGCTACCCTTCTCCAGTTCTTTACTAGAGATGGAGCAGTCGCAGGTGGTGAAGATTCGCTCTGTAAGGATTGTAAAACCTATGTTCCTCTTTTGGGACTGCTGGATCAAAGAGTGCGTGAGGTCCAATTTCCTACAGGTGTAGGGAAAAAAAGGGATAGTTCATCCAAATTTGTTTATTAATTTGTTAATGTTTGTTAATGTTTATCTGTGCAATGTTTATACCATTCATTTTAATGGGTTGACTAAATTATTATACTGTTTATATAATTATATACATATTAAAGTGTTTTTCCCTAACCTTCCTTTGGAGTCATTTACTAGTGTCGGAATATCCACGTATTCCTTCTGAAGTTTCCCGAGAGATAAATGAAGTTGTGACATGCCCTGTCCATTCATATTAAGGCTGACAGCTGCACCTCCCAACTCTACAGATCCAGACCTGGTGCTTTTGTGTGTTCCCTTATACTTCACAAACTCATCCTCCTCGCACACTGTTCAAAACAAAGAGGTGTTAATTTGGACATGGTCAGAATCAAGATATTTCCATTCATGCAAATTTTTGCCCAACACAAAACAAATCTGTTAAAGCCAAGAACATACTGAGATATGTATTTGCTATTTATTTTACCTGGTTTAATTTCTTCCCCATCCAGCAGGTGATTAAGAGTGAACTGTGTGGGTCTGTATTTAGTTTGCTGCCAGAACCACCCTTTTTGGACTTTCAGCACCACTGCAAGCGGTAGGAGTTTTCTGGAATCATTCAGGCTGGAATTCGCAATCAGAGAGCCTTTAGGATCTATCTGTTTGACCACCTTCTTTGTCGCTCTATCAAACATCCCTTGCACAAACACACGAACAGGCAGCATTAAACCACATTGTAAAATGTGCACATTTGGACAACTTTATTCATTGGCTTTTCTCAAGCAGTGTTCCTAATGATGAATGCAAACTGTATAAAAGCAGTAAACAGATTAATTTAGATTGCACAATCCTTTATTTGTTGTGAAACCACAGAATTATCATAAAATACACAAATTCACAACTGATTACCTTGTAAGATACCAAACATGATGAACCTCAAATACACCAAATGTGCAGAAACTGGTTACCAAAGACGTTTTCGCTTCTTGCCAAAAAACATGAAGTAAAACCAAAAAGGAGAATAAATGACTGAAGATAAACTGAATAGTTTAAGTGAGTTTAGAGAAAGGTGAAATAAATCAAACCTCACAACAAATCAAAATATCAGAGATGCAGTGAATGGCAGAAAATAGCATTTCAGCTGCATCGGTACACTACAGATGGTGGCTTGTGGGTGTTACAGACATGGTTCATCATGCTAATAGAGTAAGACAGCACAAAACCTTTAGTCTATCGCTCTAAGGGGCTTAAACTGAGAAAAATTGGGGAAATTTTAAACTGGGGGGGAACTTTCCTGACACTGGATAAAGCTATAGTGGCAGTTGTGTTTATTAAACAGCATTACTAAATGATGAACAACAGATGTTAAACAAACTCTCCAGAAGTTTCCAATGTCATTCTGAGGCTCCTTATTTTAAAAGAGATAGTTCACCCAGAAATGAAATTCTGTCATTATTTGCACCCTTCTGTTATTCCAAACAATAATTTCAACAATGTAATGGTAAATTTGTCAATTAAGTTACAATGAATGGGGCTGAGTGCATGATTCATAACCGGCTGCCCACTTTTAAAGGGGCAATTCACCCAAAAATGAAAATTTTGTCACCACTTACCCTCAAGGGCTGCTCAATTATGGCAAAAATCATAATCACAAATATTTTGGTCAATATTGCAATCACGATTATTTAACATGATTATTGGTGGGAGATACACTGCCCGGCCAAAAAAAGTCACTGTTTGGATTTTAATTGGCAAATACTTAAGAGTCTATTGATGGATCATTATTATAGTGGTTATTATTTTTCTAGCATGTTATATGTTTGACAATGGTTCTTTTAAGCCTAAAAGATGGAATGTCTAGCTTTTAATATCTTAAACAACCATGTATTAAGATGTATCATGGCCATATTCCAGGATGACAATGTCAAGATTCATCAGGCACAAATTGTGAAAGAATTGTTGGGAGGGAGCCTGAAGACTCATTTTCACACATGAATTGGCACTGACCTTAACCTCAGTGTAAGTTTTTGGGATGTGCTGGAGGAGACTTTACAGAGTGTTCACCTCTTGCATTGTCAATACAAGATGGAAATACACCTCTCTATGGAAATAAATGTTGTGATGTTATTTCCATCAAGAGGTGCATCATTTTTTTGGTCAAGATCTTGTATTGACAATGGAAGAGGTGAGCACTCTGTAAAGTCTACTCCAGCACATCCCAAAGACTTTCAATGAAATTAAGATCTGGACTCATTCTTTCACAATTTTAACCCTGGTGAATCTTGACATTGTCATCCTGGAATATGGCCATGATGTGTCTTCCTACATGATTGTTTAAGAAATGAAAAGCTAGACACTCCATCTTTAAGGATTAAAAGAACCGTTGCCAAACATAAAACATGCTAGAAACATAATAATCACTGTAATAATTATCCATTCATAGATTCTTAAGTATTTGCCTATTAAAATTCAAACAGCGACTTTTTTTTTGGCCCGGCAGTGTATGATCAAAGTCTTATTTCATGATATGAGTCATTTTAAATATCAGTGAAATTTCACTATTATCGATCCTTCAGCAAAAACTAATAAACAGTCAGCAATACAATTACAATAGGAACAAAGAAACTAACTACAAACAAAACCAACAAATAAATGCAACAGAACAAAAATACAAATTAAACAGTGCTTTAGGTTTTTCAAGAATATGTGCTAACAGTGGTATTCAGATAAAAACATTTTTGTGTGTATCCGAAGGCGCGTACCCAAAGCCCACAGTATAGGCTGCTTCGCTTATGAGCACAGTTTAATATCAAGCATGTCACGCAGTTTAGCATCAGTAGACTGCATTTTACAACACTCACTAATTCGGCTGATTTGGATGTTAAAGAGTTAGTTCACCCAAAAATGACATTTCTGTCATTACTCACCCTCATGTCATTCCAAACTCGTAAGACCTTCGTTCATCTTCGGAACACAAATCAAGATATTTTGATCCCCCATAGAAAGCAACATAATTACCACATTCAATGTCGAGAAAAGTAGTTAAGACATCCATCCTTAAAATACAACGTTAAAATAGTTAACGTGACTACAGTGGTTCAACCTTAATGTTATGAAGTGATGAGAATACTTTTTTGTGCGCAAAAACGAAACAAAAATAACTTTATTAAACAATTTCTTTGACCCCGTCCACACGGAGATGAGTTTAGCTGTATACGCAAAAAATTTTGAAATGTATAGGCGTTTCGACCAGACGGATCTGGCGTTTTCAGAAGGTGAAACCGCTATTTTTTGAAACCGGGTCCCAGAGTGGATAAATCTGAAAACGACGCCCTTGCGTTTTTGTGTGTACAGCCAATCCGTATATTTTGTGAAACGATGATGTCATCACCCCACGTGTCAACCCTAGTCAGACACCGCTAACAGCACAAAACAGCAACAACAAAAAAATAGCGGACTACATTGAATGTTCATGCTTGTGTTCATGCTGCAGAAGCTACCGAGGCTAAAGTTTTATTAAAGGTGCCCTAGATTCAAAAATTGAATTTACCTCTGCATAGTTAAATAACAAGAGTTCAGTACATGGAAATGACATACAGTGAGTCTCAAACTCCATTGTTTCCTCCTTCTTATATAAATCTCATTTGTTTAAAAGACCTCCGAAGAACAGGCGAATCTCAACATAATACCGACTGTTACATAACAGTCGGGGTGTACACCCCAATATTTGCATATGCCAGCCCATGTTCCCAACATTATGAAAGGCATTAGACAGAACAGAACGTCTGGATCTGTGCAGAGCTGAATCAACAGACTAGGTAAGCAAGCAAGGACAATAGCAAAAAATGGCACATGGAGCAATAATAACTGACATGATTCATGATAACATGATATTTTTAAATTGTCTTTCTAAATGTTTCGTTAGCATGTTGCTAATGTACTGTTAAATGTGGTTAAAGTTACCATCGTTTCTTACTGTATTCACGGAGACAAGAGCCGTCGCTATTTTCATTTTTAAACACTTGCAGTCTGTATAATGCATAAACACAACTTCATTCTTTATAAATCTCTCCAACAGTGTAGCATTAGCCGTTAGCCACGGAGCATAGCCTCAAACTCATTCAGAATCAAATGTAAACATCAAAATAAACACAGTACTTAAGCGATTAGACATGCTGCATGACGAACACTTTGTAAAGCTCCATTTTGAGGGTTATATTAGCTGTTTGAACTTTTTTTATGTTGTTTAAGGCAAGCGCAAGCTCTTGGGGTGTGGCGCACCAGATTTAAAGGGGCCACACACCCTGAATCGACTCATTTCTAATTATGCCCCAAAATAGGCAGTTAAACAAATGAATTAAAAAAAATCTATGGGGTATTTTGAGCTGAAACTTCACAGACACATTCAGGGGATACCTTAGACTTATATTACATCTTTTTAAAAAAAGTTCTAGGGCACCTTTAAAATAAAGCTTTATTTCTAAGCTTTGCTAAAGTTTGTATACAGTGCGCAAGGTTTATGCGCATGCTCCAAATCTTATTCTTTGTTTTTAGTGTATCTCTATTGCAGAATTACAGCGCCACATTCTGATCTGGCATGTATACTACATTGTTTTGAGTCGTTTCAGTGGTTTCATGTGTATGCAGATATTTCTTGAGACGAGGAAAAAAAAGATCGGATAGGGAAAGCTCTGGCTTTGTGTGGATGTAGCCTCAGTCTCCTAAGCTGTTTACATTGTAGAGACAGTGCAACACTTCCATGAACTACATAAGAATGTCAAATATCAGTTAGAAAAGATTGAAGTTGTAAGAGCACTATATTTTCCAACACCTTAGAAATAAAAAGAAAGGTGGATATTGGGCTAAAGTTTTCTAGGACAGTAGCATTGAGTGAGGGTTTCTTCAGCACAGGTGTAACAGTGGCCAACTTCAGTCTGTTTGGGACAGACCCAATTTGTAGACTTTTATTTAAAAATGACACCAACCCTGAACCCACAGAGTAAGCACTGGGGATGGATTACATCGTTTGGACTCAAGGAAGGTTTAAGATTTGCAATTATTTCCTTGACTAATTATAAAGAAATACTATCAAAGTAGACCAAGAGGCTGGTACGTTAACATGTTCAAACATGTCAAAGTCTACCACCTATAACTGGTCCCTCAAGTTTATGATTTTATCACAGAAAAAATGCAGAAAGCACTCACACAGTGCAACAGAAGGGTCTGAAATTAGATTTACAGGAGGATATAACACCGAGTTTATAACAGAAAATAATATTTTCAGAGTATGATGGTGTTTGGTAATCAAATTCGAAAAGTAAATAGCCTTAGCTTTCATGACAGCTCCCTGATACGAAGACAACACATCCTTTAAGATTTCATAGAGATTTGTAATTTGTCTTTTTTCATTTTCTTTCCGCTTTCCTGCATGTTTGTCTCAAAGTGCAAATATTTTTATTTATCTAAGGTTCTGACTTGGGTTTAGGTTTATACACCTTAAGAGGTGCAGCTCTGTTCAAATTATCCAGCCAAGCTGCACTTAACACATTAAAATGCTGCTCAGCATCTAAGTTAAGTAAAGCAGACTCAAGCAACAAGGGAGTACAGACCTTGTTGAAGAGTGTAATAAAATCTTCTCAAAAATGAGTTGAGTAAAAGCGTGTTTGTTTTGTATCAGGAGCTGATTTCTAACAAAGCTGAGTAAAAGACATAGTAAACAACATAATAGGAAAATGATCAGAAATAAGAGATTATCTCTTACTGAGACTGACATCAGTAATAGACAACCCAAACGACAGTACTAAATCCAATATATGTCCATGAATGTGTTGGATGCTTGGATGCTGGAGAAAGTTAAAAGAATCAATATGTAGGAACCGTGGACAAACCAGACAAATTAATCACTCAGATGATTCTTTAAAAACATAATTCCAGAAACCCAAACTCAGAGAATCTAATTTTCGGCTCCAGTCCGTCTACAGAAGAAACCCCTGCTAGGGGGGCATCCTTCCTAAAGAAGATAAAGAGTCTTTGATCTCCAGATCATAAGAGACAGAATACAGGCCTGTGACCTAACTTTACAGAAAAACTCACAGAGACTGTTTATACAACTAAAAATGCAGTGAATTGTTCCAAACAGTTTGAAATGGACTTATCAAACATCTTTTAAATGCATAAATTTTATATCATGTCTACACATGCTACATGTGACCAGTTATGTTTTAGAACACCTACAATTCATGTAAATGTGTAACTACTGAATGGCTGAATGAAAGTATTTAGTGTCAGATATGTTTCTAATTCTCTTCCTCTCCTCTAAATCATGGCTTGAATGAAATCTGTGTAAAATGTATCATATTCCATTTAATAGAAATTATGTCTAAAACGGTACTCTCTGCCAAAGCCGGCAATTTCAGCAACCGGAGGTAACACTTATGATTGGGGTGGAGAAAAGCCACCTTTTGAAACAGGATGATATCTGATTGGCCAGAACTCCTCTCAGAGGTGGGACAAACACCTAAGTATAAATAGTCATATCACAAGACAAAGAACTAATGAAAGTAAGTAGTGACCAGAGTAAGCAGAGTAACGTAACGAGTAACCATGGAGTAACAAGAATAACAGACAAGCAGCTCATTCAAGCCATCCAACTTCCACTCACTTTTCTTTCCTTTTACTTAATTTTCTTTTCCACTGAGTCTCGTGTTTTAAGTTTTGCCACAAAGCAGATGAACGCACGGCCCCAGCAGATGAATGCTGGACGATTCAGTTGCTTGGTCATAAACTAAATGACTCTTTATAATTCACTATAAATTAATTATTTAATTTGAGCTAATTTTGCTCCTTTCCTTACAAATAATATGGAGGAACTCCTTTAATAGCGGTTTTGAGGGGCAACAAACATGAATATTAAAATCTCCCAACAACAAATTATGATCAAATTTGGTAATTAGATCCCCTACAACCTCAAACAATTCGGCTATAAAGTCTTTAGCTGAGTAGCAACAGGTCCAGACCAGTCAAGCTGTAAAAGTTGGACTTCAAAACTATTAAACGCAGAGGTCTAAAAGTCTTCTTCATAATGACTGCTATAGCCCTTTTGTGTTCAACGGAAGAAAGAAACTCATACAGGTTTGAAACAACATGAGGGTGAGTAAATGATGACATATTTTCATTTTGGGGTGAACAAGGCTATCCCTTTAAGAGTGGGCAAGCCGGTTATGAATCATGCACTTATCCCAAATTAAAGTGTAAAGAATATGATTCTGTACATACATCAATAATGGTTATTTTAATGGATTTCCAATGTAACCATCATAATAAAGTACATAAATACATTGCACATTTAAATTTAAACTAAATTTAAAATGCAACACTCTTTTTTTATTATTATTAATTTTTTTATTAATAAGTGGGTTCCCATGCTCTATCTCTCTGTCCAAACAGTTTTGAAAGACACCAGCTCAAAATACTTAGTGTTATTGACACAAACATGGCAAGGCAGTAAGCAAAAGGGATGGTTTTCTTAAAAAAGACTTAAGAGGGTGTTTAAATAACCTCAGTCACAACAGAATGAGCACTGCAGACCAGCGTTCATCTCCAAACTTGCTTCATTTACATCACATAAACATGTGCATTGTTTAGTTCGAGCAATATTATTACATTGCAGTCCAGTGAAGCAAGAAATCAGGTGTTCAAGAGAAAGATTATATAGATTAAATATTGGAAATATTTTGTTTTGAAGTAGGCCTACATACCTGAATCTGTTAGTCAGACAACTTGTTTGTGTGATGGAGATGCGCTGTAAATCAACAGCCAAGAAGAGCTGAAATAGCGATGGATTATAAAGAAACGCTACTAAAACAACGGCTTTGTTCAAGAGACAAGTAGGCTACACACAGTACTGCTCGTGTAAGAAAGAGCAAAAATTCTGCACGTTTACTCACATTTAAACGTCTCCTCGACTTCTAAAAAGTCCCCTCACACGTAATGCGATGGCATCGGGAGGCGGTATCTACTGAAATTAGGGAGGTTTCATCTTCTTTTTTCCTGGCTCAAGTTTGGGTTCTATAATCGGAATCATATAAACAGAACTATAAATAATCTTGGGACGAGCAGACTTGTCCGTTCAGTGATTTTGACTGAATGCAGCGTACAGAATGACAAACAAACAAATAAATAAACGTGACATTAGGCGAATAGCTTTGGTTATAATGTAAAAATCATTTGTAGGGCCATAAAAAAGAAAATAACTTATTTATGATGAGACGTGATTTGTATAAATGGATAAATAACTTTGGTTATAACGTGCTTTGCATAACAGTAGCCTAAGTAAGTCATGTTTTGTGCAGATGTAAAGGGGAAAATGCCCTGGTGAGAGTTAACGCCCTCATAGACGCAAAGCAGAGCGGAAACTGCGCGAAGATGCTTTGTAAACTGCACGCACGCGCCCACTGTAGGCACTTTCACACTGTAGCGCAACTGAACAATAGGAGGAGAGCGGGGAATGTTGCAACACTTTTTGCATTTCCTTAAATAAAGACAAAGACTAGTAAAAGAAAAAAACAACATATTTTCATGTAATAACCATGTTTTTTGTTAACTGTTGTAATAAATTTGAACTACAAAATGTTTTTAATCAAAACCAAGACACTGAAATTCACTGAAATACTTTTGTGTAGGCTACTTCTCCTCTGAACTGTGTGTGTCTGTCTGAACTGAAAACTGAACAGATGTAGGCTACACTGTGGTCTAGTCTGACAGTATTTAATTAAAAAATTTAGTAGTTAGTAATAAAGTAGGCTACCTACTTTTTATAGTAACTTACACATTACTGGTCATGACTTTTACATTAATGTTGACATAGGGTACATGTTGGGGACAGTTGCAACAGAATGTTGCAACTGTCCCTGGTTCTCAACACGGAAGATCATCTTTCCCATGCAAATATTTGCAAATATACTGCCAAAAGAGCATCTTTGACAACCTGTCATTCAGTATTTGTGGTAAGAAGACTGATGTGTACACAAAGTTAGAAAGTAGAGAAATATGTTTATTTTTATTGATTCTATTCCATAAGTTGTCCGAATGAGAATGAATGAAAAGCATCAGCTGTTACTATTATGACCATTGCATTAAGAAAGGGCCTTAAGAAAATTAACCATACTTTCTACAAATAATAATGAAAAATATTATTAAATATATTTTTTAATTAAAATATAGTAATAAAACAGGGTTACTGCACCTTTACTATAATAAAACATGGTTACTTCACTTTTACAATAATAAAACCATGGCTACTACTATAATAAAACATGTTTACTTCACTTTTACTATGATAAAAACCATGGTTACTGCACTTTTACTATAATAAAACATGGTTACTTCACTTTTATTTATTTATTTTTTTTATCACTATGACCAAATGTCTATAGATCATATATAAAGAAATCAAAACAGTCCTTAAATGTCTAAGTTATGTGTAATAAAGTGGAAGGGAAACGAAAAAAGTATTGAACAGACTAACTGAAATGTATTTAATACTAAGCAGATAAGCCTTTGTTTGTGGACATGTTCAATTTCCCCCACTATATAACTTCATCATCTTCTGTATTTGTCATGGTAAGAATATTTTTTCCCTCTGTGTGTATCATTATGATGATTATAACAGACTGTTTTCTACAGGTGTGTTTAACATGGACCCAATGTTGCCAACCTTGCAGACTGTAGACACAAGTGTTCCACAAAATATTAAAAATTGTAGATTAAAATAGTGTGCACAAGATCCCTCAGGCTGACTTGCAAGCAGGGACGGACCATGAAAGAAAAATGGCGCAGGAGGCATACTGCTTTCCGCAGCAGTGGCAGGTGATGGAGGAGGAGGACATCACCACCAAATCACTGAAGTGCTTCAGGCAATACATTCTCGACAAACAGGTAGGTTTAAGGTGCCCTTAGTAAAAATCATGGTTCAACAGTTAATACAAAGTTCAAGGCTGAAATTTACCTGTACTTCACAGAAACCTCCACAGGACAGGGCTCCTCCCTCAACAGCTGCCAGCTCCAGCTCATCAGGGCACAAAGGTGATGGTGGTTGCTCTGCTGGTGGAAGCTCTCGTCTCCTTTGAAAGACAAGGTATATCAGTTTAGTAATGTCTTGAATTATTAATGTTATCATAGCATGAACCATGTATTAATGCATAATCTGTATCAAACAAGCCAAAATAATAGAGAAAAAATTATAACTATGCAACCGTCTACTACAGTATCGCCAGACAGTGTATTGTAGTGTCCCTGAGGAAAAATTCAATTCCTTTACTGCTTTAGGAGAGGAAGAATTGTCTAAACTTGTTAAATCATCAAAATCAACAACATGTATGTTAGACCCTATACCGACTAAGCTATTGAAAGAAATGCTTCCAGAGGTCATAGATCCTCTTAATATCGTCAATTCATCTTTATCACTAGGATACGTACCAAAAACTTTTAAGCTGGCTATTATTAAACCTCTTATTAAAAAACCACAACTTGATCCTAGAGAATTGGTCAATTACAGGCCGATCTCAAATCTCACTTTTCTGTCAAAAATACTAGAAAAGGCAGTATCATCACAATTATGTTCCTTTTTAGAAAGAAATAGTATCTGTGAGGATTTCCAGTCAGGATTTAGACCGTACCATAGTACTGAGACTGCTCTCATTAGAGTTACCAATGATTTGCTCTTATCATCAGATCATGGTTGTATCTCTCTATTAGTGTTACTGGATCTTAGTGCTGCATTTGACACCATTGATCACAATATTCTTTTAAATAGACTCGAAAATTATGTTGGCATTAGTGGAATTGCATTGTCATGGTTCAAATCATACTTATCTGACCGTTATCAGTTTGTAGTAGTAAACGAAGAGATGTCATATCGATCACAAGTTCATTATGGAGTACCGCAAGGCTCATTACTAGGACCGTTGCTTTTCACTCTGTACATGCTACCCTTGGGAGATATCATTAGGAAGCATGGTGTTAGTTTTCACTGTTACCCTGATGATACTCAGCTCTATATTTCTTCGCGCCCTGACGAAACTTACCAATTCACAAAATTAACGGAATGCATAGCTAATATAAAAAATTGGATGACCAGTAATTTCCTGCTACTAAATTCAGAAAAAACAGAGATTCTAATTTTTGGACCAAAAACTTCTTCACATAATAACCTAGAATACTGTCTAACACTTGATGGCTGCTCTGTTAAGTCTTCGTCGTCAGTTAGGAACCTGGGTGTGCTCTTTGATACCAATCTTTCATTTGAAGGCCATGTTACTAGCATCTGTAAAACCGCATTCTTCCATCTTAAAAATATATCTAAACTACAACATATGCTCATCAATGAAAAATGCAGAACAGTTAGTTCATGCGTTCATGACCTCAAGGCTAGATTACTGTAAAGCTTTACTGGGTGGTTGTTCTGCTCGCCTGATAAATAATCTACAGCTCATACAAAATGCAGCAGCTAGAGTTCTTACTAGAACTAGGAAGTATGACCATATTAGTCCAGTTCTGTCAACACTGCATTGGCTTCCTGTTAAACATTGTATAGATTTTAAAATCTTGCTAATTACTTACAAAGCACTAAATGGTTTAGCTCCCCAGTACCTGAGCGAGCTCTTAATGCATTATAGTCCTTCATGTCTATTGCGATCTCAGAATTCAAGGCAAGGCAAGGCAATTTTATTTGTATAGCACATTTCATACACAATGGTAATTCAAAGTGCTTTACATAAAGAATAATAATAAAAATAGAACATAAGGAATAGAAATAACAGTAAAAACAGAGAATTTTACCACAATATTTAAAATGCATTAAAAGTCAGAATCAAGATGATACATAAAAGATATAAAATACATTAAAAATGAAATAAAAACAGGAAAAGGAATTTAAAGAATAAAAAGATAATACGTATAAAATAAAGTGCAAACAGTTCGGACATAGCACAGTGCTCAATCAGCAAATGCATAGATAAAAAGATGTGTTTTGAGTCTGGATTTGAATGTGGCTACTGTAGGAGCACACCTGATCTCTTCTGGAAGCTGGTTCCAGCTGCGGCTGGCATAACAGCTAAAAGCAGACTCTCCCTGCTTTGAGTGAACCCTTGGTATTTTTAAGTGTGTTGATCCTGATGATCTGAGTGATCTGTTAGGTTTATATTCTATGAGCATATCTGCAATGTATTGGGGTCCTAGGCCATTGAGTGATTTATTAACGAGTAGCAGTACTTTAAAATCAATTCTAAATGCAACTGGAAGCCAGTGCAAGGACCTGAGGACTGGTGTGATGTGTTCATGTTTTCGGGTTCTGCTCAGTATCCTGGCAGCAGCGTTCTGTACGAGCTGCAGTTGTCTCATGGTCTTTTTGGGAAGGCCAGTGAGGAGCCCATTACAGTAATCCACCCTGCTGGTGATGAAAGCATGAACAAGTTTCTCTAAGTCTTGACTGGAGACAAAGCATCTAATTCTTGCAATATTTTTGAGATGATAATATGCTGATTTAGTTATTGTCTTTACATGGCTACTGAAACTCAGGTCTGACTCCAGAATCACACCAAGATTCCTGACTTGATTTTTAGTTGTTTGACCCCTAGAGTGAAGGTACGTGTTCACTTTGAGAACTTCGTCTTTGTTTCCAAACACAATGACTTCAGTTTTGTCTTTGTTTAACTGAAGGAAGTTTAGGCACATCCAATTTTTAATTTCATCAATGCATTGGCACAGGGAGTCAATGGGGCTGTAGTCGTTAGGTGAGAGGGCTAGGTAAATCTGGGTGTCATCTGCATAGCTGTGATATGCAATTTGGTTCTTTCTCATTATTTGGCTCAGTGGCAGCATATATAGGTTGAACAGGAGGGGTGCAAGTATTGAACCTTGAGGGACTCCGCATGTCATGGATGTCCACTCAGACTTATAGTCACCGATACTCACATAATAACCTCTCCCTTCTAAGTATGACCTGAAACATTTAAGGACCATCCCAGAAAGCCCAACCCAGTTTTCGAGCCTGTCAAGAAGAATGTTGTGATCAACGGTGTCAATAATTCAGGTCAGCTGATAATACCTAGAATATCAAAATCAACCTCAGGCAGTAGATCCTTCTCATATTTGGCACCTAAACTCTGGAATAATCTTCCTAGCATTGTTCGGGAAGCAGACACACTCTGTCAGTTTAAATCTAGACTAAAAACGCATCTCTTTAACCTGGCATACACATAACACATTATCAATTTATATTTTCAAATCCATTAAAGGATTATTAGGCTGCATAAATTAGGTCAGCCGGAACCGGGAACACTTCCTATAACACCAGATGTACTCGTTATATCAGAAGAAGAATAGCATCTATGCTAATATTAGTCTTTCTGTTTATCCCGAGGTTTACCGTAGTCAACCGGATCCGGGCCGTATCCAGTTGAGACCAAGGACCTGTGCCTTGACACAACCACAACGCAGCCCTGAAGTATCAGCAGAGATTGAGTCAACTAGATCATCCACTGTGAAGGCCTCATCAACACGACAACCAGTGGCACAGCTCCTCAACAACCGTCCATACCGGCGTGATGAATACGATCCTCAACTGGATGGAACTGAAATAAATACTTTGAATGTTGCGATCCTATCGGACTTATGATAGCAACCTGAGTCGTAACAAAGCACTGTTCGCCAGAGGAGAACTGGCCCACCGACTAAGCCTGGGTTCTCCCAAGGTTTTTTTCTCCATTTTAACACGTATTTGCCACTTGTTTGCCACCTGATGTCACCTGTTGGAGTTTGGGTTCCTTGCCGCTGTCGCCTTTGGCTTGCTTAGTTGGAGACACTTGACATTTGACTTAACATTTGATATTCAACAGTGCTTTGATCTGCCTGCATTGACACTATTCTTTAAGAGCTGCTGTGCAGCCAAAATAATGTACCAGTTATCAATGTAAAGCTGCTTTGACACAATCTACATTGTAAAAAGTGCTATATAAATAAAGGTGACTTGACTTGACTCTGTGCTTTCCAAGGTCTGACTGCCCTGTCTGTTCCAATCGGAACTCTTCTGTACCAGTGCAGCTACTCCAATACGGTCAGATCACCACATGTCTGGCTGGTACTCCATACTGACTGAGGTCCTGGCATGTAATGCATGCAGAAAGGCTGCAAAGGAATCAGAGAAACACTCCATTGGCCGGGGACGCATGCATTATAGACCAGCTCAGTCCAGCTCATAAAGTTGTGTTCCCAGCCGTCTTAACATTACGGTGAGTCTCTGCATAATTTCACAATAATTTGATTTCTAAATGATTGCACTTGGAAAAAATGCCTAAGATTCACAGGCATCCAATCTATGTGCTTTAATTTTAGGCGTGGTGTGGACAAGCAGGTGATCCGCCTGATGAGGGATCGCACCGAGGGCAACACCATGACCAAGGTGTGGAGAAGAAAGGACTTGTACACCACCTTCCTCAGCCAGTACAGAAAACCTGGTAAGATCACAAGTAAGTCAGAGTTAATCGTTTAGTTCAGGGGTTTTCAACCCTGTCCTGGAGGACCCCCAGCCTTGCACATTTCATGTCTCCCTTTTCTAACACACCAGATTCAGCTCATCAGCTCATTAGTAGAGACTGCAAGATCCGAAGTGGGTGTGTCAAATAAGGGCAACATACAAAATGTGCAGGGCTTGGGCTCCTCCAGGACAGGTTTGAAAGTGTTAAGGTTAGTTAAGTGTTTAGGCAAAGACTAACATACATATGAGTGCAGATTTCCATCGAACACAAACACAGCAGAAGCCCTCACCATAATAGGAATATATCTCTTGTCAGTGATCAGAGGAATGATGTTGTAGTAAGTGACCCATTAATATTGACGGTAACTCGTCAAAAACTAATCGAAGCTCAGAAGAATGACCTTTCACTTGTCAAATGCTTTAAATTGGCTGAGAAACCTGCACTTAACAATGTCTCATTTTTAGTGAAAGATGGACTGATGATGCGGAAGTGGCATAAGTTTAAGTTTAAGTGGAATGTTGTTTATCAGGTTGTGGTTCCTTACATTTTCTGTCAACAGGTACTGTCATTGGCGCACGATCATTTGCTCTCTGGACACTTAGGATTGTGTTTTACAGCATTTCTTTTGGTACGGTTTGAGGCGTGACGTTGTACAGTACTGCAAGACTTGTCATATTTGCCAGTATGCTGGGAAGCCAAACCAGGTGATTCAACCAGCCCCTTTAATCCCAGTTCCCATCATAGGTGAACCTTTTGAACATGTGATAGTGGACAGATCTTTTGCAGTTGGCGATCAGGTGCTGGTTCTACTTCCTGTTCCGGGGTCCGCATTAACTGCACGTTTTTAGGGGCCTTATGAGATCTTGGAGAAGAGGGGAGAGACAGATTATGTATTGCGTAGACCAGACAGGAGACGTCAGAAACGGGTATGTCATATCAATATGTTAAAAGCTTACCATACCAGAGATGACAGGGAGTCACTTAAGGAGAAGGAAGATGATTCCGTCCATCCAGTAGGGGTTGCATGTGACAAGAGCTCATTTGTTGAGGAGCGAGACAATGCTGAAGGCTTACTGGAGTTTGATACCCCATTGTTATCTGCTAGATAAGTCTAATTCTGAAACTCTAGCCAATTTGTCACATCTTAACACTGATCAGAGAGAGAGGATATCATAGCAAGCAGACACGTACTTTCATGTCTCAATTCTGCCTCGACACAGGACTTGGTCGCCCAGACAGCGCACCTCACCGAGGAGCGCGTCCAGTCTGTGTTGAACTGCCTGAGTTCGCTCAAGCACAGGACAGCGGCCCCACTGAAATTGTTACATAGGCTCCTGGGACATATGGCATCCGCAGTCCCAGTCACGCCACTCAGACTGCTTCATATGAGGCCGCTTCAGCACTGGCTTCATGGCCGAGTCCCTAGATTGGCATGGCAATGCATTATGCTCCATGTTCCCGTAACACCGAGCTGCTGTCGCACCCTCACTCAGTGGTCAGACCCTTTGTTCCTCCAGGCAGGTGTTCCCTTCGAACAAGTGTCCAGGCATGCTGTGGTCTCCACAGATGCTTCCATCACTGGGTGGGGAGCCACATACAATGGGCATTTAGTCTCAGGTCTGTGGACGGGGCCTTAACTGCATTGGCATATGAATTGCATGGAGTCGCTAGCAGTACAACTTGCACTGGGCCGCTTCAAACAGCTGTTGTCAGACAAGCACGTACTGATCCATTCGGAAAGCACTGCGACCATTGCGTACATCAACCACCAGGGCGGTCTGTGCTCCGTCTCATGTCGCAACTTGCCTGCCATTTCCTGCTATGGAGTCAGAATCATCTGAGGTCACTTTGTGCCATTCACGTCCCAGGCATGCTCAACCGTACGGCAGACGAGCTGCCTCCACTTCCGGGCAAACGGAGACTCCATCCCCAGGTGGTCCAGCTGATTTGGCAGCGTTTCGGAGCTGCACAGTGATGCAAAAACTTGAGAAAATGAGATCCAGGCAGTAGATAAAGTTGATGGAAAATTATTTATTCATTACAATTAAATTTAGCCTCACACGCAAACTTTAATCGATAATGAAAATACTTAATAAAACCAAAAGGTAAAATAACCATCATAAAGTATTAGTCAATAGTTAACAATAAAATTTAGAGTATTGTAAAATTTAGAGTATTGAATCTAATAGATGAAAATTAAATACCAAAAAGAAAGGACAATAATTCAACATTTGCAGAAGAGAGAGAGAAGCAGAAGCCAAGGAGAGCAAAGGAAGGCAAAAGCTGAATTATCAATGACTCGGTCAGCTTTATACCATGAGCATATAGGGAAATTTACATCCCACACAAATTGATGTTTTTGTTCTAAAAGAAAAGGTTAATTTCACCCATTACGTCGTAGACTGGTCCAGTGTCAAAAATAGATATAAGAGTTGTTTTGACCCCCTTTGGGAATTTTGCAAATCTTACATTATTAAATGTCAGCAAACATTAATTCTGAAAAAACATTACTTCTGCCGTACTTGGCAGGCGTCCAATGTCTAACCACAAACGTGTCAGTGTGACCTGGCTGTCACACTGGAACACTTAAAGAACAATTGAACATAACAAGCATACATACTCTTAAAGATAAAATAAGAATAACCATAAGGGTACAATAACAAGTAAATACTTGAAAATATGATGAGAATTAATATATATAAAGTATGAGTACATAAATATAGGAAATCAAAAGTGGAACTGATAAATCACAAGCCATAAATGATTAACATAATATTAATAAAAATGCATTAATATGAATATTGACCATTTCGGATCCACCACACAGATAGATCTGTTTGCCTCTCCGGACACAGCCCATTATAATCCCTGACCGAGGGCACTCTCGGCACAGATGCACTGGCACACAGCTGGTCCCGGGGCCTACGCAAGTATGCGTTTCCCCCAGTGAGCCTCCTCTTGACAGCACCTCCTTGGCCCATTCCTCTGAGGAAGGACCTCCTGACTCAGAGATGGGGCACCCTGTGGCACCCACGTCCGGACCTCTGGAGACTCCATGTCTGGTCCCTGGACGGCACGCGGAGGTTCTAAGTGATCTACCTCAGTTGGTTGTAGACACTAACACCTCCACTAGAGCTCCTTCTACGAGGAACCTCTATGCCCTGAAGTGGATCCTGTTCGATCAGGTCAGTGCTTTCCTTCCTGCAAGAGGGCTTGGAGCGAAAGCTGTCTGGTGTATATTGCCGCTATTGTCGCAGATCATGATGCAGTTTATTGTTAGTCTTTGGGGAAGCATGACCTGATCGTCAGGTTCCTGAGGGGGCGAGGAGACTGAATCCGCCTCACCCTCCCTCCATAGCCTCTTGGGACTTGTCCTTGGTACTTACATATCTCCGGGGACCTCCCTTCGAGCCTGCAGCCAGTTGAGTTAAAAGTACTGTTCCTTAAGACCGTCTGTTTAAAGACCATTTACACTGCAAATCTTAATGGACAGATCTAATCTTTTGACCATATCCCATTTTTTGGCCAGTGTAATTTGCGTTTGTTATTTTATCTACTGTCGTTAAATCTAGAATTCTAAAAGGAAATAAAGTAGCAGGTAAGATTACATTTATTTGAATGAATGATAAAGAGACAGAGTGAGCGAAGGAGAGAATGCACATGAGAGAGTAGCCTACCCATTGAAGCTTTTGGTTTATTAAAATAAAAAATAAAAAAACACACGGCAGTCTCTTTTAAATGAACCGGGCAGAGGTTGAAATTCAGCGGCTGAGTGTGTGTGTGTGCGTGCAATTTCTTTCAAGGAAAAAATAGACATAAAGTTTCTATCTGTCACGGTGCATACAAGAACAAGATGGTAAGATCCAAGTGCAGCGATGTTTATTACAGGAAACTCCAAGCACGTAATCCAGAACACAGGCAAAGGTTAAACTCCACAAAACAGTCCAATAACAGAAAGCCAGAGAAACAAAAGTGCACGTAACAAAATAACAAACCACAACCAAGGACAGAAACTAATGAGACTAAATAGACAGACACTAATGAACAAACACAAAACAGCTGAGTGCAATGACATGGGATAATGAGTCCAGGAGGTGAGTTATGGGAAATGTAGTCCAAAACAGTGAAACAAGAGTCCCTGTTGGAGTGCCCTCTGGTGGCTAAATGGGGCACTCCAACTCATGATCTCAATATTACAATTTTAGTGCGAGTGCATACAGACACGTCTGCTTCATAATACAACATTAAAGCTACCTTTTAGTAAGCAAACGTGTCACTCTCGCCTTGTGGTGGCTTGGAATTCAAAGGGGAATCGGATATGCGTGATTCACTCTCATTTTATCATTAAAGCTTTTTTGCATTTGTCAAAAGATATTATTTATTTTAATATTAAATAATTATTAATTAATAAAATCATTTCATTTTCAGGGATGAAAAGACTGAGGTCTTTCTGCAGAAATGCCATGACATTAATTATGTCACATCTCGGCGTCTATAACAAAATGAACATGAAGGAAATAATATGATCAAACAGTTTATTATTACACATTTATTATTAATATATTTTTAAAATAATAAAAAAGTTGTATAGTTGTAGTATCATTGAAGTAACAATAAACTACAGTGTTTGTATCCATTAACATTAAATACTCTCATACTCTGTCATTAAGTATTATTTTTAACAACAGGAAATAATACTATCACATATGTATACATTCAAATGGGAAACACTTTACAACATGTTACACATTCATTAATATTTTTAAAAATAAAAACGGCATATAGTTGTAGGCTATATCCCTGAAGTATAAAGTATGGACATCGAGGGCATGGAAGTGAGCCCCGCCCACCCTCCCGCCACTGAGATTGAGTTTTTGGATGTTACACTGGACTTCTGTCATTTTGGAGAATTTGATCTATTATCATCGGAATCTGTCAATCATGTCCCTAGTTCTCTGTCCCCACCCTTCCTCCCTCTCCCACCACCTCTCCAAAATGACATTTCATGTGGATGTCTGTACTACTATTCAAGATCCTCTTCAGTCCCCAACCAGTTCTGCTACCCTGTCTTCGCTGTTTCCCATCAGCCCCTCTGTTCCACCTCTACCTCCTCTCAGTGGCGCGGTTACATCGCTGGACTGCTGGGAGTCATCTCCTCCAGGGCTTCGGGAGCCCGTGGCTCCGCCTCCGACCTCTGCATGCTCCACTCCACTTCAACCCGATGTCCTGACACCCACACCTGCGCTCCTTCCACCCTCGGTGTCAGCAGTGACCATCGGACCTTTGGCCTCGCTGGACTCCCTTGGTACGTTGGCTTCGCCTCGGTCAGACTCCGCTCTACCTACGCCACGGACTTACAGGCCATTCGCTGCCCTCCGGCCCTCCACCCCTTCGGCTGCGGCTAGCTCCGCCCTCCCTCAGGCTCCACCTCTGCCCTCGGTCGTTCATCGAGCATCATCGGCTCTATGGCTACGCGGTGGGCTCCTCATCCCATGTCGACATCGCCTTCTGCCATTGCCATGACGTCATCCAACTGCCTTCCACCATGGCTCCTCCCTCCAGTGATGCTGCCGTGAAGCGCCGTCCTGGTTGTGCACTGGGGTACCATCAACCCGTTCCTGTTCAAGGCCACCCTATGGATCACACCACCTGCACCACCCTGGACTCTTATGTTCTGCCCCCTCCGGGTTGGCCGTCCTCCTCCTGAACCACCACCTGCATTCTTCACCACGATCCGATCTGCCTGCTGTTGCCATCCCATCACCTCTCCTTCTCTCCAGCCCTCTGCTACATCCTCATCTCCCAACACCCTCCCTCCCTCTTTGGGTGTTTCTGGTTTTGTTACAGCACGAGATCGCGCCTACTCGGAGGGGGCGTAATGTCACGGACTCAGTCACGTTCTGTTTGTTTTGTTGTCATATGTCACATGATCTCCTTTGTTCTGTTTTGCGCCATCATCAGTCACCATGGACACTAACTAGATCATCATCAGCTGTTTGTCATTTTGGTTAATTGCTCTGTGTATTTAAATTCCTGTTTTTCCTATGTTCACTGTCCGGTCTCGTCTTTCGTGAGTTGTGTTGCGTTTCTGCCTGTACCTATTGGATTTATCTAGTAAAGACTTATTTTGTATCTTATCTCCTTCGTCGCGTGTTTCCTGTGCAAGCAACCCCTGACACTGGTAATTTTATGCCAGGACATTATCTATTAAGTTGTAATCCTGTTTAACCCTAAAACACAAAATGCAATGGGGCCATTCCACCGAATGGGTGACATTTGCTTATTGTAACTCTTCAAAATTAAACTTTATTTTTCATATTTTTTCAACATTGAACATAATACTACACATATTTAACTATTCAAAATGTGTATTGGTCAATCTCAGGCAACATTATTTAGGTTTCAAAGCAGAAGATGGATGCATGTTTTTTCAGTCCTGTTATTCATATTCTATTCACCTCTAGAAAATGTTGTAAGAACCGTGGACGAACCAGACAAATTAATCATTCAGATGATTCTTTCAAAACATAATTCAGACTCAAACTCAGAGAATCTAATTTTCTGCTCCAGTCCGTCTACAGGAAAACCCTTGCTGATTACTTTTATGACCCCCATGCTTCCTGACAGAAGGCAGGCCTCTTTTGTTTCTCTGAGTGACCTAACTTTACAGAAAAACCAACAAAGACTGTTTCTACAAATAAAACTGCTCTAAACAATTTGAAATGGACTCATCGAACATCTTTTAACTGCATACATTTTATATCATGTCCACACATACTACCTGTAACCAGTTAGGCTTTAGAACACCCACAATTCATGTAAATGTGTAACTACTGAATGGTTGAATGAAAGTATTTGGTGTCAGATTCTCTTTCTCTCTTCTAAATCATGGCTTGAATGAAATCTGTGTAAAATGTATCATATTCCATTTAATAGAAATTATGTCTAAAATGTCTAAAAATTTCTAAAATTATGTCTATGTCTATGATTGGGGCAGAGAAAAGCCACCTTTTGAAATAAGACTATATCTGATTGGCCAGAACTCCTCTCAGAGGTGGGACAAACACCTAATTTTAAATAGTCATATCACAAGACAAAGAACTAGTGAACCAGTCAGCAGTGACCAGAGTAAGCAGAACAAAGAGTAACCATGGAGTAACAAGAAGAACAGACAAGCAGCTCATTCAAGCCATCCAACTTTCACTCACTTTTCTTTTCTTTTACTTAAAGCTGCTGTCCGTAACTTTTTTTGTGTTCAAAATTTACAAATATTATATAATGAGAATGTACAACATGAATCCATTTTCCAAACCGTGTTTTTGTCTTACCCTAAATCATTATGGTACACTTATAATAAGTGTTTATATTCAGACTATTTCAGACCGGACTTGTCACGGTTGTAGATCCGCAGTCTCTTTCTGTTGTCTGTGTTTACGTTGTGCTGTCACGTTAATTGTTTCATGTGGGCGTCACCGCTGATTATGTGATCAGCGGCAGCTGTTTCCTATCACTGCCAGCCTATATAACGCCTTGTCTTTCGCTTCATGTTTGTCAGATCGTTGTTTGGAGTCTCCTGTTCATGTCCTTCTGTTTCCTTGTGTGTTCTTCCGTTGGAGTTGAAGTCTTCGTGTTCCTGTTCCAGTTGTTGTTCTTCGTTGGATTCTTCACGTCTTCACTCACTATTACGGACCCCAGCACGATCATCTTGCACCTGGACTTTCTGGCACTTACCACCATCTCTTCAGGCCCATCAAAGTCCCTGTGTCGCCGTCTCCCTGCTGCTGGTTACTTGTCGCTTTGTTTACATGGTGTGAAGCTCAATAAATGAGATTTTCTGACTTGCGCTTGCATCTATCTTTATTCCACGTGACAGAACAATCTGACCATCATCATGGATGCAGCAAGTTCAGCGGCATTGACGGAGTTCATCAACCACAGTATTGCTCGAATGGACCAGCAGCAGGAGAGCATTTCTTCCACCGGACGCGCCGTACAGGCGTTGGTGACACAGGTGTCTGAGCTCTCCCAACAGCTGCAACAACTTCGCAGTCCCGCTGCGCCACCCACACCGCCTGTTCCCCTCCCATCACCAGGGCAAGGAGAACAGCCGGAGCCACACCTACCCACGCCTCAGACCTATGCCGGTGAACCTAACTTTTGCAGAGCGTTCCTGAACAAGCGTTCATTGTATTTTTCCCTTCAGCCACGCACCTTTGAGAGGGAGGAGTCTAAGGTGGCGTTCATTCTCACGCTACTCACTGGGCAGGCAGCGCTGTGGGGAACGGCGGTGTGGGAGAACCAGGACCCATGCTGTGCCTTGTTCCAAGCTCTCTCCGCCGAGATGAAGCGGGTGTTTGACCGTGCGGTCACGGGGAGAGATGCAGCCCGGCGTCTCACGGGACTGAGACAAGGAAACCGCACGGTGGCAGATTACTCCATAGAGTTTCGGACGCTGGCGGCAGAGAGCAAATGGAACGAGGAGACGCAGTGGGACGTCTTCCTGCATGGGTTGGCCGACCGTGTCCAACGAGAGATTTACGTCATGGATTTACCTCAGAGTCTTAATGGTCTGATTGATCTGGCCCTACGGGTGAGTAGTAGTAATATGATGTACCTTGTGTCAGTATGATTTATGGCCCCTTTGATTTATGATATGACAGGTGTGACCTTTTGCCCTTCCGTTTCCGGACTGTGTTTATGACAGGAAGTGTGACCTTATGCCCTTCCGTTTCCGGACTGTTTATAACAGGAAGTGGAATGGTGTTGGGGGTGTTTATACAGGTGGTGGCCAATTTGACGATTGCACTGGGTGTGAAATGGTGTGGGAATGTTCATACAGGCAGGGGCAATTTGATGATTGACCTTTTTGAATGTTTTTGTCAGAATGTGCAGCATCCAGCCATAATGTCTGTGAATGAAACAATACAAACAAGATTAATAAATAAGAAGCACTGTTGTTAAATGAATCATATGAAAGTGTTTATATGAAACAGTATTAAAGAAAGCATTGAAAAAGAGACTATAGTCTCAATATGACTTCTCCTTAAATAAAGGAATAATAAAATATGAAATAGTGTTTATATGAAATAAGATGAAATAAACTGAAATTATTATTATTAAACCTTTATTTAAAATAAAACTTGAGATTTAAAATAAAACTTGAGATTTAAAAAAGGAAATAAAACTTGAAATTTAAAATTTCTTTTACAAGAGGGCCAAGAGGCAGCACATTTAGTTGAACATATAGCAAAATACAATAATTTACCGAAATACACAAAATCACTCAAAAACAATTACAATCAAATGACTCAGAAACTAGATCCTTTAAAATACCCTTAAAATCATTTAGTGATACCAACCCTTTTAAACGTAAAAGAAATAGAAATTATATGAAAAAAGTATTTTGAAAGCTTTGAGAAGTTTGTTTTCCAGCTTAAAAAAGTACTGATGTTAAATAATGCAGTTGAAATATCAATTTTATCAATTAAGATAAAATAATGTTTTTGAAGCTTTAAGAGATTTTTAACTTTAAGAAAAGTATGATGATAAATGAAACATATGAAAGGGTTTATATGAAACAGTATTAAAGCATATGAAATAGTGTTTATATGAAATAAACTGAAATTATTATTATTAAACCTTTATTTAACCAGGAAATAAAACTCTTGAGATTTAAAATCTCTTTTACAAGAGGGCCAAGAGGCAGTACATTTAGTTGAACATATAGCAAATACAATAATTTACAGAAATTACACAAAATCACTCAAAACAATTACAATCAAATGACTCAGAAACTAGAACCTTTAAAATACCCTTAAAATCATTTAGTGATACCAACTCTTTTAAATGTAAAATAAATAGAAATTATTTGAAAAAATATATGTATTTTGAAAGCTTTAAGAAGTTTGTTTTCCAGCTTAAAAAAGTACTGATGTTAAATAATGCAGTTGAAATATCAATTTTATCAATTAAGATAAAATAATGTTTTTGAAGCTTTAAGAGATTTTTAACTTTAAGAAAAGTATGATGATAAATGAAACATATGAAAGGGTTTATATGAAACCGTATTAAATAGTACTGATGTTAAGCAATGCAGGTGAAATAGTAATTTTATGTAATAAGCTGAAATAGTATTTTAAGGCAACTTACTAGTTGAGTTGAGATGCATGCAGTCCATTTGCTAAACTGAAAATGAGTTTGTTTCCCGTATTGCTGTGGGCCGGTCCAACTTTGTCTGCGGATGTGATTGGTTTGCAATGTGTCAAACTATTAAAAGTGAGTTAGGGTGGATATAACACCTCTCATGGTTTATTATCGAGGGATGAAAGCTAAATCTTCCTTCCTTCCTTCCTTCCTTCCTTCTTGGCTCCCCTGACACTGACAACCTGGGAGACCCCCCAAAAAATGACACCTCATTTCTGACACCTACTGAAGATATTCCATTTGTTTTGTTTTGTTTTTATTAAGACTTTTACTCTCTTTTTCTATTGCATTACATATTTGTAGTTTACATGACAGAGATCTTACCAAACATTTTAATCTTACAGTTTTTAAATTGTTTACACACTAAAAGTGTTACTCTAGGCCTGCTCAATGAATCTTGTCAATACCTTCTCGCTATGTTGCAAGTAACAAAAATAAGATTCTAATGAAGAAACAGTCAGATCAAACCATAAGAGATATTGTGGACATGTCCAGACATGTAGGGGTTTCCATGTTTCCACATTTCAAGTAATAAATAGTTCAAATAAATAAAATAAATAAATATATTTTATAAGCTGTTTTGCTCATGGGACAAATTTCGCTCAGTTAGCACAAACACACACAATTGGTTCTATAAAAAGGAATTTCTCTCTAGTTTAAATTAAATGAATATAAATAAAATATAAGACAATGAATAATAACAAATATGTTACTAACATTTATTTAAACCTTTATAGTTATAGTTTTAGCTAAATGAAAATATAAATACAAATAAATAAATACCATAACTTTAAAATGTTAGATCAAAAAGTTCATTCAAAAAACATACACTTCTTTTAAACGATTATAAATAGTATTTATGATTGTATATAACACTCCCTACAATAAACGTGCTACTAAAACAATGTTAAACATTTATTATAGTTTTTAGTTAAATAAAAGTATAAAAGATCTTATGTTTTCAGAGAGTTGAAGATGTAACTCCTTAGGCTATATGATGTATATTTATTGAATGCAATAAGTTGAAACATAAACTCTCTCTTACCCTATCTCTCTAACCACTTCTCACACCAAGGTGTGGAATGTGAGACAGTCACAGCAGTGGGGCAGGGAACAATCTGTGGATACTTCCACATGTGGGGATTCCATGTTTTATGGGGGGTTTTCCATAGACATGCTTTTTTGTAGCGTAACTGTATATTTTAGCCCATACACAAACACACGACCCTCACAGAAAACTTTCGCCACTTTTACATTTAAGTAATAAATAAATAAATATATTTTAAAAGCCTTTTTTCTTATGGGACAAATTTTGCTCATGGGTAAAAATGGGTGGTATTACTATACTTTTGGCCGCATTTTGTCCACACAATTAAAAGCAATTCATCTCTATTTTAAATGAAATGATTATAAAAAAATATATAAGACAATGAATAATAACAAATATGGTACTAACATTTATTTAAGCCATTTTAGTTATAGTTTTACCTAAATTAAATGTGTATATATATATATATATATATATATATATATATATAAATAAATATAAATACATATAAATATGAAAACAACTTACATTTTCAGAGAGCTGACAAAGTAGTCCTTTATGCAAAGTTAAAAAATAAAATAAATAAATAAAATAAAAGTGAAATAAATAGTTGTATCATAAACAAGACACTCTCAGATCCTCCCATGCAGGGATAAACTCCAGTGTGAAATGATGCTTCAGACCCTCACATGGACGGGTGGAGTCAGACTACATGAGCCTCTGTGTCACAGCATATGTTAAGACCGCCAACTCCTTTCCAGTGAATGTTTTTGTACTAAATTTATTTCAAAGCACAATCTTAAATATGATCTTTTAATTGTAAAAGGTTGTTTAAATCCAGTCTTTAAAGTTTTAATTGAATTCAAATATTCTTCCTAGAAGTCTGCTGTATAAAGATAACAACTGACGAACGATGGTAATAACGATTTGCTTAAATTTTACCTAAAGTATTATTTTTATTTTTATTAATCAAGAACTGTAAAATGTTGAAATCATAAACCTGTACTTAGTTGTCTTAGATCTTATTTCTCAAAGATTGAAACAGTATTTTCGTCCATGCAACACACAAAGTTTTTGAAAAATCTGTATGTTTTTAAGATAAACTGTGAATGTTTAATTCGATTTTTAAAAATCCAAATGTGAAGGTGTCTGTGTGTTTGATGCATCACAACTCTCACGTAACCTCGAACGAGGGCTTAACATTGCTCTTGTTTAGCTTAAGTTGTATCTTTAAGAAATTCACACATATTCAAACAGAGACCAGGTGTTCCTCTGTGCTGTTCCCATGAAAAAATTTGTCTTGAGTGAATATTTAAGCATTATATTATTTTATACTTCAAATAAAAAAAGTGGTCATATGTTGTCATATTCTTATGGTGTGCCTGAACTCAGCATCTGACATAAGTGCAATACTAGATCATGGCTACTGCAAAATAAGTTACATTCAAAAATTAACTTTCACTGTTGTTAATTTCACTCAATCCATCCCTGTTCACATTACTAAAAAAAAAACAAAAAAACATGCAACTACATGAACTTAATTTAACTGAGTTGTTTTTACTAAAAATGAATATTGTCAGGTTTACTTAATAAGTGTTTGTTCAGTCAACTTAACATTGCTGAGTGAAACACAAATTAATGTAGACATAACTAACTGGGCAGTGGATCCATAGTTCCCAGCATGCTTTGCAAGGGTCTGCATTAGGAGAGAAAATTTTCCGTTTTTCAGTAAAGGGAAATATGTTGGCTGTTTATGATAGTGTTTAATGCTCAGTTATTTTGGACATTTAGAGAAGTTTCTGTAATGTTTTTGAATTTTGTGGATACCATTATGCAGAAGAGTGTCGCCTGTGTTTAGGCTGTGTGCACTTGTATATGCATGTTTAGGATGGAATTCTTGCTCGCAGTTCAAACGAGTTTGATCAATGAGTTAATTTTGAGTGCGTTTTGTATAAAAAACAGGTAACTCAGTAAGGTAAATTAAGTCAAAAAATGTATTCACCTTACACAATAAACATGACATAACAATAAACTGCACATATATATTATGTAACTGACAAATTCAAATGATTTGTATTTACGTTCTGTCAGCTTTAAATTGTTATTTGTACAAATTACTCAATATAGTTGCGACACTTTATTTTTATTTATTTATTTATTTATTTTATTTTTGTAAGTAAAACCAGCAGTTCAGTTTTTGAATGAGGTCTTTATCAGTGTGGAAACATACCCTTTACTGAAAATATACAAAGATGTATAATATCGGTTATCTACTCAAAAATAGATGTAGAATTTTAAAAATGTTGATGCGACAGTTTGTCTGTTGGTCGCAGTGATGACTCTAGCAGGAAGAATGCCCTTTGACACCCAACGCTTATGAAGGGTGTTAAACACCCTACAAGGTAGTCATTCATTTCAGTTGTTTATTTATTTATTTTTCAACTGAGTGAATTCACACATGTGAGGTCTTTCAGAAGAGTTCCTGAGAGAAAATGTAATTGTGCTTAAAAACCAAACATTAGGCCAAATCACTACCTGGCATGTTCGCATTAGACCCTGATGTACAGCGATAGAATATATATATATATATATATATATATATATATATATATATATATATATATATATATATATATACTGTTAAATACTAGTGTATGATGTCTGTTAAATGTTTATTTGTGTTTAAAAACCTTACATTTAAAATTACATTTTAAGGTGACACAGGTCACACAAAGCCATCTGATTTTACTTTTCTTATTTCTACAAAGTTTCAATTCCTAGTAAATATTAATTAAACATATGATAAAACAAGATGAAAATGTTGACAAATATGTTTTTAAAGAAATAGGGATTACCATATTCCAAAACAGTTCCTCATATAATGACACCATTAAGGAAGGTCGACACATCTATTGTCTGTGTGTGTGTGTGTATGAATGGACATGCTGGCCAGATGAACTGCCGCTGTCCATGAGTAGCTAGATTTACCCCAAATCAAATATTGTATTACACTTTTTCTTTATACCTGTGTTCTGACAAAATGTCATTAATTAGTGCTTTTTGTTTTATAAAATGTTCACACCACTTTTATCAGCCTGATAAATATGGAGTTAATACATGATGAAACAAGAGAATCATACTACCAAATTCTTTTGACACAATGTTTTTAAGAATAAAACACAACTAAACCAGATAGCATGTCATTTTTCTTTTTGACAAACCCCCATTTCAGATGCAACCGTGAAGTGGAATAGGTCTTATTCTCAAAGTTCTGGAATTGATGCAAACATGCGATACAGGTATCTGGCTAAAACCTCGTACTAAACAAAGAAGGGAATATGCCTCAGCATGTATAATACAATATTTTTACACAAAGTATCATGGTTTCAGACCATTTTTGAAAGGTTTTAGTACGATGTCTACATTTGGTCTCTTTGTAGTTTTTAGATGAAGACTACTCTTTGAGCATGGTAAAACATGCATAGGCATTAATGAACAAATACAGCATAAGAAAATTGAATGGCAGTCCTTATACATTAGACACCTTATACATTTTGTTTTGTTTACATATATGACTTTTACACAAGTTACAAATTACAAGTCAATGATGTCACGGACATACAATTTGACATGTTTGTCTTAATAACTTGTTCTTCTTTAAGAAAACCAAAATGTTTTAACATATCGTAAATTTCAATAGTTAGCCAGCAAATGCAAGTGAACTGTTTATTACTGAGATCATTTACAGTTATATGTGAAACAAGCTCTGTCACATCAGAGTTGAATTCTAGTTGAACATTGTTATTTCCCCCACATGTTTAACAATGCAAGTGTTCTTGGTCACAAAGTTCTCATTGTAGCATACTGGCTCTGAACCCAGACCAAATATTAGCATGTAACAGTTTGCAGACATTTGTGTTTTTTATGTTTCTTTGATTTTGTTTACATTTTTCTGAAACACACGGGTTCACCACAGGTTCATTTTTAACATCACCATTCTTCTTTCGTCTGTAATTGTTTTCCTTTATCGTTTTACCCATTCCATTTTGACCGAAAAACTGTTTCCTAGAATCTGTTGTAATGTTAGTGAACTTTAGGTGTTCTCTGCATCTCTTTGTTCGTAATCATTTGGTTGATTTAATAAAATGACGGTTTAAATCATCGTCTTGGGTCATTTTACATACTATGTTATATTTTGGGTAATAGAATGCAGAGCAAAGAAAGAAGACATTTTATTTTGAAAAACATTAAAATAAGGCATTATCGATGTGTAGTGTTATATACAATATGTAGGCCCTACATTGTGTTTAAATTTTACTCGAGACACTTTAATATGACGATGTCAATAAAAGTCTTTAACCCTTAAAAACCTTTAGTTTTGAACCATTTTTAATATCTTAACATCTTAACTCTTAAGTAAAAGTTAAAAGTCTGCACAAAAAGAAATTCCATCTTATCTACTTTCTAAATGCATGTCATGGATCTATTGCAACAATTCATAAGTGCTTGTTTTTGTTTTGTTTGTTTTTGATAATTTTATTTTATTTATTTTATTTTTTTAAACTCGTATAGAATCAGGATTGCAAGTTGTGTAATACTGTTTTTAATGAGCTCAGACATGGTCGTAAATAACAAGTGATTCAAACTTTATTTCAAAGTTGTTGAATATACATTGAAGAAATGACATTACATACATAAAATAAACAGTAATCATGAAATTACAGGTGATCTAACCATAAAAGAAAATCTCTGCAGGCTATCATGTTTCGGTCTAGGACGTGATTGACCAGCGTTTTGACAATTTTGCCGATGGTGGTATCATCAACATTGTTTGAACGCAGTGAGACACAAACATCTGTTACAATTGTACACATACAGAGAACCACAGTAACTCCTATCTGTTCGGTACATTCAGACATCACATCCAGAATTTTTCTTATTATTACACAGATTGGTTCTTTGGTGTAAACACACATTCTTGTAACATCAGAATACCATGAATTTGTCAGGCCTCTTATGACATGGATTTCCTTCTTGAGATTTGTTACACGCTTGGTATCCCCCTCACAGTCCTTATTCGAATCAAATGCAGCATCAATGATCTTGTGCATCAGCTGAACCATCGGTCCTCTTAAATAATCTTTAAACATACAGTCCAAGATCCCTTTTAGTGGGGCCTCATTGCCTGTGGCGCACTGGCACGCAGGTTGTCGGTGCACAGCCTCATCAGAACTCAAAGGTGGGTCGTTCTCCATCAGCTTTTGTGTAGACATTTCAGAAATCCTCTGCATTGAAGATGGATTTTTCAGAACTCAACTTGGTGCACGGTATAAACTTTGTCCCCTATTCTATGCTGAAAGATTCTAATAGTTCCTGGAATCTCCTGTGAGTCACTCCTTAAGCCTAGGCCTTGTGCATTCACGGTTTGAAGTTCAGGTTTTTGGGTCTGATCTCCCAAAGTGTGAGTCAAAGAAGCGTCAGGCTCAGACAGACAGGAATGTTGATTTTGGCGGTCCATGTAACAACCAGACAATGTTCCCTCAAATTTTGCTCAAAGAGATGTTGCAGTAGAATAGCAGTCCACGTTGGTACAGTTGTCTATAGGTTGCAGCACCAGCTCCCGCACACAGATCGGTTAGGAAACTCAGGTTGCTTGCGATAACTGAGCTCTCTGTAGACTTTATCAGGACAGCAGATTGGGGACCGCCCTCACCCCCTGTTGTGAGGGATGTATTGGGGTGGCCATCAGGAAGTCATAAATAATGATATAAAATTAAAGAAAAACATTGTGCAACAGAAATAGCAAAATGTAAAAGTCCTACATATATCACCAGAGAGAAGTTTACTCACTCATTTCACTTAATACAAATATTTTGATTAAAAAGTTACGAGGTCAAAAACAAACAAAACAAAAACAAGCACTTATGAATTGTTGCAATAGATCCATGACATGCATTTAGAAAGTAGATAAGATGGAATTTCTTTTTGTGCAGACTTTTAACTTTTACTTAAGAGTTAAGATGTTAAGATATTAAAAATGGTTCAAAACTAAAGGTTTTTAAGGGTTAAAGACTTTTATTGACATCGTCATATTAAAGTGTCTCGAGTAAAATGTAAACACAATGTAGGGCCTACATATTGTATATAACACTACACATCGATAATGCCTTATTTTAATGTTTTTCAAAATAAAATGTCTTCTTTCTTTGCTCTGCATTCTATTACCCAAAATATAACATAGTATGTAAAATGACCCAAGACGATGATTTAAACCGTCATTTTATTAAATCAACCAAATGATTACGAACAAAGAGATGCAGAGAACACCTAAAGTTCACTAACATTACAACAGATTCTAGGAAACAGTTTTTCGGTCAAAATGGAATGGGTAAAACGATAAAGGAAAACAATTACAGACGAAAGAAGAATGGTGATGTTAAAAATGAACCTGTGGTGAACCCGTGTGTTTCAGAAAAATGTAAACAAAATCAA
The DNA here is from genome assembly GCF_018812025.1 of Megalobrama amblycephala. Classification (NCBI taxonomy): domain Eukaryota; kingdom Metazoa; phylum Chordata; class Actinopteri; order Cypriniformes; family Xenocyprididae; genus Megalobrama; species Megalobrama amblycephala. The sequence goes on along the minus strand of NC_063052.1, from coordinate 24,520,226 downwards.
AGAAACATAAAAAACACAAATGTCTGCAAACTGTTACATGCTAATATTTGGTCTGGGTTCAGAGCCAGTATGCTACAATGAGAACTTTGTGACCAAGAACACTTGCATTGTTAAACGTGGGGGAAATAACAATGTTCAACTAGAATTCAACTCTGATGTGACAGAGCTTGTTTCACATATAACTGTAAATGATCTCAGTAATAAACAGTTCACTTGCATTTGCTGGCTAACTATTGAAATTTACGATATGTTAAAACATTTTGGTTTTCTTAAAGAAGAACAAGTTATTAAGACAAACATGTCAAATTGTATGTCCGTGACATCATTGACTTGTAATTTGTAACTTGTGTAAAAGTCATATATGTAAACAAAACAAAATGTATAAGGTGTCTAATGTATAAGGACTGCCATTCAATTTTCTTATGCTGTATTTGTTCATTAATGCCTATGCATGTTTTACCATGCTCAAAGAGTAGTCTTCATCTAAAAACTACAAAGAGACCAAATGTAGACATCGTACTAAAACCTTTCAAAAATGGTCTGAAACCATGATACTTTGTGTAAAAATATTGTATTATACATGCTGAGGCATATTCCCTTCTTTGTTTAGTACGAGGTTTTAGCCAGATACCTGTATCGCATGTTTGCATCAATTCCAGAACTTTGAGAATAAGACCTATTCCACTTCACGGTTGCATCTGAAATGGGGGTTTGTCAAAAAGAAAAATGACATGCTATCTGGTTTAGTTGTGTTTTATTCTTAAAAACATTGTGTCAAAAGAATTTGGTAGTATGATTCTCTTGTTTCATCATGTATTAACTCCATATTTATCAGGCTGATAAAAGTGGTGTGAACATTTTATAAAACAAAAAGCACTAATTAATGACATTTTGTCAGAACACAGGTATAAAGAAAAAGTGTAATACAATATTTGATTTGGGGTAAATCTAGCTACTCATGGACAGCGGCAGTTCATCTGGCCAGCATGTCCATTCATACACACACACACACAGACAATAGATGTGTCGACCTTCCTTAATGGTGTCATTATATGAGGAACTGTTTTGGAATATGGTAATCCCTATTTCTTTAAAAACATATTTGTCAACATTTTCATCTTGTTTTATCATATGTTTAATTAATATTTACTAGGAATTGAAACTTTGTAGAAATAAGAAAAGTAAAATCAGATGGCTTTGTGTGACCTGTGTCACCTTAAAATGTAATTTTAAATGTAAGGTTTTTAAACACAAATAAACATTTAACAGACATCATACACTAGTATTTAACAGTATATATATATATATATATATATATATATATATATATATATATATATATATATATTCTATCGCTGTACATCAGGGTCTAATGCGAACATGCCAGGTAGTGATTTGGCCTAATGTTTGGTTTTTAAGCACAATTACATTTTCTCTCAGGAACTCTTCTGAAAGACCTCACATGTGTGAATTCACTCAGTTGAAAAATAAATAAATAAACAACTGAAATGAATGACTACCTTGTAGGGTGTTTAACACCCTTCATAAGCGTTGGGTGTCAAAGGGCATTCTTCCTGCTAGAGTCATCACTGCGACCAACAGACAAACTGTCGCATCAACATTTTTAAAATTCTACATCTATTTTTGAGTAGATAACCGATATTATACATCTTTGTATATTTTCAGTAAAGGGTATGTTTCCACACTGATAAAGACCTCATTCAAAAACTGAACTGCTGGTTTTACTTACAAAAATAAAATAAATAAATAAATAAATAAAAATAAAGTGTCGCAACTATATTGAGTAATTTGTACAAATAACAATTTAAAGCTGACAGAACGTAAATACAAATCATTTGAATTTGTCAGTTACATAATATATATGTGCAGTTTATTGTTATGTCATGTTTATTGTGTAAGGTGAATACATTTTTTGACTTAATTTACCTTACTGAGTTACCTGTTTTTTATACAAAACGCACTCAAAATTAACTCATTGATCAAACTCGTTTGAACTGCGAGCAAGAATTCCATCCTAAACATGCATATACAAGTGCACACAGCCTAAACACAGGCGACACTCTTCTGCATAATGGTATCCACAAAATTCAAAAACATTACAGAAACTTCTCTAAATGTCCAAAATAACTGAGCATTAAACACTATCATAAACAGCCAACATATTTCCCTTTACTGAAAAACGGAAAATTTTCTCTCCTAATGCAGACCCTTGCAAAGCATGCTGGGAACTATGGATCCACTGCCCAGTTAGTTATGTCTACATTAATTTGTGTTTCACTCAGCAATGTTAAGTTGACTGAACAAACACTTATTAAGTAAACCTGACAATATTCATTTTTAGTAAAAACAACTCAGTTAAATTAAGTTCATGTAGTTGCATGTTTTTTTGTTTTTTTTTTAGTAATGTGAACAGGGATGGATTGAGTGAAATTAACAACAGTGAAAGTTAATTTTTGAATGTAACTTATTTTGCAGTAGCCATGATCTAGTATTGCACTTATGTCAGATGCTGAGTTCAGGTACACCATAAGAATATGACAACATATGACCACTTTTTTTATTTGAAGTATAAAATAATATAATGCTTAAATATTCACTCAAGACAAATTTTTTCATGGGAACAGCACAGAGGAACACCTGGTCTCTGTTTGAATATGTGTGAATTTCTTAAAGATACAACTTAAGCTAAACAAGAGCAATGTTAAGCCCTCGTTCGAGGTTACGTGAGAGTTGTGATGCATCAAACACACAGACACCTTCACATTTGGATTTTTAAAAATCGAATTAAACATTCACAGTTTATCTTAAAAACATACAGATTTTTCAAAAACTTTGTGTGTTGCATGGACGAAAATACTGTTTCAATCTTTGAGAAATAAGATCTAAGACAACTAAGTACAGGTTTATGATTTCAACATTTTACAGTTCTTGATTAATAAAAATAAAAATAATACTTTAGGTAAAATTTAAGCAAATCGTTATTACCATCGTTCGTCAGTTGTTATCTTTATACAGCAGACTTCTAGGAAGAATATTTGAATTCAATTAAAACTTTAAAGACTGGATTTAAACAACCTTTTACAATTAAAAGATCATATTTAAGATTGTGCTTTGAAATAAATTTAGTACAAAAACATTCACTGGAAAGGAGTTGGCGGTCTTAACATATGCTGTGACACAGAGGCTCATGTAGTCTGACTCCACCCGTCCATGTGAGGGTCTGAAGCATCATTTCACACTGGAGTTTATCCCTGCATGGGAGGATCTGAGAGTGTCTTGTTTATGATACAACTATTTATTTCACTTTTATTTTATTTATTTATTTTATTTTTTAACTTTGCATAAAGGACTACTTTGTCAGCTCTCTGAAAATGTAAGTTGTTTTCATATTTATATGTATTTATATTTATTTATATATATATATATATATATATATATATATATATATATATATATATATATATATATATATATATATACACATTTAATTTAGGTAAAACTATAACTAAAATGGCTTAAATAAATGTTAGTACCATATTTGTTATTATTCATTGTCTTATATATTTTTTTATAATCATTTCATTTAAAATAGAGATGAATTGCTTTTAATTGTGTGGACAAAATGCGGCCAAAAGTATAGTAATACCACCCATTTTTACCCATGAGCAAAATTTGTCCCATAAGAAAAAAGGCTTTTAAAATATATTTATTTATTTATTACTTAAATGTAAAAGTGGCGAAAGTTTTCTGTGAGGGTCGTGTGTTTGTGTATGGGCTAAAATATACAGTTACGCTACAAAAAAGCATGTCTATGGAAAACCCCCCATAAAACATGGAATCCCCACATGTGGAAGTATCCACAGATTGTTCCCTGCCCCACTGCTGTGACTGTCTCACATTCCACACCTTGGTGTGAGAAGTGGTTAGAGAGATAGGGTAAGAGAGAGTTTATGTTTCAACTTATTGCATTCAATAAATATACATCATATAGCCTAAGGAGTTACATCTTCAACTCTCTGAAAACATAAGATCTTTTATACTTTTATTTAACTAAAAACTATAATAAATGTTTAACATTGTTTTAGTAGCACGTTTATTGTAGGGAGTGTTATATACAATCATAAATACTATTTATAATCGTTTAAAAGAAGTGTATGTTTTTTGAATGAACTTTTTGATCTAACATTTTAAAGTTATGGTATTTATTTATTTGTATTTATATTTTCATTTAGCTAAAACTATAACTATAAAGGTTTAAATAAATGTTAGTAACATATTTGTTATTATTCATTGTCTTATATTTTATTTATATTCATTTAATTTAAACTAGAGAGAAATTCCTTTTTATAGAACCAATTGTGTGTGTTTGTGCTAACTGAGCGAAATTTGTCCCATGAGCAAAACAGCTTATAAAATATATTTATTTATTTTATTTATTTGAACTATTTATTACTTGAAATGTGGAAACATGGAAACCCCTACATGTCTGGACATGTCCACAATATCTCTTATGGTTTGATCTGACTGTTTCTTCATTAGAATCTTATTTTTGTTACTTGCAACATAGCGAGAAGGTATTGACAAGATTCATTGAGCAGGCCTAGAGTAACACTTTTAGTGTGTAAACAATTTAAAAACTGTAAGATTAAAATGTTTGGTAAGATCTCTGTCATGTAAACTACAAATATGTAATGCAATAGAAAAAGAGAGTAAAAGTCTTAATAAAAACAAAATAAAACAAATGGAATATCTTCAGTAGGTGTCAGAAATGAGGTGTCATTTTTTGGGGGTCTCCCAGGTTGTCAGTGTCAGGGGAGCCAAGAAGGAAGGAAGGAAGGAAGGAAGGAAGATTTAGCTTTCATCCCTCGATAATAAACCATGAGAGGTGTTATATCCACCCTAACTCACTTTTAATAGTTTGACACATTGCAAACCAATCACATCCGCAGACAAAGTTGGACCGGCCCACAGCAATACGGGAAACAAACTCATTTTCAGTTTAGCAAATGGACTGCATGCATCTCAACTCAACTAGTAAGTTGCCTTAAAATACTATTTCAGCTTATTACATAAAATTACTATTTCACCTGCATTGCTTAACATCAGTACTATTTAATACGGTTTCATATAAACCCTTTCATATGTTTCATTTATCATCATACTTTTCTTAAAGTTAAAAATCTCTTAAAGCTTCAAAAACATTATTTTATCTTAATTGATAAAATTGATATTTCAACTGCATTATTTAACATCAGTACTTTTTTAAGCTGGAAAACAAACTTCTTAAAGCTTTCAAAATACATATATTTTTTCAAATAATTTCTATTTATTTTACATTTAAAAGAGTTGGTATCACTAAATGATTTTAAGGGTATTTTAAAGGTTCTAGTTTCTGAGTCATTTGATTGTAATTGTTTTGAGTGATTTTGTGTAATTTCTGTAAATTATTGTATTTGCTATATGTTCAACTAAATGTACTGCCTCTTGGCCCTCTTGTAAAAGAGATTTTAAATCTCAAGAGTTTTATTTCCTGGTTAAATAAAGGTTTAATAATAATAATTTCAGTTTATTTCATATAAACACTATTTCATATGCTTTAATACTGTTTCATATAAACCCTTTCATATGTTTCATTTATCATCATACTTTTCTTAAAGTTAAAAATCTCTTAAAGCTTCAAAAACATTATTTTATCTTAATTGATAAAATTGATATTTCAACTGCATTATTTAACATCAGTACTTTTTAAAGCTGGAAAACAAACTTCTCAAAGCTTTCAAAATACTTTTTTCATATAATTTCTATTTCTTTTACGTTTAAAAGGGTTGGTATCACTAAATGATTTTAAGGGTATTTTAAAGGATCTAGTTTCTGAGTCATTTGATTGTAATTGTTTTTGAGTGATTTTGTGTATTTCGGTAAATTATTGTATTTTGCTATATGTTCAACTAAATGTGCTGCCTCTTGGCCCTCTTGTAAAAGAAATTTTAAATTTCAAGTTTTATTTCCTTTTTTAAATCTCAAGTTTTATTTTAAATCTCAAGTTTTATTTTAAATAAAGGTTTAATAATAATAATTTCAGTTTATTTCATCTTATTTCATATAAACACTATTTCATATTTTATTATTCCTTTATTTAAGGAGAAGTCATATTGAGACTATAGTCTCTTTTTCAATGCTTTCTTTAATACTGTTTCATATAAACACTTTCATATGATTCATTTAACAACAGTGCTTCTTATTTATTAATCTTGTTTGTATTGTTTCATTCACAGACATTATGGCTGGATGCTGCACATTCTGACAAAAACATTCAAAAAGGTCAATCATCAAATTGCCCCTGCCTGTATGAACATTCCCACACCATTTCACACCCAGTGCAATCGTCAAATTGGCCACCACCTGTATAAACACCCCCAACACCATTCCACTTCCTGTTATAAACAGTCTGGAAACGGAAGGGCATAAGGTCACACTTCCTGTCATAAACACAGTCCGGAAACGGAAGGGCAAAAGGTCACACGTTTCAAGTCATCAATCAAAGGGGCCATAAATCATTTTGACACAAGGTGCATCATATTACTACTCGGGTGGATACCCGTCTCAATCGCTTGGAGAATCTTCCTCGTCCGGACCTCGGACTTCGGGGCGCAGAGGCACGAGGAGTCAACACAGGAGACAGGGTCGGTCCCGCTTACGATCCTGAACCCATGCAGGTAGGGAGAGCTCGGCTTTCCCGGGAGGAGAGAGAGAGGCGGAGATCCCAAGGACTATGTATTTACTGCGGAGGGGCTGGACATTTCCTGAACTCATGTCCAGTAAAAGATCGAGCCTGATAGTAAAACTGAGGCTACTATCGGGTGGGGTCTCCGCCGAAAAGTCCTCACCATCCACTCTCCTTCCGGTAAGACTGAGATGGGCCACTCACTCACTGGACTGTCAAGCTTTACTGGACTCTGGAGCGGAGGGCAATTTCATTGACACACAGTTTGCGCAAAGGTTTCATCTACCCATCATCCCTCTCACCCGGCAGATTTCCGTCAACGCACTCAATGGACAAGACCTTCCCAACATTTCCTTCACCACCGACTCCGTCACTCTTATCACCTCCGGTAATCACACAGAATCCATTTCATTTCTCCTAATGGACTCCCCCCTGGCCCCCATTGTACTTGGACACCCCTGGCTCACACAACACAACCCTAGGGTGGATTGGCGACAGCACTCCGTGTTGGGATGGAGCACTCAGTGTTATGAGTCTTGTCTTGTGTCTGCTTGTTCTTCTGTGTCTGTCTCTGTGTTTCAGGAAAAGGCAGCGGATCTGTCAAACGTGCCCGCGGAGTATCTGGACCTGAAGGAAGTGTTCAGTAAGTCCCGAGCTGCCTCTCTTCCTCCGCACCGTCCCTATGACTGTGCCATAGATTTAGTTCCCGGTAAGTCTCCGCCTAAGGGCAAACTTTACTCTTTGTCTGTTCCCGAGAGGGAGGCCATGGAGAAATACATTTCTGATTCTCTAGCAGCTAAGTTCATTCGCCCTTCCTCTTCTCCAGCGGGGACAGTGTTATTTTTTGTTGGAAAGAAGGATGGTTCCTTGCGACCTTGCATTGATTACAGAGGGTTGAATAACATCACGGAGAAGAATACCTATCCTTTACCGTTGATGTCTTCAGCTTTCGAGAGGTTGCAGGGAGCATCCATTTTCACGAAATTGGATTTAAGGAACGCTTATCATTTGGTCCGCATCAGGAAGAGGGATGAATGGAAGACCGCTTTTAACACCCCCAGGGGGCACTTTGAATACTTGGTTATGCCCTTTGGGCTGTCCAACTCCCCGGCGGTCTTCCAGGCACTCGTCAATGACGTGTTGAGAGATATGGTTGACCAGTTCATATATGTCTACCTGGACGACATATTGATTTTCTCCTCACCTCTCCACGAACATGTTCAACATGTCAGACGAGTGCTTCAGCGTCTGCTAGAGAATGGGCTTTTTGTCAAGGCGGAGAAATGCGAATTTCATGCACAGTCTGTTTCTTTCCTAGGGTACATCGTATCGTCTGAGGGAGTTCGCATGGATCCTGATAAGGTTAAGGCTGTGGTGGATTGGCCAAGTCCAGATTCCCGTAAGGCCCTACAGAGGTTTCTGGGGTTCGCCAATTTCTACTGGCGGTTTATTCGCAATTTCAGCCAACTAGCCGCGCCTCTGACCGCCTTGACCTCCCCCAGAACGATGTTCAGGTGGTCCGATGCAGCTGAGGCTGCATTCGCCAAACTGAAAAGTCGCTTTGTTTCGGCTCCCATTCTCATTGCCCCTGATCCTTCACGTCAGTTTGTGGTGGAGGTCAATGCGTCAGAGGTGGGGGTAGGTGCAGTTCTATCCCAGCGTTCTCCCACAGACGATAAGATTCACCCCTGCGTGTTTTTTTCTCATCGTTTATCTCCAGCCGAACGCAATTATGACATTGGTAACAGAGAGTTGCTGGCAGTCAAGTTAGCGTTGGAAGAATGGCGTCATTGGTTGGAAGGTTCGGGGGTACCTTTTATTGTTTGGACTGATCATAAGAATCTAGAATATATCAGAACGGCTAAAAGACTAAACTCCAGGCAGGCTCGGTGGGGCACTTTTTTTCGGACATTTTGATTTTTCTCTCTCGTACCGCCCGGGTTCTAAGAACATCAAACCCGACTCCTTATCTCATATTTTTGATCCTTCCGAACGCCCGTCTACTCCCGAGTGTATTCTTCCCGAGACATTAGTAGTCTCCACTCTGACATGGGAGGTCGAATCGAAGGTCAAATCGGCTTTAGAAGGGGTAACGCCTCCGCCCGGGTGTGCACCGAGTCGACTGTTTGTGCCGGAGAGGTTAAGGTCCGATGTTATCAAATGGGGGCATTGTTCCAACGTAGCCTGTCATCCAGGGGTTAATCGCACCAGTTTTTTGGTCAAGCAACGATTCTGGTGGCCTGCTATGGCTCGTGACATTCGCAGTTTTGTTTTGGCTTGCTCGATTTGTGCCACTGGTAAGACTTCCAATCGACCCCCGGATGGGTTACTCCAACCGCTGTCTGTCCCTTCGAGACCCTGGTCCCACATTGCGCTAGATTTTGTTACCGCCCTCCCACCCTCCCAGGGGAACACGGTTGTTTTGACCGTAGTGGACCGGTTCTCGAAGGCGACTCATTTTATCCCTTTGCCTAAATTACCCTCTGCTAAGGAGACAGCGGTAACTGTCGTAGATCATGTCTTTCGGTTACATGGCCTCCCGATGGATGTGGTCTCCGACAGGGGGCCCCAATTTGTGTCCAAATTTTGGCAAGAGTTTTGTAAGTTGCTGTGGGCGAACGTTAGTCTTTCATCTGGGTTCCATCCCCAGAGGAATGGTCAAACCGAGAGAGCCAACCAAGATTTGGAGAGAATGTTGCGATGTTTGGTTTCCAAGAATCCTTCCTCCTGGAGTCAGCAACTCTCTATGATTGAGTACGCACAAAACTTGTTACCAGTGTCTTCCACGGGCCTCTCACCGTTCGAATGTAGTTTAGGGTACCAGCCACCTATTTTTCCCAGTCTGGAATCCGAAGTTGCGGTCCCCTCCGCTCACGCCTTCGTCCAGAGGTTTCATTCGCACATTAATCCACCAACCCCGGTTCCTCCACCGCCGCGTCTCGTAGACGTGGGAACCCACTTATTCGGTGAATCGTATTCTGGACTCGAGAAGGAGGGGACGCGGATTTCAGTACTTGGTGGACTGGGAAGGTTACGGTCCGGAGGAGAGTAGTTGGGTTCCTGCTAGGGACATCCTGGATCACTCCCTTATCGATGATTACAATCGACAGGTAGGTGCTCCTGGGAACGCCGATAGGCGTTCCTAGGAGGGGGGGGGGGGGGGGGGGGGGGTACTGTCACGGTTGTAGATCCGCAGTCTCTTTCTGTTGTCTGTGTTTACGTTGTGCTGTCACGTTAATTGTTTCATGTGGGCGTCACCGCTGATTGTGTGATCAGCGGCAGCTGTTTCCTATCACTGCCAGCCTATATAACGCCTTGTCTTTCGTTTCATGTTTGTCAGATCGTTGTTTGGAGTCTCCTGTTCATGTCCTTCTGTTTCCTCGTGTGTTCTTCTGTTGGAGTTGAAGTCTTCATGTTCCTGTTCCAGTTGTTGTTCTTCGTTGGATTCTTCACGTCTTCACTCACTACTACGGACCCCAGCACGATCATCTTGCACCTGGACTTTCTGGCACTTACCACCATCTCTTCAGGCCCATCGAAGTCCCTGTGTCGCCGTCTCCCTGCTGCTGGTTATTTGTCACTTTGTTTGCATGGTGTGAAGCTCAATAAATGAGATTTTCTGACTTGTGCTTGCATCTATCTTTATTCCACGTGACAGGACTGGTAAGACCTGCCGCAGAGTATCACAGTAACTGCATGACTCGCCATAGACATACACAGAGAAAAATAGCTCCGGCTACAATGTTCTTCCGCAAGACGCGTGCAGTTCTGTTTATTTACCGCTAGAGGGCCAAAAATCGCAGACTGCAGCTTTAACTTTCTTTTCCGTTAGAGTCTCATGTTCTAAGTTTTGCTGCAAAGTTCAACCAACGACTTTTGCGCTTCAACTTTAACTTCAGCCACGCCAAAGAGACTTCCTTTCATTTTGCCAGCACGCTCTCACGTGATTGGTTTTTACCTAACACAATCCGGACCTGAAGACTCTGCAACAGATCATCGACTTGGAAAACCCTTCTCTGCACGTCGTCGAGAAGATTCACATTTAAAGTCGACTCAAGCAAGTACCTCCAGATTCTAAAGCTGAACTGGTGCATTAAATCAATGATTCATGGTTCGTTTAGGTCAGGTCTTTGAAGTGCATATTTTGCTAGGAATCCTGTTCATCATATCACTCTCTCTCTTAAAACTCTTTTTCTCTCATTTCCTTTCTTACTGCAAAGCATATGAATGTGTGTGTGTGTGTTTGTGTTAGATTAGTTTGTGTTAGAATAAATAAAGTCTCTTGTAGATTTTAAAAGAAAGTGTATTGTATTATGTGCTTCTAAAATGTAATGTCTTAAACTGTTGATCTTAAAATTACCGGGCTCTAATCAGTGTTTTCACGATAATGGATATTCATATCAGCTACAGGAGCTTATTATGGCTTGAGTAGATGAACACTGGATGATTCAGTTGCTCGGTCGTAAACTAAATGACTCTTTATAATTCTCTATAAATTAATTATTTCATTTGAGCTAATTTTGCTCCTTTCCTTACAGTGTTTATTTTAAAGAAATGGTTGGTTATTTGTTCAAATAACTGATATTTGTGACTAAAAAAATCACTTTATATTAAGGCAAGGTATATTTTAATAAATGCAAAACCATTTTTTCATTTAAAAGAAGACATAAGCCTCAAGTTTACCATTTTTTAAATAATTTTCTTCATTTAACAATTGTATAAATGATGGACCTAACAAAACTGATAACAGTTGTTTTATTTTTTTTAGAAAAAACATACAATCTCATACTCAAAACCTCATCAGTCTTGGTCATTAGACAGAGGCAATGACTAATATTCTAGAGGCTGTACCCACTTTGCTCATTCTAGAATATGTTTATTTAGTCCCCATAGATCTGAACACACTACATTAAGGTAAGATTACTTTTAACCAGAGGCCATGACCATTACCATAAAATTAGGCTGACCAATTTGGCTTCCTCTAACGGTAACTTTACATAGTCACGCAGTGGTTTACCCACAGACACATCGTTAGAATAATCTTAATAATCTTAATCTTACCATAATCAGAGGTTGAGGCCCACACTGTTTAGATTGGTCTAGCAACATTCTGTTACTCTAAAAGGAAAAATCCATTATTAGCCTACACAGTCTAAGTATGTAACTGAGTGTAGATTTGTGGGGTTATAGAATCAACGTAGAGGAATCTACGGAATCTATGGAATCTACTACAGTCAATAATTTCAGAGTAAATCAAAATAAATTCAAATGTAACAATTTATTAGTCAGGAAAATGTATAATGCCAATTACATAATCATTTCAAATATGATCAATACAAAACATCAAATGCTCAGAAATAGAGTAAAAGATGAAAACCTGACATTAGAACAATGCACATTGCTGGGCTGATGTGGGCTGATCTGATTACAGAATCGTGCCCTGAGCATCCTGCAACATCTCTTTAAATACTCAGACCAAGACAGAAACTTCTTTCAAATGGAAACATGAGTTCACAATGGGAATTTGCATTAATCAGGGTCCTAGACTGAGTAGTTTACACCTTTAGGGGACAGAAAGCCATTTGCAAGAAAGATCCTGTGAAGGTGGACACACACATTACAGAGAGCAAAATATCTCTAAAATCTCCAAACCTTTACTACCCTCTGGTTTACTTCTGTGGGAATGAGACCTTTGTACCAGTTGCACTGAGACATTTCAAATGATATCAAACATGTATAACATTGTGTGATAATTGTTCACATTAAACCATGTAGATGTTGGATGAATTCCAAATAATCTGTGCATGTAGAGAGAAGAGATGGGGGAAGAGGCAGGTGAAGGAAAGGGAATGTAGATTAAGGCAATGCTAAGGTGTGATTGAGTCTTGGATGGGGATGCTAATTTTGCAAGAGAGAGTTTAAATGTTAATTTCCTTTGTTTTCTCAAAGAGTAGCCCTCTCTTGGTGCAGATAGTCTGGCATCAGTCTTACACTGGCAACTGCATAGTGTGGGTTCTCTCCATCTTCTACAAAAGATAAGAAAGACAAAGACAAAAAGATTAAGTCACTTCGTGGTGGACTGGCTCCCTGCAAGTATTGGTATTCACGTTGTAAAACTATCCTAAAAATCTACAATTTAAGTAATTTCAACTGTAAAGCTTATGATACAAGTGAATAGTATTAAATCAACTAATATTCACACTATTAAATCAACAAAACAGAAGACTCAACTCATTCCTGATACTTTTACTCACTCCTGTTATTTTTCATATGAGTAACGTCTCGGGTTACATATGTAACCATAGTTCCCTGAGAACAGGGAACGAGACTCTGCGTTTACCGCTTTGGGGAACGTCACTCATGAATCGATGTCTGAAACCTAAGAATCAAACCACTCCAATTGCATTTGGCCGGTGACAGTCTATGACGTCATCATAGTACGACCTGGAAGTATATAAGGAGCGCCTAGAGAATCAGTCACACCTTGGCTGCGTTCTGTTTAATTTACCCCACCACAAACAATTCTATGATATATTAATTTTTTTTTAAAAACATTTAAAACACACATATATACATATAGAATGCTGTATTAAACAATTTTGTAAGGGAAATAAATAATAAATCAGCTCCATTGGGGATTCCAAGTGATCAAGGGCTTAGGATGTTCCAGTTCAGCCCATTGCAAATATTCAGCCCTTATCGTCTTGAGGGACTGTTCAGCAGGCAGCCCGAGGCATGGCATGGCAACGCAGAGTCTCATTCCCTGTTCTCAGGGAACTATGGTTACATATGTAACCTGAGACATTCCCTTTCGAAGGGAACTTCAACTCTGCGTTTACCGCTTTGGGGAATGATATACCCATGCTGCCATGCTCGAGGAGAGTGCATGCCAAAGATGGCTAGACAAATGTCCGGCAGTTTCAAAAGAAATGCCATAAGCAACTCACCCTTGGCTGACCTGGTCCGACGAAGGGCAAACTTAGCCTTGGCCAACCCTGTCTGAATACAGAATCTCAGTAACACATTCTTCAGAGAAGAGAGCACGTAAGAGCGACTGCGAGAAGGGCAGCAACTCAAACCCACGCGTAGAGACGGGCATTCTGGAGATCAGAACTCAGTTGAGTGCTATAAACCCCTCGTATTGAGGGGAGTATAAACTGCTCATTCCTAGGATCTACTCAGCGCCTGATTATTTGCACTGAGGAGGCTGTGTGCTAGGGAACCCTGATACAGGGGAGCACAAACCAGCCTGGGGCTGGTCTCAATGGGAGACTTCATAAAAGCTTAGGGAGCTAAGCACAATTACACAAACAACCCAAAAAGGGGAGTACAAAGCTCACCCAACAGATAGACCATACTGTAGGCACATAATCATGGAGGCCGGAAAGGGGCCTACAACATGACTAAAGTTCTGCATAAAGAACTACATATCACGCCAGAATACTCAATCACATAGTGGTATTCCAAGGGCGGCCTAAATCTAACTTGCTGGGAGCAAGAATGACCACATGACTTTAGTAACTGTGAGTGCCCACATAACAGTCCATCCAACACAATCCAATGAGCAGTGCACTCGGTAAAAGAACCTTTTTACTCTTTAAAGCAAGAGGAGTACAACATACGCCATCATGCGCTAAGGAAGGCCCCATGGGGCCTATAACCTCAGCCAGACACGTGGCATCAGCTCGTGGCAGTGTTATCAAGCTCCAGGTGGGACAAATAACCGAACTGCAGAGGAGGTTAATAAGTCACCTGGGGCCCTGGCCAACCAGCAGCATATTATTTCCCTTTACTCTTCTTAGTAAAGAAATATATTATAACACATGCCAGCATGTTCCCAAAGGAGCCCCAGAGGGCCTACCTGTCACATGAGGCGCCAGCTAGTGGCCACTAAAGTTCTAAGAGCAAAATAGAACCAAGTTACTAACAAGGTAACTACTTAGCTCAACTAGAGCTAAAGGAGAGACCATGCTCAAGGAAGTAAATGCATAAAAACCGAACAACAGAGCGGTTTAACACAAGAGCTCACCCTGAGAGGCAATGGAAACCATACTCAGTAAAAGCACCTTTTACTCTCAAAGTGAGAGGAGTACACAGCCGAACTCCAGCATGATACACAGAAGGCCTCTAAGGCCTATGACTTGTAAACACGTGGCGTCAGTTAGTGGCAATCACGACCCATCCATGGTGATGAGTCACATAGAAACCAACACAAAACTGTGCCAACATGCAAACTGAAAGGAGGCCCTGGTGGGGCCTTCGACTCCACAAGCACATGGCATCAACCAGTGGTAGTTTCATGACCGAACCAGCCAGCAGGCCAAGTACTCGGTAAAACCACCTTAACTCTTAAACAAGAGGAGTACCTACTCCGCCACAGTACTGTACGAGAGGCCTGATCTAGGGCCTACTCTTACAGAGGTGGGCGTGGCCAATGGCAGTACGAATAATACAAGACCAACACAAACTGTGCCAACATGTAATCTGAAAAAGGAGGCCTGGCAGGGCCTACTACTGTTAGCAACATGTAGCACCAGCTAGTGGTCTTAAAAGGGAACCAAGCTCAAAGGGGACCAGCTCTAGACCCAACAAACAGTTGTGGGTAACTAGCTTAACACAACCTGAGCTAAGTCTACACATTCCAGCAGGCAATGTACCATAACTCACATAATTACAGGGTACAATGAAGTGCTAACATGGTCTAAGGGAGGCCTACAAGGCTTACAACCTCAAACGGATACGAGCATAAACCTGTGGCAGTGCTAACGTACGTGAGCAAAACTCATGACCATACACCAACAGCGCCCGTAAACACAAGCTGCAACTAGAAGGAGGCTAAACAACAAAGAGCCAACAACTTCTACAGTTATATGTAATATAGCTGCTGTGGCAATGATCAAATAGTGGGAGCTAACAGAGATCAAGCTAAAAGTATGACTCTCTACACTCAACCTGAGTGTGCAATCCAGATGCACTCAGTGAAACACATAAACCCTAGCTGGGGAGTACAAAAAACACCACGTCCTTAAATAGAGGCTAACAACAGCCTACTATTATGAGAACAGGTGCTAACCTGTGGCAGCACTAGAGTAAAGCTCACATACATGTAGGGCAAAGCTTAGAACCCAAAGCAAACCAATGCTTTGTAAATGCATGCCATCCGTTAAAAAGGATAAATGTTCTCACCAAACAGAACTTATAGATCTGTACTGAGCCCTAGAGGACGGAAGCTAAAAAGCTAGCACCGTAGCTCAAACTTGAATGAAATTCAAGGGGCTCAGGGGAAACAAAATCATAGAATGATTAAAGTTCTAGAAAGTGGGGCCTAGCATGCACTGCATAAACTTATCTACGCAAAGATAAGGGCCTACCACCTGAGAAACAGCACCAGGGAGGCTAATAACAGCCTGCTACCTTAGCTGTTAACCTCAGCCATTGCACCTACATAAACAAGGGGAAAATGGGCATACGGCCTAACAACTCCCTCAGGAGGAGGCCAAAACTAGGAACTATACAACCTAACAAGGGATAGTAATACAAAGGGTGGTTTATAACAATAAACACCTAAACCTAGTCCTAGCCTGGGCCGCTAAGCTGTGGGCCTACGGGGCCACACGCATAACAACGCCTGGGCTTCACCTCTGAATCTCCATAGATAAGAGGAAATAAAGCGAAGCTCAACAAGCAAACAATACAGGCGGCCGATTAAGGCCGACCTAAACATAGATACTAACTGAAGTGATGAGTGCTAACTCAAACTACTCTAGCAAACAGCAGATGAGAAGCTACTCTAAACAACAGGTGGCTAAGAGGCGGCCATTTTGTGGCCTGCACAATATATCGTTCTAGCCAACCTATCAAACTTCAGTTTGCCCAAAAACCCCTCTTACTTTTTCCGATTACATTCTCAGGAACTAAAACTATATAGATTAAAACTATACAGGAACACAAGGTCACCATATTTAGTAATATAAATATAGACCCAGCTCACTTTCCTGCGGCTCGAAGACCAAAGACTCCTCCTTCCATTTTCTTTAACAAGGAGGGATGGAATCTAGAGTTCTTTAAAGCCTAAAACAGCCTCTTACACTATCATGCCAGAAGGCGGGCCCTTAGAAAAATATTATCAAAGGCCCAGCCATCAGCCTGACTGTTAAAGAAGCACCTGAGTATGTAAAATGAAGCCAAAACCCAGGAGGCAGAGAAAGAAGGGGCGAGGGCAGATGTAAAGTCGATGATCGTTCACCTCCTTCAAAACCTGCTTCTTCCTCCTCGAGTCCAACTGTCTCTGCGCCTTGCTCCGAAAAGGAGGAGGTGCCCGAGCGGCCATACTGGACCTCTGGCCCTGTCTCTGAGCCTCAGCTCGAGATGGGCCAGCCTCCTGACTAACTACATGCTCAGAAAAACTATACAGGAAAAACAAGGTCTTATTTTAAAACATAAAATATAGACCCAGCTTACCTTCCTGCGGCTCAAAGACCGAAGACTCCTCACACTCCTTTTTTTCTCTACATGAAAGGATGGAATCTAGGGTTCTTTTAAGCCTAAAAGATCCTCTCATTATCAAACCGGAAAAGTGGGCAGACAGAAAAATTATCACTATGGGCCCAGCCATCAGTCTGACCATAAGAAGCATGTAAGCATGATATATGTTCATAATATATATATATATATATATATATATATATACACATACATACACACACACACACACACACACACATATATATATATACACACACACACATATTATATATATATATATATATATATATATATATATATATATAGGAGATGGAAGAAGAAGAGGAGAGGGTAGATGTAAATCGCCCTTTTGTAGCTGGGGGATCGATTACAAACGCAACAGTATTTACAATCGATCACCCATCTCACTCTCGCTTTTCCCCCCTCCCGTCTGTCTGGGCTCAGAAACAAATCTGAATGGCTAGGGGTTTTTCCATGCCCTCCCGATCTCAGACATGGAGATCAGGAAGGAATGGAAAAGGTTATGAGAGCTGCAGAGCTTACGGACAGAAAGGAACCGCTCGTTGATCCGTCCGCGTGCGGCCCCTTTCTTAATGCACCCTCGTGGCAGCCGTGCATGTCCTAATATTGCTGAGTTAGATGCGTTCCTGGGTCAACATATTTTGTTGATCCTGGAGCAACATTCTAGTCTGAAAATTTAGTCTTATCCCTATTTCTACCCCTAAACCTAACCCTACCAATAAGTTATCTCAAAAATCAGAGGGAAATGATAGATGAATAACACCCCACACAGCAGGAGACTCCTAGGCGGCTCTGCATTCAAGTCACCAAACCCCCGTGACTGTCACATTCGTTTTGGCACCGCACAGAAGATCAGCTCCGCCTCTGGGCGGCGCCGTAAATTCTACTGTCAATCAGCGGATCCTGAGCGGACCCATGTCGGATCCTTGGACGCGCCCGCGCCTTTACTTTAATGGTTGTATCAATTTGCGGGTCCCAAACTGACCCGCCGCGGAGGTAAGGTTTTAATCGCGGATGCGGAGCGTATGCAGTGCGGAGCCACGGCGGGTCCGTGATCCGCCTTCATTGCAGATCCGTCACTGCGCGCAAGTGGACGCGAATACGGGTTCGTTCGTGGATACATTCCGGAAGCTGCGATACCTCTGCGGCCGATCCGCCACGGAGTCCATTTGCTGTGTGGGACTGATGTAGAAGCACCAATTCATGATTTTAAGCCTAACCTTGACATAATCTGTAAACTTTTCCCTTAAATCTGATTGGCTGATTTGAATGTTGTTCCAGGATCAACAAAAATGTTGACCCAGGAACATGTTGAACTCAGCAATATCAGGTTATGCCGGCAGCCGCAGCGTGCCAGAAGCACATGCCAAAAACATCAGCAGCTCCGCATACACAGCAGTCAGAAGAGCGCTCGCTGCCGGACGCAATGACGTCAAACACGGACGTCATCATCATCCAACAACTCATCCTCGTCAGCCCCGGGGGAGCTGAGAGAGAATACAACTCTCTCAAACTTCCCAACTAGCTCACCTGCGAGCCCCATGATTGCAGCCACCGCTTTGCCTCAGCACAAACAGGGCCAGAATCACCAGGCACAGATGCGGACACCTCTTCCCTTGAGAAGAGTGCCAAAGGAGAATGGAGCGTCCTGATAGGGAGACGCTCACAGTAAATAACAGAAAAACACACAGACAGCGCCCTCAAGCACTGTCTATGCACGCTCCACTCCCAGACAGAAAACACCCAGAAATGTGTATATCAAGTGTCAAAACCTGGGACACGGATTAACACACTCTCTTGAAATGTTTGTAAGGCATAATATAGATTCCCTTATCGGATTCGATACAATAGCGATCCTTATATACTTCCGGGTCACGCTATGATGACGTGATAGGCTGTCGCCAGCCAAATGCTATTGGAGTGGTTTGATTCTTAGCTTTCGGACATCGGTTCACGAGTGACGTTCCCCAAAGCGGTAAACGCAGAGTTGAAGTTCCCTTCGAAAGGGAACAGGACTGCAAGTAACAGGATTGAGTTCTTAAGCAAAAAATGATCAAATACAAGACATATAGCATGAGGACACTAAGCAAATTCTAGTGACTTACCTAAAGTTAATATTTTTTGAAATAGACAAATAACATCTAAGAAATAATTTAGGTAACAGGACAGTACGTTGAGATTGACCTTCTCAGTTATAGTTATAATTTCATTAAATATACAGAAATTAAAATGAGAGGACTTACTTTTGGTCTTCCCATGGCCTACATAAGATCCAGATGATGCAACTTCCTGTTGAAAATGTGTCTTGTGGCAAGTTTTTTAGAGGGGGCAATGTGTGAGGGTAATAGGACTGAGAGAAAACCTGGGGACATGACTAAAATGTGTATTTTATATAGCATATTATGGATTTCTTATTACATTTCTTTTTGTTTAGCAAAGATAGTATATGGAGTCACACAACAATGCAAAAAAAAAGAGATTTCTGAAAGATTTTAATGATTATATTTCATGATAAAGTTAAGGTTTAGATAGTGGGGACATGTAATAAATGCTGTTTTTTTAGAGTTCTCAGTAGTTTTTAATAATGTTTTAAATTATATATTTTAAATTTGCAGTTAGATTAATGTTTAGGACACTTTGCTTAATAATAAAATGTATTTTAGTGTAAATTTTCATTCATATTTATGCATGCAATGTCCTGGGGACAGAAATGTCACCATTTGGAATAATTCCTTTATATTAACAGAACATTGTGCCTTTTTCCCTGGCTTTTCTTAGAGTGTAGAACAGTAAGTACCAATACACTGCTTAAAACTATAATTGTTCAAAATGTGTAACTGTTCAATAATTCAATGTTGTATTAAAAAAAATAAAAATCTGATCATAAAGATGTTTATATTACTTTTACAAATGAAATGTTTATATTGTTTTTTAATGAACATATTTAAATGAACATTATTTCGAATCATATTTTTTAAGTGTATTCTACGCAATAATGCAGTTAAAAAAATTTCGCACGTTCAAAGTCTAGTGTGACCGCGGCTTTAGTCGGCCTACGAAAAAAAACTGCCCGACG
The DNA here is from genome assembly GCF_018812025.1 of Megalobrama amblycephala. Lineage (NCBI taxonomy): Eukaryota > Metazoa > Chordata > Actinopteri > Cypriniformes > Xenocyprididae > Megalobrama > Megalobrama amblycephala. Next base: position 24,499,899 of record NC_063052.1, on the reverse strand, counting down.
ACCGACCGTCGGCTTGGTGTGTTCCGGGCTTCAGAGCACTCATGGTGAATGATATGCTAAAGCCTGTCGGTACATTGACGTGATTGGTTACAAGGTAGTTTGTGACGTCATAAACATCAGGGGCACATTCAAGCTCAAACCGGTGCGCAACGTTTTGCTACGGTTTACGGGTTGAACGACATGTTTCCTTGAAACGGTGTGCAACGGGTTTTCTCTTGTTTGGTGGGTGTGTCAAAAATGTCAGCCCAATCAGCATCAACATGCATATAAACCACACAGTATTAAAGAAACAGCTCGTAAATGTAATTAACATCAAAATAAATTCAGTATAAAAGTATATTGTTTCCACATTTATTTGCAGAACAGGGTGTTCAACGCATCACTGTTTCAGTTTAAAAAAATGTTTTGTCAGCACTTTCAAACCACGGGTTTGGGACTGTAATTTTTCCACTGCAGTTTTAAATAGAAAATACTCAGCAATGATGTTGACATGAATTTTCACATGGTTTTTCTTAAAGAATATTATAAACACCACATAGACATAAACAATATATAAGACAAACATTTTCACCACAGGGGGACTTTATTATTTGTGATGTTTTGGGAAACCCAACTATAATGTATTATTTTTACATGTGTATAAATGAACTATTCTACAAAGTAAAAAGTGGTAGGTGTTCCTGTAAGGAGCTATATTGTTACCTGAACCCTTAAAATTAGCTAACCGTAGTGAATTTGATTCATACATGGTAGGCTAATTATATTTTTAACTTGAGTCAAACAAGTTAATTTACATTTCACCACATTAAGCAATTTTTTGTCAGTGTACATTTATTCATCGTCAAAATAAAATCTAAACAACTGATTTTAAGTAAAAAAAAGATAATTTCACCAAATCAACTGGATTTTACACCGACAAACAGAATGTTTATGGGTTAGATCAAGACCATTGGTGAGGATGGCTGAAAGGTAGAACATTTTCACTCAGGTTTGCACTTAAAAAGAATGGTTAGCACATTTATTTGTAAGGTAACAACCTACACAGCTGTGCTGAATTAATGTTCAATGTTTGTCAAGTGACAACACTGTAGCATACTACTAAAACATTATTCATTGTATATTGTATACTATTTCACACACACTATTCTTAGAAAAATAGTAGGCAGTATGCACTGTATTCTGTGCAGTAAGTATTAAGTTAGTGTGCTGTTTTGAACATAGCAAGAGACGAATTTTAAGATTCAAATGAATTTCAAGATTTCTTTGTATTTTTACATCATGTGCTTCAATAGAATCAAGAACATCTGACTGTACAATGTGTTTACAGAGTAATGCTTCAAATTTAGAAACTCGATTAGTAGCCTTAAAATTGTGTAGAATCTTAAATGTTATTTCATTGTATGTGATAGTTTGTCATAATTCATCTCAAAACTTTATTTCCAGGTTTAAGTGAAAAAAAAAAAAACACCATGCACAAATGAAGAGTATTGACTGTATGACTTCTAAACAAAATAACTTTGTAAGAGAGCTCTCAGCATTTGTGGGAACTGACACATTCTTGAGGCAATAACAAGGGAAGCTGTGGTCAGGCTAATTTCAGAAACTATACACTTTTCAGCTGTGTCATTTGAATACACAATTCCGGAAAAGTAGAGACGTTTTTAAAATTTGAATAAAATGAAAACTAAAAGACTTTCAAATCACATGAGCCCATATTTTTTTCACAATAGAACATAGATAAATGTTAAAATGGAGAAATTTTACAATTTTATGCACAAAATGAGCTCATTTCAAATTTGATGCCTGCTACAGGTCTGAAAATAGGACGGGGGCATGTTTACCATGGTGTAACATTTCCTCTTCTTTTCAAAACAGTTTGAAGACATCTGTGCATCGAGGTAATGAGTTTCTGGAGTTTTGGTGTTGGAATTTGGTCCCATTCTTGCGGGATATAGGTTTCCAGCTGCTGAAGAGTTCGTGGTCGTCTTTGACATATTTTTTGTTTAATGATGTACCAAATGTTCTAGGTGAAAGATCTGGACTGCAAGACTCTTCTACGACAAAGCCATGCTGTTGTAATAGCTGCAGTATGTGGTTTTGCATTGTCCTACTGAAATACACAAAGGCCTTCCCTGAAATAGACATCATCTGGAAACCTTTATATCCCTTTCAGCATTCATAGTGCCTTCCAAAACATGCAAGCTGCCCATACCATATGCACTTATGCACCTCCATACCATCAAGGATGCAGGCTTTTGAACTGAACGCTGATGACACTCTGGAAGGTCTCCCTCCTCTTTAGCCCGGAGGACACGGCGTCCATGATTTCCAACAAGAATGTCAAATTTGGACTCATCTGACCATAGAACACTTTTCCACTTTGAAACAGCCCCACAGGACACAACAGTGTTTCTGGACCATGTTCACATATGGCTTCCTTTTTGCATGATAGAGCAGTTGGCATCTGCAGATGGCATGGCGGATTGTGTTTACTGACAATGGTATAATGGTATTCCTGGGCCCATTTAGTAATGTCATTGACACAATCATGCCGATGAGTGATGCAGTGTCGTCTGAGGGCCCGAAGACCACGGGTATCCAATAAAGGTTCCCGGCCTTGTCCCTTACACACAGAGATTTCTCCAGTTTCTCTGAATCTTTTGATGATGTTATGCACTGTAGATGATGAGATTTGCAAAGCCTTTGCAATTTGACATTGAGGAACATTGTTTTTAAAGTATTCCACAATCTTTTTATGCTCTTTCACAGATAGGAGAGCCTATGCCCATCTTTACTTCTGAGAGACTCTGCCTCTCTAAGACATCCATTTTATAGCAAATCATGTTACAGACCTGGGCCTGTATGTATAAAGCCGCTCAGAGTAAAATTTTAGTCTTAAGTGTGTCAAAATTCTAAGAATGACGTGATTTTACTCTTATTCTTAGACTTAAGAATAAGTGTGATTCATAAAGGTTCCTAAGTGTCAAGACTAGGTCTTAGCTCTTAAATTATTTAAGAGAGCTGGAGAGGTGTCTTAACCTAGTTAAGAGTAAAAAGATGGCAGCAAAAAAGAGGAGATATATGCTTTTTTTATATGATGTATTGGAGTTATATGATGACATGGAGTTGATAAAATGATATAAACTTGATTGACAATTCTTTTTGTAACTGACCTAATAAGAAATGTAATAAATTTAAATAAATGTAATAAATTTAATAAATATTACTTAAACAATAATTAATGTTTAATGCATTTTAATACATTTAAAGGTGCTGTATGCGATTTCTCAAATTCGTTGTTGAACACTGTTGATTATTTGAAATCAACCCAAACAAACACACCCCTCTCTTCATTGCGCTGCCACCAAAACTCACACTCCAATTCGAACCTCTGAGTCGCCACCCTGCTCTGAGTTGGTCAAGAACCCCCGGCCCGATCGCTGCTGGCATGTGAGGCGAATGCACTACCAATGACTCTGAACACCTCGTTCTGTAGCGGGCAGGTTATAACATTTGTTATCTATTGTGAATAAAATATTGGCTCATGTGATTTGAAAGTCTTTTAGTTTTAATTTTATTTAAATTTTAAAAACATCCCAACTTTTACGGAATTCAGGTTGTAAAAATAAACAAACAAATAAAGTAATAAAAATGAATATGCGAAATAGTCACTGCTAGATCTCACAGTTTGAGGTTTGGCAGTTGTTATGGTGAAGCTGGTTTATGTCACTGCTCCATTATTTAGTTTGGAGAGCACAGCTACACATGGAGTATACAGCAATGGTTTAGGTCAGGAAAGAACAAGTGATATTCATTGTGTGTGTATGTTTATAAAATAACATCCATTAAAAAAACCTGTCATTTTCAGAAAGGGGATCTTCCTAGTGTTACAATCCTACCAGCCATTCAGAGATGAAGCAAAGCTTTAGGGATACCCTACTAACAATACCTTTAAAGTTCATCATGATATCTAATTCCAATATCTTTACCTCTTTAATTAAAAGCTTGTAGTAAAATAAACAAGCTAAATAAATAAATACACCACTGTCATAAGAGTTAAGCAACAGATGAATATCCAAAAGCATCTGTATAATAAAACAAGGAAAGTTCCTTAGATTTGTGCTCTCAGTACATTTATTGTGCAAGCCAAACATGTGGCCAGTCATACACTGATGCAGTCTGTTTTCAATCCTCTGAAAGCAAAAGTCCCAGATCTGTTTAAAGTCTTTGTATGTCATTGACCAAGGAAAGAAATTTTGTGTTTATCGCATCACACCACACCCACACTTCACAGAAACAGGGCAACAGTTATGTGTAACAGGCATACCACATGAGCACATATAGACTATCCCCCTCTCTCTTTCACACACAACACAAAAAGGAGGAAAAGCATGTACACAACACAAAATTACCATCCATTCATTTAGACAATTTCTTTTAAACATTTTTAAACATTTTCTTTTAAACATTTTTCCAATAGTTTTCTTTTATTATCCCTTTAAAGAACGATAAATCCCTGTGCAAAAATATTTATGTATATATTTTTTTATTTCTATATTCCATGGTAATGCCTGAGTGCATTGTCTGAGTCAGCAATTGATTAATTGTGGCTTTTAAACAAAGGCTATAGTGCAAACTTCCCTGATGTGAATCTCTTTAAACTATTCAGTCTAGGTTACATTATTATTCAAGGAAAAAAAAAAGAGGTATAAATAAGAAATCATATTTTGCATAAAAGAACTCTTTTAGGACCAAGATATTTCTTTAATTGCAATATTAATTTCATGATAATTAAGTATCCCAAAATTCTCATTATTTTAATAGTACTGATTTCTTATACAATATATTGTGATGATTAAAAAAAATAATAATAAAAGGCAGTACAACAAATACTACCATGTTGCATGAACACTACAATTTAAATACATCTGTTTTTCAGATTACAGTAATGAGAATGACAATAAAAATAATGCAAAAAAAAAAATCACAATGGTCCAAAAAGAATCTTCATTTGCAAAAATGATTTCTTATTTATTTTAGGTTTAATTTAAATGTTTGTCTTTAAGATTCTAAATCAATCTTCATATTGGTTAATTTATTTTATTAATTAATTGTTTGATTAGAGGAATGTTTAAATTGATCTGATTAGAGGAATGTTTAAATTGATCTGATTAGTTAACAGTTTTTTTTTTTTTACTTTGCTTATTAAATACAAATACACCAATTATATCCAGGCACTTACAAAAGTCATTGGTCAGTGCATTTGCATCTAAACATCAGTGAGGCAGTTTGACAAGTAAGGCATTGATGTGTTTCTAGAGATACTTTCTATAATATGATATAAATGTCTGTTCAACAAAGATAAATAAACATCAAAAACATCAAAATAAGGACAGTACATTAAAAGCCCACAGTGTTCAAGGATCTATATACAGCCAGAGCAGAAACGGAAAAGTCAATGATATAAATCTACGGGTGGTCACCAGAGTACAGGGAATTCTAGTTTGCTGAATCCAGGGTCCTTCCTGAGGTCCCAATAAGTGCCATTGCTCACCCACGAGTCGTCTTCAGCACGTCTGATTGAATTAATGAAAGATAGTTACGAACAGAAACTCTTGACCCACCTAACTGCAACAAAACTGCATCTTTAGCCACGTTTCCACCACAGGAACTTTCCCCAGGAACTAGAAACTCTGGGGTGGTACTTGGGGGTGTTTCGACTGCAGGAACCAGGGTAAGTTTCAGGTAAAAAAAAAAATCCCCCTCAGAAAGTACCTGCTTGCTAGGTAGTACTTTTTCCAAAGTGAGACTTGGGCGCTGAACATGCTGATCGGTTGAGTTCACGCAGCATTTTGATTGGTTGACACAGCATTTTTTTTCAACCATCTTTTTTTTTTTTTTTTTTTTTTTTAAGTCTGTTATGGTGTGTGCAGTAAGAGTTGTTTGCTATTCAAATCAACAACGGAGTTTAAAAAATACGACTGATGGACTGACAATGAGGTTCAGGCTTTATTAAGTTTATATGTGGAGGACGAAATCCAGCGGGAACTGGAAAGTTGCGCGCAGTCCTACATCACCAGACCATCCTCATGGTACTTTAGACCACAAACGCAGCTAGCAATAAGTCTGGGGGGAAAAAAGTTCCTGGGACAAATTGTTTTGGGTAATTTCGGTGGAAATGCAGCTTTTGTGTTTATAACATTCACTTACTTGAAAAATCGAGGCGAGTGCATCATGTTATTTTCTTGCAGGACTCTCCTCCTCTCTCTTTGGAGGACTTCAATTCTTTCTTTCTGTTCTTCTGCTCCGGCAATATCACCCTCTTCAAGTAATCTAACAAAAAAAGAGGAACAATAAGTAGCCAATAGCATACAAAACTTTTATTTTGTAATAGGAAGAATTCATTTTAAGACAACATGCATAATTCATACTTCATATGTGAGTCATAACCTGATAAGGGGTAATTCAATTTAATAAATCATGTAAATGTATAATCTTTTATTGGAAAAATTTATCAAACTTTGATAATTGCCTTAATCTTTTAAACAACTGAGAAGATAGTGATCAAACTATATTTTATAAAAAAATCACTAGTCAAAGTTATAATATACAGTAGTCAACATGAAGTGGATCAAAAAAGTTCAAAGTTGTCCAAAGACAAGAATGGGTATTGTTCACTATTGTACAATATAACATGCAAGTGCTATTAATCAGTGTTGTCATCAATGGAATTTCATGCCTCATCACTTTTGATGACATGATTGTTTGTTCACATTTGTGAAGACAAGAGTGCACCAAAAAACTGTTAGTTGTTCAGTACTTCTGTGATTGACCTGAAGTCACAACAGACTAGAAATGCCTCTTAAACATTGGTGATGCACTGGATACTGTACTGTACTGTAGTCACTCTGTATGGAGCGTCAGAGTGTGAAGCAGGATCCAAAACAGGAAAGAAATCTTTTTTCAGTTCAACAAAACAAGATGTTATTGCACATGTTACAACAGGTCAAAAATTTGAGTTCATACTCTAAAACAAACATGAATTGCATGGTTTAAAGGTGCCCTCGAATGAAAAATTGAATTTATCTTGGCATAGTTAAATAACAAGAGATCAGTACATGGAAATGACATACAGTGAGTCTAAAACTCCATTGTTTCCTCCTTCTTATATAAATCTCATTTGTTTAAAAGACCTCCGAAGAACAGGCGAATCTGAACATAACACCGACTGTTACGTAACAGTCGGGGTGTACGCCCCCAATATTTGCATATGCCAGCCCATGTTTCCAACATTATGAAAGGCATTAGACAAGGGCAGCCAGTATTAACGTTTGGATGTGCATAGCCGAATCATCAGACTAGGTAAGCAAGCAAGAAAAATAGCGAAAAATGGCAGATGGAGCAACAATAACTGACATGATCCATGATAACATGATATTTTTAGTGATATTTGTAAATTGTCTTTCTAAATGTTTCGTTAGCATGTTGCTAATGTACTGTTAAATGTGGTTAAAGTTACCATCGGTTATTACTGTATTCACGGAGACAAGACTATCGTTATTTTCATTTTTAAACACTTGCAGTCTGTATAATGCATAAACACAACTTCATTCTTTATAAATCTCTCCAACAGTGTAGCATTAGCCGTTAGCCACGTAGCATAACCTCATACTCATTCAGAATCAATGTAAACAATATAACAGTATACAATACTCACATAATCCGACGCATGCATGACGAACACTTTGTCAACACTTTGAGGGTTATATTAGCTGTGTAAACTTTGTTTAGGCACTGTTTAATGCAAGCGCGAGCTCCGTGGGCAAAGAGCACGAGATTTAAAGGGGCCGCACAGCATAAATCGGCTCATATTTAATGATGCCCCAAAATGGCAGTTAAAAAAAATTAATAAAAAAAAATCTATGGGGTATTTTGAGCTGAAACTTCACAGACACATTCAGGGGACACCTTAGACTTATATTACATCTTGTAAAAAACGTTCGATGGCACCTTTAACAAATGTCATAAACAAGAAACAATAAACGTTATGCATTGAGACAACCAGTCAGTAGTCAGTGTTACCACTTCTGACATTGATCACAGCCTCACATCGCCTGTGCATGCTTGAGATGAGGTTTTGGATATTCTGTTGAGGGATGGCTTGCCATTCCTCCAGCAACGCTGTTCACAACTCCGCACGGGTTCCTGGAGGGACCTGGTGTGCTTGCACTCTTAGCTGCTCCCAAATGTGTTCAATGGGGTTCAAATCGGGTGACCGGGATGGCCACTCCAACCTTGAGATGCCCTTCTCCTCCAAGAATTCCGTCACCAGCCTTGCTCGATGTGGGCGGGCGTTGTCATCCATAAGCACGAAATCTGGCCACATTGAACCAGCATACGGTCGCACAACTGGTCTCGGGATTTCATCCCTATACCTTTGGCATGTCAGGCTGCCATTTTTGACAGTGACAAGCTCTGTCCTTTCACCCATAGAGATGCCTCCCCAAGCCATGACCGATGATCCGCCAAAACTGTCATGTTGTACAATATTTTGTGGCAAATTTCTCTCCCCAGGGCGACGCCAGACTCTCCTACGCCTGTCTAGGAAGTTCATGCAGAACCGGAACTCATCTGTGAAGAGCACTGTACCCCACTCATTCAGTGTCCACCTGCGGTGTTCTGTGGCCCACTGCAGACGTGCCAGTTTGTGTGCTCTGGAAAGAGGCACACTTACAGCTGGTCTTCTGGCTCTCAAGCCAACTTCACAAAGTCATCTCCTCACAGTCTGAGTGGACACTCTCCCCCCTGTTGCATCCTGAAAGTCATTTCGCAGGCTGACTGCAGGCATGAAGTGATTTCTGCAGGCATGCAGGGTCAAGTATCAGCCTTGATTTGGTGTTGTGACCTTCTACTCACTCCTACTGGTGTTGTGCCTTCTACTCACACTATCAGACCTTCTGAACCTGTTCCAGGCTCTGGAAATGACACTTTGAGACACCCCCACTGAGTCTACAACTTCACATTGAGTCATGCCTCCTTGCAGCATCCCAATGGCCCTTTTGAGGCCAGAATCCTGCAATCTCACTAAACGTGGCATTTTCTATGCTTTCTGACCTTAAGTGAAGCTTTCAGAGCCTTAAATGATGATCGGTTCCCAATTACGGACACCAGTGACAGAACAATTGGTACCTAATGACAAACAATCGTGTCTGGAGACCATCAAAAGCCATGAAGGATGACATTACATTAATGACAACATTGATTAATAACAGACTTACATGTTAGGTATGAATTGTGAAAGAAACAGACTTTGGTTTTGGGAGAACTTTGATGAAAGTTTTTGATACACTTCAAATGTTGACTGGTGTATATTACATCATCATTTGAGAGTCAAATTGGACAACTACAGGGACTCATCTCAAGATCACACATTTAAAGCTGCAGTCCGTAAGTTTTGCCTCTGTCGCCGTTTCTCTTTGAAACCTGCAATTGCAGTTATTCGCAGAATTATCATCTTTACGTGGGTTGTGCATCGGCATGGCTACTCAGCGCAGATGAATCTAATGTTTGCTGTCAGTCACCGCATCAGTGTGGATACTGTACTTCGGAATCACAGATTCTACGTCTTGGAAGTATGACCAAATATGAATTTTCACCGGAAAAAGTCATCTGAACAAGTAAGTAACATGTCTGCCACTTTTGTTCTGACCAACTGAGAAAAAAGCATTACAATAAATCGTGCTGCCAATGGTGATTAAATCTAACGATCACTTAGCTCGGATCATGTCAAACCGTGCAAATTGTTATTATTGTTATACTTTGTTCTCAATTTGTTAATGTTAACAACATCAGCATTGCGTGATTATGTGTTGTTAGTGTGTATTAGCGTTACCTGTAGATTTCAATTTCTGTAGCCAATCTGCAGTCCGAAATCTTTTGCTTTTGACTACGGGTTAATCTCCAGTTGTCACTGATGATTGTCATTTGGACATTTCTATATTACAATCCACCATCAAAATGATAAGTTTAATTATTGCAACCGCTGTGAGAAAAGGCTATAAATGATCCGCCACCTGCAGCATCCTCCACATGGGACTCGTTCTTTATGTAAACAGACGTGACATAATGACGCAAAGACGAACAGCTGCATGCTTGAATTTCCCGCAGAAACCCACCTTATTAGAAAACATTATTAGCCACCAAGAACAACATTTTCTCCCTGTTCTCAGAAAGTGCTGATGCCTTCAAAGCATCGGGTAGTGTGGGTTTTTCGGGAAATGCCTGAACTCACTGGAACTCTGCTTCTCATAAATACTTAGTAGCGAAGCTACTCTGAAACTGTAGCTTGACAAGCTACAAGCTACTCTTAAGTTAAGGTAGTTAAGTTACATTCAAGCTACCCTTCTGAAAACGTAGTTAGCTACACTACAAGTTACTATCAAAAAGTAGCTAGCTACATTACAACTATTAAATACTAAATACAACTAATTTTTTTTTTTTAACAATGACATTGTTACAAATAGGCCAAACTGAATAATTGTTAATGGAAAATGTTAAATATTTGGGGTTTAAACAATGCAATGTAATTATGATTTCAAAGAGTAGGGTGAATTCAGGTTGATTGGGACACTTTTACCCAGTCATTTCAATAGCAAAAACTGTCCCAATCGTTTGATTTTGTAAACTATCCGATACACACAATACTCAAATATAGCCTATATCTCAAACTGGCTGTCAAAGTTCAAAATTGCTAAAAAAGGAACATCAGTGCAAGAATAAAATGTATGCAACTTAAATTAAATACTCAGTCAAAAATGCAGGTTAAACTTACAGCACATGCAGTGATGGAGCATGCAGCATTTATTTTGAACAGAACTGCTCTGAGACGCCAATCATGAACGTGAACACGATTTGCTTGGAATGTGTGTATTGTCACACCCCTACTCAGAGACTGATATGTTTGACTTGTCAAATGTTACTTTTAGCTGTCGCAAATTTTTTGACTTAAAAAACAAGCTCGTTTTTTTTTTTTTTTTTTACCAGAAAGGTTTTTTGTTTTGTTTTTTACCAGAAAAAGTAGTAGTTTAAATGCAGAAAGTCATTTTTATTGTCTCTTATAATAAAAATATTTTATTAAAACCCATGGAAATGCAGATCCTGTTGTAAACAATAGTGAAAAAAAATCACTATTTAAAACTTTTTCCATTTTTACCCCATAGCAGATTTTGACTCATGTCTCTAATTATGTGTGTACCTTTGGTCTGGTCTAAAACGAGTGTCCGTCAGGGGCAAGAGTGGCCTTAAACCCTCCTCCAATTCATTTAACTCAATTGCAAACTGGGTGAATCCATAGTACTGCTCATGGTCTTCAGGCATAGGATCTATATGCACCCATAGACAAACATTCAAAGACAAAAACAGTGCTGTGTTAGTGCCCTCTTAAGGTCATTATCCACAAACTAATAGAAGATTGAACATAATTATAATTTAGTTTATTAACATAATTATTATTAACATAATTTATTTCAAACATTTAAATAGTTAAATAGACTGCTCTGGACTGGTCTGAAACTCACTTGCTCTCCAGATGCAGGTTGCTGAGGGAGATTTTCCTAGGTACAAGGCCTCGTTCCATTTGCCAACCAGAGAGTGAATAACACGCCCCTCTGAATCAGTGACCACACCCTCTACCTCATTAGCATTCAGACCTCCAGATCTTGACTGAATACAAGGCATGCATAAAAAAAAAAAAATCATAATAAAAGAACTAGTAATAAACATGTTACTCATAAAATGAGAATTTGGTCGTGGTTGCTCCACAAGAGGAAGATGTGGGTAAGACACGGATACACACACATTGTGTGGAATGAATGAGGAATATGTGGAATGAAAGAATTTTGCATGTCTTGAAGGTCCTACCTTAAGGAAAGTGACTTTGCAATGACTGATATCTCCCATGGTGTTTGAGTGCTTGATTGACATTTCCCCGTAGTGCTCGATCCAGCGCTGACCGCTTAGAATGTTATGAATGCATGAAGTGACCTTACTCCACTCATAACGATCCCCAAAACTGAGAATGAGTGAATGAGTGAAAGAAAGACAGAGATGCTGAGACATGGATGAGAATGAGGGCTGGAATAATGTGTGAATGATAAGCAGAATAATTCAGAATAAAATGAAAAATCACCCTGGCAACTCTAAGTGAGTGACTCCCATGGGAACAATCTCCATGGATTTTCCCCAAAACTTATTCTTCCAACGGATATCTAATGGGCATATGCAGAGAATGGACACAGTTTACGACATCAAAATCATGCAAACAGCTAAAAGGCTTGACCCAAGTGTGCTTCACTTACCTTGCCAACATGTGTAGTTTTTGGACTCACAGTGACAAGCGGACACAGGTGGATGGTGACTGACCTTAGGGACACAGTGTTAAAGAGCATGTGAGCATGTTCACTAGATGTTTGTCTTTCTTTCTTCAGTCGAAAAGAAAAAACCTCAACCTTAATTTCTTTTCGACTGAAAGACATAAACATCTTGGATGACATGAGGGTAAGTAAATTATCAGGAAATTTGAATTCTGAAGTGAACTAATCCTTTAATAATCCAAACACTCTAAACGAACACGCAGGAGAATAACGTGACGTAAATATAGCAACAAACAAGAATGTCAAAATAAGGGTCCACATAACAGAACATAAACCAGATAATAAGCTTGTTGGACTATTGTTATATGTATAACAGTTAGTTCCAATCCTCAAATCTGACTGGACAAGAGGCTTTCTAATACTGCTGAAATTTCCCAATAGAGGGTATACATTGACGTCGCTTTCCCGCTGGAACACGCTCCCTCAGCTGGACTGAGTGGCAAAAGATCCTGCAGCATGACTGGATTTAATAGGGGAAACTGCAAAAACACTAGTAAAACAAATGATTAAACTAAAGGTTGGGCTCGAAAGTGTTCCTAAAATCTGCCCGTGAACGCTTTATGTAACTACAATATAGGTAGGTCTAAATCGGAGTGATCACTTATATCAATGTTATATATATATATATATATATATATATATATATATATATATATATATATATATATATATATATATATATATATATCGTCATATCGTACAACCCATAAAACTTGTCAGTGTTTATTTAAAAACACCCAATTATGCAGAATATAAGATGGTAAATATTTAATTTCATGAATTGTCAACACAATATATAACAATACAATATTTAAGATATGATTTTACCCCAAAATCCAACATTTTGACACAAAAAGATGACTGCAAATCCACATTTCTCTGACTTGAGTCCAGTTGTTTCTGTGAATTGCAGCAATCCATTTGCTTCTTTTTTCTGTAGCTTTCAGCAGTCAGTAAAAATATCAAATCTCTTTCCAGTTTTGGATGAAAACCCATGCTGCCACTCAGTCTTTTTTGCCACTCAGTGGGCGTAACCGCAGTCATTATGGCCAACGGTGACATCACATGCATACCCTCTACAGTATCCAGCATCAGCACTGCTTGTCTCTGCGTGTTCTAGACAGGTTCTCAGTCAGTGCAGGTTACATTGTTATGCCACTAGATGGCGGCAAGGTACTGTCTTTGAGTGAGTCAAACAGTTTATTCAACTGCTAAGGCATTTCAATTATTTTAAAAGGTTAGTTCACCCCCCAAAAAAATTCTGTCATTAATTACTCACCCTCATGTCGTTCCACATCCGTAAGACCTTCGTTCATCTTCGGAACACAAATTAAGATATTTTTGATGAAATTCGAGAGGTATATGACTCGTCCATAGACAGCAATATAACCACCACTTTCAATGTCTAGAAAGGTACTAAAGACATCATTAAATCTGTCAACATGACTGCAGTGGTTCAACCTTAATTTTATGAAGCGATGAGGATACTTCTTATTCAACAATATCTTCTCTTCTGTGTCATTCTCATTGTTTATGTCCAGCGCTTCCAGGTCCTATGTCAGAATGCCGACTCATTATTGACCGGCTCCTGCGTCAGCATCACACGCATGCGTCATGCTGCTCACGTGATCAGCTTTGGCCAATACTGAGCCGGCATTCAGATATAAACATGGAAGCCTTCACTGTGCTTAATGCGGCAACTGCGTAAGGACAATGACAGGGAAGAGAAGAGATTGTTGAATAAAGTTGTTATTTTTGTTTTGTTTTTGCTAACAAAAAGTATTCTCATCACCTTATAAAATTAAGGTTGAACCACTGCATTCACGTCGACTAGTACGTTTCTGGACCTTGAAATTGGTGGTTATATTGCTGTCTATGGACGAGTCATATACCTCTCTGATCTCATCAAAAATATCTTAATAATTTGTGTTCCAAAGATGAACAAAGGTCTTAGGGGTATGGAACGACATGAGGGTGAGTAATTAATGACAGAATTTTCATTTTTGAGTGAACTAACCCTTTAACTTTGAGAATCTCTTTACAAAGCTCAACCAGCAATGCTCTCCAGAGCTTCAGTACAAATCACAATGGTACATACACAGTTTTAATTAGGTTATAAAAAAATAAAAAAAAGTTCACTTTTGTTATCATTATTAATGATAGGGTATTGCCTTATAAAAAAAAAAATGTAAAAAAATGTGAACGGCACAGTTGCTTGCATTTCCTCTGTGGTTGGCATGTATCGCACTATTACAATATTGTGGTTATTATGACAGCCCTAGTGTACATCTTTGTGTTTTGGTTGAAATAACAGAAATGTGCATGGTTACCTGTTCAGCAATGAAGCGGAAGCCCTTATCTGGCCGGAGACACTCGTATGTCTCTCCAAGTATAGGATTAAAAGGTTTTCCTCCTGCTCTAGTGAATGAACATGCATAGGCCGACACAGCGAATGCTGCAATATATACCTTAAGAAAAAAAACACACAAGAACAATTCTTTGATGAATAGAAAGTTCAAATGAACAGCATTTATCAGAAATAGAAATCTTTTGTTCTTTACTGTCACTTGATCAATGTAATGTTACAAAAGCTTTCAAATTCAAATAAATGCTGTTCTTTTGAACTTTCTATTAATCAAAGAATCCTTAAAAAAGGACACAACATTGATAATAATCAAATGTTTCTTGAGCAGCAAATCAGCATATTAAAATGATTTCTGAAGGATCATGTGACACTGAAGACTGGAATAATGATGCTGAAAATTCAGCTTTTGTCAACACAGAAACAAATGACATTTTAAAATATATTCAAACAGAAAACAATTATTTTAAATTGTAATATTTTGTTATGTTAATAATATAATAATATGTTTTTACTGTATTTTTGATTAAATAAATACAGTTTGAGCGAGCATATGAGAGTTATTTCAAAAACATAAAAAAAATCTTACCAATCCCCAACTTTTGAACGGCACTGTATTTATCGCAGACAATTATGATTAAATAATCAAAAGAAGTACAAATCATGGTTAAATTTCAAATAATCATGCAGTCCTAATTAAACAAAAAATCCATTCTGAAGCTTAAAAGTATCTTCTTTTGTGTTCCAAAAAAGAAGGAAAGTAATACAGATTTAGAATTTCATGAGAGCAAGTAAATGATGACAGAATTATAATTTGATTGAGCTCACCATGCGCATGTGTGGGTCACGTGTGTTTGCAGCGGTGTCCAGCAGGTGGCAGTACTCAACTTCCTCACATAGTCTCTGCAGAGTGTTCATGGGTTCATTGAGTTGGACGGGCATAGCCACTTTCGACAGGTCTTTACCAATGTTACTGCGCAGAATACTCCACAGATTCACGCTCTCGTTCATGCGTGCACTTGGCAAACGGCCTCGCCTCATCACCGTACTTTCGTTGCCATTACCTGAAGACACTCACATACAAACAATCCATTAAATGTGACTGCGAAGAAAGGCGAAGCTTCATAAAGGTGAAATTGAAAACTAGCCTTTGGGCTAATTTGGGTACATTAACATTCATGAATTTTGATTAATGTACACTGTCACTTTTTGAAATAAATAAATAATGTGAGGGTTTGACAGTGCCTCACCAAAATTCTCCCTCACGCTGCCATTTTCATTCCTGCAAAACTCTACTGATGTGCTGTCACTCACATCACTGACGTACGAATCATCATCAGACACCTGGTCACACACAAAAAAAAAAATTATAATGATCATAAAGGAATTCATGTGTAACTTTTTCCTGCACATTTTTAAAGTCAAATTTAAGGCTTTTAAAGACCTTTTTAAGGCCTAAAGAAATAAAAATTAAAACTATGCTGGGGGTGTGCAATATGGTAAAAAAAATGTCTCAAATTTTCTGTGATTTTGTTGCTCAGAGAAGAACAAAGGTTCTGCTGTGTTTTCATTTGGAAATCTTCATTGGCGAAAAAACTGACAATATTGTGCCTAAAAAAGTAACTTACAATGATCGCGGCCGATATGCACCTTCGATACGCACTTTTGCTGAGACCGCACTCATGCGAGCTTCACAGCAAACTTCTTCCTGACAGTCACAGTGGCGTTACATCACGAAAGTGCAGACTCGTAGGAAGACTGCAAGTGTTTAGGGTGCCATTTTGGACAAGGCCTATTTAAATAAGACCTAACAACATCGAGTTGCACTAAACGGCTGTATTTTTTCTATCAGATTTAAGACTTTAATCTCAAAATTGAATATCTAGCAGAAAACAAACACATATTTAAGGCCCTAAAATTAGGAGATTCAAATTTCAGACTTTTAAAACTTTTTTTAATGACCCGCAGGAAGCCCGTTAATCTACAGTTCAGTTCACAGTGCCTCACTTTTTGGTTTCTTATTGATAAAAAAAAAAAAAATTCCATCACAAAATCACTGTCAGATGATTCATGCAAATCTGTGATTTGACCTCTTGACCTTTCTGACCTCATTCTCAGATGAGCTGCCAGACAGCAGATACTCTTTAGCATCAAAGAACTCTGACAAGGACTCTGGGATTGACCCTCGACTCTCACTGGACACCTGCTGCAGCAGAGGGCGTGACCCATCAAGGACATCCTGTTTGGATAAGAAGATATAATAGGCTTGATTTGGGCCAATAATAACAGAGAATATAAACACTTAACAACAGATAACATTGATTTGTTGCTTGTATACCTTCTCATTGATACAATCTAATGTGTTCCTGACTCTGTCTCTTTCTGCGCAAAGGGAAGTGTACGCTGACCTAAGAGTGGAATGAACTAGTAGAAGAAAGAAAGGGGAAGAGTATGTGTCATTTCATGGTTCTTCTAATATCAAAAAAGTCAGTAGCTGATTATTAAAATTCACCGATCAGGCATAACATTATGACCACCTTCCTAATATTGTGTTGGTCCCACTTTTGCTGCCAAAACAGCCTTGGCCCATCGAGGCATGGACTCCACTAGACCCCTGAAGGTGTGCTGTGGTATCTGGCACCAAGATGTTAGCAGCAGATCCTTTAAGTCCTGTAAGTTGCGATGTGGGGCCTCCATGGATCGGACTTGTTTGTTCAACACATCCCACAGATGCTCGAATGGATTGAGATCTGGGGAATTTGGAGGCCAAGTCAACACCTCAAACTCATTGTTGTGCTCCTCAAACCATTCCTGAACCATTTTTGCTTTGTAGCAGGGCGCATTATCCTGCTAAAAAGGGAATACTGTTTCCATGAAAGGGTGTACATGGTCTGCAACAATGCTTAGGTAGGTGGTACGTGTCAAAGTAACATCCACATGGATGACAGGACCCAAGGTTTCCAAGCAGAACATTGTCCAAAGCATCACATTGCCTCCGCCAGCTTGGCTTCTTCCCATAGTTCCCACTTTTGATAGATACTGACCACTGCAGACCAGGAACACCCCACAAGAGCTGCAGTTTTGGAGATGCTCTGACCCAGCCGTCTAGCCATCACAATTTGGCCCTTGTCAAACTCACTCAAATCCTTGCGCTTGCCCATTTTTCCTGCTTCTAACACATCAACTTTGATGACAAAATGTTTACTTGCTGCCTAATATATCCCACCCACTAACAGGTGCCATGATGAAGAGATAATCAGTGTTATTCACTTCACCTGTCAGTGGTCATAATGTTATGCCTGATCAGTGTATATCATAATTATTCATATAAATATTCCTGCAAACACGCATGTGAACATTCATACTCACCAGTGCCAGCGAGCCGACAGAACTCCTCCTGCATCCGAGAGGCTTCTGTGGGTGAGTCTGGACTATCCAAACATGAGTCTGGTGATACAGGCTCTGAATATACCAAGTTTGGATGAGATACATGTAGACGGGAAGATGAAGTGTCAGGATTCTGCTAGAAAATGACAGATGGTTAATGACAGTATGTGATGCAGTATCTGTATGTGTAAAGTGGAGTTAGATTTAGAGCCAATATTCTTACCTGTAGTGTGCTTTTATTTTCCTTGCTATTATTCTTTGATCTCCATTTTTTGTGTCCTCGTTTCTCTTTTTTGGACCCTTCAGTCTGGGGTCACACACACACACACACACACACACACACACACACACACACACACACACACACACACACACACACACACACACACACACACACACACGTTTATGTTTTGTCTATAAAACATATGAGCATAAGAAACTGCAAAAACATTAAAAAAAAAAAATCTGTCTGACCCCAAACTTTCAAATAGTAGTGTACATATATGAAGAGTTTAGGAGGTATCTGGATGTTCCAAAATTAATTTAATCACACACGCAAAATATAAACGCAAAACATACAATAATGCAAACTACCTGCAGAAAGTTAATGGCAGGTGCTGAGAATGCTCGGTGAAGAACTTCCATATTTTTCAGAAGAAGATTTAATTCCAGCAACGACGACTCACACTCTGAAAGATCTAACAAAAAGATTACCATTTACCATTTCATTTTCTTAGTGATGGGTCATCCTGCATTTTTAAAATGTTCTCTGTGTATTATCTGACAGATGAACAGTATTTTGACCATGATTAATGCAGCAGAAAAATGTGTCAGTTCAGGTTTTTGCAGCTACCTTTGCAGCACTTTTCCATGTCTTGCGAGTTTTGGCGCCAACTGTTCTTCAACAGGGCTGAAGGCTGCTTAGAATGAAATGAACGCTAGGAACAAAGAAAAAAAGACAAAATGTGTCATTGGTGTTTGGCATCTGTAAGATATAAATCACAAACCATTTAATCTCCAGTGCCACCATTTTCTAGAATTTGGAGTCTCCATAAGTACAAGGTGTCAGGTTCTCAGAGACTCTGCCAAGGTAAAGAATCATGAAACATGACCCCTTATTTAATAAGAAGCCGAAGTGTTGTGAAATACATGAAGACTGATTTTTTTTTAAAAAGCTTCATACATAGACTCTCAGGTTGAAAGTGACTCTTGGGGGACCAGAACCACTTCACTGTTTGAAGAATTTATCTTCCAGAATCTGTAACTTAGATTTGGGAGTTCATCTCCTACCCTGAAAGGTCGATCTTATTGTTAGCAGCAGCTCACACCATGACTACCTCACCACCACCGCCGTTGTCTGACTTGAACTGTTGTTGATACCTCAAGAGTCACTCTCAACCTATCTGTTTATGAAACTTTTTATCAGTCTTCATCTATTTCATGACACTTCAGCTTGTGATTCTTATTAAAGGTGTGTTCACACTTGTAGTTTTTTTGGTTCTTTTGGTCTGGGCTAAAAAAAGAAAATAATACATTTAGTCCTGGTTCGCTTGGTGTTCACATTGTCATTTTTAACACCGAACCTAATGATACAAAACAATCGATAACCAAAAAAAAAAAAAACGGCTTTTATGACGTATATTTTGCGGTGGAACTTGTCAAACATCCAAAACAGTGCTGTGTGCTGGGCTAAATGCGCTCGCTGTACATGTGTATATATGATGATATAAGATGGAGTTAACAACTCATGAAGAGCTTATAAAAATACGTAAAGGGGTCAACAGTAGCATGAATCGCTCAGTCACACACACAAACGAAGATCTGCTTCGAGGAGACGTGGTTCTGATGCCTGTATCTAACTGTGATGGGCAACATTGCGTGAAAAAACTATGAGGTGAAAAAACAGGTATGCGAAAGCCAACCGAGACATCTTTTCAGGGGTCCACTTGTTTATGCGCACCACGATACGGATGGCAGTGTTCACACTTATTCAAATGAACCGCACTAACAGAGCAATCACACCAGAGTTCGTTTTAATCAAACCAAACCTGCCAAGTGTGATCACACTCTAAGTGGGGACTGGGGGTCATGTTTCAGGATTTCTTGCCTTAGAAAAGTCTCTGAGAACCTGACACCTTGTACGTCTAAAGACTCTAGGTAGTTTGCAGTTCTGGAAAATGGAAATTAAGAATTAAAGGGTTAGCTCAACCAAAAATGAAACTTCTGTCATTAAATACTCACCCTCATGCGTCTCAAACCCGCAAGACTTTTGTTCATCTTCGGAACACAAATTAGGATATTTCTGATGAAATCTGAGGGTTTCTGAACCACACATAGGCAGCAACGTCATTGCACTTTTTGAGGTCCAGAATGGTATTAAAGAATAGTCCATGTGACTACAGTGGTTCAACCATAATGTTATGAAGCGACGAGAATACTTTTTGTGCACAAAAACAAAACAAAAATAACAACTATTTTAACGTGGACTATTTTAACAATGTCTTTTCTACCTTTCTGGGCCTTTAAAGTTGCAATGATGTTGCTGCCTATGATGGTTCAGATACCTCTTGGATTTCATCAAAAATATCTTAATTTGTGTTCCGAAGATGAACAAAGGTCTTACGGGTTTGGAACAACACGAGGGTGAGTACTTAATGACGGAAATGTAATTTTTGGGTGAACTAACCCTTTAAGTGTGAAACTTAAACTCACTTTTTTTGAATTAGTGATCGCATTATTAACATTAGACTGATGTTGCAAGCAAAATTCAGGCTTTATCCTTCATATTCAAACTCTTTTTCTACTGTACATACAGGTGTTTTGATTCCTGATTTAACAAATCTTACAAAATTTTTGATGGAAAACTATTTATGTTGTTTTTAAAGCCAGAACAGTAGAAATATCAGCCATTACTTCTTTCATTACTTAAAGGGTTAGTTCACCCAAAAATGAAAATTCTGTCATTTATTACTCACCCTCATGCCATTCCACACCTGTAAGACCTTCGTTCATCTTCGGAACACAAATTAAGATATTTTAGTTGAAATCCGATGGCTCCGTGAGGCCTCCATAGGGAACAATGACACTTCCTCTCTCAAGATCCATTAATGTACTAAAAACATATTTAAATCAGTTCATGTGAGTACAGTGGTTCAATATTAATATTATAAAGAGATGAGAATATTTTTGGTGCGCCTAAAAAACAAAATAAGTGATGGCTGATTTCAAAACACTGCTTCATGAAGCATCGGAGCGTTATGAATCAGTGTATCGAATCATGATTCGGATCGCGTGTCAAACTGCCAATGGCTGAAATCACGTGACTTTGGTCCGAACAGAAGATTCGATACACTGATTCATTTATGATCCGATGCTTCCTGAAGCAGTGTTTTGAAATCGGCCATCACTAAATAAGTCGCTATTTTGTAGTTTTGGTGCACCAAAAATATTCTCGTCGCTTTATAATATTAATATTGAACCATTGTACTCACATGAACCGATTTAAATATGTTTTTAGTACCTTTCTGGATCTTGAGAGAGGAAATGTCATTGCTCCCAATGGAGGCCTCAAGGAGCCATCGGATTTCAACTAAAATATCTTAATTTGTGTTCCGAAGATGAACGAAGGTCTTACAGGTGTGGAATGGCATGAGGGTGAGTAATAAATGACAGAATTTTCATTTTTGGGTGAACTAACCCTTTAAGCAATCAATAATTGTGAGTTTCAAACAAAATTTCTCTCAGTGGATCTCGTTATTATTGTGACTTTTCTAACAGCTTTACAGTTTCATATCCTGTTGATGGGATGTTGGGTCTAAAGGCTGAATTTTATACTACACTGTGATTGATTACTGTGTAAGGAGGGTAAATACTAGTCTGTTGGAGACGGGGTCAGATTGCAGGTGTCGCTCAGGAGGCTCCATGGCGATCTCGTTCTGACGGAACATTCGATGATGACGTAGTTCCGTCACCCACTTTTCAAACAGATCCCGAGTCTTTGCCTGTGAATGTAAAAGCAAATATACAGCTAATGAGCATGTGTATTCTCAAAATGAGAATAAATACCTACTATTCTTTGCCCAGCATATGTAGGTGTGTGTTGTTTGTGTGCATGCCAATACCTTGAGGTGATAGATACTGTCCTCTGTGTCCAAGTCGATGCACATTGACTTCTTCTTCATGGCCATGACAGAGAGACCAACATCAATGCGACCTCGTAACCGCCCCTTCTTTAGCTGAGGAATCAATCACATAGTAAGGGATGAAAGAGCATCTCGGACAGGTTTTAAGCAATCTTACTCCATATGAGCCTCCATTGAAGAAAGCGTTTGTAGTATGTGGATGAGACTGTTTTAACACTCACATCAGTCCCAGTTTTGGCATATGTAAGGATGCCCCTTTCAAGCAGGAAATATCTCTGTTAAACAAACAAAACAAAAAACCTTTTTAGCACCCTTAGGTTTAAGATGCATGTATTTCAATGTAATTATATTCAATGGCAAAACCATGTGATCACCTTATGCCAGCCTTTCATTGGCCACTTCCTCTTTTTCAACAGCAAACCTTCTTGCTTTTCAGGCTCTTGAATATTTTCTGTCAATCCCCGTAAGTCTTCAACCACTTCCCAGCTGCCCTAAAGAATAAGAAAATGAGACAGAAAGATAGAAGTGTACATTTTAAAAAGCTGTGGGAGAAAGAACAAAATTATCCTTTTTCCCCACTAAGTACACTGCTATTGTAGATGTTGATTTTAAGCATACAGAGAAATTATGGCATAACCAGCTGCCTCAAAAGATCATCATATGTATTATTTGCACACTAGATGTTTTAGCAAACATCAATCAAGGTCTAGATGAAGATCTGAAGCTGTTTGTCTTGCCTGTCTGTTGTCTTCTGATGAGGAGTTACTCTCTTTCCGTTGTGTAAATGGTGTCATGCTTGGTGTGGCAGGTGATGTTCTGGGAGACAGTGGGGCAGTTTGCTCTTCTGAACTCATCTTGCTATTAACTTACTGTGAACACAAAAACAGTCAATACTCAACACAAAATTACATCATGTGGCCAGCAGAGGGCAACAGAGTCACAGACAAGAACAAGCGAGTGAGACGAAGAAGGGAATGACAACACAAGTAGAATCATCAGTGAAATCTGTGCAGATGTAAAACAAGGTAATGGTCATTATACTGTCGTAGGTGGAACTTCCAAATATTTTATACCTAAACTAAGTTATGGCCAGTAATATTTGCTTAATTTTAGTTTATATACCTAACATTAATCTAATAGCGGGTAGGAAAAACATACAAACATCAACATACTTAAATAAATATACAGAAATAAGTAGAAACAATATAATGTAATAAATGTCAAAAACAGATGTCCCTAATAAAGAAAAAACTAAAAGATCACAGCGGTTACAGCACAAAGGCATTAAAAATAAGAAAAAAATTAAATGAAAAGAAATTACAAAAATACAATACAATGCATAAGACCAGTATGAAAATTGTCATATTCTCAAGCAAGCAATCTAATACAGGCTTTCAGATTTTTTTTTACAAGTAAATTTAACTTGTCATCAATAAAATGTAAAATACAACTATTTAATGTCACAAACAAGTAAATGTAAATGGGTCAATGAACATGAAAAAGTATAGCTGCCTTTATATTTTAGGCCAAAAATTCATGGCATAAAGAAACAAAGATCATTCATCAGGTTATTTATTTAATCTCACCTGAGCCAAGTGTGTGTGTGTGTGTGTGTGTGTGTGTGTGTGTGTGTGTGTGTGTGTGTGTGTGTGTGAGAGAAGGAGTTTGAGCAAATTGCATGGTCCACTGAAAGAAGAAAGGATAGGGGCACAAGAACAGTGTGTTCCTGTGCACTCAAAACACACACACACACACACACACACACACACACACACACACACACACGCACAGACACACGAACAAGGAGCAAGAACAGCTGTTGTTTCTCTCTCTCTTTCTCAATTTTAACTCTTTATAGGGTCATGAAACATGTTTTATGAATGAAAACATATATACAAATATACATGCTTTGGGTATGATACAAAACTACTACAGTGCTCATCTACATCAGCACAGTGTCATAATTTTTCATGACACCTTGTGACCTTTTGAAAATGAGTTGAAAGCATTCTGAAACATGGGAGTGTTTGTTTGCATGGTGGAAAAATATGAGGTGTTGTATGGTTTCTCCCACAACAGAACAAGAGGCTTTCAATCAATAACCAAAACTTTTAAAATCTTGTGAGCAACATTTTTATGGAAGAGTTTCCAGATTTATGGAGCGGTCAGATGATTCATTCATCCACCCTTAGCACATTTAACATATCAGACATATACACTACATCAGTGTGATAGGAAAAGTCTACAAAGTTCTTAAAGGATTAGGCTAGTTCACTTTAAAATGAAAATTACCCCATGATTTACTCACTCTCAAGCCATCCTAGGTGTATATGACTTTCTTCTTTCAGACGAATAGAATCAGAGTTATATTAATAAACAATCACCCTAATGCTCCCAAGCTTTATAATGGCAATGCACAGAAACCACATGTTTGAAGCTCAGAAAAGTGGATCCATCCATCATAAACATACTCCACATTCCACACAGCTCCAGGGGGGTTAATAAAGGCCTTCTGAAGTGAAGCAATGCATTTGTGTAAGAAAAATATCCATATTTAACACGTTATGAAGTAAAATAGCTAGCTTCCACCAGATCGCCTTCCATATTCAACTTACGAAAAAGTGTAATACCTCTCGCAGTTCAAAACGCTTACGCTATGTCCTACGGCTTCAGTCTTCAACTAACGAAACAGTGCTTTTTTCACAACACAATAAACACAAAAAACCTGACTGGACCACATTTTTTGGAGGGTTTCATGACACTTTAATTTGCAACACAATCCAAAACCTTAGAACTAAGTGTTTAAATAAGAAAATATGATCTTTTTTTTTTTTTTTTAAATTTGCAATTTTTAAAAAGTCAAGGTTTTCATAAACAGTCTGTCCCACTCACATATACACACTTATCAAACACAAACAAAATGTCCCACGCAAACACAACTGGTAAACTACTTCAGAGTGACCACAAACTAAAAATGACTTTATACGTCCACACCCAGCGACACACGTACACATGTGTAATGTTTACATACACTGTTAAATCTTCATGTTAAAGCATAAAGAGGGAGGATATCGATAGGAGAAATAGACAGAGTGAGAGGGCGACACTACAGACTACTAATGTTCAGGTCATTTGAGTCACCAGGGCAAATTTGTGGATAAAATAGACAACCGCACACAAAAAAAAAATCTCCTCGTCCGCTCTTGCCGTGGGATAAATATGTTGATATTCCACACAAATGCACAATTTTCCGAGCATTCAAGGGGGTCACTAGCTTGTATCTTTTTTAATTTATGTATGTTTGAGAATCTGGGTGTAAATACCAGTAACTCTAGTCAGAGTTTCCAAACTCAGCCTGATTTTTGTTTAGTTTGCAGAGCCAGACTTGTCTAAAGCTAGACTGAGGTATGTAGGCAAGAATGCGTGTGCGTCCGAATGCATGTTGGTGTTTAGGGAAAAATGAATTCCTGTGGTTTTTCATCCCTGCGTTTGTACATACTACAAACATTTCAGCAGGAACTGCCTTGCATACTATATATAAATATATGGTTATTTACACTTCTGCTAATCAGGCGTAAGGTGTTGCTAAAACACAGTTATGCTTTTTATGAGTTGCTAATCAACATGTTTGAAAGGAAACTCTTCTAAAATAGGTGAAGTTCCCTTATCCCTTGACAGGAAGATATGCAAATACAGAAAGGCAGGGCTTTCCTTTGACCCTTTTCTTTCCTATTATTATGCTGACAAAAGATTCAAAAGACAGTCATGGCGATAGGCGATCTATGGCCATGATGCAAACTATATATATATATATATATATATATATATATATATATATATATATATATATATATATATATATATATATATATATATATATACAGGGAGTGCAGAATTATTAGGCAAGTTGATTTTCTGATCATATTTTTTTTCCAAGCACATTTTACCAATTCCAATCCACATCAATCTTAATAACTACTATTAATATTGTTTTTAATCATTTATAAGTGATATATAATTGTTCATGAAGGATGGAAATGAAAAATGCCTTATATTCAGGTGTGCAGAATTATTAGGCAGGTTTTCTTTTACAGGCAAAATGAGCCAAAAATAAAGATTTAACTCAAGACTGAAAAGTCAAAAATTATTAAATGCTTATGAGAAGGACGCAATACTATTGCAATACTAGAAATTGCAAAGTTAAAGCATGACCAAGGGACAGCAAAATGCTCATTGGGTCAGCGGGGTCATACAAAAACAAGTGGAAAAGAAAAGACGTGTTAACTGCAAAATAATTAAGAATTAAGGTGAAGAATTAAGTGTGAAACCATCAGGAACCCTTTAGTCTCCAGCGCCACCATTTTCCAGAACTGCAACCTACCTGGAGTCTCCAGAAGTGCAAGGTGTCAGGATCTCAGAGACTTGTGTTAGGTAAAGAAACCTAAAAAATGACCCGCTCTTAATAAGAATCACAAGCTGAAGTGTTATAAAATACATGAAGACTGAGTTTTTATAGGCCTTATAGACAGACTGCTTGAGAATGACTCCTGAAGGACCAGCACCACATCCTCTTGTACCACTGTTTGAAGAATTTATCTTCCAAAATCTGGCAGTAAGATGTGGGAGTTCACTTTTAGTCTATCTATTATCCTGAAATGTCTGTCTTGCAGAGATGGACTAAAAATGATCTTCCAAAACTTACTGCCAGATTCTGGAAGATAAATTCTAATAAAGCCTAATAATTCTGCACACCTGAATATAAGGCATTTTTCATTTCCAGCCTTCATGAACAATTATATATCACTTATAAATGATTAAAAACAATATTAATAGTAGTTATTAAGATTGATGTGGATTGGAATTGGTAAAATGTGCTTGGAAAAAAAATATGATCAGAAAATCAACTTGCCTAATAATTCTGCACTCCCTGTATATATATATATATATATATATATATATATATATATATATATATATAGTTAGTTTTATCGCTTTTTTATTAAAATGTTAAAACATTCAAGGGCCGTGTGGTACAGTGTATTTTCGTTGATAGTCCAGAAGGAACACAATGCATTAAGAACCAGGGGGTGTAAACTTTTTTAATTTAAAGATCAAGGTAAATTGTACTTAATTTGTCTTCTGGCAGACATGTAATTATCTTATGTAGCTTCTGAAGAGCAGTACTAAATTAAAAAATATCATGTAAGAAAAATTTACACATCTTCATCCTGTTGAAAAGTTTACACCCCCTGGTTCTTAATGCATTATGTTTCCTTCTGGAGCATCAGTGAATGTTTGAACCTTTTGTAATAGTTGTGTGAGTCCCTCAGTTCTCCCCAAGTCACTGCTGTGTAAAGGGTTCAATTATGCAAAAGATACTGGAAAACCAAAGAATTTGTGAAAGAGAGTCTCAAACTCCATTGTTTCCTCCTTCTTATATAAATCTCATTTGTTTAAAAGACCTCTGAAGAACTGGCGAATCTCAACATAACTCTGACTGTTACGTAACAGTCAGGATCATTAATATGTACGCCCCCAATATTTGCAAATGCCAGCCCATGATCGAGGCATTACACAAGGTCAGCCAGTATTAACGTCTGGATCTGTGCACTGCTGAATCATCAGACTAGGTAAGCAAGCAAGAACAATAGCGAAAAATGGCAGATGGAGCAATAATAACTGACATGATCCATGATAACATGATATTTTAGTGATATTTGTAAATTGTCTTTCTAAATGTTTCATTAGCATGTTGCTAATGTACTGTTAAATGTGGTTAAAGTTACCATCGTTTCTTACTGTATTCACGGAGACAAGAGCCGTCGCTATTTTCATTTTTTAAACACTTGCAGTCTGTATAATGCATAAACACAACTTCATTCTATATAAATCTCTCCATCAGTGTGTAATGTTAGCTTTAGCCACGGAGCGCTATCAAACTCATTCAGAATCAAATGTAAACATCCAAATAAATACCATACTTACACGATTAGACATGCTGCATGACGAACACTTTGTAAAGATCCATTTTGAGGATTATATTAGCTGTGTGAACTTTGTTTATGCACTGTTTAAGGCAAGCGTGAGCTCCGGGGGCGGGAAGCGTGAGCATTTAAAGGGGTCGCAGCCTAAATCGGCTCATATTTAATGATGCCCCAAAATAGGCAGTTAAAAAAAATTAATAAAAAAAAAAATCTATGGGCTATTTTGAGCTGAAACTTCACAGACACATTCAGGGGACACCTTAAGGCCAATTCACACCGCACCGACAACAGCCAACAAACGGCAACAAACTCGTCTGTTGGAGTTTGTTGGATCGTGTGATACCCCTGTTGGCGTCTGTTGGTGTTTGTTGGCGTTGGTCGGAGTCGGTTTTCACCCGACTGAACATGTTTAATCGGCGTTTGTCGGGTCATGGAATGTCTGCGCGGTGTGAACAGTTTTCCAACAAATGGCAACAAACTATGACGTAATCTGAACTGGCTACGAACCGTTGCCATGACGATGAGGCAAGTCCCCAGCAAAGAGCTGTTTGATCGCGTCCGTGCCTCACGCACACACAACAAAGTACTGGAAACGTGACATCGCAGCTTGTTCGTTATAAAAAATAAAATACAGTTAAAAAATACAAATATTCAAAAGGTACAATAGTACATAGTGCAATCCGTGCCATTCAGCAAGAGCAGCTGCTCCACCGAAAGAGAGAGGTAACGTTAACCACTATGAGAGCAATGCAGTTTTACCTTCAGTTTCGTTTTTTAATAATCCGTTTTGGCTTGTTTAGCTACATGGTTGTATATGCTTATGGGTCTTGTTAATAAAAAGGGTCACGCTAAAAAAAAAAAAAAGTTTAAAAACCGGTGTATACCAACCAATAGGTTAGGCTACTATCAGATCTATGGCTACAGTGCTTCGGATTTCAGGTTAGTATTTTTGTTTTGCCTCAATACTTTAATACAATGAAAATATATATGATACTAGGCTACATTATTAATATAATAAACTTGCCTGACAATATTGTTAACATGGTTACACGTGTGTAGTTGTGGAATTTTCCCAGTCAGGCGTCACTCGTTTGTCGGTGTTTGTTGGGGTGGTGTGAACAGGACAGTTTTTTCTCATAGAATTCTAAATCCAACGGCCAACTTGTTCGTTGGCGTTTGTCGGTGCGGTGTGAATTGGCCTTTAGACTTATATTATATCTTTTAAAAAGACGTTCTACGGCACCTTTAAGTGTCACATGATCTTTCAGAAATCATTCTCATTCCATTGCATATGGGTGTAAGTGTTCTTATATGGCTCTTGGGTTGGGAAAGAGAGGGGTATGTTCTTTGGTTAAATTTATTTTCATTTAAATTTTGTAATGCATTCTTTAGAAAATAATAAAGAGAGGTGCATAAAAAGAAATTCTTATATCCTGATTTGGTGCTCTTATTATTATCAATGTTGTAAATATTTGTCCTGCTTAATATTTTTGTGGAAACATTTTTTTTTTTTTTTTCAGGATTCTATGAATAGGAAGTTCAAAAGAGCAGAATTTATTTGAAATTAAAAATGTGGTAACAATGTAAAACACTTTTGATCACTTTAGTACATATTTGCTGAATAAAAGTATTAATTTCTTACTGACCCCAAACTTATATAAATTAGATTTCCGAGCCAAAACTTTCCATTTTAAGGCCCTGATATACTCACAGCGAAGTTCTTTTGGTTCTTCACTTTGGGGTAAAAAAAAGTTTGAAATATGCAAGTAACAATATACTGTTAGCGAACATCCTGACATCCCTGATCCCTGTTGTAGAGTGTTCTGCATGACATTGAGCATAGGTTGCCTTGTCTCATGAGGGTGAGTAACCTATGTTGTAAACATAGAGAACGCCAACACAGGATAATCAGAGTTAGTTGTAATGCCAAACAAAACAAAAACCAATGGAAAGTGACATTGTCTATTCTGACTTTTATGGTATGTGAAAACACAAAGACGCACATATGTAGACTGGCCCTGTATATTACATGTCAATCATTAACACCACATAGCATAGTCATTACAGTAAATGGGCTGTAGGGTGAGGGCTATTGGAACAAGGGCACAGAAGCATATCGAAGATAGAGTTATGACAAATACAGACTGATCTGAGGATAGATTAAAAGGAGTAAAGGTTGTTTGACTTAATGAATAATGAGCAGTTATTGTGTGTTTTTCCAAAGAAACGTAACCCTTGGCTTGAGGTGTTTGAAAGATGCTTCAGTCACATGATTTAGGAAGCATGATCTCACAGGGGCAATGAAAGCTTACCAAATGAAGTATATTGGTTAGATAGTGGCCTACACAACCTCATGTATTATATTGTGTCAAGGCCAACAATAAAGAGTAAATTTCACTCCCTTTACTTTGAGTCTCCTTTACTTCCTCAAATGCCACTTGATATCTACTATAACTTTGAAGTCTGAAAGAAGGCTACAGATATGTTTTATAAAAGGTATTGTGAGTGGCTCCAAGATATAAAGCAGTGTGTTTTATCATAATATTGTGCAGAAGAATATTTGGGGAAAACTGATTAAAACAACTCATATGCCAAGCAGGTCATTTCAAACCCACTTAAAGCCACCTAAAGTACCATGAAAGTCCCCTTAAACCACAGCGATAGTGACGACAATATGACAGGGAACCATGTTTGATGATGTTCCTCCTTGTCTAATAAATAAATAAAAACTACATAAAATGTGGTGTGAAAGGATAACACAACACACTACTTCCATGTTTATGGTGCAACATTAAAGTGGAATACAATGTTAAGCAGAATGACAAGGACAACCTCAGTAACCTTTCACTTTCATTGTACGAAAAAAAAAAAAAAAGCAATGAAAATGAATAGTAACTGAAGCTGCCAGTCCCTTACATTCTGCCTAACATCTCCTTTTGCTTCCACAGAAGAAAACAAACCATACAGGAACAACATAATGGTAAGTAAATGATGACAGACGTTTCTTTTTTGGGTGAACTGTCTCTTTAAGTCAATAAAATAATTTTAAAACCTCAGCCACATTAAAGTCACACACTACACTAAAGTCACCTTAACATAATGATGTTCCCAGTTCTCTAACGATAAATAAACTACAACAACAAAAAAACTACATGTAATAAAAATAAAAGTATACACAATATTTGCATTCGTGGCGCCGTCTGAATGCTTGTAAGCAATGTGGGTCCCTTTTTGTTGCCACGGCAACGCGATGAGCCGAAGACTCTGACCAAACTGATCAATCACAATGTAAATGAGACCATACCATACAAATGAGTGAATTGTGACCGAGGCCTTCAAACACCTACAACCTCTCAACACAAACTGAAAAGCTTGAGGTGTGTTAAACAGAATTAGCTTTAGTAATGGAAAAAGTGTAAAATTAGGCCCATCGATGAGTCAGTCTATCCGTGATGAGGACAGGATGTTTAGGGTTTCTAAGGAGGAAGACACTAAACAAACATTGATTGGTGATCGAGGTTGAGAAATTAATAAAACACACTTCAATTGCCTATTCATATATTGGATGTATTCAAAACAGATGTTTCACATACGTTAAAAGTGTCTATGAATCAATTACAATACTTCTCTTACAACAAGCTAGGACTTATTTTATCATTCAAATATATATACAAATGTCTCCCTGTGTAAAATGAACACAAACTTCGTGCCTACCACAGTTGCCAGGTTCAGAGTGACAGCGTGGCGCGGCGGCTCTGTCGTCGTGTCACCGACGGTCCACTTTTAAAAACGCCTTATCAGCACATTTATACTTTGGACCAAGTGACTGTCACCAGGTTCACCATCCCTGTTCTTCTACCTGCCGAAGTCAGATCTTAGGTAACTTCGCTTCTGAGAAGATTATCGCGAGCAAAATGTCCGTGACGCACCGCTGTAATCCGAGAGTGAAGGGGAAGGTGGAAGCGACGGCAACCGCAAGTTTTAAGTTTACTGTTTCCAGCTCAGGTTTGAACCTCGAGCTGTGTTTTGAGTTCCGCGGTGAGGCGAGCATAAGGGGGTGGGCCATCATTGTGATTGACATTTAGGAAGCAAATGAAAATCCACCGAAGAGTGTCATGTCGCCCTATCGAGAGACGGCATTTTAAAACGCAACAGAGACCATTACGTAATTCAGGTATACGCCCAGGTAAGCTGACAAGCTGACTGTCTATGTGCCTGCCAGTCTTTCGTTCTATTGTTCAGTCAAATGTAGCCTATTGAACCATGAACTGTCTGTCTGTCTGTCTATCTATCAGCTAACCTGGAGAATAACCACCTGATATCTATTTTGTGAGTGCAACTTAAGTTATAATGAATATAAGAGGGAATCCATCTTCCATTCACTGCACATCAGCATGGTGCTATGATTAATTCATATAGCTAGACAAATCTGCTCCTTTGCATGTCATCCCAGGGTTGCCTTAACAACATAGGTTTTAGTTCATTGCCAACACCCATCTACGCTAGATAGGAATCCTCCCTACAGTGGAATTCACCACACCAACATTAAGAAGTATTCTTCAAGTTAATTTTATGAAGTATACTTAGCAAAAGTAATGTTAAAGTATATTTTTAAGTATACTTCATGAAGTACTAATATCGATGTACTTGTAGTAAACTTGTAAGTGTACTATTTCAATACTGCTTGGGACTAAATTATAAAAGCTATATAAAAGTATAAGTTTAAGTGTACTACAGTAGTAAACTTTAAGTGCACAACTAGTTCACAACTACGTTTCTCATTTGTACTGCATCTGTACTACAAGTGAACTTATAAGTATTAAAGGTGCAATATGTAAGAATTTTGAAGTAAAATATCCAAAAACCACTAGGCCAGTGTTATATATTTTGTTCACTTGAGTACTTACATTATCCCAAATGCTCCCAACTATTTGTAAATCGTGAGAAAATTGCAATTTTAACCCAGGCTCCAGGACGTGTGAGGAGTCGCCTGTCAATTGCGTCATACCCGCGTTACCCTCGGTTTCCAGTTTTATTTTGTAGAAACCATGGAAACACCAAAGACGCTTTAATATATTACATATTTTAATAGACAAGGGAACAACTGTTTTGATATATTTATAGACAGAAAACAAATTATTGTTATATAGCTCAACATGTAAAATAAATCTAATTTTCTTGATTTTTTTGCGAGTACCATGCTTTACCATGCATCAGAGAAAAACACTATTTTGTCAAGTAGCTAACATAACATAATCAGATGCAGCTTTATTTTTAGTAACAGTAATACAGAATTTTCTCCATCACACATTTTAACATGAATTAAAATGAATTATCAACACAAGCCATCCAGCATTTAATATGATATTCTAAAATCGATCTAGCTTACTGCAGTGTGCAACAATTGCAACATCATACTTATAGTTTACTATTTACATATTACTTTTGCACTTTAAGTATACTATTATGTTCCTATTTAGGTATTAAGTTTTATGCTTGAAGTATACCTTTAACTGTACTTTAACTCTTTCCATTTTAAAAACATTTTATTCTAGCTTAATGCATCCTTTTTTATCAACACTTAAATGTGGGTAAGATTCATATAAAAAAATATATAATCACATTTTTGTCAAAGACTACATCTGGACAGATTCAGAAAGATGATCAAAACACAGATTGAGTAGTTAGAGTCCATCAACACCTCCAAAGCTTCAGTCGTTTCCTCTTCATGGGTTCAACATTTCATGCTTTAACATAGGCAGTTTTGATTTGTATGCTGTTTAATGTTTGATGATCGCTTTGTTTTTCATTAACGTAAGCAATCTTCTATCAATTATTTCTGCTTCTTCTTCACCTGTGTTTTGATCTGAGATTCTGTA
Organism: Megalobrama amblycephala; assembly: GCF_018812025.1. Taxonomy (NCBI): domain Eukaryota; kingdom Metazoa; phylum Chordata; class Actinopteri; order Cypriniformes; family Xenocyprididae; genus Megalobrama; species Megalobrama amblycephala. Next base: position 24,465,714 of record NC_063052.1, on the reverse strand, counting down.
TCAGAAGATGGATGCGTAATAGCAAACATGGATAGTGAAAACGTGGATAGCTGGAAAATTCAGTCAGTGAATTTGAAGTACATTTCTATGTACACTACAAGTGGACTTGCCTACACAAAATTTAAGATACTCAGAATAAGGAACATTTGTTTTCTATATAAATCAATATTTTCAAACAATGTACGCTTATAAAACTATGTGAAAAAAGTATTTAATAGGCTACTCAATCAAAAGATTAAACACAACTACAAGCCAAGTATACTTAGAATACTTCAAAGCATTGAGTGTAGATAGAGAGTCTAAATATATGTAGTCTAAATATACTTAGAGCTTTCTGTCAGTAAAGTGAAGTATACTTCAGTGCAAGTCTATTTCTGACAAGTAAGAGTATACATACTTTCTTATTTTTAGTTTAAAAGAAGTATACCAATAGCATATTTAAGTAAACTTATTTTTCTTAAGGGCACTGAACCTGACTAAGGTATATTTTAGAAGAGAAACACTTCAACACATTCACACGCACCAAAGTGCAGTGAAGTGTGAGTGACATCATGTATCAGCTCTGGCAAAAGTCTATGAGCACTGAAATTTCCCATGACAGTGAGCAACACGTACAGCATACAGAAAATATGACACAATAGATACTTTCTCTGGTATAACATTTCTTATTTGCCATATTTATCTTGACTATAATTGTCTGTACTAATGATATTAGTCATGTGCCATTGTAGAAGTTTAGACAATTGGAAACAGAAGTAGACTTAATAAGACAAATAATTAATGACAGACTTCTCAGAATGGGTCTTACAGCTTTATTTATCTCAAGAGAATTAAAATATTATTTTGGCAACTGTGAAAAGAGATTAAAAGATCTTTATGATTTATGTTTTTATTAAGTGATTGACACATGAAAACAAAGGAATACAAATAAGTGCACTATAGTGTTTATATTGTCTTTAACTTAACCTTGTAAATGACTGCTTCATGTTAAACTGATTATGATTTATTTATGATTAAACTGACTGTAGATTATGAGCATAAACATCTTCCTTCACTCTGCCCTATTCTACCTATCAGGCACCAGTTTTTGACTCTAAAAAGGCCTAAAATACAAGTTAAATTTTCAAACGTATAATGCTAAACACATACAACACAACAGCAACATAGTGATAGTAGGCTACTTTACATAGGCAAATATGTGGCATTTTATCAGATTGCAAAAACATCAAAAACTCAGGTTGTAAACTTGAAGTTTTACAAAGCTTTCAATGAAAAGTCCAAAAATGGGAGCATGACAGTTCTCATTCATCATCAATTTACATAATCTGAACATGTGACTAGCAGTGCTGGAGAGATTACTTACAAATTGTAGTCCATTACTGATTCCACATGACAAAAATAACGTAATCCATTACATTACACATTTTAGGTAATATAATCGGCCTACTTTTTGATTACTTTTAGAATATTTTTTACCTAACTCATTCACAAAATACAAAGAGAAATAAAATATATTCCATTCTTGGTCATCAACAACATGAAGTGCTTTAAACATTACATTACGTCATAAAAAAATTAAATTAAAATAAATCCTTTTAAAATAAAAAAAAATAATAATAAAAATGTGTTTGAGAGAAGAAACATTCCAAAGACAGCAAAACATTGTTAAATGACGCACTGAGTGATAATTCATCAGGAGTTGATTAGATATGCAATGTTACGAAACTACTCCTTAAATGTGAAATGATTTCTGTAAATCCTGGTATCAAATGCTTCATGGCCTCTCAATTTTCCATGTAATTACGTATAGCCACCTGACTGGCTGGTGTGTGTACAATTTTGTGTGCGCAGTTTCACAAAACTAGAAGACTTCCTGAATGCATATAGCCTAAATTATATGCTTTTAGGAAATTTTAAATCATGAAAAAGAAGAATCAGGGAGAAGCAATAAATTATTAATGATTTACTGCCATTGTGTGAATAACATGTAGCCTATGCTAATCATGTAATCAACAAAAAAGTAACTGTAGTCTGATTACGAGTATTTTTAAACGTTATATATTCTAATCAATTTTTGGAATCTGATTATGTTAGTAATCAGTTACTACCCACAGGGTACCCACCAAAGAATATACACTAACAAGAAGCGACACTCAATAGAACGTTCCATTGAAACACCGGCGCCCAGCAGCAGCCCTGCGTTTCCGCCATTTTGTGGTGAAAGCGACTCGTCAGCCCACTAGTTTCTATGGCAATATTAGCTGCTTTGTTAAAAAAAAAAAAAAGTACATAAAAGCTGAAATCCAACCTGAATGATGACAACACAGAATAAAATCGCTAGTGATCCTCAAATCCTTTTAACAGTTCAAGTATTAGCATTATAAACACTGAATTAATACCAACATATGAAATTAAATTAAGGACATGCATCAGAAAAATTGGGAATGTTGGACAATAAATAGCTATGAATATAACAGCTTGATTTTTGCAGTGTTGTCTAATGTCCGTTAAAGCAAAAGTGTCCAAAAGTGGGAATTATGTGATAACGGACACAGCAATGCATCATGTATTAAGATGTTTGTAGCGTGATCCATTAAAACGTACAATATAGGCCTAGCCTAATTCAGAACTAGATACTATTATTATTACTCCCCTAGGTCTGATATTGTTCGCTGCAAACATGATGATCTTAAATTTATAAATTAATAAATGTGTAAAGTTGCATAAAATGGAAATACTCAATAAAGTAGGCTAACTACATTACCTCAGATGGTTGAATGGTTGGATTCCACAACTGTTAAAATAAAACATATAAAGACAATACAACATTTACTGTAGGAGCTATACAATTTACTGGTGACTTAATTAAAAAAAAAAAAAAAAAAAAAAAAGTTCTATTGCGCTTCTGATTTGGCAGTGAAATTCGCCGATAAGATGTGAAGGATTCTATGGTCCAGTTAGTATTTTCACCCCATAATGGCGGCCGCGCTACCGGAGCGCCTTCTAGTGGATGTTACCCAAAAAGTATCAAAGTGTCGCCTCTTGGGTTCTATACTCTTTGCTACTACTGAGGAAATAGTGAACTCTGGTGGTGGATTGGAGAATTAATTCCAGTAGTTAATCAGTAATATTGCATTATTAAAATTAATTTGTGTGAATTATTTGTTATTAATAAAATATAAATAATGTATGTTAGCAAAATGTGTTACAGAAAGCATGTTTTAAGTGGATGTTGTGAAATTCTTCAAATATGTTATCAGATCAACTCTTTCCTTCTTCTTACGGATCCCAGCAAAAATCATCATGGACCCTGGAATGTACCTCTTAGGATTCTCTAAGTACTCCATAAGTGTGTCTTCCTCCCAAACAATACCTAAATAAACCAAGCAGTGCTAAAACCTTTCTTGTTTTTATTTAATTTCATTAGTGTGAAGTGAATTAAAGCAGAATGAACATGGTTAATTAATACACAGTAAGGTTAATGTGGTCACAAATGTATCCAAGTTTAAACTGAAAGCATTGCACTCTGCAATTATACCTGTTTGTCAAGATCAGTGACAGAAATAGTTTGATATAAATGTAAAGAATTTTAAAGAATGTTCACATGCAGTGAAAGTAAAATAGCTTGTAATTTCTCAGTCACATTGTTTCCTTGGTTGTTTTTTGTTTGTTTGTTTTGCCCACACTCACCTTTCTCCATGTTGTCCTGTGTGTAGAAGTAGCCAGGTGCTTTGCCAGTCAGGCGACCAAAGAAGCCATATAGGTTTGGGCCAACTTTGTGCTTGCCACCAGCCTCAACAGTGTGACAATGAGAGCATTTCTGAACGAAGATCTTCTTTCCTTTTGCTATGTCTTCTCCCATTTTAATGTCATAAATGCTCACAACAGATTGATCTGACAAAAAGATAGGATATTTTATTGGACAACAGTATACGATGCAGGTAGGCTATGTGATTATACAGAAATTGATTTTCAAAAATGAATATTCACTGGAGTAAAACCCGTCAGGAAAAATGCTTCTCTCTCAAATGAACGCGGGATACGTGATCCATGAACATCGATACTGAATAAAACAACGCGGATTAACTTCGCTTTGTATAAGGAACGTAGCCTAGGCCTATATCTTAAAATTTACAATTTAGGGTAGGCTAGGTTATACAGCTTAGCCTATAACACCGTAACGAAATTAGTTTCATATTAATCTCTATTTATTCGAGTGTTTTGAATGACTGAGCTCGAGCACTTACCTCTTCTGCGCTATGAATACTTATGTTAGAATCATCAAACGTGTAACTCGTTTAAGTTGCATGCCATGGATAGCTGGCTTGTAACCTTACACCAGTTTTCAGTTCTCAGTTTTTATTAAGTACAGTAGTCAGTTTTCAGTAGGCTTAACCTTGTAAATGACCCCCACACAAATAAAATCCTCAAATCACTTTTCTATCTGACCATGGTGGATCTGAATATCCTATTTCATAATTTTTAGATGCACTTTTGGTACATATAGATTACATTTAGTAAATATACCTGAACATATTACCCAAAATCTTCTTATACCAAAAGATATGTATTTGTTTGTCATCTGTTTGCTGTTTGTTGTGAGGAAAATTGTGCTCTTTTTTCTATTTAGTTTTTGAATCAGTGTTGAAATTCACTGATGCAGTTGGAAGCTTTTGGAAATAATGCATTTCATTGTATATTTCATTCAGATTGTTATACATTGGAGCACAACAGCTGCATGTATGCTGTGTAAAGTTTCCTATTAGTTCTCTAATCATCAATCATCTCATGAGGTTTTGTGAAACTGGTGAAGGATATCTATGTCACAGAAGAGTCCTGGAGGTCAAAAAACAATAACAACAAAAACCTTAGAGCAAGGAATGATTTTGATGTTTGCAAACACCAGCTCTCTGTCACGTAATTTGTTCCCTGCAGGTTGAAATCACTGTCCAGGGGAACGGTTGGGCCCCCCTTGGTTAAAAACTTAATTTAAATCTCATAGGCAGAAAGGGATGACATATATACCCCTATAGAGGAAAGTTATTTTATATCATTATTCCTGGTTAGAGGTGTGTGTGTTTAGCAAATAACTTGGCAAATGCAATGTTGCACTGTTCCTCTGCAACCTGTGGAGGATCAACATGAAACATTCCAGTTAATTAATGAGTCTTTTAATAACACCGCAGTCTCATTAAACATTGTACTCTGAGGGCATTTGCAGGTGAAAGCTGAGTGTCTTTTTTTGCAGAAATAAAAGAAACATTGATGCATTTATGGGTGTTGGATTGTTTCAATATGTTTGAATATTTTTATGTATTTTTATTTTTTATAATAATATGAATAAAGCACTCTCACAACTATAGTGTTACTTATAATTTGCTTTACTCAAACAATTTACAAGCAGGCATGTACAGATGTAAATACATAAAAAGAATAGGAAATTCATAAAACTGGCAAACAAAACATCTCTCATAACCCGCTGTTGTTTTTATAGGCTTCATTAGTCTAAAGCTGTGTAATCTGTGTTCTTTACACTTTCTTCTGAGTCTTCTATTGTTTCAAACATGTAGTCGTGGAGTTGAGTCCTGCGAGAGAAATAAAATAAAGCAATTTGTGTTATACAGGGAACTACTAATATTTTTGAAAATATTTAGCCAAGTAGTAGAGAAAGAAATTACCATTAAATAAAATATGTAAAAATTCTGTCCATATCAAATTAAAGTAAAGTAAAGTTACTTATATATATATATATAAAGTTACTTATATATATATAAAGTTACTTATATATATATATATATATATATATATACTTTAATTTGATATATATATATATATATATATATATATATATATATATATATAAAACGACACCCATTACACCTTTGGTGGGTGTTGTTTAATATTTCCAGAAATATTAAACTACCTTTCTTTTGGAAATGGTGATTCAGGTGTGCGTGTGTACAGAGTCAAGGCGCGAAAAGGGTCTAAAGCAAATATGTTCCTCCTCCCAAACCTTTGCGGGAGGGTGGCTGAGGGTCCAGTCCCTGATCGCACACACATGGTGCAGGACCGGCCGAAACGCTGAGGGAGGTTGATGGTGGACTTGGGAGCACGGTCACCTGTGCTCGCCTGCGCATCCCGTCCAAAGCGAAGGGGGAGGTTGGCATGGAGGTGTGATGGTTTTGCCATTATGGGTTGAAGTCGCAGGATGGTGGGAGAGCTCACACGACTGCTGGTTGGGGCTACGTTAAGAGTGAAGTCTTCTATCTCCAGACTCCGGGGAATCTCCTGAGCATTCTTTGACAACAAAAATGTAGAAGAGGAAATGGTTAAAATCAGCAGATTCAGTTATCAATGGACTAAAAGTGTACTGATACACAGTCTAATGTCAATTTCAAACTAACAAGCTGGGTGCATTATTATGATTTTATTTGCCTTTATAAAATCCAATTTAAAAATCAAAGCAGAGGTTCAGAGGGTGCTTACAATAGCTGGTTCTACAGTTATTCACATTTCACATTTTTTACACTAACAAGTGAAAATGTGAGGAAATATTTCTGCCTGCCCTGACCCTTAAAAATGTTTCTTATTGTAATCAGGTTTATTCAATAATAGATATGAAGACAGATAAAAAGGCATACTATTAATGATAATAATTAAAATAAAAGTGATGTATTATAAATTAATATATTTCAGGCAAACTATTTTGACACTGTATTTGCTCTATATCCACAATTTGTCATATATGGTATGTTCCAAACTAAAAATTTTAAGTAAACTCCTATTAGAAAAAAAGAAAATATAAAGCACTTACCTCTGGAAACTGTCCCCATGTAAACCTATTAGGATCATTCTCTCCTGGAAGTGGCAATCTGAGAGCAGAAACCTCACTCATGAAGCTGCTCAGAATGCCGAGGGCTAAAAAGAGAAGAGTGAAGTAGGACATCTTACAATCGTTCACTGAAGTCCACGCGCATTACAGGGTTTTTATACATTTGGCCATGTGCAAATAAACATACTCACAAAGACATTCCTTATAATGTACTCAGCATTGCATAATTAATAAGCACGCACCTTCATTCATTCATTCCCTAATGACCTTCTTGAGTGTTTCATAGCAACAGGTGAGAGGTCTAAATGAAAAAGGAGCAGAAGTCCTTGCAAAGGTGCCTTAGGTTTCATAAGATGAAGAGAATTTTTTTTTTAAAGTGGACTTCCTGTTCCAAATCACTATAATTTGATAATTAAACCCTTAATGTCGTGGCTGGTCTTGAAAAATTGGTGCATTACTGAAATTATTAGATGGTTAACTAACAGATTTTCTTCCTTGTTGTGGGCTTATAAACAGAGGAGAAGCAAGGAAAGGTCAAACGAGTGTGTAAAAAATCTCCTGGAAATGTGCACCCCACCTGACCAGTAAGTAATGTGCATTCAAATGTCCAATAAAACCCATAGGGTTTGCTCCAAATTAGCCGGAGAAGCATTGCATATCTCAACAGTTCAAATCAATTCATTATTCAGTTCACCTAGACCTCAATTACCACCACATTCAGAATGGAGTGAGTAAGAATGGTCTGGTAAAAGATGCATGACACATGAGCTTGAATAAGACGTTGACATGCTGTAAATATCTGGATGAGGTGTTGTAGGCCACAGAGCAGCTCTCATGAATGGTTCGGTATTTATTCCATCAAAAAATATTTACTAATTACCATCACTGATATGCAGATGACATAAATAGCAGTGGGGTGTGATGCCATATCAATTCTGTAACCAGTACTATTTGGAAAAGTCATTTAGTGTAAACTAGTTTATTAGTTAGTTAGTAATCAGCATGTAGCTGAAAGATAATGCTCCACTGTCTTATATGTAAATGTAAAAATATGTCTCTTTATGTATGTCTCAAGCTGCACATTAATGATCGCAGGCTATAATTAGTTACAAATGCGCATAGCACATAATTTTGTAGGTAAAACAGTAAGATAAACAGTAAGCTAAATGACGCATTATTTGAATGTTAGCCTACATTATAGCATGCTGCTATGCGAGAATGTAACACTCAAATAATGCGTCATTTAGCCTAATGTTTAGCAATATAAAGTACTATAAATTAGGTATTTTGTGATAACTTGGAACCGTAAATAACCCTTTTATTGGTAGCAGTTGCTTCACATTGCTATAGGGATATACATATATATATTACAAACATTATCAAGTGGTTTGGATGTTAAATTTAATTTAAAACTGTAATTTTAAACTGAACTGTCATTAATTATACGCTTTATGATATACATCGATTAAACAGCTTTCTAGGGAGGTCACTACATACCTTACCCAGCAGGGGGCAGTGCAACATTATAACATGAATGATTAAGACAAAACTTGTTACATTACAAGCTTTATAATTAATTCTACCTAATATTATATATACATGAATAAGTTAGTTCAATTTTAAAGGGTAAAAAGTCTGAAACGATTGCAAATTAATATTATTTGTCATGCCTGTTTCTAAAATCAGAAAACAGGAAAATCCTGTTTTCAGGAAGTAGGCCTAAGCTTTATTCATTCATAACTCTCAAATTACTACAAACATTTCTGCAATGCATTCAGTGGCTTTGTTTTCACCTCAATGTGCCATTCATCAGCTAATAAAGTCAGCATGAAATGGAAGTTGTCACTAGTGATTTTAAAATAGTAATGTGGTTGTTTTATTTAGATGGTTAGAGGGAGGATGTAGACCAAAATGTCTGTGCTTACAGTTTATTATTCAGACTTCAGCTAACCAGTCCCATTGTATTTTTCCCCATCCTGTTAGCTCCAGCCGATCAAAGACCTGAACAAACAACCACCCTATACACTTAGACAAGGGGTGTAGATCCCTACCACAAGACCTTAAGGTCGTCCAATCAGATGTCTGCCGAGGTCAGCATGTTTCTGCCAATCAGGAATGAAGCTGAAGGCACTGATGAAGGATCAGGAAGCCTAGAAAATGGCCCCTAATGACAGAGGACGGGTGTGTTCACATGTGTGTTTTAGCATGCTGCTGTTTATGCACATGCTATATGTGATTGCTTTATCTGACATTTGTATCTGTTGCTTTGAACTTCAGGCCTCTGCAATCATCCAGGAGTGCAAGGGACATAAGGAACATAAAAACCGAGTGGACGAGACGCATAAAAGAGAGTGAGAGAGTAGCAATAGTGTGACTCCGCCTACATGGGGTCTTGAACTTTGATCTCTAGTCTCCTCTCTCTGCAGATTCCTAAGATGTAGTTGATGGTAGTGATGGGGTCGAGGCCTGGCATGACGGCCGGCGAAAAGTGCAGTCAGTGTGGGAGGATGACCTTTAACCTTTCTACGAAACTGAACTATGACCCCTAAGCTTTGCCTGAAAGGGACAACCTGAGCAACCCCCGCTGTTAAAACTGGACATGAATATACTGTCATCGACATTCGCCTCCTATAGCTACACGGCTCACAATATTTAATGCAATACGGTACATACAAACTGAAACACACACACACACACACACACACACAATAATATTATAATAGTCTAGATATACAGATAACTATTTTATTTTATATGTGGTTCACTTTCATGGCACATTTCTTTTTGTATGCAGTTAATCTTATAGTGTTTTTGAATTTGTAATGGTAGGCCTAAAAAGAAATGTTTCAGGGAAGATATGATTAAAAGACTGTGAGGAAAGTAGAAGGGATAATGCAGGGTCATTCAAGGCTTAGCTACTTGATTAAAGTGCAGTTTGTCAGACAAACACATGGCTGAGAATAAGCAACAAATCCAGACGTGCACCCCATACACATGCTGCCATTTCCAGCAGACTGTATAAAAACAGTGAGAGACAGACTGTGAGAGACACTTGACAATGGAGACGCAAACTATCCATGAACTTGAGCTGTAGTTAAAACTCAGGCTGACTGATGACAAACAGAGCACATGTAAGAGAAGTTGCGAAACACATCACATCCTAAATGATTAACAACCATCTAATATATATTTTTATATTTCTAAACAATTTTAATATAGAATTTTACTAAAATTGTTATATAAAAAAAAATAATAATTTATATTTATATAGTAATGTTTGTTAATATTTGATTAAAATGTTAATATAGGGTTGTATTTAATTATTTAAATAGATGTATAATAATTATTATTTATTAATTAATTTTAAAAATATTCACTCTGAAAAAAGTGCTATATAGCACTAAAAGTGGTTCTTATCTCATAATCATAGGGGAACCACTTTTGGTACTATGTACACTGTTAAAAGTAATATGCTATATCTACTCCATAAAATTTTGGCAACGGATTACAAGCAAAATTAATTAAATTCAACAAATAGATCTGAGTTAGAATTAATCAAATTAATTTCTTAAATGTCAACCATTTAAAATAAGTAAAATTTAAGTAAAATATAAACAAAAATAGACGTCAAAGGTTAATTAAGAACTCTTTATTTTTTATTGCCAACATTGAAGACACCTGATGATAACAAGCAGAATCACTGAAGGAAAGAGAAACACATGAAGTAACAGAGGTTTAGATGTTGATTTTGATTTTATTGAAAATGTTTGGTCACCATTATGGTGATCAGTGTTTCAGTTAGTTGTGCAGCTTGACTCTTTGCTTTTTATGTCAGTTTGTGGTTTTTGTAGTGGTGTTTGCTAATTTTACTTGCTCACTTTTAAAGAATTAATTTGATTGATTCTAACTCAATTCTTATATGTTGAATTTAATTAATAATATTGCTTGTAATCTGTTGCCACAATTTTATTGAGTAGATAGAGCGTATTACTCTTTACAGTGTAGAACCCATAAGAGGTGTCATATCGCATTTTATTTCTTCAACAAAAATGGTGCTAAACAGCACCAACAGTGTTTTTTTTGGCTCGTAAAGAAATTTTAAAGGGGCTTAACGGGCAGTGGTGTTATATAGCACCTCGGTCATCCCAAAGAACCGCTGAAGAACCACTGAAGCACCAAGATTTGGTACTATACAGCACTTAAAGTGGTTCTCCTAATTAAGAGCCAAATTAAGAGCCAAATTAATAGCTATGTAGCACTTTTTTTTTTTGAGTGTATGTTTACCTGTTTTATTTGTTTTAAATATTTGAATGCTGTGCGTTTAGACGAGGTAAGGAAAAACTAACTAAATCCTCTTTCCCATTCTTTCTACCACACACACATAATTTTAGAGATACGTCCTCACTCAAGTCTCTAATTCTTTGATCTCCTAAATCTCAAACACTGATTCTCCACTGTTGTTTTTGCATTTTGTTCTTGACAGACTTTCCATCGCCAACCCTACAAGCTTACTACCTAGACCAGACCTTTAAATCAAATCTCATGGATCCCTGTAAGTATGTGTTTGCTTGGACTGTGCAGTCAACTGTCTATGGCATTTTCCCACTGTGGTGTTGATAATATCAAGGTGTTGAAAAGCACAATCTCAACTGTTGGCACCTGCCAAATGCTTGAATGAAAATCACTCTGCTACTGTGTTGAAAATAATTGGACTGAGTGAGAAAAAGGATCTAAATAAAAAACAGCTGAGACAAAAATCTCTAATGCCGACTGACATTTTAAAGGGGCTCAGACAAATAAAAATCAGTGAAAGAACCTCTCGCTTGATTGTAATTTTATGGATGAGTTGAATATTTCGCCAAAAGTAACCAATACATGTATATAAGAGATGCAAACCATGAAATGTCTGGATAAGTCTTGTTGTGCACAACTGGTAAATTATACTGCAATGTTTTTTTTTTCCTGTCATTTAGTTGGTGTTTATCCGAAAGCTGTTTCTCATTCTACAAAATACTAAATGTTATTGCCACGAACATTTAACTACACTATAGATGATCAGACTGTCAATCATCCTGGCAATTTAGAACATCTGGAGCTGACAAACAGATGAAAGTTTAGCAGATAGATCTTGTAAAAGAAAGATGAATGGTCTATATGCATGCATTATCACCATTAATCATAACCAGATTACTTGCAGCATAAAACAAATGAGAGAAACTGTTGGCATAAAGGAATAATGTGGTTATGAATGAAATGTTAAACGTATAATAAGTTCTAACATTAATTAGGGTAATAGCTAAATTAATTATGAACAATATTTTACAGCTTTTAATAATTGGTTAATATTAAATATTTAATATTTAAATATTGGTTAATGTTAATTTCTACATATGGCTACTGATACATTTTCTAGTTGTATAAATTAACATTAGGAACAAACAAGAATTAACAAATAACAATATTTATAAATAAACATTAACCTGATAATAAATGCCTAAGATTGTTAAGGAATCAAACCTTGTTGTAAACTGTTACTAAATGTTTATTTGTAATAGGCTGTAATGTAAGTGTTAGTAGCAAAAGTTATTTTTGCTTCACCTCAGCTTCCAAAATATTAATAAAAGCTTATTTTCTCTTATGTTTTCCTCCTGAGTTGGTTTCAAAACTCTAAATGTTCTTTCTTTCAGAGTAAGTCATCAAAATCCACTGAAATCCAGGGAGGAAAATGCACATCCAAAAACAGAACTGTTGTAGCCATGCCATTCATTTACACTTGCTCAAAAGAAGCAAATAAGAGAGAACACACAAAAGAACATGTATACAGAACATTTATTGTGCAGGAGAATCACATAACAACACACTAGGGACTAAGAAGTCATGTGAGTGTGTATGTGTGCATTAAGTGGGAAGGAGAGAAATAAGCGAGAGACAGATAGAGAGAGTGAAAGAGAGAGAAAGAGCGGGAGGGATTTAGTTGCTGACAGGTATGACTGATGATATGTTGGGTCTACAGGCTGAAACAGTAGATGGTATCAAGGAAAGCCAAGATTAAATCAGCTGGAACACACACACACACACATTTTCGATTTACCGTCTTTGACTGCTTCACTTTAGTGTTGACTGTATCTCATAACAAATCAAACAAGCAAGACACCAAAGACTCGCAGATTTACATTCAGGTACCAGCTGTAGGAGGGCATTCATTAATAATGTGCTATTTCTTTACCTACATGGTCATCACACAAGCACACACACACAATTTTCCCAACAGACTCGTTAGAATTCTCACGCTTTCTACTAATTGGTCATTTTGAACACTGATGTCATTGTGCAAAGAATGAGGTCACAATGATTGGTCTCTGAGAGAGGACAAGAGAGGCAGACAGGATGAGAGAGAGAAAGAAACAAAGAGAAAGACAGATGCAGGGAATGAGGCAGGCATAAAGACAGACAAAAAGAAACAGACTTCGGACACAGAAATCCTATGGAACTGGCATACTTACAATATGATTATTATTAAAACATAATTCTGGATTGTCTTGTTCATGTCTCATGTACTTAATCCATATATCAGGTTTTAATGTTTAAAAATGAAGCTATATTTGTACAACCTTAGTTAGTTTTCTTATTTGCATATCTAAGAAGGTTAGCATAACCTGATATTGCTGAGTTCAACATGTTCCTGGGTCAACATTTTTTTGTCGATCCTGGAACAACATTCAAATCAACCAATCAGATTTGAGGGACAAGTTTACAGATTATGTCAAGTTTAGGCTTAAAATCATGCATTGGTGCTTCTACATCAGTGTTATTCATCTATCATTATCCTCTGATTTTTGGGATAACTTATGGGTAGGGTTAGGTTTAGGGGTAGGAATAGGGTTAAGACTAAATTTTCAGACTAGAATGTTGTTCCAGGATCAACAAAATATGTTGACCCAGGAACGCATTTAACTCGTCAATATCAGGACGTGCAAGAGGTTAATAACATTTATTGCAACCTGTTTTAATAAATGCTAATAAGTAAAGGAATAAATAAATAACACGTAAAAAAAATAAGTAATAAGTACATTTGAATAAGTAAAAACTAAATTCAGTGGTTTCCTGCACAATTCCGATTCATGAACAAATGACTCTTATGAATCGGTTCTTTTATTATATCGTTCAATAAGACTGACAGATTTCGAACCAGTTTGTATAAAGCCTTTGTTTTTTTAAGCGTACACTAGTGTACATGCACAGTCGAATGCACAGCCTTGGAATGTATACTTCATTTGACTCGTACGCGTACACAGGTGTTCCACGCATGCTCAGTTTTGAGCAATCTCTTGTCACGAGTTACAACCTATATAAATATCTTTGCATTCTTTCATTCTAGAGCTGCAGTACACATGAGGGTACTCTCAAACCTTTTCAAACAATCTCTCGTCTATGCAGGCGTTCAGTACGCACGTACTCTTCTGATGATGAAATTCGCCTCATACGCAATGTACGCTGACCCTCGCGTATGCGTAAAAAGTGAACTATACTTTGGGAGAGCAGGATTCGTTTTCCTCCTTTCAACAAATCTTCAGTTGGAGCTGTCAGAGCGGAAACACTCAGACTTCACCAACCACTGGTCTCTCTCGCTCTATTCACATCCACACACAATAACACATCTAGCATGCACTGTACGCTGACCCTCGTGTATGCGTAAAAAGTGAACTATGCTTTGGGCTTTAGTCCGATGAACCCTTCAATATAAATGAACAAAACTGTCATAGCTACTGAAATTCTGAATCAACATTTCAGATTGGAATTGTTTGGGACTGACAACTGCAAAATAGGCCTATTTACACGTAAGAATCTCAGGCATTTGAGACCACAAAACTGATTGGAGCAGCTTTGATGGAAGACAGTGATCTAAAACCTCCAGATGTCATACAGCTCATTTCTTTTTCTCTGCAAGATACTGAAACCACACATGGAAATCTGAAACACACACTAGATGCACACGTGCAGAAGTGACTCCTTCATACCGTATGTTGTGATAGAACATACGATTCCGATCACAATGCAGAGTTTCGGCAAAAAATACGGTTTTGAGTCCTGAAAATGTATGAGTGTGAGATTGGTTACAGAATGTTGTCACTCCTGTAAATAACCTAAATTGAGTGTACAGCTTTAAGCACTCAAGTATAGGACTGATTCTGCTGTTGAATTTGGCCTTGAGCAAAATACTTTCTTTATCTACAGCATGTAGACCTACCTCATTCACGATCCTTTTCTTAATAAATGCAATAAATATTTTGATTTACAGATTTTAATCTGTGGTGACATAACAAAGGTTCATTCATGTACAGGCAAAAGTGTATTGAATGATGGAGAATAAAGCATTGTGGTCAAGTTGAAAATAATATCCTATCGACTAGCCTTGTGGACAGCTCGGGTGACCCGAGTTCGAATTCCAGCTCCTTTCCCGATCCCATGCTGCCTGAGAAGAGGCTCCAAGCTCCGGAATTTAGCCCAAACCCAGAGTACTCCCCCGTATCCTGAGGAGTCGGGGTGGCAGAGGGATGCAGAAAACTGTTGAGGTGAGTCGGCTGTGTATTTATATGCCTCCTCTCCAGCTGATTAGACAGACCTTTGAATGTGCTCCTCCCGAACTTTGTTTATAAAACATCATTTGTTGCTTGAATTCTGCAATCTCTTAAATCTTTATTTGAATATGGCAACATGATACCTCATTTACAATATTTCTATGATTAAATCACTGACAGAGACTGTTGACATCATCCATACCAACAAGGTCAACCCCGGTCCCGCCCTTACTCTTAGCTTAAGACTTCTCTTTATTCCTTAGTAAAAGTTGGTCTCAGCAGCTTTGTGAATAGGTTTTAAGAGAAAACTCTTAGCTAAGAACTTTTAGCCTACTGCTATTTAGGAGAACTCTTAGTGGTAAGATTCAATGTTTTGTGAATACGTTTCATAACCAGGGCTAAAAGCAGTGATAATCCCCTTTCAAAATTACAGGTTTACAAATGGCAGACAATTTTATCCAAGCAATCCACCTTATTCCTGACTATAGCCTACTGCATTTCGAATTATGGGTTGCACTTCCGGTTTGGGGAACTTCCATTTAAAAAGACTGAAACAAATCATTTCAAATCATAAGGCTGCCCTATAAATAAAGCTTATCCGTCAGTTTGACTGAATGAGCTGTCAATTTTTCTTTCATGTTTTATTTTCAGACATCATTAGAATAACGTAACGCTTGGTATTTTGACGTGATGTTATAACAAAAATATCTATGGCAATTAAGAGCTCTTTTCAGTCGCTGCTTTCTATCCTCGTATTTTCTTTTGTCCCTTTGCATTCCACTGTAATAGCATGAAAAAGGACAACATATACTGCACATTTGTGGTCTGTTCTCCCGATATAATTTACGATATATCCCATTAATAATTCACTGGAATGCACGAAGAACCTCTGTTTTTTCATCAAATCCTCATGTCTCTTTCCAGGTTTGTTTTCACAGGTAAATACAATTTATTATCTATAAAAATGATAGAAATCACTTTGAAATAGTATCACACAATGCTGAAGTTCATGACATTTTTTTATTAAGGCAATATTACATAACACAGATATATATCACTATAGTTATATTTAACCCCCAGGTGAAAAAATAAATAAAAATAAAAGTAAATACTATAGTGTTTTTGAACCAAGCTAGCCTATAGTAAATTGTAGTATACTGTATAGTATTTACAACACTTTGTTAATGAATGCTACAGTATACTGTAGTATTAACTATAGTGAACTGATAAACTGTAATAAATACTGTAGTATACTTTAGTTTTTACTACAGTAAACTGTTGTATATTGTAGTAATATACCCTATAGTTGTAGAAAACTTAGTACAGTATTGGGTAGAGTAATTTGTTTATATTACTATAGTTGTTCATGGCCTGTTGAAAGTACCTTGTTGATGCTTTTACATATTTAAATGTCCTTTTAATGTTCATTGGTTGATGGGTGAGAAGAATAATGTCACCTCATTGTACCCAGTTTAAAAAAAAACATATTATTGCGTTCATAGACTGAGCCTTTAACTGACCGTTTACAGCTCAACAGAAGTTACACCCATAATTCGCGCAAAGCGTCATGGAGAGTAGGAATAAGGTGGATACATTGCATTCAATGTAAAAAAAAATTTCAAAATTGCATGCATTTCAGTACCTTGGCATTGCTAACGCTCTGCTCTACCGTTTGAAAATCATGAAATATGCACCTTATTGGCACAAACAATTAGTCTGTGGTCTCTTTCTGTGACTCTATTATATGAGCTATTTCTTTATACCACCGTTATGAGAAGTAACATGACATCTGAGCATTTTTTTCCCTGAAGTTCCCATTTCTAGGATGTCTGTGGTTAGTCCTGAGTACCTGAAAGCCATATACACAAAGACACAAAAGAGCATCTAAGGCATTTTCTATCAGTCTCTCTTCTCCATCATGCCTGATTCTCTCTCTCTTCCTCTCGTTTTCTCTGTCTTAGCACATGATGAAAGACAGGCTGACGCAAATGAAAGAGAGCAGGATTCGTTTTCCTCCTTTCAACAAATCTTCTGTTGGAGCTGTCAGAGTGGAAACACTCACACTTCACCGACCACTGGTCTCTCTCGCTCTATTCACATCCACACACAAACACACACAATAACAAAGAAAAAGGTTTTTTCTTTACCGTACACATCTAGGTTGGTGTTTTATTTCTTGATTTTGTGATTTCAGACCTCAGTCGCTTTCAGGCTTTATGGGTAGCCATTTACAGAAGAGGAGACTTCTGGGAAAACAGACAAACCACAACAAGGAATCGCGATTTCTCAATGTCGCTGTCACAATGACAATGTGTGTGCGACTGTGGGCAACAGGGAAAACTGCTGTCAGAAGCCCAAAACCCCACAGTTTCATTTTAACTAGGACCAGCTGACGCAGACCAGGTTACATGTGACTGCTCATTTCCTTCCCTGCGTTGAATGCAAACGTATGTATACACCCTCATCTGAGCGAAAATGGCAGCTCTCTCTCTGAAACATGGCAGGTATCGGCGGGAGGGTTATGAGTGAAATCAGTCGGAGTTATTGCTAATTGAGTCCACCGGCAAGACGCATGCAGACATCGCAAAATGAAACCTTCACCTGGGAACCATCAAACCTAAACTAAGGGGGTTGCAAACTAATGGCTTCCAGACTCTCAGTGTGTGTGAAGAGTAATTGAAATGGTCACATTAGCTCTTATTCTGTCAGGCATTTCTTTGGCAGCCCCTCTGAAGGACCCCAGTTGCCACACAGCCCTTGTTCGTTGCCAATAAAAACTTTATTTGAGAATAAATCCCTCCTTTTCTTTTTGAAGCAAGAAAGAATGAAAATTAAAAGTCAACTAAAGAAGAACAAGATGCAAAACGAAGAGGTATAGATATGCAATGAGCTGGAGAGCACCACGTGATGTCATGCCTCATTTTGCTGCCGCTCTCAGTCACCGGAGCCCAGGAGCCACGGTTTGATCTTCATCATCTTCATTCATTTTTTATTTCCATATTGATGACAAAAACCGCTTACTGTGAAATTGAAGTGAGAGAATGTACGATCGGCACACAAACGTTCACCCCCAAATTGCGTGTGACTGTGTGTGCGTACCTGCGCGGGAGGCGGCGAATGTTGGATGGATATTGTATGAGCCAGCGGGAAGCCTTCTGGGTAATTTAAACATTCTACAAGCCTAAAATGGCTTGTCAGAAAATTAAAGGGAGGGGGTGTTGGTTTGAAGTCGAGCACAAGAAAAGTGTTCTGGCTCTTTTCAACAGTTATATTCTGGGTGTATATTTCAGGATGGTGAGGATTTCATGTAGTTCTGTGTAATTTGGCATAATTAGGGTATTTAAGATTAAAAATTAATCCACACTGTTTTGACACTCCATAATTGGATAACAGAAGCAGAATATTATAACAAAAAATGTCAGACTCAGCAATGGACTGCATGTGTGTGGTCAGGCATATTGCTGTCTATTCATGTGACTGACTTTCCAATGATGAGAGAAAAGAAGAAATCAGCATGGTCGGCTATTTAATAAGATGTGCATGCTGTCAGTGGCTGTATATGAATCAGTGTGTGTCTCAGTGTGTGAATCTGCATACATGTATCTTATATTTTCCCCCTGTCAAATAAATTAGGCTGCTCAAATGAGAGAAATGAGGCTTGGCATTGCCGTCATGGTAACCAGGGCCTACTGTTGTTGCCGGGGTAATGTGATGTGCCGCCAGTGCCAAATGGATGATGTTGATAAATGCTGCGGATTCGGAATAGGAAAAGCTTGGGAAATGTTGAAATCAAAGAGATTTGGGGTTTCTCAGGGTCTCTGGAGAAAGAATGCCAATGATTGTGTTTTTGAGTTTGTGTGTGGCTTTGCTTGCTGACAAAGATTATGTCTAAATCTTGTTTTCCGAATTGCTTGTTGGTTAACTTTAAAATTTAATAGCTAAAAGTTTTTTGGTTTTTTTACATGGGTGAAAAAGTTGATCCATATCTAGGTTTTCATCTTAAACATCTGTTTTTCTTAGTATACACAGTATGTTTATGTGTCTGCTTGTGTATTTATGAGTTGCGTAAATGTAACCCAGCCCTCATAGTTTAGACTTGATCAGATATTTTCTTTGTGTGTATTCCTGTACTTGATTTGGGATATGCATGTATTTGAGTGCATATGTGTATGTGTATGTGTGTGCATTCCCGTCTCTGATTGCTGTTTGTTTGATTTGCATTGCTCCTTTAATCAGTGCTGTGGCCCCTGCAGCGAGCGGAAGGAAACCCCATCAGACAAGCCTAGTCTCCTAAGGAATAACAAAGCTACTCATCTGAAGTTCTGAACCTGTGGCTGTGCATGTAAGCCATAAGCATTACCACATTATTTTGGTTATTTTATGTTATACATTAAAATGGGCAAATTAGCAAATGATCTTTACATATATATATACTGTATACACTACCATTCAAATGTTTGGGGTCAGTAAGATTTTTTAAATGTTTTTGTAAGTCTTTATGCAAAAATACAGTAAAAGCATTAATATGGTAAAATATTACTACAATTTAAATTAACTTTTTTTTATTTTAATATATTTTCAAATGTCATTTATTCATCTGATGGCAAAACTGAATTTTAGCTGTGTTCGTTTATACCATGCAATAAGTACCTTAATTTCATGATGACAACATGTGACGTCCTTGAGCTGGGACCTTTCTGTATCAACACTATCAACACCTAAATTAATCTGTAGCGGTCATGTGGTACAGCGGTAACATGGTAAAAGTAGGAGCTCTCAGAGTCAGAACATTCCCATCTTACAAGTAGTAATTACGAGTTCTAAGAAGATCTGAACGCTTTTTAAAAGCTTAAAGCAGAACTAAGTAACTTTTTTTACCTTCATAAAGTCCTTATGATGGTTAATTGACTTGTAGTGGTGTGTTTGAGGCGAGCACTAACCCCCTCTGGCATGTCTACGCCAAAAAAACAGCACTTGCAAGTTGAGCTTCGCCGACCCGACACAATCTCGCCTCATGTTCACGTTCACGCGAGAGTGACAAAATGCTTTACGGTAATTCAAAAACAATGTATATATTATTACTTTATAACACAATTTTGAAAATTACACACCTCCATCGGGATTTCTTGTACTGTATTTGCAAAACTACTGCGCTGGTGAGCGTTGTAGTCGTTGTTGTAGTCCAGAGCTGCGCTTGGAGTATTTACGACAGTGTGATTCACTGAAGGAACCTGTAGAGGGAGCTTCGCAAATCTTACTGAGTTCCACTTTAAATCTCATAATTAAGGTAATTGTGACATGGCGTGGAAGCACCTTTTCAGCAGCCGTTACTCCACTCTTCAGTGTCACATGATCCTTCAGAAAGCATTCTAATATGCTGATTTGGTGCTCAAGAAATATTTTTTTATTATTATCAATGTTGAAAACAGTTGTGCTACTTGACTGATATATATATACATATACATATATATGGTTTCACAGACAAGGGTTAGATTAATCCAGGATTAAGCCTTTAAGTTTAATTAGGACATTTAAGTAGCTTTTATAAATGTGCCTTAGAATTAATGCATGTCAGTGCACGTGCATTAATTATTCTCACAATGGCAGTAAATTATTCATAATTCATTGATTCCCCCTACTTCATTTTTTATCTTTTAAATTTTCTTTCTAAAAAGGTCTACTGCTTATAAACGTTCAGAGGGTCTTCCAGGTTTGTGGAATTGCATACTGAATTGCCGATCACTGAAAACTGAGATCCACACAGCATTTGATCACCGGATTTACAGAAATAATTTCACTTTTAAGAAGTGTTTTCTCACCGTTGCAGCATTGCATATCTAATCAGCTCTTGACAAACACATAAATTATTATTTGAAATATGTGAGTCATTTGAGACAGTGAGTCATTTAACCATGTATTACTGTCTTTGGAAGGGTTTTGTCTTTCAAACACATTAAAATGTACACATTCACCTTGTTTCACATTTACATGCAATGCAGGGATTAGCCAACTTGTCAGGTGAACCTCTTTGACCTAATATATTTACTTGAAGTACCCTGTGATTTTAATAAGTTAGGTCAGTGATAAAATGATAATAATAATAAACAATAAAATTAAGTTCTCTGATGTTGGTTAATGGTCACATGACATGTAGGCAAACAATTAAAAAAAATCTTTTAAGTTTCAAGTGTTTTAAGTTTTATTTTGTTTTTATTTCAGTTTTTTTTTTTTTTTTTTTTTCATTTTTATGATTTAATTACTTATTGTAATTACATGTAATTTGGAATCAATTTGTAAGTAATCTGCTCAGATATATATATATATACTGCATTGCTTTAAAAAATCCAAGCTTATTGTGGTTGCTTTATAATTGTTCCCACCTGCAAGATCAAGATACAGAGTGAGGGGAAAAAAGGTGAGTGGCCGAAATCACTCCTCTTGTCACATCAAATGCAGTTCCTCATGACTCCTATTTTTCTCCAGCTGCTCTGTGATAATCAGGAAAGATTTCTGATCAGCCTTGTGCCCTCATGACCAGTGCTTCACTGAGTGCATTGGGAGTTCACATCACTAGTCAGCTCACTAGCTTTCCTGTGCTTCATGTCTGTGTTTGATTAGTTCAATTATGTCCATGATTCAGAGTCACATGAATGCTTTTTCCTTTGCCTTTTATTCAACATCTCACCTCATCAGCATGTAGGGGATGGGGACATTTATGATTAATAAGGTTTATAATGTTTTCAATTATGAGTAGGGTTTGTGTTGGCAGTAATTTAAGGTTGGATAAAATTCAGAATTTAAGAATTGGCTACCTTTCAGTTCACAAGTGTAAATTTGAATTGAATTCAAATGGGCACAGCCCACAGGAAAATTAATTTGAATTTGAATACGAATTACACAATTACACAATTACATTTTTTTTTAAATTAAACACACATCATGGCATTTTGGGAAATGAAGTGTTCGTCCACCCTGGTCCATATGATTAAAAAACCATTTAAAAGTTTGGGGCAAAGAGTTTTATTTCTTTTTTGAAAGAATTTAATACTTTTATTTAGGAAGGATGCATTAAATTGATCAAAATGACAGTAAAGATGTGTATTATGTTGCAAAAGATTTCTGTTTAAGATAAATGCTGTTCTTTTGAACATAAAAAACCCTGAAAAAAATGTATCATGGTTTCCAGAAAAATAGTGAGCTGCACAAGAATTTTCAATATTGATAATAATGAGAAAGTTTTGAAGACAAAAGACCAGACTAATGCAACAACAGTAATAAATTATATTTTAAAAAGTATTAAAATAGAAAACATTTTATGTTAATATACATATATATATATATATATATATATATATATATATATATATATATATATATATATATATATATATATATGTGTGTGTGTGTATAGTATAGAGATAATTTATTTTGTATTATAAATTAAATGAATTTATTACAGTAAATCAAATGAGAAATAATTA
This sequence comes from Megalobrama amblycephala, assembly GCF_018812025.1. NCBI lineage: Eukaryota > Metazoa > Chordata > Actinopteri > Cypriniformes > Xenocyprididae > Megalobrama > Megalobrama amblycephala. The sequence goes on along the minus strand of NC_063052.1, from coordinate 24,442,822 downwards.
ATAATACAAATACAAATAGTACAAAAAAGTTACTATATAAAAGTTCCTGCATAACTTTCAAATTTCCAGACCTGTTTAATGTTCTCAAACCAATTTTCAAAGTTTGCCTTTATGACCTTCCTTGTTTAAAGCCAACTTGTGAGGACATTTGAAGTGGTCCGCACTTTTTGAAAGGCTTATACTATAAATCAGTCATATTTGCTTTAAATCATAATAATGCAAACATGCTGTGAAAGGATTGGTTTAGGAGGATTTGAGTGTATCAAATACCATTATCGGTCCTCACTAATGCAGCTTCAGAAGTCTGTGTGTGTGAGTTTGTGCTCAGGATGTGGAGCCAGAAGACATCTGTGGTTTCTTATCAGATTATCACTCAAACACAAATTTAACATAATTGAGCTAATTAACCTTATTTAAAGTTCATTAGAGCAGTTTAGTGTGCTGAAGATTGTAGAGTCATAGGTCATGTGACAAATTTGTTTGATGTTTGATACTTTTCTTCTCTCTCTTTCTTTATAGTTATGTATGTTGATATGATTGTGGTCTTTATCCCCATAAAATATTGTGCTAACTTGCACAGAATGCTAAAGAAAGTTATACACAGAATGATCACTGTGCCAGAGTAAATATATAGCACACTTACGGACACACATGCACGCTCATTCAAACATGAAAAGACATTATGCGCTACACAATATATGAGTTTTGGACTGATTGATGTTATTCTGTTAAACCACTGAGTTGTCTGTCAACCTCTCACCCTGGCGACCGGTCATCTGTTCCGCTTTCCACTCTCACTGTTGATCTGATATTTTCATCAAAGTGACTATTATATTCTCTAGCATATCTCTGTCATCAACAGAAATTACCAGTGTTTTTCTTTGAGTAATATGCAATCAAGTCTTATTTTAATCTTTTGTGTGGGAGTTATCGTGGAGCGAGTCGTATTTTTGTTTCCATGCACATTCCTGCCAAAGTAAAGACAGTAGTACGACTTTACTTTTGATTTTTATTATTGCATGTCCAACAGAAATCCAGAAATAAAACAGTTCCCTGTATCACTCTCATAATCAACTTGAAATTTAGGGGAAAAAAGAAATTGAATATAAGAAATTGTCATGAACAACAAAATCATAATTTCATTTTATCCAATGCATGACCTTTATGTGAATCCGTGACTTCAACTTTTTGTTGCCAGAGGTTTTGCATCTGTTTGAAATTAATCTGAGGTTTTCTTGTTTTTCAACATCGGTACAAGAGAATAAGTCATACAAATAGTCACGCAAGAGGTCAGTGCTTTGTTTTTTTATTTAAAAATAGGGCAAATGAAATAGTGGAGGGTGCCAGCCACTGATTGGCGGTTTAGATTAGACAGTTCAATTGATGTAATGGTAGTATGAAAACACAGAGCTTGCTTCTGCAAGAATAGCAGTACATACCACTGATGGATGATGTTTACTTGTATTTCTAGGTTGCTTACCAATGACACTCTCACTTATATGTTAACATATAAGTTAGGAGTTGGTAAGATTTTTTATGTTTATGAAAGAAGTCTCTTGCATTTATTTAAACAGAAATACAGTAAAACAGTAATATTGTAAAATACTGTTACAATTTAAGATAACTGTTTTCTATTTTATATATTTTTAAATGTGTTTATTCCTGAGATGGCTTTCAGGAGCCATTATGCTCGTTCACACAGAACATGTGTTTCAAAGTAAAAAAGCGTTCTGTGTGAACGAGCCCTAATGGCTGCTGAGACACGGGCAGTGGAATTGGGGGAAAATGCAAGGTCTCGAGACACGTTTTTTTAAAAAATTGTACTGATTTTAACTTGAGCACTGCAAGAGATGCAAGACGCGAGCGCAACGGTCATACACATCTGTCTAGCGCATGTTTACATAGAAAAACAATGGAAAAGCAGCCCATTGGAATGGAAAAACGCATTCTGTGTGAACCCAGGTGAAAAAAAAGTACATTTCTATAATGTACTTAAAGTGCTCTATTTTCGCGCACTAATTTTGTACTTAATATACTAAAAAAATGTTCTTCGGTACTTCTTAAGATAATCTTAAGAACATCTAAGTGTACTCAACTATTTTGAGACACCATGAAATATGAACTATATATTTCCCTTAAATATACCCTTACTCCTGTACTGCTTGAAACCAGGATTCTTTGATGAAAAGAAAGTTCAAAAGAACAGCATTTATTAGAAATAGAAATATCTGTGTCACTTTTAATCAATTTATTGCATCTATGCTGATTAAAAAGGATTATTTCCTTTAAAAAAAATATTACTGAACAAAGCTTTTGAACAGCAGTGTATTTCTCTTTCTTTCTTCATCTCTAACTGATCATTTTGACTCCTGGTCAAAAAAAAAAAAAAAAAAGGTCTGTTTTGATAGCAAGGTAAAAGGAGGTTTGGTGTCAGGAAACTAGATTTGTAAATAAACCTGATTGCCCAAACCTCTTAGTGTTAGAAACACTAAACCGCTCATGTCGTCTGCACACAAGCATCCCTCAACACTCATACATACACACACACACACACACACACACACACACACACACACACACACACACACACACACACACACACACACACACACACACACACACACACGTCCTGATATGTCACAAAAACGCACACAACTAATGTCTCTTTTTATACGCTATATGTGAGTGTTTGAATTTTTTAAATCTAGTTATTTCAATTTAATGGCAATTAAAGGACCTATTAATTGCCATTAAAGTGGAATTACTGAACCTAAACATACAAGCTTGATAAAAATGCTTATTTTAGAAGAAAATTTCAGATGGCACTTAGAGGCTTTTGCATCTGAAGTCTTCATTTGCTCTAATTACTCTAAATAGACAAAATAATAATGTTGCAGTAAAAAAATAATTTCTACCCCCATTTTTTTTGTTTTGTTTCTACATGTTTAAAAAGGCATTATTAGTACAGTATAGACATTATTTTTACTGTGATATAATCTAAATACATTTTGGACATGATTTTAATGTTTTTAAAATCAACAAACAAACAAAATCTGTCCGATAATGCACAGATATGCAGATAAGTTTGAGATAAGCTTCAAGTGAGGAAAAGAAAGCTGGATAGAAAGCATTATGTTCTGAAAAGACATTGGAATCATCAAGTGAGCCAAAAGAGTGTGGGAGAATGAGAGATTAAACTACTTGATGAGAGGTTAGTCTTTCGGTCAGTCAGCAACCCTTAAACAGAGGAGGGATGGTGAACTCTCATTGGTGTCACTCAGTCGTCAATCTAAGTGGCAGGCAAACCACAGGGGCCCGTGTCGTCGGGCGGAACTTGTCTTTCAACCACCCAGCAGCTGCTGGGATATCACGACAAGAACTGGAACACAGCCCAGCTGCCCTGACCCTTTCTTTCCCTCTGCCTCTTCCACACACACACATACACATTTCCTGAACAATCTAGCACAATCAAAAAATAAATATATACTAAAGACACACCCATAATCTTATGTCAACATTGAAACTCATACTCAAGGAAAGAGCAGTGCCCTTCCTTCGTTTTTACACACATACACAACTATAGGCACACTAAACATAAATATTTATGTTACTTTATAGTCTAGACTATTTATTTTCATCCATTTTATACCGACGCTTACAGCTCAAATTTTACTTTAGGATGTCAAGTGTAGTTTTTTGCACATACACACTCACATACACAAAATTGTAAAAGAAAAAACATGATTGTGTGAACAACATAAACTCGTGTTTGCAAAAAATGGAACCCAGTGATCCATATCACAAAGACAACGGAGATGACAGATGGCTGTATTGTCTTTTATATATATATATATAAACTGTATCAAGGATGTGGGTGTGTATTTGCTAGAAAGTACTGGAAAATATCAATATAGATTTTTTTCTTCTAAGGTTTTGTGAGATTAAAAGAAAAACCATGGGGGAAAAAAAGAGTCCATATGGATCTATAGAGAAGTCTTAGTTGGAGTCTGGGTGGCTGGAGTGTGTGTGTGGGAATGGGAACCCGAGGCCCCTTTTCCAGCTGCTGTCCTCACTTTTCTTTTCTTCCTTTATTTGGCTCTCTTTTGTGGTTCTTCCTTTTCTTTTCATCCTTCTTATGGGTGCTGATTTTGCAGACTTTTAGTCTTTAAAAGGTTTCTCTCAATGAACCTCACAACAAGAAAGAAACTGAGAGGAGAAAAAGATTAAGATGTTTAATTCAACTTGCCTACTGCTTATACTGTCTGAACCAAAATGCACAATTCATTAAAATGTAAACGGTGCAGTATTTCATTCTCATTAAAATGTTTTACGAACAAAGAAAAGTACTTTGAAAAATGTTTAAAATGAATATCAGTAGCCTATTAAAAGCTGTTTTATTTTACAAAGCGCAGATTTCCTCATATAAGGGCGGGCTTATGGAGAGCACATGACCAGCTGAATAGTACTCAGTTTATCTCAGTATCCCAGTTATTATACATTTTCACTCATGGAATAAATTATTCATCGATGATTGCAAATCAGGCATTACTACAGTACAACGGCATCAGTAACTGAAAACATTTTAAAGGTGCAATATGTAATATTTTTGCAGTAAAATATCCAAAAACCACTAGGCCAGTGTTATATATTTTGTTCACTTGAGTTCTTACAATATCCCAAATGTTTCCAACTATTTGTAAATCGTGAGAAAACTGCAATTTTAACCAAGGCTCCGGGACATGTGAGGAGTCGCCTGTCAATTGCGTCATACCCGAGTTACTCTAGGTTTCTGTTTTTTTTTCCGGAAACACCAAAGACACTTTAAAATATTACACGTTTTAATAGACAAAGGAACAACTGTTTTGATACATTTATAGACAGAAAACGAATTGTTGTTATATACTGTAGCTCAACACATTTAGTCTTATTGTTTCAATCAATTTTCTTGATTTTTTTCGAGTACCATGCTTTACCATGCCTCAGAGAAAAACACTATTTTGTCAAGTAGCTAACATAGCATAATCAGATGCAGCTTTATTTTTATTAACAGTAATACATAATTTTCTCCATCATACAATATGTTTTAAAATGAACTGCATGCCATTTATCATCACAAGCCATCCAGCATTTAATATGATATTCTAAAATCAATCTATCTTACTGCAGTGTGCAACAGTGTCTCACATCAGCTGCTGAGCGAATGCTCAGAGTAACGTTATAACATTTTGAACACTCTCAAATGTATCTACTTATAAACATAGCTGCGTTACCTCATACTCATGACTGGAAAAGCGGAAGCGGCGCCTGCGACAGTGTCATAATAAAACTTCCGCTATTCGCGTCGTGTGTTGCGCAATCGCTCAAGCGACCTCGTTCAGCTCCCACAACACTCGGTCCTGCTCTGCTTCATACTACAGTAATGTTAATAATCTCATCCATGAACATGATTTCTTCCCGACTGCAATCCCTATTCTTTTGCACCATCCGTTGAGATGGAGACCACATGTCCCAAGATTCCGCTCTAAAACTTGCCGTCATCAAGCTATGCCTTTGTTTTGAATAGGCTTCTAGCGACCTCTAGCAGACAAAATTATTACATATTGTACCTTTAACAGCGTTGGGGAAAGTTACTTTTAAAAGTAAGGCGTTACAATGTTGCATTGCTCCCTAAGAAAGTAACTAATTGCATTACCTAGTTACTTTTTATGGAGAGTAATGTCATACTTCAATGTTACTTTTTCTCACCTGGGCTGGGCTTGCTTGTTTGTTTTTAATTTTTTTTTTTTTTCAATCTATTTTTGGAAAATGTAAAGGCCTTTTCATACCTTTCATACATGAATAAGCCTTAGGCTGAAGGAAATGCAAATGAATGCCATTCTGGATTGTAGAACAATAGGGGGGGAAAAAATAGAAACACAAACGTGATGTTTATCTCATATTTAAGTCATATTTGCTTATTTGGTTGAACTGAATTATCGGATGTCAGCAGTAAACATAATGGTTAAAGTATATTTGTGTTATTTAACATTTAATTATTGCAGGTTTTTATTATATTCTGAGTTTGTGTTTCACTGTTTTTATTCATTTTGAGGAACGCTGAATCTGTTTTTGTCCAAGTGAGATGAGTAAATGCCTGCTCCTATTTAGTCTAGAACTACAATAACCATCATGTTTAGCGCACACTATACTCTTCTGCACTTACTCCCAATTTCTCTCAACATGGGGACAGATGAGGTGTCAGTCAATAAATAGGATATTTTGTTGTAAATTTAAAAATAATGTGTTATTTTACTGTTTACTTGAAAAACGTTGTCTGATTGTGTAACTCCATCACTGAACATTTACTTTTGTGTTATGCTACATTGACATTGCTAGGCTTGTGCAATATAAACACATAAACCCCCCAAAATCAAAAAGACATAGGCTACACATCAAGCTGATTTAGATCAAAGAAATAACAATTATGCACTATTATTTGCTTTTGACCAAACATGATACCTACCTATAACATTCAAAAAATGTGGGGTCGGTAAGATTGTTTTGGTAAGAATGTTTTTAAAAGAAGTCTCTTATGCTCACCAAGCCTGCATTTATTTGATGAACAATTCAGCAAAATAGTAATATAGTGAAATATTATTAGAATTTAAAATAACTGTTTTCTTTTTAAATATATTTTAAAATGTCATCTGATTTAACATCTGATGGCAAAGCTGAATTTTCAGCAGCCATTACTCCAGTTTTCAGTGTCACATGATCCTTCAGAAATCTTTCTAATAAGCTGATTTTGGTACTTTTGGTAAGCAACATTTCTTATTATAAATGTCGAAAACAGTTAAGCAACTTCATATTTTTGTGGAAACTGATCTTTTTTTTTTCAGAATCCTTTGAAGAACAGCATTTATTTGAAATAGAAGTCTCTATAAATGTCTTTTTTTTATCAATTTAATGCATTCTTGCTGAATACATTTTTTTTGGAGAGTAGTGTACATAATCAGCAAACCTGTGTAACAATGTTAAAATGTCACATAAGCCTACCTACATTTTGACTTAAAAGAGTTGACAGTCTTGGGTCTTATTCTAATAGGAATATTTTATTTTGTCAATTTTCACGTATGTCCACACATCATGTTTTTTTTGTTTTGTTTTGTTTTTTTGCCACAGTGTTTAAATGGTCGTGGGTTTGTTTGCGAGTTTCAGGTCCAACTGTAAAATGACTTGAGTGATTTCACAGGTTAGTCTCTTGACAGCTACTTGATGATGGCTTAAGTACATATTTTCATGGACCTAGGTAAAGTAAAAGTCTCATATGCTTGTCAGAGCACTCAAAAATAACAGTACTGACACGATTGGTGCTGGACCTGTAGACATTTGAGTACGCCGGAATCCTGTGTGTGTGTCTGACAGTTTCAGTGTTTTAAGAAAAACATTAACACATCACAGATTCCTCCCCCACCCGTAAAACATCTGTCAGTCATTACTGACCCTTCCCCCTCACCCCTAGGCAAGGGCTCGAGAAACAACTTTTGACCTCTGACCCGAAGCACAGAGCTCCACTTAATGGTGCCCCCTAATTTCCACACACAGACACTCTCTCTTTTTGTCTTTTTCTACTTGAATACAGAATTATCTGTAAAATAGCTAACAAAGACATTTTTATACACATCTATAATTAGTAAAAAAGCTAAATCATATTTGTCTTACGGACTCAAATCCTTTTACTGGTTACATGAGTGTGACATTGGTAGTAATATTTTTCTTTACTTTTGAAAATATTTTTTTAAAAAGTATAAAAGACATTAAACTGATTAATATTTATAGTCAGCTTTAAAGTGTTTATGAGACCTCTATATTTTTCCTTGAACATCTATTAGTCCTTTTTTTTCTTTAATTTTGTGTTATGATTTACTCCCCATATCTTTTATCCACTTTTCCACTCTCTTCTTGTCCACCTTGACTTATTGTCAGTATATATCATCCTCCTTCAGTGTCTTTGAGTGCATTTCATTGTCTCTCTCTACTCGCCCTCAAATCAATAACAGACACATTAGCGTTTGGTGAGGGGGAAGAATACAGGTGATCCTGTATCGACCAGGAGGCAAAGACACACAAATGTTCTTTCATGCACATGTGCACACTGTCTTGAAACAGATACTTCAGTTTAAGATACCCAATAAACAAAATGAGAAAAGGGTATAATGGAAGTTGGAGTGCAACACAAATTCTCCGTTTAGATAACTTTCTGCTTTAAGTCAGTTTCTTTTTGTGCAAACTTTCGGTATCTTTGTTTTTGTTTCTATTGAGAAGCCTGGCAACCTTTGTGGGCAAACAGAGTTATCAAGCCGGTCATCTACAGTCTACCCCACCAAAAACTCCAAGCTTCAGTGCACACTGAGAAATTTCCTGACCAACATCTAATAATATACAGCTATGCACACAAGAGATGGAGAATATTTGTAATTGCAAAAACACTAGGAAATTTCAACACTTAAACTAAGTTCTAAGAGCGGAAAACCAACAGAATGAATAACGTTCAGTGGCAGATTCATATGAACCTATTATGCAGAACATAGTTGGCAGCGACTCCTTGTGGCAGTTTATACCCTCTTTCAGGAAAACTCGAGAACTCCGAAATGTTTGAAACTTTTTACAAAATTAAATATGCATCCACAGCGGGGCGCTAAAGAGTTTTCCATTGTCTTGAAATTCGTCATATCCGGACATTTTCAGATCTTTGCCATTGGCTGTTTTGAGTGATGACGTATTAAAAATTGCACCAGTGAAATTGTGCTAAAACTGCGCAACCCTGATTGGATATGGGTGAACTGTCAATCAAGGCTGTGCAATGCCCAGAGAAGCATATGTCCTCAGTTGAAAATGTGGAAGGCTACGGGCAACAACTCAGCGCTCTCACAAGGCAGAGATTTAGTCGAGACAGATAGTTATTCTTTACTAGAATAATTTAAATTTTTATTTTACTAAAATTATATTACTAAAACAATAGTATTTATTTATTTTAATATAATATAATTATTGATATACTGTAATATAATTATTTTATTTTTAGATTTTAGCGTATAACCTAAAATAATAACATAATTATAATAACAATTATAATAGTAATAATACATTTGTGTGAATCGTAAATTTTAAATTATAAATACGTTATAAGGTTATCAATTGCATTTTATTTGTTGTTACAATTAGGCTATTATTAACACTGTGGCATTATTATAGGCATATTTGTTGTATACATTATTATTTCTGTTATTATAGCCTATATTGACTGCAATTATTATAGTATAATTGTTATTGCAAAAAAATATTTATTTCAGAGCATAAATGATAAAAGTAGAACACACGTAGACGTGCGTGTTTGTGTGTGTGTGTGTGTAATGTGTATAATGACAAATAAAAAGTATGACGACAAACGGATTAAAATATGTAGGCCTACTGTAGAGAGCGCACACTCAAGTATAAGAGTCATAATTTTACTTTAGAGTTTTGCAGTTTTTAACCCCCAAAACACGGTTCAGTTGGGCTTTTCGAAGAATTACATAAACATTTAACACAAACATTATTTATGTGTACGCACAACCGTTTTTGCAAGTTTGTAAGGCTTGTTGGATAGCCTAATATATCCTAACAGAATGTAAATTGATGGGGATGGTGTTAACGGTCTTGAAAAAAATCTATGTGTGCTTGAGCATATAGCTACATGGTACCATCTTGTTTGGGCAAGGTATGTCATTCTTTCCACAAACGGCAGCCCACTGAAAACGACTTCATTTCGGCTTCCATTTATTTGCAGTCCCACACAATCTTATGGAGTCAACGCAAGCTTGTGCGCATGTCCAGTTCGTTTGTGACGTCGAAATTCTTTAACCTATCCCAGAGCTCCTTGATCCAAACACAGAAAAGAGCATCTCTCTCTCTCTCTCTCTCTCTCTCTCTTTGTGTGTGTTTGCAGAAGTTGTAATTACGGTTCAAGTGTTTGTCCAAAATTTTTTTTTTTGTTTTATGCCTCCATATAATTTGCAGCTCCATGAGAAATCGTCCATTTATTCTAGCGAAGATATGCTATAGTCAAAAATTAATATAAGATTGTAAAATTAGTTAGCCTCTTTGTAATCAGTTATATAAAATATAAGATGGCACATTTGAATGATGTGCTTGTGGAGGTAGAATGGAGATCAATTTCCCTGATGAGAAAATTATCGTCACCAATGAAAAATCAAATTTGTGTGTGTGTGATTATGACTCCTCCCCATTTTCTCTTTAAATGAGTGAGTTCACAGAAATGCTGAACGAAAGCGATCCCTTTGGATGCTGTAACACTCACCGCACGATTAGCCTGTGTATTTCACTGACAAGACACAAGCTAATCCGATCCACAGTAAAATAAACAATTTCTGGAGTGATAACTGACACAAACTATATATACCTGAGATGCACCATAATATCCACTGCGGATCATTCTTAACCTCTTCTTAGCAATATCCTAAGTTGTGTAGGCCTACCTTGAATACTTGTGCATTTTGATTGATAAAACAGTGTGCAGTTCCCTTTTTAAACAGTAGAGGGCGGAAAAGGTTTAACTAATTGACTTTGCTTAGCCAAGTCCGACCTGTTTTTCTCCAGAAAGTGTTTTTCATTGTTATTATCTCTCAGACTAAACAAACCACTGTGATGTGTTTTGAAGTATGTACAATTGGACAAACGGTGGTACACATGTTTTTTTGTTTTTTTTTTATGCAAAAAGTCACCTTTTTTGTTGGGTGTTTGTACTGTATGTGTTTGTAGACAGACAGACAGACAGACAGACAGTATTAGTTAACTGTGAACCTTAACCCTTTGATGCACAAGCTATGAAAACCCCTTCTAATGCGCAACATGGGTCAAAAATGACCCGTATTCATTTCCTATGTAATTTCAATAACGGTTGAGTGTTTCTTTGCTGAATCTTTAAAAGAAATATATTTTATCATTCATTTATTCCAGGTATTCCTTAAATATCTTGTTTTTGATTGACAAAAATCATTATGTTCATTTTTTCTTTCTTACTTTATAAACAAACACAGTTTTTGTTTGTCTACATCAATTTTACACACATGGGTCAAAAATGACCCGTATTCATTTCCTATGGTATTTCAGTCATGACTGAGTGTTTCTTCGCTGAATCTTTGAAAGAAATGTATTTTATCATTTATTTATTCCAGGTATTCCTTAAATATCTTGTTTTTGATTTTAACAAACCATTGTGTTCATTTTTTCTTTCTTTTTTTCATAAACAAACACAGGTTTTGTATTTCTACATCAATTTTACACACATGGGTCAAAAATGACCCATATAGAAACCTTTGCAAATTTTTGCAAGTAGGAACATATTTACTGCAGACAACTGTTCGTCCACCACACATTTCACGTCTCAACATGGCTGCTTTTGTATATTTGATGGAAGAAAGTCATATTATATTTCATATAATAGGCTATATATTATATTTCATAATTTGTATTTTTTGTCATAAACCAATGCTACTGGTCACCTTTTACATCTATCAGTGTTCCTGAAAAGTAACAGTTTTGAACAAGGTTTCTGTCCAACAGTGAAAATATATAATAAGTGAATCGATCAACAGTGCTTTTGATTTTCTTTATCTAGAGTGTTAGCGGCTGGTCCTCAACAGAACTGAGGTGGATGATGACATCACTGTAAAAAAAGCTGAAAGTTTACTTTGCGCACAAACGCAATTTAAATGTGTATGTGCAGGTTGCACATACACAGTTACAGAAATCCAGCGGAAATTATAAAAAGTTACAAAAATCTGTATGCTGATCCTCACGTACGCATAAAAAGGGAAGTATACGTTGGCCTTTAGAATGGTAATGACACACACATTCAAAAAAATTCATTCAAAAAGAAAGGAAAAATTAAAATAAGGATTTGGTTATTGAGTAATAGATGGAATAATGAATGATAAAATTAATTTATTGTAATATATGCAATATAGAAAATAACTAATTCAGGTCACTTTAGACCCATGTTGTATATGTCCAAAACTGTTACTTTTCAGGAACGCTGACAGACATAAAGGATGACCAATTGCATTGATTTATGACAAAAAATTAAAAATTATGAAATATATAGCCTAATATATTAAATATAATAAGACTTACATCCATCAAATATACAAAAGTAGCCTTGTTAAGATGTGAAATGTGTGGCAGATGAACAGTTGTCTGCAGTAAATACGTTCCTACTTGCAAAAATTTGCAAATATTTAAAGATTTCTATATGGGTCATTTTTGACCCATGTGTGTAAAATTGATGTAGAAACTGTGTTTGTTTATAAAGTAAGAAAGAAAAAATAAACATAATTATTTGTAGAAAATCAAAAACAAGATATTTAAGTAATACCTGAAATAAATAAATGATAAAATACATTTCTTTCAACGATTCAGCGAAGAAACACTCAGTCATGATTGAAATTACATAGGAAATGAATACGGGTCATTTTTGACCCATGTGTGTAAAATTGATGTAGACATACAAAAACTGTGTTTGTTTATAAAGTAAGAAAGAAAAAATGAACATAATGATTTTTTACAATCAAAAACAAGATATTTAAGGAATACCTGGAATAAATGAATGATAAAAATACATTTCTTTTAAAGATTCAGTGAAGAAACACTCAACCGTTATTAAAATTACATAGGAAATGAATACGGGTCATTTTTGACCCATGTTGCGCATTAGAAGGGTAGTGATAAAAAAATGATTTTTATTAAAAAAGTAAGAAAGAAAAAATGAAAATGAGGATTTGTGATGATCAAAAACAAGTTAATTGAGGAATACCTGGAGTACTGAATGATGAAATGAATTTCTTGCAAAGACATAGAAAATAAAAACTCAGCCGGGTCATTTTTGACCCATGTTGTGCATCAAAGGGTTAATGTAGGGTGGATACTTGTGAACCAGTTATTCATGCGTTATAAACATTAATAACCTATGAAAGTGAACCTTAATGTAAAGTGAATACATGTGAACCATTTATTAATGAGTTATAAACACTAATAACCTGTGAAAGTGAACCTTAATGTAAAGTGAATACATGTGAACCATTTATTAATGAGTTATAAACATTAATAACCTGTGAAAGTGAACCTTAATGTAAAGTGAATACATGTGAACCATTTATTAATGAGTTAAAAACACTAATAACCTGTGAAAGTGAACCTTAATGTAAAGTGGAAACCTGTGAACCATTTATTAATGAGTTATAAACATTAATAACCTGTGAAAGTGAACCTTAATGTAAAGTGTAAACCTGTGAACCATTTATTAATGAGTTAAAAACACTAATAACCTGTGAAAGTGAACCTTAATGTAAAGTGGAAACCTGTGAACCATTTATTAATGAGTTAAAAACATTAATAAAGTGAATCTTAATGTAAAGTGAAAACATATGAATCATGTATTTATTAATTAATAATGTACACAGAAGATAGTATTTTTTTCTGATGAAATATTTTATTTTTGATGCATGTATCAGTAAACACAACTTTAAACTTGAAACAAAAAAAAGTTTAAACTTTTCTTTTACAGCAGAAAATTACAGTGCATGACTTCTCATGAAAAGTGGCTTATGCAAAAAAATCTGGTTTTGAGTTAAATAAGTGTTAATAAATGCATTTATTAAGCATTTATAACATGTCAGTTAAAAACAGCTCACTTTTTGGCAGGTATTGCATTAAAGTCACCCTTTTTAGTCATGCAGTTATAACTGCATTATTAATGATTTATAATGCATTTGTAAATGACTTATTACTCATTAACAAACACCTTTATAAACCCTTTACAAAGGGAACCTTAATGTAAAGTGTTACCGAACAAATAAAGATAATATTAGGAGAGGGACAGACAGCAGCACTGGCTGCGAGATACGTGTGGATGTGCCACAGCCTGAGAGACAGCAGGTGAATGTATGTAATGTGTGTGTCTGACCTCAGTGTGTTTCCCTACTGTCCACCACAGTGACCCTCAGTATGTGTGTGTATATGTTTAAACACTGTTGTGTCAAATGTTCAGTCATGTTCTAATTTGTTACATTGTTAATTTAAGTTATGTTATAATATTTGATAATGCTTTGATATTTTATAATATTTTATTCTATTCTAGAGAAGTGGAACAAAACAGGATGCAATTTTGAAAAAAATAAATCTTACACTCAGACAAATTAAACTACATTTATGTTACATGTACTAAGGAGCTATGCTTTGATACAACCTCCCAACTTTTCTCTTTTTAATCAAAATGTGCTTTTTACCTTGCCATCACAAGTGTCAACAATGTCAGAAAAAATACTTTCAATATATATATATATGTATATATGTATATATATATATTCATGACGTCTCGACTAGATTACTGTAATGCATTATTAGCTGGTTGTCCTGCTTCCTCAATAAATAAGCTACAATTAATACAAAATGCAGCTGCTAGAGTTCTTACCAGGTCAAGAAAATATGATCATATATCACCAATTTTATCATCTCTACACTGGTTACCCATTAAGTTCCGTATCAATTATAAAGTATTGCTAATGACATATAAGGCTCTAAATGGTTTAGCTCCCGTGTACTTAACCGATCTTCTATTGCCCAACAATCCTTCACGCTCTTTAAGATCACAAAACTCCGGACTTCTGGTTGTACCTATAGCTAAGTCCACTAAAGGAGGGAGAGCGTTTTCACATTTGGCTCTGAAACTCTGGAATAGCCTTCCTGATAATGTTCAGGGCTCAGACTCGCTCACCCAGTTTAAATCTTAAAGACGCATCTCTTTAGCCAAGCATTCACATAATGCATCTCATATCAGATCAATTGCACATGACTATCTTTGCTTAATGTTATGAACAGCAGCTATGCTAATTATTCTCCATTTGCTTTTCTGTTTTACCTCGGGACACCCATCCCGAGGTGACTAGAGAGAACATAAGCTTCAGTTTGGATCCAGCCACTTAAGAAGACCTCAGATGACCAACACCTATGAAGAGACGGCACCAAGTGCTGCAAGGACTTCAAAAGACGCAATCATCTGGATCAACATGCACATTGCCCAATTTCTATATATCCTAATTATTGTTAATGTAATTCATTTTTCCAGGAGCTCATTGCTTCTACCTTCAGTTAACTGCTAACAGTGATTGTAAATTAATTGCCTAAATTATTACATTATTTGCTAACTGCATTCTTTAAATTGTAATGTTGACATGCATTCTCTGTAAAGCTGCTTTGAAACGATATGTATCGTGAAAAGCTCTACAAATAAATGTGAATTGAATTGAATTATAAAGATTTCCATCTGTTTTTTAAATTGGACTGTGAAATATAACTTTAACTTTAACTTTAACAGAAATCAAGATGATTTTAACATTTCAAAACACATTCTCATGTTAGCAGACAGATTACATTTTTACTTTTGACCAACAATTCCTCAACAAATATATCATAATGAAATATTATAAAAATATTAATCTGACAGAGGTGACATAGACCTTACGGAGTTGACACATCTGATAGTGGTGACGAAAACCTGAGTTTGTAGTCATTTTAACTGTCAAATACATTTAATCAATTACTGTATTAAAACAAACACAACAAACAGTGAGTATGTTAGCAAAGAGCTGAACGTAAACAGAAGAATGACACAGAAGAGAGGATATTGTTAAATAAAGTCGTTATTTTTGTTTTGTTTTTGGGCAGAAAAATGTATTCTTGTCATTTCATAACAAGGTTGAACCACTGCAGTCACCTGGACTATTTTAACAATGTCTTTAATACCTTTCTGGATCTTGAAGGTGGTTAAATTGCTGTCTATGGAGGAGTCAGATACCTCTCGGTATCAGATTTTATCAAAAAATATCTCCGATTGTTTTCGTCAGAAAGAAGAAAGTCATATACACCTATGATGGCTTGAGGGTGAGTAAAGCTTGGGCTAATTTTCATTTTAAAGTGAACTAATCCTTTATGACAGAAATTTCATTTTTGTGTTAACTAACCCTTTAAGCCTTATGGTCCCTCAACACTATCTCTGCTAAGTGATGACTATCAATCCACAAAAGCAATATATGCTGTCAAGTCACATATTTAGTATTTATACAATATTAGAAAAACAAAACATTTTTATATTTTATATATTTTCTATTTAATATAATTAAAAATGAATTGAAAACCACAAAAATATGATGACTTCATGTTGAATGTCAACTCCGTCATTGGCATGTCACCACCGTCAGAAAATCTTTGAGTGTCGACACACTTTGAGTGTCGATCAGTGTCGACACATTAGGCATTTCTTTCACAAAACAAACGGAGTTCATGTAGTAGCCATTTTGTTTTATCTGTTAAAGATGCTAATAGAACCTGCTTCAGGAGAATAAAATTATCTAAAAATTTCAAATAATTTCCTCATACATTGGAAGAGGGTGTTGACATATCATGGTTGTGACACAGGAAATATTAACATTAGGATATAAAATATTCTAAAACTACAAAACTTACTAAAGCCTGTCTGACATTGATGTACTCTGCAGAGGTGGAATGTGGCAAGAGGGTCCCTCAGAGTGACAGCTGCCCCTGAAATTCCCTGATTTTATTACATTTTAATGAATGTCTGACAGTGTTGACAAAAAGTGGGGACACAACTTTGAAATCTTATAAAACACACGTCATTGAAAAAAAACCTGGCTCTAACAAAAGATATTATTAAGTGTTGATTTTGATAAAACAAGCTTTGTAATCATTAAAAATAAAGCTTATTTATTGCATATGAATGATTGAACCCTTTTCTGTGGACACACTGTTTTAGATGTTTTAGAAGACAATAAGTGTCATACATTATATATAATAATGATAAAATTAAATTGAAGGGGATAATTGTGATAAATACATTCTATTATTAATCCCTCATAACATTTAAAATAGAAAATATTTTTATTTTTAAACCTAATAGCAGTTAAAATTGATGGCCATGTTTTGTCCTATCTCTCAAGAATCAGTGTTATATATATATAGGCTATATATATATATATATATATATATATATATATATAGGCCTATATATTCCAAGCTTTGGCAATATTGTATTATTTACATTAATGCCAATAAAACAATTTTGAATTTGAATCACAGACAGACAGACAGACAGACAGACAGACAGACAGACAGACAGACAGACAGACAGACAGACAGACAGACAGACAGACAGACAGACAGACAGACAGACAGACAGACAGACAGACAGACAGATAGATAGATAGATAGATAGATAGATAGATAGATAGATAGATAGATAGATAGATAGATAGATAGATAGATAGAATCATACGCCCTGTAAGTGTGGTAATGAATCACCATTCGTTGTTCCCTCGTGTCTGTGGTTCATGGACAGTTAACATGACAGCGTCAGCAATGATCTACCGTTGAAAGTATTAGAAGAGTGCAGTGCACCGGTTTAGTAGGTCACACAGAAGAGGTATGTTTTGATAACACTTGTTTATCGTGCTTAATAGAAGAATACATATATTATTTGGATCAATAATGGATAAAACTCCCCAGTTTATCCAAGAGCGGAAGGGCTAAAGGAAGCGACGAAAGCATGCTTGCGTGTGATTGGCTCTTTAAATGAACGACAACAGAAATGGCCCAATCAGAGCTTGTTGCGAAGGTAATTCTGTCGCATGTGAGTGGGATTTTATGAATTATGCAAATTTGAGCAGTTGTTCCACTCCTAGGATGAGAGGCTCGATTCAGGACCGCCGAGGAGTTTTATTGTTCTTTTAATAAGATAAAAAGTTTCATGTTTTGTCTTTCGCTACAGAATATAGCAGATAAGAATGACTCGTTGTGGTTTCCTATATTAGGGGAAGGCACTGCATCTCCGCATTATGATGTTATAGGCCAGGAAATAATGAAAAGCCGGTAGTGTGTAAGTGCAGCGAACAGTTTCGCCGGTCGGGGCTGCTCTTTGTCTGACACTGAGAGTAGTCAACGCGTGCTCTTTTGTTTGGGATTTTGTCTTTGTTTAACGGCAAACGGGCGATCTTTGTTCTCGTTCAGGCCTCCCGAGGTTGAAATATTTGTTTTGGAACATGCATCATATGAAGAAATATTTCACCGAGGGACTCATCCAGTTTACGATTCTGCTTAGTTTGATAGGTGTTCGCGTGGATGTCGACACTTATTTGAGCGGCTACTT
Source organism: Megalobrama amblycephala (assembly GCF_018812025.1). Taxonomy (NCBI): domain Eukaryota; kingdom Metazoa; phylum Chordata; class Actinopteri; order Cypriniformes; family Xenocyprididae; genus Megalobrama; species Megalobrama amblycephala. The sequence continues at coordinate 24,424,566 of NC_063052.1, read as the reverse complement.
CTCGCCGTTGATAGAGACGGACGGAGGGCCGAGCTCGGCTTTCATACAAACCCCGTTTCACCACTATCGGGACACCGCAGCGGGCCATCAAGTGCACCCAAAATGTCCCGAGCTAGACTATTTTTTCACCAGCCGCAGGCTGCTGAATGAAGTGCGTGCGCTCGGATCCCCGGCCCGCTTCCCCACGCGTGTCAGCGCATGGCTGGTGCACCTGGTGCCTGATGATGGTTCTGATGTCAGTGAGCCACTCGACCTGTCAGGGGACCCTGATAACGAGGACGTAAATACCGAAAATCACCTGGAAGAGGATGATCACAGGACTGGAGAGAGCTTCGGACTGTCAGTATCTCAGGACTGCAATGTTTCAAGGCCTTGCTGTGCAGCTGACGAACTTTCCAAAGAGGTAACAATGCAGTGCCTTATTACACTCTTTCTATACTTAACAGTTATATTATGTTGTTTTCTCCTCATAGGGCACACAGTAGCCACATGTAAACTGCTTTAAGCATTTGTTTGTTTGTATTTTGTATTTAGTTAGCCAGTTAGCTTCATGGCACTCGTGAGCAACTAAAGGCGAAAGCGAAACAATGGAAAGTGACCCATCCATAAGCAAAATAAACCAGTTTAATGTTACAGATTAATTAAATGTTAAATATATGGCCAAATTATATCTACCTTTTTTAATTGATCTGTACCAATCTTTAGGCTATGGTTTTATGTGTATTTGTTGTTTTGTTTTTGTTTGTTTTTTTTATCAGCAAATTTAATGCAAGTTTTTGTGAGGAAATGAGTCGTGTTTACGAGGTAACTTACCTGCTCACTTGTTAGTTTAAATCACGTTAGGTCACGTGCGTCAGGCAAACTTTGAATTTAAACCATAGATTTTAAACGTCAAGTCTGTCAAAACTATTTGTTGTGAAAGTTCACGTGTTATAAAATAAATACTTAAGGAAATTCCCTTCATTTTTTTTCTGTTTTTACTGGGCAAATCGTTTGTTTTGTAACAAGAGAGTAGTTTTGTCTGAGAGAAGAGTGGTAAATTACCCTTTGGTCCAGCCCAAACCTGCTTTCTGAAATATTCGCTGTTACTTGATCATGTCTTGACAGAGCTCAACCTAGTTTCTGAAATCCGTTAAGTCATGTGTTATCCCTAGAGCCACCTTTATGCAAATATTTCTTCCTTTTCTTTAACTACCACAGGTGAAAGTAAGAATTCATAATCTATTGAACAAGTAGCAGAGTACTAAGAATACATTTGTCTTAAACAGGTGCACCATAGTTTACAGAGTATTTCTTTACTTTCTTGGAATTACTCTTGAGTGCACTGTTTTTATAAACAAATATTTAAAGCAAAACATTTCAAGCCTTTATTTTGACAATTTCTTTCTCTCCAGGAAACTTTACTGAACCAAGAGAATGAGGAGGAGGCTGTGAAAGATGAAAGAGGGCAGGAAGAAACCAGCCCTGCTTCGCTGAACCAGCTGACTCAAAGCTCAGCATTAGAGCAAGAGGTAAACAAACAATAACTTTACCACCTGTCTAACAGGAATGGTGTGTCTATCAGGTTCAATGTAAAACTTAGTGTTAGTTCACCCAAAAATTAAAATTCTGTCATTATTAACCCTCATGTCGTTCCACACCTATAAGACCTTCATCAATCTTCGGAACACAAATTAAGATATTTTTGATGAAATCCGAGAGGTATATGTCTTGTCCAAAGACAGCAATATAATCAACACTTTCAAGGTCCAGAAAGGTACTAAAGACATCGTTAAAACCGTCCACATGACTGTTTCTTCTGAAACGTGTTCTTGACTCACTATGGCAAGCCTATAATAATAAGTGTTTATATTTTAGACCTGACGGAATGGTTTTCACTGGAAAATTGCATACATGCGTCGTTTGCCTGTGCGTATCTTGTCATATCTGTAAATGGAGAAAAGTTGCTCCGGCCACCTTGACTCTTGTGTGGTGTGGGAGTGGCATAGGTTAGTTGTCAAAACAAGCAAGAAAAGCTGACATGGAGCCGTTAAATCTTGAACCTCTGGGGAACCACACGTTTAAAAAACAAAACAGAGAGGAGTCTGCTGGCATAAAGAGAATGCGACAGCGCTCGTAATAAAATGATTCAAAAGTGGCTTGGCTTTTTGGAGATGGTGAGAATTGAGGTATTTGAAATGTTGTAAAAGTGACGTGGGGATGGCATTTTTATTATTCAACAGGTGAGTAAGGTATTTTATTGAACAGATAAACTGCCAATATGTAGCTCTAACAGAGTTCACTGAACTATTGTGAAGGGTCATTTCATTATGGTTGTTGTAATGCTATGCTGGAATTTATTTTCAAGGAAGTATTGTCTTTTAATGGGTATAGCTACAGTAATGTCTTCAGCTAGTCAGTTTGAGATCCTTTCTCTCTAAAGAAGTTATATCTCTTAAGCCTAGTAGTGAATGTTTAATGAGCATTAGGATAACCATATTTATCTGCACAGTCATTCAGAGCTGAAGCACAGCCAAAACAATGTTCTTCCACTAAATGCATGCAGTTTTAACCGCTAGAGGGCCAAAAGTTACATAGTGATTGCGTAATGTTACATAACTGTGATTTGGTTAATATTTTACCAATCCTATGAATGAATGAGTAAAGTTACATTTGGTTATGTTTCTGGTCATTCAACTCCATATTAACTGTTGTTGGTGTGAGATGTTAAATGTTGTTTTATTTATTTATTTATTTTTTGCTGCTTCTCTTTCCAGGATTTGCCGGGTAGTACCCTTCCTCCACCTCTTTCTGGGCTTGAGCTTCCTCCACAGTGGCAGGACTTCCTCTCTGAATTTGATGTAAGTGTATATGCTTTGTCCTCCATTCAAGATTAAAGGAATATTATGGTTCAGTAAAACAATATCGTCATCAGTTATGGTGGAATGATTAATATAAAAAAAAATCTCATCATATTTACTTTTAAGTGTGTTACAGTTACTGTAAGTTTGATTATTGAAAAAATTTAATTATTTTCATTGGAAATTTCTATTTTGCACCCAATGCAGTAGACACTGAACAATACTTTAAAAATAACTAACAATGCCAAACCAAATCAATTTGTTTTTCCAACTATCTAAATACTAAACTCTTTTCTGATTCTTGCTTGGTGTGCACATTTGCACTAAATAAGAATTTTGAAAATGTTTACATTGACAATATTTTTCTATTCCGTCTACAGGATTTTGACTCTATGGTCCCTCAACGCATTTCAGATTTAGAAGCTGACCTTCCTAATCCCATCAGTTATGATGTAAGCCTTCAAGATGCCATGGTAACCGGGGGAGATTCATCTAATTGCAGGCCGGCATCTTCCCGAGCACCCCTCTTCCGTTTGGAATCCACAAACTCTTCTCACTCAGACCCATCTCAGAGCTTAGCAGGGGCACTTCCTTCATCGCTCTTCTGTTTGTCTGGGAACAGCTCTCATAATGAAACCTCCCCTTCGCAGATGGGAGGCTATCTAGATGAGGCTGTTTTTGAGCACATCAATATGTTGGATCTGGGTAATCTCGGAACAATCGACCCTCAGATGCTGGATGGCATGCAAAGTGAGATGGACACTCCATGGCTGGAGGATTCAGACTCTGGCCTCTCTTTGGAGAGCAGTTCTAGAAGCGCCGCATCCCCGTCTACTTCGTCCGATTCATTTTGCGAGGATGAGGGTGGAGCTACAGGCTATAGCAGTGAAGTGGAATCTCTTTCTTCAAAAGGTGGCGCTTGTGCAGCTGCTTACCGTGATTGGTCGCCTGTGAACCTTCATGACAACATCTGGCATGATCATACCTACTCAGCCCCACAGGCTCAAAATTCCACGTCATCTAGCTGGATCACAACTATCAAACAGGAAGTGATGAGCGAAGATGAGTCTGAACCTGAAGAGATGAGTCGTGATGAACGTCGGGTGCAGGCGTTGGGTCTTCCGTTTTCAGCCTGTCAGATTGTCAACATGCCTGTAGAAAACTTCCTGGAGCTGCTGGACAGGCAGAATCTGTCAGGATCAGAAGTCATGCTCTTGCGTGACGTGCGCAGAAGAGGCAAAAACAAGCTTGCCGCGCAGAATTGCCGCAAGAGGAAGCTGGACGCGATCCTGGGCCTGCAGGGTGAGGTTGATGGCCTCACGGTGCAGCGGGATACTCTCCTGCGCCAGAGAGCCCACACAGCCAAGGCACTTTCTGCTGCTGCAGAACATTTCGAGGCGCTCTCGAGGACTGTGTTAAGCCACATCCGTGATGAATATGGACATCCTCTGAACCCTGAGCATTACACACTGCACTGCAGTGCTAATGGAAGAGTGATGGTTCAGCCTCGCACAAACACAACGTCAAGGACAATGACAGGTAGTAAGACAGTGAAGAGAAAGAAGGTCAAGAAACCTTAAGAGACTTTTTTTGAGAGTGTGTGTGTGCATGCATGTTTGTGTTTACACACAAATATTTTTGTTTTCTGAAAGGTGAGTTTTAATCCTTGAGATAAGATGTTTTGATGCATTTCTGGCTCTTCTTTGTTCCTAAAAGCCATTCGTAACTCAAGTGGAAGGCAAAAAGAATACTGTAAAAAATACTACACATTTACAGCTTGGGAGTAGCTTTGTTCACTTGCAGGAGAGAATGTACTGAAAACACTGGATGTTGTGTATAGTAAGAGTTTGTATAAAGACTATTTCTAAAGAGCACATTTAAAAATAAAACTTCATATTGCTTTTCTTTAACTGTTAATTTAAAGGCAAGTTACTAAGTAAAGAATGTTTGCAGATGGTCACTGGAGGACCATGTTAAAAAGTGTGCCTCTCTGTTTCTTGCAGGATAGAGCTTAAGGGGATAGTTCACCCAAAAATGACAATTCTGTCATTTACTCACTCTCATGTCAGTCCAAATCTGTATGGCTTTCTTTTTTTCTGCAGAACACAAAAGAAAATATTTTGAAAAATGCCTGTACAATGAAAGTCAGTCCAATGTTGTTTGCCACTGTCGTTCTTCTTTTGTGTTCCACAGAAGAAAGAAAGGCATGTAGGTTTGACATGAGGGTGAGTTAAAATTTTTGGCTGAAATATTATCCCATTAACACACAGAACCCCACAGCAATGATCCTAATTCAATTTAAACTACAGTAGTCAACATCTGAAGTGGATCAAAACCTTTCATCAAAGTTGTCCTAAAACCTTCTTAGGACATCTTAGTTCTTAGGACAACTTTGATTAACTTTTTTGATCCACTTCAATGTTGACTACTGTATTTGCAAACATATTAATAAAATACAACTTTCATTAGATGTAACTTGCAGTTACCTTCACACCTCAATTTGTTTCTCTCACCACTGAGATACACAGTTAAAATATTGTAATTGTGTATTCATGACTAACAGTATCACTCTGCTTAAACTGTTCCTTTATAATAAATTACATTTGCATTTTACATTTATGCACTTGCCTAAAAAGAAAAATTATAATGCTTTCTGATAGCTTTTTATAAAGGCTTTATAAGGTTGGATTGCAGTTATGTTTTCAACTTAATTTTCCTTTTTATTTTTTGCACTCTGTTTGTCACATTTTAAATATACATAGAAGTGGTCATCTTTGAAGTGAAGTCAAAGTAAAAACAAAGTGGAACTAATTAAAAGAAAACAGAATTGGTGAGTTTTGGTCTACCTCATAGCACAGTTATAATTTAGAAAATGCAAGTACTACATCAGCTAAATGACTAATTAATTAGTGAATTAGTATTAAAAGTAATATTGGGCCCAAGCAAATGATCCTCTTGTTTATTTTCTTTATTGGCAGAGTGGTTTGATTTGTGTTTGTGAGTAGAAGTGGTTTCTCTCTCTCGCTCTTTCTCTCTTTCCTTCAGTTTTTCTTTGATTTTTCTATTTTGTGTGTTTTTGAGCAATTATTTGTGTATGCGTGTGTAAGGGGTTGGAATACCTTCAATTTTAAACAGGGATATTCAAGATCTGGCTCTTTTATATATTTTAAAATGAATAAAGGAGGACAAAAAAGTTACTGTTGAGTTTATTCTTTTATTCTATTTTTGTTTTATGGATGCTATTTCACAGAAAATCATTCTATGCAATGCCACACTTGACAGCAGTATCAAGCTAAAATTTTCTAAATTATGCATTTTATCTCTGTCCTTAAATTTTAAACTGCACAAATTATATTAATACTGACAATTATGTTATAGTGATGTTTTTGGGTTATACAGGTGCATCTTAATAAATTAGAATATCATGAAAAAGTGTTTTTTTCTGTAATTCAAAAAGTAAAACTTAAATATATTTTAGATTTATTAGACATAAAGTAAAATATTTCAAGACTTTTTTTGTTTTCATTTTGATGATTACAGCTTGCTGCTCATCAAAATCAAAAAATCAGTATCTCAAATTATTAGAATATTTAATTTCAAGTTCTATTACATTACTATTCTCAGGGTATAAATACTGGGTTTAGGTTAGTAATCCCAACAGCAGTCATGGGGAAGTCTGCTAACTTGACAGTTGTCCAGAAGACGATCATCAAGACCCTCTACAATGAGGGTAAGCCACAGAGGGTCATTGCTGAAAGAGCTGGCTGTTCACAGAGTGCTGTGCCAAAGCATATTCATGGAAAGTTGACTGGAAGGAAAAAGTGTGGTAGGAAAAGGTGTACAAGTGAAAGGAATGACCACAGACTTGAGAAGATTGTCAGGCGAAGCCGATTTAAGAACTTAGAAGAGACAGACGTCTTCAGGAAATGGTCTACAACTGTTTCATTCCACGTACCAAGCCACTTCTGAACCAAAGACATTGTCAGAAGTGTCTTACCTAGGCTAAGGAGAAAAAGAACTGGACTGTTGCTCAGTGGTCCAAAGTCTTATTTTCAGATGAAAGAAAATTTTGCATTTCATTTGGAAATCAATTTTGGCACCTGCCCACACTGCCAAAGGTACCAAAAGCTGGTTCAATGACCATGGTGTTACTGTGCTTGATTGGCCAGCAAACTCACTTGACCTGAACCCCATAGAGAATCTATGGGGTATTGTCAAGAGGAAGATGAGAGACACCAGACCCAACAATGCAGATGACCTGAAGGCTGCTATCAAAGCAACCTGGGCTTCCATTACACCTGAGCAGTTCCACAGGCTGATTGCCTCCATGCCACGCTGCATTGATGCAGCAATTCATACAAAAGGAGGCCCAACCAAGTATTGAGTGCATAGAAATGAACATACTTTTCAGAGGCCTGACATTTCTGTTTAAAATATCCTTTTTTATTGATCTTATGAAGTATTCTAATTTTTTGAGATGGTGAATTGGTGGGTTTTTGTTAAATGTGAGCTAAAATCATCACAATTAAAAGAACCAAAGACTTAAATTACTTCAGTCTGTGTGCACTGAATTTATTTAATACACGAGTTCCACAATTTGAGTTAAATTACTGAAATAAATTAACTTTTCCACGACATTCTAATTTATTGAGATGCACCTGTATACTAGATGATGTTGAATGGCATAATGCGACTAACGTCATGTACTCTCTGAACTGAAAGCAAAGAACCAAACCGGCAACACATGAACACAATCATCAATATAAAGGTAGTTGCAACATCATGCTGGTTTTGAATTGCTTTATATATAAAAGAATGGTCAAAATGTTGATTTTGTGTTGTTGAAAGGAAAAAGTTTTAAATGTGAAAAGGTAAAAAAAAAAAAAAACAGTTCATTTAAATATGTTCAAAATAGTGGTCACTTGTTTTTATTCATTAATTCATGGTGACTTATGGTTGCTCTATAACAGATGCTATAGGTCCACAAGTGACAATATACATGCCTAATTGTGTTTTTAAGTGTAACTAAACAGCATCAGTCCATTAGTTTTTATGGGTGCCAGAACATTTTGGGAGTAAAGACAAAGAAACCTATACAACTGCTAAAGGGGCCAATAAAGGCAGAAATGAATTAAAAACAGTGTAGGCAGAAATTGGACTATCTTGGCAGCAGCAATGTGGAAAATATAATGGAGACATCTATTTTCAGTACAGCCAACTGCTAAAAATAATAGTTTAGAAAATAAAAGACTTAAACAAATCTTATAATCTAGACCAGGGGTCTCCAAACAGTGGCCCCTGTCCTGCAGAGTTTAGCTTCATCTTACCTCAACACACCTGCCTGGAAGTTTCTAGTATGCCTAATAGACCTTGGTTAGTTGGTTCAGATGTGTTTAACTTGGATTGGAGCTAAATTCTGCAGGACAGTGGCCCTCCAGGACTGAGTTTGGAGACCCCTGATCTAGACTTCTAGGCAGTGTTGGGGGTAACACATTACAAGTAACTTATGTAATCAGATTACTTTTTCTAGTAACTATTGACTGACAGCTGCATTTACTCATCTCACTTGCACATATCCTATTCTTCTTTAATCAAGAATGGCAGCACAGCCTAAAGGTTTGTTTGAGCGGTGCCCTCTAATGTACAGGCGTAAATATGCATTTCCTTCAGCCTGAGGCTTATTCATTTCACTTTTGGTGTGAAAGGGCCTTAAACATTTGCCAAAAATAGAACTTTTTTGTTGTTATTAAAAAACAAACAAGCTAGCCCAAAAGTGAAAGTAATGTAATGCATTACTTTTCATAAAAAGTAACTAACGCAATTAGTTACTTTTTTATGGAGTAATGCAATATTGTAATGCATTACTTTTAAAAGCAACTTTCCCCAACACTGCTTCTAGGTTTTGCCATTGTACTTTAAACATAAAATCTTTGCATGAACATGACAGGTAAGCATAGAGACAGAGCGCATGTAAGCCACGCCCACCCCGGGGCTGCCTCCTTGTCATTTATTGCTTCCAACAAAAGACAGAACAATGCCTAAAAGCTGCTGTGTGACAGGGTGTACAGCAAACAAGCTAAAAAAAAAAAAAAACAGAACTAAGTTTTTATTAGCTACCGAACTGTAAAAGCCTTAGCCAACTTTTAAGGAGACAAAAGTGGATACAGGTAAAAGACATGTAGCATCAGCACAGCAGGAAGAATGGGTAAATTGTGGAATCCTGACACTCAGTATGCCTATGTGTGCAGTAAACATTTTGTAACTGGTAAGTCAAATATCCAAATGTCAGTTTTATATTAGTGCTGTCAAACGATTAATTGCATCCAAAATAAAAGTTTGTGTTTACATAATATATGTGTGTGTACTGTGTATATTTATTATGTATATATAAATACACACACATGCATGTATATATTTTACAAAAATATTGTTTATATATAAATATACATATTTTATATATAATATAAATTATATATAAGTATACATGTAGCTAAATGTTTCTAAAATACATGTATGTGTGTGTATTAATATATACATAATACAACCCGAATTCAGGAAAAGTTGGGACGTTTTTTAAATTTGAATAAAATTAAAAGTAAAAGACTTTCAAATCACATGAGCCAATATTTTATTCACAATAGAACATAGATAACATAACAAATGTTTAAACTGAGAAATTTTACAGTTTTATGCACAAAATGAGCTCATTTCAAATTTGATGCCTGCTACAGGTCTCAAAATAGTTGGGACGGGGGCATGTTTACCATGGTGTAGAATCTCCTCTTCTTTTCAAAACAGTTTGAAGACGTCTTGGCATCGAGATAATGAGTTCCTGGAGTTTTGGTGTTGGAATTTGGTCCCATTCTTGCCTGATATAGGTTTCCAGCTGCTGAAGAGTTTGTGGTCATCTTTGACGTATTTTTTTGTTTAATGATGTACCAAATGTTCTCTATAGGTGAAAGATCTGGAATGCAGGCAGGCCAATTCAGCACCTGGACTCTTCTAAGATGAAGCCATGCTGTTGTAATAGCTGCAGTATGTGGTTTTGCATTGTCCTGCTGAAATACACAAGGCCTTCCCTGAAATAGACGTCGTCTGGAAATCTTTATGTACCTTTCAGCATTCATAGTGCCTTCCAAAACATGCAAGCTGCCCATACCGTATGCACTTATGCACCCCCATCAGAGATGCTGGCTTTTGAACTGAATGCTGATAACATGCTAAAAGGTCTCCCTCCTCTTTAACCCGGAGGACACGGCGTCCATGATTTCCAACAAGAATGTCAAATTTAGACTCGTCTGACCATAGAACACTTTTCCACTTTGTCCATTTTAAATGAGCCTTGGCACACAGGACATGATGGTGCTTCTGGACCATTTTCACATATGGCTTCCTTTTTGCATGATAGAGCTTTAGTTGGCATCTACAGATGGCACGGCGGATTGTGTTTACCGACAGTGGTTTCTGGAAGCCATTTCGTAATGTCATTGAGTGATGCAGTGTCATCTGAGGGCCCGAAGACCATGTGCATCCAATAAAGGTATTTGGCCTTGTCCCTTACGCACAGAGATTTCTCCAGTTTCTCTGAATCTTTTGATGATGTTATGCATCATTGTTTTCCACAATCTTTTTACGCAGTCTTTCACAGATTGGAGAGCCTCTGCCCATCTTTACTTCTGAGAGACTCTGCCACTCTAAGACATCCCTTTTATAACTAATCATGTTACCTGATATCAATCAACTTAATTAGTTGCTAGATGTTCTCCCAGCTGAATCTTTTCAAATTTTTTTGCTTTTTCAGCCATTTGTTGCCCACATGCCAACTTTTTTGAGATCTGTAGCAGGCATCAAATTTGAAATGAGCTCATTTAGTGGATAAAAGTGTAAAATTTCTCTGTTTAAACATTTGTTATGTTATCTATTTTCTATTGTGAATAAAATATTGGCTCATGTGACTTGAAAGTCTTTTAGTTTTCATTTTATTCAAATTTAAAAAACGTCCCAACATTTCCGGAATTTGGGTTGTAAATATACACAGTACACACACATACTATGTTATGTAAACACAAATTTTGGATGCGATTAATCGTTTGACAGCACTATTTTAGCTATATATGATATTTCCTGTCACCTTAGCAACAATCGACCCGCCTTTAGCAACTTTCCCTGAAAATCAGTTGGCAACACTGACCCAGATGGATTACTGAAGAATGCAAAGTGTCTGATGTGTTATTTGAATGTTTATGTGATATAATGGTTCGGGTATGGAAATGGTTTTGGTGACGGCGGTACCGCGCGACCCACAAAATCCTAAAGGAAGAAGTATTGTGGCTTCCGATCTCGGTCTTGTCATCAAACAAAAAAATGCAACTGTTTGAGTTCCAAAATTATGAGTTCCAAAAGGTTTAAGTTTCTAAAGCGGGAGAACAGCAGAACGAAAGAATATTGTGTCACATCGTGCCATGCTTCCGCAAAGTTTAACTCCGTCATAAGTTTTCACGGTTTCCCTACAGATCAGGAAACGCGCCAAAAGAGGATTGACATAATTCGTGTGAGAAAGTCACTTATAAAAAAATCTGTAGTCGTCACTTTAATGCTGATGATATAATCGAAAGGATCCCACAGGACATAGGTTGCTGAGGAAAGGGGCTGTACCTTGTTCCTGTGGAATGATCGCTCCGTTTCATCGCAAATAAATTCTGAGGTATGGTAAAGGAGTTTCGCTTTGATGTAAGTCAAAATGTTGGTGTATCTATCTGAAAAAGTCTAATTAAAAGGATGAAATTCTTCGCGAAAGGTTTGTGTTTGAAATATGTTATGCAAAATATGCAGTGGCATTGTTTACAAATGTATTTAGCCTACTCCTTTTTAAAAATCTTGAATCTCTTTAAGTGTGACAATTTTGCAGATTTAAGATTACAGAAGTGCATTATACATTTTAATTAGATTTTCAAACAGTTAGTATTGATAGGAATATATCATTCAGTTATTTAAATCAAGGAATTCAATTATTGCAGTAAGTCTGTCATCAGATTTGAGTGCTGAGCTAACATATAAACTTGGATACAGCAATTAACAGATTTAGACTATAACCATACTTTTAATATTCTGAGTGTGAGGACCTTAAAGTTGATATCAGGTGATATCATGTACATCTCAATGTACTGAATTATGATATTTTGAATGACCTGACATGCAGACGAAAATGATTTTTTGAAATCACGGTTGCCCCGCCCTGTGAAAAAACCTCATTGGAGACACGTGACCGCTCCTAGGCGTGGCTTTACGTCCTCGCGTACGATTCGGGCTGGCCTTCGTCGAGCCTCAGTCGACTTATCTTTCATTGATTTATAGTGTACCAAGTGAGTAAAAGTTTTAAAAGTTTGTGCCTGGTTAAAGTGCGAAACGTTTTCGCTGCATCTATTTGCAGGTCGAGAAGCGTGAAGATTTGTAAATCACATTTAATCCTTTTCCATTGTGAGGGTGAGTTTTCGCGCGCATGCATCTCGTGCTGCAGCACCGTCCATTGTAGTTTGCTGTTAGAATGCTGCAGCTTCATTTATTGCAATACGCATTTATCTTAAATCTGTTGTTTTTGGTATCTTTAGTTGTTTCAGTTTGCGTAGATGTAAGATGCATACATGCAGGATGTTTATAGCATACATATATTTTATAATCTAGTGTTTTTATGTGTGTGTGTGTATTTTCCAACTAGCGATTAAGCTAACTCTGGCTATCTAAAACCAGCGAGTGTTTTAGTGAATAATAAGAGAACAACGATGTTTTTAATAGTCAGACATTCATTCGGACAGCACTGTTGTCCATATATAATAAAAGGTATAATCCCAAAAAGTAGTTTGAACTACGTTCGGGCCTCTGGCCTGTTCATACATGCGTAGTTAGCTCGTTAACATACTAGCAACAAATACAAGGCACCACGTAAATTAATTAGTTTTGACGTTAATCGCAAATGATTTTTTAAGATCCTAGAACATTTATGAACGGACTTGAATTAATGTTTCAGTAAATATGTAAACATTAGCCATTTTAGCATCATTGTGCAAGTCATAAATATGGCAACTTTTTTTCTTAAATGATTTATTTTTCGAAGAGGAATATGCCTTTCAATGTTTAAAGCTTTAAATGATTTTAAATCCTTAATCAGGTTCCTGATTCATCATATCAGTCTTTTGCACGTTTTAGGGCGACATGGGTAAGAAGCAGGGAAACAAATCAAAGAAAGAAGTTCAGGAAGTAGAGGAGTTTGTGGTGGAGAAGGTGATCGACCAGCGAGTGGTCAACGGAAAAGTTGAATTTTTCCTCAAGTGGAAAGGCTTTACAGAGTAAGTATTTTATTTTATTTTTTAATTCTTATTTAAACTTACTTTGATTTTTTGCAGGTATAATAAAATAGAGAAGCTATTTTTGGGAGGTTTTTGTTAATAAATTTTGCTATGTGATTAGAGTAACAAGATATGCTAATGTTTTCTTCAGTGCTGACAACACCTGGGAGCCTGAAGAGAATTTAGACTGTCCTGAGCTGATTGCTGCATTCCTGGAGTCTCAGAAAGGAGTAGTGGAGAAACCAGAAGCTGTAAAAAGAAAATCCTCCACTGATGAACCAGAAACGGAGGAGAGCAAGGCAAAGAGAAAGAAGGAAATGGTAAGATATTATGTGTTGGCCATCAATTTATTTGTCACTTCAAGGCATTTTGAAGGCTCTTATCTAGAAGGTGTGATGAATTTTAACCTTGGTTCTTATTGCTAAAACTGATGTGTTGCTGCAGTCTGACAAGCCAAGAGGGTTTGCAAGAAACCTTGAGCCAGAGAGGATCATTGGGGCAACTGACAGCAGTGGGGAGCTCATGTTCCTCATGAAGTGGTAAGAAACCCATGTAGTTTTCTAATTTAACTGACTGGAAATAAGAACATAATATTAATTAAAATTGACACTTCCTCAACCTTGTGTTGCTCCAAACCTGTATTTCTTCTGTGGAACATGAAATCTATTTTGAAGAATGTTTCAACTGTTTTTGTCCCAATGATGAGTTAATTGGGGTCCAAAACTATATTGGATCACATCGATTTTCATTGTATGGACACAAACCTTTTATATACAAGTATCTTTGTGTTCCACAGAATGAAGTCATACAAGTTTAAAAACATGAGGAAATGATGACAATTTTCACTTTTGGGTGCATTATCACTTTAAGATGCTTAAAAAGGCCAGTAGGGGGCAGCATGCCCACATGCAAAGCCTTTCTAAGTCGAGATATAATCACTTACACAAGACAGTACTTCCTTCTCTGTCAATGATACTCTGTTCATGTTTCATTTTCTAGTGCTCTAACCAGAGATATGTTTTGTGTTCACAGGAAGGACTCTGATGAGGCGGACCTGGTACCTGCACGAGAGGCCAACACCCGTTGCCCACAGATAGTCATTGCCTTTTATGAGGAAAGACTAACTTGGCATTCCTGTCCTGAGGATGAGCAGCAGTAGCACCACCGCAAATCTCATTGAACCATACGTTAGTGTCTTCCACCTGTACGGTATTAGCAGAAATGTTGATAGTCTGGTGGAGGAATTTTAAATGTATTGAGATTTGGCTGGAAGCTGTGTGCATGACTGTAGTGAACCAATGAAAGTATGTGCAGATGAGACGAGCGTTTTTAAAAGTTACCATATAGGATGCTTTAACTTTCTTTGAACTAGGTGTCACCGCAGTGCTGTTCATCATTAACGCACTGGCTTGTGTTTTTCCTCCACTCATCTTGTCATTGAAAGGGATCCAAAACATATTTCTATTCATGTTCATAGTTTCTTTTGGTTGGCAATGTTGTCATTATTGTAGTAGTTTTTCTTTTTATTCTTGTTTACATGAATATTGGAAGTGTCTGTTTATGTAAATGTTTGTGTAAATATTTCTTATTTTTTAGTTCAATAAAGGTTTATATGCCTGCTTTTAATCTGCTTGCATGATGTCTTGAATATTCAAAGTAATGTTTTGTTGGATATTTATGGCTATGAAGCCTTTACTATCTGCCTCAAAACATGGTTATTTGAGTGCTTTAAAGTTTAAAGTGTTTTCTTTGGGCTGTTAGCATGCAATGTGCGCTTTTGTGGTGTGATGTAGTGAGCCGTTTTCCACCACGTCAGAAATGAGTGGAATGACTTGTTCTTGTATTTGACAGACTTTGGAACTGTTATTAAGCATACTAAAATGTGCTTTTTGTACAAACATAATAGATGGATCTCTTTGTATTAAATGGGAGAACCTCTAACATTCACAAAACATTTGTTTGCCGCCTTCTGCTATTTTAACGCTTTGTCGTGGTTGCGAGTAGCATCGTTAAAAACTATGGAATGAACAGATTAAAGTGCCACAGCTGACTTGTTGTGCCTGCTTTATAGGTCAAATCTGTTTTGCTGTAATAATGGATTTTAAAGGTACACTATGTAACTATGTGGAGTAGCCTAGTACCTGCATGGCTCGTCATGTATGTAAACCGAATTGGCTCCGTCTACAGTTTTCGTCCACAAGTCGCATGCAGTTTTGTTTAACCACTAGAGTTTCAAAAGTTACAAAGTGTACCTTTAAATGAAGCTCCTTACCAATTGCTAATTAAAACAAGGAAGAGTGGGGAAAAAACATTATTTCACAATGCATTAGTTTCCACTCTGGGCAGTCTCTCTTCTGTACTGGATTTTTATTTTTTCATTACTTTTATAAGAATAAGGAGTCTTTTGTATCAGTGTGTCACTTTCATTAGAATAGTCTCCCAACAGAATTGTGGGTTGCCTTTTTTTAAACATTGTCTGATTGCCTTTACTGTTTATGTAGGCTATTTTGTGCTCTGTTCAAAGCACAAAATGCTTTTCATCCACAGTCATTTGAGATTTTAGGAAGTAGATGATAAATCGCCCACATTTTGTAATCAGGGCGACAAATGACTTATAAATGTTTAATTGCACAATTTAGTTGAGCCATAAATTTTCCAGAGTCAGAATCATTAATTGTCTCCTTGTTTTGTATTTCAGGGGTTTCTCTCCTAATATTTCTGAGCGTCAATCACACAACTCAGAAATTGCTTTCCCAGTCATTAACTGGAATCTGTTAGATATATATTCTGGTTATCTAAAATACACAAAGACAGTTAACCATAGAAAAAGCAATGTGTCCAATAATGTCATTACAGTTCCTGACCTCTGCTTTCTTGCCATCAGGGTCAGAGTTCACAAGTTCATGTTCTGCACACTTTATCAGATTTTAGATGCAGAAGGCACCTCTTTCTATCTGTAAAATTTGCCCAAAAAATGTAACATCTGTAATCTGGGTTGTGGTAGATATGTTATTAAAATGAGAAAAAGCAGTCATGCACCATGTATCTGACTCTTATTTAGTTATCTTGAAACTAATGAGAAGTGAAAAGAGCTGCCTGATGTCTGTAACCTCACTGCCTACTAACAAATTATGACCACATATTACCATTTGCTTAGCTGGTTGCAGGTCTCATGACAAAGATTAGCAGTATAGAGATGGACTTTGAGTTCTGAGGCTTTTTCCTCTCAAGAACCTGTTTTTGTAAAGTCATCCTGAAGTAGGCAGGTCAGATGACAAACTGAACACTCTTTACAGTCATAATAAAAAACGAAATAACTGCATTGGCACTTGTTGGCTCATGTGTGTATTTGAACTGGCTACCTTAATCCCTGTATTCCCCCAATTCGAGAAAAGTTGGGACATTTTGTAAATTGCAATAAAATCAAGAATCTGTTATTCGTTTATTCTGTTTAACCTTTATTTAAAGCTGCTGTCCGTATTTTTTTTTTTTTTTTTTTTTTTGTATTCAAAATTTACAGAAATTATGTAATAAGCGAGTACATCATGAATCCACTTTCCAAACCGTGTTTTTGTCTTATACTGAATCATAGGAACACCTATAAGTGTTTATATTCGGACTATTTTAGACTGGTTCAGTTCGTACCACTGCGGAGTAGCACAGCCTACCTGCGTGACATAAACAGAGAGAAGTAGCTCCGGCTACAATGTTCTTCCGCAAGACGCATGCAGTTCTGTTTATTAACCGCTAGAGCGCCAAAATTTTCCAAAAGTCAAAAATTTTCATTGACCAATTTGTGTATTTTGTATATATATTCAAATTTTTATTTTGATGGCTACAACTCCAGAAAAGTTGGGACAGAGGCATGTTTAATACTATGTCACATACCTTTGCTTTTAATTATCCTTTTTAATCGTTTGGGAATTGAAGATACTAAATGTTGCAGTTTTGGAAGTGGAATTTTTGCCCAATATCACCTGATACAAGACAGCTGCTCAACAGTCTGTGGTCGTCTTTGTTTGATTCATTTCCAATAGGAGACATATCTAGACTTGCAGGAAGGCCACCCAAGCACATCCTCTCGGTGTAGAGTGTCTAAGAAACCATTGTGTTTGTAGCACATGCAGAATGAGGCCTGGCATTGTCTTGCTTCCCAGGAAAGATGTCATCTTGATGGCAGTATACATCCCAATACATGCCTCCACGTCAGTGGTACCTTCACACATATCAAGTCACCCATGCCCGTTTGCACTGATGCACCCCATACCATGACAGGTGTTTGCTTTTGCACCTGTCGTTGATGAAAGTCTGGATGGTCTTTTTCGTCTTTGGGACAGAAAGGTTGAAGTCAGTTTTTCCCCAAAACAAGCTGAATGGTGGACTCATCTGACCACAGCACACATTTTCACTTTCTTTTAGACCATCTGAAATGAGCTCGGGCCCAGAGAACTCAAGGCTATCTCTGCATTGAACAGATGTATAACTTTCTCTTTGTATTACAGAGATTCAAGTTGCATTTCTTGATGCAGCGACAGATTGTGTTAAGTAACAACGGTTTTCCAAAGTACTCCCAAGCCCATGTGGCTATATATAACACAGTAGCATGATGGTTTCTCATGCAACGCCATCTGAGGGCTTGAAGGTCACACACACAACAGAGGTTTTCTTGCTTTGCCATACATACTGAGATTTCTCTGGATTCCCTGAATCTTTTCAAAATGCATGGTATGATGAAAGACCCAAATACTTTGCAATCTTGCATTGAAAAATGTGATTTTTGAATTGTTTGACAATTCTCTCATGAAATTTCGCACAAAGTGATGAGCCATCACTAATCTTTGCTTGCAAAGGCTGAGCCTTTGGTGGATGCTCCTTTTATACCCAAACACAATACCCTCACCTATTACCAGTTTACCTGCTTATTGTGGACTGTTTCAAAACAGTTTAACTTGGATATTCTTTAATCTTTCACTTTTTTGCCTCTGTCCCAACATTTTTTTGTTGCCGCCATCAACGTGTATTCATATTTGCAAAATACAATTCATTTAGTGAAAACACTGGCATTTTTTTCTTTGTACTTTTGTCAGTTAAATGAAAATAAATAAAGTTAAAGAGAATGAACAAATCACAGATTCTTGATTTTATTTTACAAAATGTCCCAACCTTTCTGGAATTGGGGTTGTATAACATCAGACAGACAGAGTGTCCTGAGTGTCTCATAAGCTCTATGTTAACAAGGGTACAATCCAATATCTGTACATCCTTATGGTCACAAGTACTGATTTTTGAATTAGGAAATCCTTTTGGGTGTTGTGGTAGAGGTAATGTCTCACAGTGGTGGACCTCATTGTGACACAGGGTTTGGTATTGATATAGGTAAAAGTCCAGCTTCCCACCCTACTGGACCTTTGAGTAAATTATCAATATAAATGTGATTGAATCTGATTAGTTTTATTTGGGAGATCTGTTCAATTATTTGAAAAATCGGCAGGTGATTTTTAACACCCCTGCAGAGCCGAAAGTGCTACTTTGGTGGTGGTGGGGGTTCTCAAGTTACACAATTTTTGTATGTAAATTTCGACTCACACACTCCACCCATGTATCACTTCCTCCAACAGTATATAAGTCAGAAAACAGTGATGTAAACTGGGTTTGCTGAATGTATGTTTGTGTAAGACATGCTGCAAATTAGTTATTTCCCATTTAACAGTGGATTTCCCAGACAGGGTAAGAAAAATACATACATTTTAGAAATTAAAGAACTGTGCAGGATCAAAATGTAATTCAAGTATACATCTAATTATTAATAAAAGTGAAAATGGAAGTTTAAAGCAAATCAGTCTCTTTTTTGTATTTGATTAGAGTTTATTTTTCGTGCATAGCTGAAGAATAGCAGAATGTCAACAAATGAACCAGAGGATCATGGAGAGCAGCAGAGCAGTCAGCTCTTACCAGAAGAGGGGAATATTGCAAGTAGCCAACCACTGAAAACCAGTCAAGCACATCAACACATGGAGGATCAAGACAAGGATCAAGACGATGGAAGGTAAAAACTATATGTTAAAGATGAAAGTGTTGTATTTGAGCTAAATAAAATATGCTAATAAATGTGTAAATATCTAAAATAAACAGAACCTCTAAACTTTCAATCTTTTTTAAATCCCTGATACTGCCCACTACATCAGTAAATGTGCTATTGGTAAGAATAATACATTTTTATGTTAAATCATTCTAGCATTCTATCAGCTAATCAATGTAACGAATCCTGGATTTTAATTATAAAAAAATATGAAAAAGATATGTCTTAACCTGCCTTTTAAAAATATGAATGCTAGAAGCCCCTTACACTTAATTTGGTAAACAATTCCAACATTTTGGAGCATATAGTGGCTAAAAGATGCACCACCAAATTTTAAGATTTGCTGTATAATGTAAATTTCAGTAAATTTTAATTTTCAGAATTTTTATTTAATTATTTAATTATCAGGATTTTTAATTTTAATTTTAAACTACGATTTGGAACTTATCTTGACAGACAGTCTGTAATATATAAAGGTGCCAGATTATAAAGTGTTTTATAAATTAATAAAAGAACCATAAGTCTTTTGGTGAACTGGAAACCAATTTAATTCCATTGGTGTAATATACTCTTTCTCCTTTTATTGTATTACTCTGGCTGCTGAATTTTGTATCAATTGCAGCTATACAAACCTTATGCAAGCCAGTATAGCATTATAATAATCAAGACGAGAAAAGATAAATGCATTAATTAATTTCTTTGCATCATTTAAAGATTAAAAAGGATGAATCCTGGCAATATTTCTCATATGACAAAAACAAGTTTTTGTCCTTTGATTAATATGAATATAAAACTCAGGTCACAGTCCAAAATGACATCCAAGTTCTTTATTTCTTTCTTAGATTGCAGGGCCATGGTGCCCTATTCTCTCCCTCTCATGCTTTGGGCCCACAATAAGAATTTTAGTTTTTAATCTTTGTTCATTTTCAAATTTTTTTGAAATTGATCCTTGAGGAACACCATATATTATTTCATATGTGACCCTGGATCACAAAACCAGTCATAAGTCGCACGGGTATATTTGTAGCAATAGCCAACATTACATTGTATGGGTCAAAATTATCGATTTTTTTATGCCAAAAATCATTAGGATATTAAGTAAAGATCATGTTCCATGAAGATATTTTATAAATTTCCTACCATAAATATATCAAAAATATATTTTTGTGAGTGGATATGCATTGCTAAGGACTTCATTTGGACAAATTTAAAGGTGATTTTCTCAATATTTAGATTTTTTTCAAATACTTGTATCTCAGGCCAAATATTGCCCTATCCTAACGAACCATACATCAATGGAAAGCTTATTTATTCAG
Organism: Megalobrama amblycephala; assembly: GCF_018812025.1. Taxonomy (NCBI): domain Eukaryota; kingdom Metazoa; phylum Chordata; class Actinopteri; order Cypriniformes; family Xenocyprididae; genus Megalobrama; species Megalobrama amblycephala. The sequence continues at coordinate 24,403,988 of NC_063052.1, read as the reverse complement.
CTTTCATATGATGTATAAATCTCAATTTCAAAAAAATTGACCCTTATGTCTGGTTTTGTGGTCCAGGGTCACAAATGTCTTTGATATACATTCACCTATTAACTAAGAAGTTCCTTTCTGTAATACATTAAATATGCATACTGAAATATGTCATTATAAAACAAATATTTGTTTACATTATAGTAAATACCTAAACTCCACATAAAAAAATATTTTGATGGTTTATTTTTGTTGAGACTAGCTAAATAAATATAAATTATTTGTATTTTTTGTCTGGAGAATAGTTTTGCAAAATAAGCAAGCTTTCTTCTCAGTTTGGAACTTTTGGCAATTATATCCATATATGTTGAAAATGACTCACCGATAATTGAAAATGTTGGGTCTTGTGGCAACATGCCCTGTCCACATACCACAGTAAAGAGAGATGCTGAGATAGATGCTGTTATCTATCTCACCCACAGACCACACATGTGGTGACTGTCATGGCTTCCTAAATTCTGGAACATTTTGTTAGATTTTAAAAATGAAACTGAAACGGTAAAAGATACATACTTATTTCTCCTTACAAGATTTTTTTTATTATTATTACTGGCTATTTTTTGCTTCTATACCAGCCTGTTTAATATTTCTACATGTAAATGATCTCTATTATGATTGGCTATGATTGACTTTGCATGTGTAATAACGGTTATGGTTTGTGGCTTTACTGTCAATGTCCCATTTAGTTTGCAAAGAAGGATATAGCCTGGCCAAAGCATCACAAATCTAATACACATCTAAATACCAACTGGAATTAGGAAGTTGGAAACATGTAGGGGGTCATTTGTTTCTATGTTAATATAGTTAAATCATGATGTCAATGACCTATTTTTGCAACTTTGTTCCAGTAATAGGTTCTGGGTGTATTAGGGAGGGAGCTTATCATTGTGCATGTTAGTTCATCATTTATTTCAAAAAAGCAAGTAAACCTGTTAGATATGAACTGACAAATGATACCGTAGTTCCATGGAACATTTCTCACCTATAATTATTCTAGAATTTTACTTTCCTTGTTATAGGCAAATCGGTCACTGATAGTGGTTTGTAGGCTACATAATTTTCCCAAATCAATAGGCTAACAACGCACATATTATGTAATATTTACATTTTATCTGTAATAATACCGTTGTTGAAGCACCTGCTGATAAACAATAAACGTAGTCTAGGTAGGCTACTAAGAAGTATTTTCACAGTGAGATCCGCGCACGCGCACATCAAACTCTGAAAGTCAAGAAAAAAAAAACACTTGGATTTCCCCACACGCGAACTTGCAGCCAGTTTTAATCACACCAGTTTCAGGAGCACCTGGAGAGCGGCGGAAGAGTAACAAAACACCGAGGCTTACATAAAACACGACAGAAAAGGTGAGAATAACAAATAATGTATCTCAGTGTATATAACATGAAATTATATGTAAACATAGGCTTTACTATAATGAATGTTAACAAAACAGTAGAGTAGAGAAACCGCAGAAAACGTTTGTGGAGTAACGTTACAGTTCTAGCGTTCAGCGAGATTTTCAAACAGAACATCACCGCGGAATGGTTATTTTTTTCACACTGCAGTTTATTTTTCTCTTTAAAATTTAATGCCACCACGTGTGATTTCTTTTCTTAAAAAGTTCTTTGACTTGTTAAAACTATTCTTTGATCTTTTTGCGCAGTTCATTGAAAGTTTCCAGCCTTGGTTGTAAATTTATATATATATATATATATATATATATATATATATATATATATATATATATATATATATATATATATATATATATATATATATATATATATATATATATATATATATATAAAACAGTACCAAAAGGTCAGGGAAGCCATGAACCAACTTCAGTCCAGGGTTCTTAGGGTAACTCGCTGTCTGCTGGCCAGTTAGTCTGGGTTTCCTATTCAACTCGAGTAATTAAGTTATCGTCATAGTGAATTAGTTTGAGTATGAATGAACGTCACTGATGGCATGTTTGTTTGGGCTAATTCTGATGGGATGTCCATTTTAGTATGCACAAAAAAGGGAAAGTGATCCGCTTTATAATTCACATTAGACAATTCTCTCTTAGGCGGCATGCTATTATTAAGCATATACAGCAAAACAAAGTCTAAATTAATTAAAAGAGTATAAAGGAATATCTGTGTTTGCTGTAACATAAGATTAATTTATTGTTTTAATGTCTGACATTAGCCCATTCCTCACTGGGACCTGCTACCCTGCTCAGTTATGAAATGTCAGCATTGCTGCTTAATCACTTCAATGAAGTGTTTAGTAGCACATTGATTTAACAGATGAATCACAATTATAACACTATACAACTTGTTAGTAGTTATTTTTTCCTCTAGTCTTAGTCCAAAAGAACCCAAAAAATCCAAATACTAAAATGTTTAATCACTCAAAATCAGTCTCTTTCTTTTTCCAGTCAAATCTCTGAGATGGAAAATGCATGCTTTGTGAAGAAGGTCAGTGTCTTTTTTCTTTTTCTTTACATTTCATGTTCATCAACAGTTTCACTCTGTGACTCAGCTATTTTTATCTACATAGCTGATTGTTTTTGGGGGTTTTTTGTTGTTTTTTTTGATAATGAAACCATGGCTTTAAAATCAGTAAAGCATTACGTCTCATCTTGTGACTGTGCAAAATTATATTCAAATACAAATTAATTCTACTCAAATAGACTATTTTATTTTGATAAAATTAAATGTTGATATTTGAAGCATTTAACTAGTTACTTTTTTCCCAATGCCTGTTTAGTTCAATGATCACTTGATCATTGTATGAGAGAAAGAAAGTGAAAGCCTCTTTAGTGGAAACAAATATTTAATTACTGAACTAAAATTGCATCAGGCCTTTTGTCTGGAGTTTTTCAAGAGGAAACTGGCAGCACAAAATTCCATTGGCTGCAGTTGACATTATTTCTGTTTCATTTGTTTATCAAATTTCTATTCACAACCATGCAATACTATAAAGGCTAACTTGCATAAAAATTATTTATATTTTGGGATATGTTTATTTAAAAATAATGGCTCTCCTATTTTTTTATAATTTATAATGAATGACTATATGATCAGGTGCAATATGGGTTATACGCAACAAACTTCTGTATTCTTCCACTGTCTTTTGTATGTGCTTCGTTAAAGGGTCAGTTCACCCAAAAATGAAATTTCTGTCATTAAAGGTCCCGTTCTTCGTGATCCCATGTTTCAAACTTTAGTTAGTGTGTAATGTTGTTGTTAGAGTATAAATAAAATCTGTAAAATTTTAAAGCTCAAAGTTCAATGCCAAGCGAGATATTTTATTTAACATAAGTCGCCTACATCGAACGGCCAGTTTGGACTACATCCCTCTACTTCCTTCTTTAATGACGTCACTAAAACAGTTTTTTGACTAACCTCCGCCCACAGGAATACACAAGAGTTGCGTTTGTAGTGTGTTTGTCGCCATGTCGTCAAAACGCTGTTATTTTCATCCCGCAGTCCAATCACCGGGTCTGATTCCGGCTCAAATTGATAGGGTAAAATTAAAAGACATGTTTACAATAACACTGAGCGCATGCATCTCCACGTTATGGTAAGAGGCGTGACTTTTCCGGGCACGGTGCGCTCAGAGCTGTCGAATCACAACACAGGAACCGCTGGCACAATCAGAACTCGTTACGTATTTCTGAAGGAGGGACTTCATAGAACAAGGAAGTCATCAGCCCGTTTTTATGACAGTGGAAACAGCGGTATACAGATAAGTAAATTATGTGAAAAATACTGTGTTTTTTTACACGCGAAACATGAACACGTTATATTGCACACTATAAACACAATCAAAGCTTCAAAAAACCACGAAAAACGGGACTTTTAATTACTCTCCTTCATATCGTTCCACACTTTGGAACACAGATTAAGATATTTTTTGATAAAATCCAAGAGGTAGGCTATATGACTCGTCCATAGATGGCAATTTAACCACCACTTTCAAGGTACAGAAAGGTACTAAAGACATTGTTAAAAAAAGTCGGTTCAGCGGTTCAACCTTAATTTTATGAAGCGACGATACTTTTTGTGCGCAAAAACAAAACAAAAATAAAGACTTTATTCAATGATATCTTTTCTTCTGTGTCATTCTCATACACTGTTTACATTCAGCGCTTCCAGGTTTTACGTCAGAAATTGTTCTGACGTCAAAAATATCTTAATTTGTGTTCTGAACATGGAAAGACATGAAGTGAGTAATTAATAACAGAATTTTCATTTTTGAGTGAACTAACCCTAGATCATTGATATGACTTGTACATGTTGGTTAAAGGAAATTGTCATTTTGCCAGGAAGTTCCAGTAAAAACCTTTTGAAATGTCTAAAATGTATAGGGAAGTTCTGTTTGACCTCAAATGGATTTGTTGGCTGTGATGCAACAAAGTGTATTGTTTTGAAAAATTCCAATTGCACATTACAAACAAAGAGGTGCAAAATACCCTACAAAACTCCAGTTAGTGTAAAATGTGGATGAAAGGGCAGGATCTGAATCAACACTTATCTTAAAAAAGGGTAAAACTGTAACTCATAATAGAAAAAAAATGAAGCACACTTTCTGCTGAGTCACTTCCTTGTTTGATTTGAAACACTTCAGTGATCGTAAACACTTAACACTGACTGTTTCTCTTGTTGCAGGAGTTTGTAAGTGTATGGGTACGAGATCCTCAGGTACACAAGGAGGATTTCTGGCACGCGTACATCAGCTATGAGATCTGTCTTCATGTGAGTGCAGTACCCACATGTTTATATTGCACTTGTTGTTACTGGGGAATGTTGTTGATCAGACAACTTGATTTTCTTATGGATGTTTGCTCTCTGTCTGTGCATATTTTTTTGCCATCGCAACATGTTTACCAATGAGAACATTTGATATATTCTTCTTAATTACAGACCAATAGTATGTGTTTCCGGAAGAAGACCTCTTGTGTGAGGAGGAGGTATAGTGAGTTTGTTTGGTTGCGGCAGAAACTACAGAACAACGCTCTGCTCATGTAAGTACATTTGAGGATTTAACACTCTAGGGAATACAATATTATATTTTTATTTTAAATAAAAATAAAGCAGAAAAAAAGTATTGTGTGGTCATTTGGTCTTATTAAAGGTGCAATATGTAAGATTTTTGCAGTAAAATATCCAAAAACCACTAGGCCAGTATTATATATTTTGTTCACTTGAGTACTTAAAATATCCCAAATGTTTCCAACTATTTGTAAATCGTGAGAACATTTTTAACCAATTTTAACCAAGGCTCCGGGACATGCGAGGACTCGCCTGTCAATTGCGTCATACCCGCATTACCCTCGGTTTCCGGTTTTATTTTGTAAAAACCATGGAAACACCAAAGACTCTTTAATATTTACGTTTTAATAGACAAGGGAACAACTGTTTGGTTACATTTATAGACAGAAAACTAATCATTGTTATATAGCTCAACACATTTAGTCTTATTGTTTAAATCTAATTTTCTTGATTTTTTTTTTTTTTTTTTTTTGCGAGTACCATGCTTTACCATGCCTCAGAGAAAAACACTATTTTGTCAAGTAGCTAACATAGCATAATCAGATGCAGCTTTATTTTTAGTAACAGTAATACATAATTTTCTCCATCATACAATATGTTTTAAAATTAATTGCATGCCATTTATCAACACAAGCCATCCGGCATTTAATATGATATTCTAAAATCGATTTATCTTACTGCAGTGTCTCAAACAAGTGTCTCTCAGCAGCCGCCGAGCGAACGCACAGAAGTAACATTATAGCATAATTTTCAACACTCTCAAATGTATCTAATATGTTAAACAGAGCTGTGTTACATTATACTCATAACCGGAAAAGTGGAAATGGCGCCGATGACTGTGGCATAATAAAAGTTCCGCTCCTCGTGAGGCGTGTGTTACGCAATCGCTCCAGCGGCCTCGTTCAGCTCCCACAACACTCGGTCCTGCTCTGCTTCATACTACAGTAACATTAATAATCACATCCATGAACATGATTTCTTTCTGAGTCCTATCCTGATTGTTTCCACCAGCTGTGATGTAAAGACCACATGTCCCAAGATTCTGCGCTCAAACTTGCCGTCATCAATCTACGCCTTTGTTATGAAATAGACTCTAGCCGACAGAAATCTTACATATTGCACCTTTAAGGGTCTTATAAAGTCACTGCATGCATAAAATTTGTTGTTAATGAAATTAGTGTAATCTCTCCCTTTCTTTGCAACATGTCTTTTGTTTCTGTAGAGAGTTACCTAAACTCCCTCCCTGGAATCCTTTCTTCAATCTCAATAACGACATCCAGATCACTCAACGGATGCAGGGGCTGCAACAGTTTCTTGAGGCGTGAGTTTCTTCAGTCACTTCAAGTTTTTGGTCATCATTTATGATAAACTTGATTAAAATTTAATTCAGTAATTATGTCATGTCTATTCTATATTAGACAAGAAGGAAATGCAGTATTTTTGCCATCTAGTGGCTACTGTAAAGAGACACATTCCCATCAATCCTTTAGATAGAGTAAATATTTTTTACTCTAACCAAAAGCATTTTTTCCAGACATATAGTATATATTTGTCCAATATTTAATAGTATAGATAATATAGAAATTAAAATAGATAGTAAAGCATTTGACAGTGTTTTATTGTATAGACCAATTTGGTGTTTGCAAACAGCGATGACGTTTTTTGTGGGCGGAGCCTAGCTGGTTGCAGAAAATGAAAGTTGAGCAGTAGAAGTCTATGGAAGCCACGAAATAAAAGAATAAAAAAAGTTAATTTCGAGTTTATATCTCACAATTCTGACTTTTATTTCTCGCAAATCTGAGTTTACATATCACATTTCTTACAAAATAAAACTTGTGAGATATACTCGTTATTCTGTCTTTTCTGAATTGCAATTTATCCCGCAATTCTGACTTTTCCCCCCTCAGAACTGTGAAATAAACTCACTATTGCGAGTTATAAAGTCCGAACTGGGAGTAATAAACACGCAAATGCAAGAGAAAAAAAAGTCAGAATTGTGAAATAAAAACTATTATGTTTAAAAGTTATCTATGTAAAATATTATAGGTTTAAATTTTATATTTAAATTCTATGGATATTATTTTAATTATAATTGTTTCATGCTGTATGTATGTATGTCCTCTGAACTGCATATGTGAATTTTATGTAGAGACTTACTGTTTACATCAAATTCCTGCTTTAATAGTAGACTAATCCTTGCAGGTGTCATCAATCCAGTCTGTGAAACGTCTCTGTTTATCTTCAAATTACGTTTTCAACGATGGTTTTCTTTAAAAATGAAGACTATATTTTTTGCATTCCGATTCCAACATCCAGAGGCACAACAAAACATTTTTCTCTTATTCTGTGGATTTTTTCACATTTTTCTTCAATAGCTTCAACTATTTTTCTGCAACCAGTATGCGCGCAGCTGCAAGTGACGTAATTGTGACGTCTGCTCCAAAGTGGTCTATAGCATTATTGGATACCTTTTTATTATTATTTTTTTAATATTTATTCTTTGTCAAATTTTTAAGTCATCAAAGGCAGTGTATTTTTTTGTTTCTTTAAATAGCCTCATCACCAATTTCTAAAAGTCATTATACTTCATGTAGTTTTATTTAATTGTTTGTGTTTATAGGGTTCTACAGACACCATTACTGCTGTCAGACAGTCGACTGCACCTGTTCTTGCAGTCACAACTGAGCATTGCAAAAATGGATGCGTGTGCACGTGGACTGACGCATTACACCGTCGCACAGGCAATACAGCGATGTATTGGTGAAGCACGCTTCCCTCCAGAGGAACAGCATCAAGAAGAAGACTGCAAAACATCCTGTGACTCAGACTGTGACAGGTGTGTGCCCCTGTCTCACTATATCGTAAACTTCTCTAGTGTTATTTAGATTTTTAGGTAAATTTCTCAAACGAGACCGGTTTGGCGTGCTAAATGTTTTATTCATCTATAATGCCATGGTAGAACATTATTACCATTTATACATAGTAAATGTTGAGAGAGACATTTTGCCATTTAATAAATAAGAGGGGCATTTAAATATGTAGATTGATTCAAGTAATGTATATAGTCATTACACTGAATACATGTACACAAAAATTGTGATGTGCAACATATTCATGTCTGATTGATTTTTGTATGGCATTTATTTTATTTTGCAGTACAACATCCTCTGGCTTGGGTAATAGTATAGGACCTGCTACACCTGTTGAAGAAGACTTGTCCCATAGTGAGAGCTTTGCCCATGAATTTCAAACCACGACCCCTGAGGCAGAACTCTTCAGCAGCCTGTCTTCATCTCCTAGCAACCCGCAGCATGTGCACCCTTGACATGCACTCAGTTATATGAACTAAAGAGATGTACATATACACACACACACACACACACACACACATATATATATATATATCAAAGAGAGTCCCAGTTACTGTTTACAGCCTCCAGAGTTATATTTGGATGGATAATGAGTGAAAAAAGGTCTTGATTGTTTTATTACATGTCATGTTTGTGTGTTTTCATGTTCATGTTGTTTGATGTCTTCTTTTAATATCTCTCTCTCACATATATATATATATATATATATATATATATATATATATATATATATATATATATATATATATATATATATATATATATATAATATAAATATTTCTTTATTTCATATCCTGTGGTCATCATATTAAATCATCCTCCTTAACTGAAGAGCTGACCTGGAAAAAAAAAAAAAGAGGAGTAAATGGACAGGAGTGAATGACAGTATGAATTACAAAGTTAAGCATCATTATAAATGTTTTTCTTGATGTCATTCCGGTGTCCACTGTATGTGTTTAATGTGTGCCTGACAAAAAAGTTTTTTAAATACCTTCAGCGTTTTCTTCTGTACAGATGTGCTTTAGTTTATCAGATTTTAAAACCATAACAGTAAGTTAAATATCACTTATTACTTTATTTCTTAGAAAATCTTATTATATTAACATAGCTGAAGATTGTAAATGTTTGAGGAAAGAGTGTTTTAAGAACATTTTTATTGTGATTTATTTAGTGTTGAGTGATGAATAAATGTTTGTTTTTAAAAAAAATCCTATTGTGAACGGAATTTGTTGATGAAATGGAATGATTTGTTAAACCAACAATATGGGTCATATATAAGGTCATACAATATAAGGTCATTGGTGCATAAGAGCTGGATACAACCATGTTTATATTTCCTCTAATATGGGCCACTTGTTTGAAAGATTAAAGGGTTAGGTAAAATGATGTCATTAATTACTCACCCTAATGTCGTTCCACACCTGTAAGACTTTCGTTCATCTTCGGAACACAAATTAAGATGTTTTTGATAAAATACGATGGCTCAGTAAGCCCTGCATCGCTAGCAATAACACTCCCTTTTTCAATGCCCAGAAAGCTACTAAAAACATATTTAAACAGTTTATGTGACTACAGTGGTTAAACCTTAATATTATAAAGCAAGGTCTTATGGGTGTGGGATGACATGAGGGTGAGTAATTAATGACAGAATTTTCATTTTTGGGTGAACTTACCCTTTAAGGGTAGATGATGTACCTAACCTGGCCAGATGCTTAACGGTTGTCTTTATCTCTCTCTCCACACACAACGCAGCACTTCTTCAGTATCTAATCGTTGTTTAAGAGAGAGATTAAACTCTCTATAAATGAGGGGTGAAGTTTTTGACAGAAATGTTTTGTTGAAACCGGTGGTCTGATTGGGGTTATATTCGATCTGCGTAGGCGTAGATTCATCAGCATCTAGCATCAGCCGATAAACACTTTCAGTATTGTCATCCTGATCGCCAGAAGCACAAAACCCCACCAATCTCTGCTGCTCCCAATCACCATCACTGTGGTGCCAAAACTAAACCCATAACCCATTCTGTTATTATATATGGTATATTTATTAGGCCTATATTATATAATATATAACATTATCAGTGCTATATATCAAAAATATTATAAGAAAATTAGAAAAAAAATTAGATGTAACCATAGATAGATAGACAGATAGATAGACAGGCATTTGTTAAATGTTTTAAATACCCATGAATCATAAAGACACATAATCATCTCTCTGTTCATCCTTTGACCAGATGATAGGACTGTGTATAATGTATCCAGAAAGCATCTGAGCACCAAATAAGTCCCTAAAGGCACAGCAGGGGCCAAAACTTGTCGCATTAGGAAATAAAACAAAGAGCCACCTCTACCTTCAAGTCATGGGTCACTAATCAGAAGCACTTAGGCTGAGCAGGGGTTGCTGTGGTGATAGTGGGGTTGGGTGAGGGAAGAGACGGTCATTTATCACCGGCTGTTTCATAGTGAGGCTGAGCGGAAAAGACAGCGCAGACTCTGCAGACAAACGACCAACAATAAAGAGAATTAATCAGCACTGATTACCTGACTCCCCACAGCCAATAATGGAGGCTTAGAGAAACAAAGAGAGAGGGAGAGTGGGGGGGAAATATGACCGAAAGGAAAGACGGAGGCAGATCCAAGGAAAAGCAAGGAGCAAGAATGGGTTATAAGAGAATTAGGAGGATCTGATCAGTCTGAATAGACTTGCTCTTTAAATTGGACATGTAATTTTTTGTTTCATTTTTCTAAAATTCTATAAAATAAACCACTTAAAAGAGTGCCATGTCCCAGAGGCCAGTAGCAGAGTCTTGTATTACCACTGAATGGCTGTCATTGCCCTGCGGTCCGTCAATACTGTGATCAGAGCTCAGCACAGGCTGATGGATTAAACGACTGAACGAATCGGATTCTTCTTGCTGTGTAACACTAGCTAATTGTTCCTCACACACAGCAATAAAATGCACCTCCAGTGCGGTCACATGCTCATATTCTCTATTCAGCCCACCAATCACTGCCATGTCTGATTTTGACATCTGAGATGACAAGGATTGGCCATTTTACTGGCTGTCTGGTAAGCTAACCATCAAGTAAAACAGAGACACTGATAAATCAGCCACATCTGCCCTTTTATACCCAATATCGGAAACTACATGAGGCCTATTGGCCAAATAAAACGTTCATTTTATGAGGATGGTGTGTTTGCTGCAAATGTGAAGACTTTAATCTGTTTAGGTCTGAAATACATTACTTTGGATTTCTATATGATCTATTATGTGTTTATATTATGTTCTGCGTTTCATATTTTACGATTACATCAAAACATGAGCCCATTGTGATTATCTTTACCTGTCATGTTAATAATTTGCTTTGAAATAGCACATTGCGGTCACTCCATTTCCAAGGGTATTATCACAAACCTCCTGTAAAGACTTCCATGGTGCTCATTGGTTGAACTGCCATAACCGGTCTAAATGAACACTCCTTAATGGACCCTGATGGGTGAACCTAATCCAAACCCAGTTGCTACTGATCAACTGGGGAGAAGGAACAGATGGATTACTTTGTGTGTGTGCATGTGCATGTGTGTTATATTGTGCAGTAATTGCTATGTTTCTCTGGTTTATTGGCTCTTAACCTTGGGCTGACAGCTACTGAGCAGGTGGGGTTTCTGTTGCTATGACAACTGCTCTGAGTTTAGGAGTGTGCTGGCATGTAGGATATACCCCACTGCAGCTTGGGCAAAATCACCCATAAAATAAAAAGGAAAAGAAAAAGAGTGAGTGAGAAATTGTGCACTTTACTTTTTAATGTTTTTGTGATTTATTTGACAGTTTAAATGGGTGGACAGCCGAAAGTGTAGGCTATATACAAGTGTTTCCCAACCTTTTTGTCTGATGTACTCGCATAGCCACGTCAGTATGGCTCACGTACCCCCTCATCAAAGTCAAATTTGAAATGTGTTCATTTTAACTAATATACTGGATATATCATTTAAGCATTATCAGTGCTACATTTGTAGCATAACAGCCTTAGTTTTTTAAAACACATTTCAAAACACCGCTTCGAAGCTTTACGAATCTTTTGTTTTGATTCAGTGATTTGGAACTGTTAAACTGCTGAAATCACGTGACTTTGGTGCTCTGAACCACTGATTTGATTCGTAAAGCTCCGAAGCAGTGTTTTGAAATCGGCCATCACTAGATATTGTTGAAAAGTCGTTTTGGTTTTTTGGCGTACAAAAAGTATTCTTGTCGCTTTATAATATTAAGGTTGAACCACTGTACTCACATGAACTGTTTTAAATATGTTTTTAGTACCTTTATGGATCTTGAGAGGTACAGTAACATTGCTGGCAATAGAAGCCTCACTGAACCATCGGATTTCATCAAAAATATCTTAATTTGTGTTCTGAAGATGAACGGAGATCTTAGGGGTTGGAATGACATGAGGGTGAGTAATAAATGACATTATTTTCATTTTTGGGTGAACTAACCCTTTAATGATGGTGATGTTATCTCCTGCAATGACCATTAGTATTTGAAAGTGTAAAAGTTTTGTTAATAAACATTCTTAATAGAGTTACTGGAATATCGGATGTTGTTTGAGTTCATCTCACAGAGGTGCAAAGACAAATAAGATGGATTGCTTCCACCAAGGTTATAGTGCAGCACTTAAAATGGAAATAATTGAACCGAAGCAGAAATGTGAAGCTTACAATTTTATAAAAGCACTGTAAATTTTCACTGTGAAAATTGTGTATCGTTTGAGCTGTAATGTTGCTCATGTTATTTGTATGGTTGTTTTAGGTTACAGAAAATGTTATTGTTCTTATTAAATGTTTTGTGACTATATACTTTTATATGTGTTAATGTTTACAGACTGGCCCCATTCACTTTGTTGCAAAGCGCAGAACCACCAAGTGCAACATGTTCCTGGATCGACTATAACCCAGATTTTGGGGGTTTTAAAAATAAAAGGAGGGACTATCTATTTTTACTAAGTCTATTTTTAATTATATGGTAATCAGCACTATGCCACAAGTGCTGTCGATTGAGCTTAAAGGGATAGTTCACCCATAAAATGAAAAATCTGTTATCATTTACTCATCCTCATAATTCCCCTCATAATGCCCCTTTACAAGATGTAATATAAGTTTCTGGTGTCCCCAGAATGTGTCTGTGAAGTTTCAGATCAAAATACCCCATAGATTATTTATTATAACTTGTCAAATTTGCTCCTATTTGGGTGTGAGCAAAAATATGCCATTTTTGTGTGTGTCCCTTTAAATGCAAATAAGCTGCTGCTCCCACCCGCTTTCCAAAAGAGGGCGGAGCTTTAACAACTCACGCTTTGGTTGCTCAACAACAAAGCTGGAGAATCTCACACAGCCAAAATGATGATTGTCAGTAAATGGTGTTCAACCTTATATTGATGGAGAGACTCAGGAAGAAGTTATAGAATACATCTGGATGTTTCTGAACGGTTAGTGGATACATTTATGTAGTTGCTGTGGAGTTGATTCAACTCATCGACTAGCATATGCCGTCATGTTAATCTTTTGTGCAAATCCAGCATTGAATTGACCCTCATTTGTGAAGCAGTCCAGCGTAACATCCCCCCCCCCCCCCCCCCTTTTTTGTTGCCTGTTCTCAGGGGCAGGGTTTATGTAAGTTTTAGGGTTATTGATGTCACATCGTAGTCCCTACAGCTGTTTGTTGTAGTCCTTAAACAGCAAATTCTTTCAAAGAAAATATCTCCCTTTACATTGAACTTTGAGCATTGTAAATTTGCAGACTTTGTTTATGCTCTAACAGCAGCATTACACATTAACTAAAGTTAAAAAAGTATAATCATAATCAACCACCCCTTTAATAAAGGGGTGCTGATACCCAGCATGCTTTGCAGCTGTGGTAAAATCAAACAGAATTTTAACTGATGGGGAGTATTTGTAATTTATGTAGGTTTACATTGATTAATGTAGGTCTGCAAAATTAATATAACAAACATTTCTATTTCTGGTTAGGAATCATTGTGTACTTTTATCACAGCTTCAGTACAGTGTTTCTGGTTTTCCCCTTAATGATGACACTGGTTTACCTTCATTTACTTTCTCCTTGCATAAAAATACTGATGAGCATTATCTTGAAGTGCAACTCAGACTCAACGCTCATTAAAGAGGTTATAGATTCTATTACAGCTACTCTTTGGCATGAGCAATCCCTCACACTGCACAACAGTACCCAATAAATACAAGTATATTTACAGCAGCTTTTATTGTGCCAAACATTATTCTCATGGTTAGTTAATGACGTAACAAAGTGACTTGTAATGGCTGTTAGTCATGCACAAACATATTAATGAACGTACGCATGATGCAGCTGCAAGGCAGCAGAATGTAATCTTATTTCCTATTTGATAATGAAAGAGACAGAGGAAGAGCAAATGTGCATAACCGACCGAGTGACTAATGGCGGAGAGAGGCCGAGGGACGCAGAGAGGAAAGGCGAGGGAGACCATCTGTTCTGCTCTCTCCTTGTTTTACCCCCTCTGCTTTCTAATAACTAACCCTCTCTCGCTTCACTTCAGATTCATGATGGGAGATAGACACACACATAAACATGCTGCAGGACAGCTAGTTCAATTAGAATACATTAAGAGAGAATTCATGATTAACATCAAGCTAAATAGAATAAGTATGACAGCCTTGACAAGTTTAGGAAATGACGTTCATCTGTGGGCTGGGCAGCACAGATGGGTCCTGATGGCAGGCATCACTCAGAGATGGCTACCACCATAAAAAAAGAAAAGAAAAAAGGGAGAAGAGAAGAGAAGAGAAGAGAAGAGAAGAGAAGAGAAGAGAAGAGAAGAGAAGAGAAGAGAAGAGAAGAGAGAAACAAGCAAACAGAAAAATGAGAAAGGAATTATTATGGCCTACTGAACAGACGAAATCGAGACTGCTTCTCAGAGACCTTAGCCTATTAAATTCTCCAATTAGTGTGAAGACATAAATAACTGCTTCCAATTTCAGTGTGTCACTCAAGGGCAGGATCCAGCTCCAGGGAAACAAAACAATTTAAATTACGTTCCTCTCGCTTTGTGTCCGGTCTCTCTTTTAATGCCATAATTACGCTGCCATTCTTTCGCTCGTCCTCACGACGATACATCACCTCCTGCGACCCGGGTGATAAACGTCCTTCTCAGGAGAAACGTGAGCTAAAAAACAGCCGCTGTCCACTTTTCTTTTTTTGCAAGAGCCCTCTCTCTCTCTTCTTCACCCTGACAGTATTTCACCGCGAGCTGCTGAGCCCCCCACATCTATAATTCACGCGTCCCTCGACTGGGTTGCTGTCGGTAAAAATAGGAAATCCATCACTGAGACAAATGGTCGTTAAATGAAGCCCCGCGCAGCAGATAGGCAAAGCGGCAGATGAGGTTTAATTGTCTCTGCGTGCTCATATGAAATCAGTTCATGACCGTGGCGATATGACCGCGGGCCTTTAGAGGTTGTGGGGCATATTCTTTGGGGCAACATAGTGTCAGCGAATAATTAAAAGGCTTTTAATATCGGGGCATATGAAATGGCAGCAGGCTATAGTTACTAGGAGGTCTTTTGTGGGCTATCACAGACAAATATGATACATAAAGATGTATTAAAAGGGTCAATGCAAAAGTGGATTAACTTATATAAACTGTTTATTCTCAGCCTTTGAGTGTTTTTGTGATGCTAGAAGCCCTGAATATAGCCTATTTAAAAAAAAAATAACTTAAATGTGGCCATTATGGACCTAAGGACTGCATTTTAATTTTCCTTCAAGTGAAACACAGACTGTTTTTGTTTATATTTGGTGCTTTGGAAAAAAAAAAATATATATAGGCATATATATGAGACCATTAAAGTGGTCATGCTGATGGTGATAGTCAATGATGGTAACATTTAAATTACATTTTTTATTCATGTCAAAAATAATTGTCTGTGTAATATTCCTGATATTTAAAAACCAGAAGACACGGATTACACCAACAGAAGTAATTTTAGCAGCAGCACATTTTCACTTACAGTGCATAGATTTAGACATACAATTTCTCTAATCGTTGTACCAAAAATACATCCATTGAGACATAAATTGCAAGTTATACAAATGTTTTAAATATATGATCGGAATATGATAAGCCTGAAAGATGAATAACAATTAGCGATATGTTCATTTTAAACAGTTTAACAAGACAAATTGGTCTTCCAGAGGCATGAAGAACATGAAATACGACCAGACCACTAGAGGGCACTAGCAGTGTGGAGGTAGAGGGGAGGGGTCAATTTCCTGGAGGAAGACCTAAAGGAAAGAGTCTCTGCATAATTTGTTCAGTGGAGTGGGAATAGAACCACTGCCATTCGCAGCCAGACATACGTCTAGGAAATATATTTCATTCAAAAGCAGTTTTTTATTTTGCTTCATAGCATAGCCTGCAAATGTGAAAATTAAAGTATATAGGCTACAAGCATTTCAAAGCAAACAGCTGGTGCATAAAGTTAGTAGCCATTACCAGTCACAGCATGGGTATTATTTTGGACAAAAAGGAAAAACTGATGTGAATAAATAATTGCCATACTTTGTAAATAATTGCAAATATATAGTGCAGTTTTGTGATTGTGCAAATAAAATGCAAAATAATAGTAGTATTATTGACATATTGTATAACTACGTTGCTTAATTAAGACAAGACAAGAGCTTGTGCAGATTTTCTGTCTCTGTGTGTTTGTGTGTCTGTGAAGGCGAGTGCACATGCATTATTCATGGGTCAGTTTAAATAGGAATTTTAGGCTGTACAGCAGCCTTTTAAATCTCCCATCAATCTGTCATTCTCTGATTCACGGCAGCACTTCATCACCTACCTGAGAAGGGAAAAGAGAGGGAAGGAGAGAACAAAAGAATAAGAGCGAGAAAGACAGGGAGAGATCTTTTTGTCTGTCAAGCTGACAGGCTGCAGTTGCTGTGGCAACTCCGTAACATCTTTCTCTGCCAGTCGGGAGGAAATGAGCTGCCATGTAGCCTGTCGACCATCTATCACTCTACACTTAAATGTGCACACACACACACACACACGTTCATTCTCTCTCTCACACACACAAACGCTACATCATGTTGCGGGCTATCTGTGTGTTTTTTTTTCCAGCAATATGTTTGTATTTTGCTCTTGCTGATTAAACCTTTACAAACTGAAGTTTTCAGAAAGAAAAAGAGAAATAGAGGAGGACTGAGATATGGAGAGTGAAATACAGAGGGGGAGGAGCGGTAACAGAATGAGCTTAATAACTTGCTTCCCCCTGCTGTTGTCGAAATAATTACAATGTGCTGTTCTGTAGCTCATTTTCATAATACATTTACAATGAGTATGCAATGTCATTCAGAGGGCAGATTCTCTCAGACACAGCTTCTCTGCAGGCGTAAAACTGCCCTGTCAGCAGCTAGAAGGCTCCCTCAATAGGTGGCAGAGCTATAATAGTGCAGCATTAACTTCTCCTGTGCTGACTGTGCTCTCTCTTTCAGCCACATAAAACACAGAGGAGAAAAAGAGATAGACAAGGAGAGAGCGAGCAAGCTGAGAGAGTGACAGCTAGAGGAGGAGCACACGAGGGAAAGAGTAAGGTAAAGTGAAAATGAGATAAGACACAAGAGAAAAGGAAGGAAAAGTTCAGGACACAGGAACAAGCCCCCTGGCCTAAAGGGATGTCTGATGCCACAAGTAGAGCGGCCTGCCTTTTACACAAACAAGCAAGAGGACATAGCATAGACTTTTATTGTTTTTATATAAATACATTTAAATTAAAACAGTAAAAAGTTTAAATGCAATAAGTGAATTTAGGCATCACATCATTGTAATGTGTACCATTTAAAAAAGAGACATTTTGTGATTTTCTAAAGATTGCATTTAACAGTGTTGTTAAATTATTAATTAAATATCTACTATTGACAGATATTGTTAAATAAATAAATCTGTAATACGGTCCAATAATCAAAATGATAACAATATATTGTGCACCCCTAATATAGCTATTGATTTTTTAATACATTACTTATTAATATTAGTATAATAAATATATTAAAGGGTTGGTTCACCCAAAAATGAAAATAATGTCATTTATTACTCACCCTCATGTCGTTTCACACCCGTAAGACCTTTGTTAACCACTGATTCGATACACTGATTCATTATGCTCCGAAGCTTCCTGAAGCAGTGTTTTGAAATAGGCCA
Source organism: Megalobrama amblycephala (assembly GCF_018812025.1). Lineage (NCBI taxonomy): Eukaryota > Metazoa > Chordata > Actinopteri > Cypriniformes > Xenocyprididae > Megalobrama > Megalobrama amblycephala. Next base: position 24,385,781 of record NC_063052.1, on the reverse strand, counting down.
TCACTATATAAGTCGTTAATTTTTTTTTTTTTTTGGTGCACCAAAAATATTCTCGTCACTTTATAATATTAATATTGAACCACTGTACTAACATGAACTGATTTAAATGTGTTTTTAGAACCTTTATGGATCTTGAGAGAGGAAATGTCATTGCTCCTTATGCAGGCCTCACAGAGCCATCGGATTTCAACAAAAATATCTTAATTTGCGTTCCGAAGATTAATGAAGGTCTTACGGGTGTGGAACAACATTTTTGGGTGAACTAACCCTTTAATATAACATTTAAATCAAAATTGATTTAATTAATATATCTTAGTACAGTGTTTCTCAACTCCAGTCCTCGGGACCCACTGCTCTGCACATTTTGTATGTATCCCTTATTTAACACACCTGATTTAGATCATCAGCTCATTAGGAGAGTCTGCATGAACTGAATTGAGTGTGTCATATAAGAGAGACATACAAAATGTGCAGAGCAGTGGGTCCCGAGGACTGGAGTTGAGAACCACTGTCTTAGTATATTAAGTGGAATTCAGTGTGTGTGTGTGTATATATATATATATATATATATATATATATATATATATATATATACATACACACACACACACACACACACACACTGGATTCCACTTTTAAGGGTCAAAATAGTATTTTAGCAACAGCACATTTACACTTTTTACAGTGAATCACACACAAGGAGATGGATATGATCTGATATGTGATGAAATATGATGTGATATAATCATGAAATATGATCAGAACACCTGAAAGATGAATATTAATTAGCAATATGTCAATTTTAAAGAGATAAAAAGACTTAGTGATCTATGACATTGTATTATATTAAATATTATAGATTTGTGGAGTAAAATTTATAGTTTTTATTATGAAGTAAAAAGATAAAACTAGGATCACAGAAGGACCAAAGTGCTTATTGTAATTAATTTAGTATTTCCATGAAGTAGATGTACATTTCATTAAAACCTACAGTTGAATTAAATCATTAAATTTGCATTCATAGTGTTGCTATCATGATATATCTTCAATTCAAATATGGGCAATTAAATATGAAAATATTCCTATAAGTCATAGAATAAATGTACCTTTCAGATTAATCTCTTTTACTGGGATTCTGCTTTGTCTGTTATCGGTTATTCAATTATTAAACTAAATTGTCAAAATACAATTTTAATTAGAATAGTTGATTTACATAGAATAGTTTAGTATTTTACATTAAAGGATTAGTTCACTTTCAAATGAAAATTAGACCAAGATTTACTCACAATCAAGCCATCCTATGTGTATATGACTTTCTTCTTTCTGATGAACACAGTCTGAGATATTTTAATAAATATCCTGATGTATCCGAGCTTTATAATGGCAGTGAACAGGGGTCATGAGTATGAGCTGAAGAAAGTGCTTCCATCCACATCCATCCATCATAAACATACTCCACACGGCTCTGGGGGGTTAATAAAGGCCTTCTGAAGCAAAGCAATGTGTTTGTGAAAAAAAAAAATCCATATCTAATAAGTTATGAAGTAAAATATCTAGCTTCTGCCAGACCGCCTTCTGTATTCAACGTACGAAGAAAGTGTAAACTGGTGTTGTGTCAGTTACACTTTTTCTGTAAGTTGAATAGGAGTTTTACACTTTTTTGTACACTGAATACGGAAGGTGGTCTGGCAGAAGCTAGATATTTTACTTCACAACTTTTGATTGTGTTCATCAGAAAGAAGAAAGTCATATACACCTAGGATGGCTTGAGGGTGAGTAAAGCTTGGGGTCATTTTCATTTGACAGTGGGGTAATATGGCCTCTTTGAATAATTTTACATTTTGTTTTATAACAACTAAATTAGCAAATGTTTCTATTTATTTTCTATAATAACACAATGGCTGATGCATCATTATCCTGCACATGCTAAACCTATATGTTACAATTTAAAAGTAAATGCACAAATGTTTTTAAGGGCGGCATCTTCCCCCATCTTACCCTATAATACAATAAAAGGTATTGATAAAGATTTATTTTTTATAGTTTATATTTATGTATTTAATATATGAATCATTTTTGCAATTGAGGATGTTCCCAGAAGGAATTTTAACAAAATTGCCCACAAATTATAGCCAACTAAACCCACACATGCACATTTACACACACAGATAAATATTTACAAGAAAGCATGTCAACACGAGAACAGTTCCATTTTATTTCTAAAGTATTTCCAACATCCACATCCTTCATCCACAACAGGCAGTTTGTGTGTGTCTGTGTGTTCATGGGTGTGTGCCAAGCAGAAGCCGATAAAGCGACAGCTGTCAGAATGATGGAGTGTCTGTCAGACAGGATGTGAGTAGCGAATGAGTTTAGTGCTGCTGCCTGCATCATTGACTCACATCTTTCAAGTCATTCAGAGACACATGCAGTCAAATGGAGATCCTCATAGAGCTCTCAGAATCTGTGTCTCTCATTTGCATAGAACATGTGTCATGTTTTAGCTACTGAGCCATGTCTTGTCATTTTCATTATTCGTTTTGTTTCAATTTAATGATTTACAAAAACAGTAACTATCTCAAGCCCCGCCAGCCTAAGGGAGAGGAGGCCTAATACAAATACAAATTGTCCCTGCAGGTCCCCTGAATTTTTAGCAATAGCACTGATGCAAAGACTAATTGTTTTCAAATAGTGTAGCTTCAGTAGCTATTGAGAATGATTCCATCCATTGATATTCATGTAGTTTCACAGAAAGCCACACAATCTATCCTGTTTAATGGTATTTGTTACACTAAAAGACCAAATTCAGACATAAGTAGATTAACTTTGAACATAAATTTAATTTGGCCATGGAATAAGTATTAATGTTTTGTTGTTTATCTTACCCACCTAAAGGCAAAACATGGTTAAACCTGTTTCTAGCGAATTAGTCTCTAGCTCCTGATATAGTCCTCCTCATCTTAATGCTGACAAATCTTCATAGTCCAATATAAGATCTCTAGTGCCACCTAATGGAAAATTGACCAAGGACTGTGCACGTCAAAATCCAATCAACATGAGTGCTTTTTTTTTCTCTCCCATTCGTATTCTATTTCCATTGTATCTGGTGTGTAATAGATATAGTGGTATCAAAACAGTATTAGCCTGGTTTTAATAAGACGCTTACATTAAAAAAAAGAATAGATTGAATAGAGCTACCAAATATTAGTTAAAAAAATTAAATAAAACAATAACGGAGAGAGGGGGGTTGGAAAAAATAAAAATTAACGAGAGAGAGAAAGAAAACATAGCCTATTACATATTTTATAAATAACTTGATAATAGAGTAGCCTACGCGCGAGAGAGTGATGTATGAAAATTATATAGACCAACCTCCAGATAACTACACAAATGTCTGCAAAAAAAATATCATTATGATACTCGAGAATAGATTTATCTTAAAATGTATATACGAATTACTGTTGCAAACCATAGCGAAGAAATTCGTAACACTCATTCAAACGCATTCACTTTTCACCATGCATGATTTTCTTCCCTTTAACCACTAGGTGTCACACTACAACATTTAACGCATTAACTGGAAGGAAAAGGCTGGGGGCGCGCTGCGCGCTGCCAGGTGAAGAGTTCAGTGCGCGCCTCCGAGTGTGATGATGCGCGACCTCACATCAAACTATAATTCAATTTGCCACGAGGTAGTAAATGCATCGCTCTCGACATGTAGTATTGCGATCGTCTAAATAAGGTCCTTAAACTGAGGCATGCCAATAAACAAATGCTCCGGACTATTACGAACACTTAACCTTATGGACGGAATATGTTTTCCCCCATTAATTTCAGTATTTCACAGCGTTCGCAGACATTGCAGCCACGAAATGTCTAATGACAATGTGCCGTTTATATTGGAGTAGCCTATTATAATTTTAAGATAATGCCATGATTGAAAAAAATGACAGGCTGTGTTCGACTCACTCCAGTGCCATGGAGAAATGATAACTCTCACATGGAGTGTGAAAACACCCTGGTGATGTTTCAAGATGCTAGTTATTATAGCTACAGATATCTTCAATGCTCCCTTTTTTCCTTTCTATGGACTATCTGTATATGCTACATATGACATTATATACACATATAAATCAAACTTAGTTATTAATTACTTGTCATATTCCATAATAAATATATCCCACTGTATTTTTTTTTTTTTTTTTAATTGGCTAATGTGCTATCAAAGATCCATTTTTGATTAGCTAATAACCTTTACTTGGTGGTCAATTGCAGAGAGAGGGACATTCTCATTCTAGAGATCATTTGATTGGACCAAAATCTGTGCAGTGCAGATGAGTCATCAACATTTTCCTGGAGTGGAAAGAATGTTCATTTTAAATCCATAAATCTGCTAATATACAATTTTAAGTATCATAAAGATGACTTCAAAAAAGTACACTTCCATAATGTACTAAAAGTGCTCTATTTTTGCGCACTAATTTTGAACTAAATATACTAAAACATCTTCTTTAGTACTTCTTAAGATAATCTTAAGAACATCTAAGTGTACTCAACTGTACTATTTTGAGACACCATGAATATGAACTAAAATGTGCTTTTAACATATATCATACTAACTAAAAATGTATTTAGTTACCACTTGTGGTACATTTGAACCCATCTTTCATACAGAGATAGTATGTTAAAAGCACATTTTAGTTCATATTCATGGTGTCTCAAAATAGTACAGTTGAGTACACTTAGATGTCCTTAAGATTACCTTGAGAAGTACTAAAGAAGAATGTTTAGTTAAAGTACAAAATTAGTGCTTGAAAATAGAGCACGTTTAAGTATATGGAAGTGTACATTTTTTCACCTGGGTAGATATGAAGCCCCAAAATCTGAATTTTTTCTTTAACATAGATCAAATTCAAAGTTCAACCCATGTGGGACAACAAAGTCTGAAACCTTTTCCATATTTAGGAATTAAATTTCTTATGCACACCACATAAAACACTCACATCTATGTTTTATATTTGGAATTGCCAATCTGCACATTGTTTGATACTCAAGCCTTATGAAAACAGAAGTGCTCATAAGTCCTGTTAATTGCCATAGCTATGAAGTGACGACACTGATTAAATTATAGCAGCACCAGCAGTCGTTCTGGGCATGTGTGTTTGTGTGTGTTCAATGCCATGACTGTAACCTTGACCTGCTATCATGAAGTTCATGATGTCATTTCCCCAAGACATAGTTTCTTGGTTTTCTGTAAACATATAAATTAGGATGTATGTTCACACAGGCACATGCGCATCAACACTCCTGCTGGATTCTTCCTCTCATGCAGATAACAGAAGTTGACTGAAAATAATGCACACATGACTTTCTTCAGACTGACAGAAAGGGTCATACACCTTTTCCCTGCATGGAACACAAAGAGAAACGGTTTATCGGCCAGCTTTTCAAAATTACACACAGACACACATACACTGACAAAGGCAAAGGTGTGAGGACTGATAAAAGCAGAGTGGTGATCTAGCTTCTTCCGCTGAATGCACAGGCTTCCTGCCGTAATAACCTCCTCCTTCTGCTGTCCACAAATTCTCCTCTTACACACTTAAAATGAACATATGGAGAGCACTAATCAGGAGAATAAACTGTGTTATCTTGAGATATCTTCTAGTTGAAATACCGTCTGTCCCAATCAGAACGTCTTTATTAGTTTCTGACCATCTGGTTATTCAGGTTTACACATGGAAATGGATCAATTAATCAGATTAATTGTCTTTTTTATGTTTAATTCTTCCTATTCCTTATTTCTCAGTTCTTTGTCATATCCATAAAGTATGTAACTCTTTCTTAATGATATGCACCGTGAAGATATTTGAGCTGGGCCAACATTTGTGCTGTGTATCTGAGGATCGATGAGTGGTCTTAAGTTTATCTGATTTTCCACTGGCCGGACGGGGGACAGGTCGATGGGAAGCTGCCTGTGTCAAGTTGACCTTTTCAGGGCATCGGCGACCGGTCGTCCCCTGGGCACCCCTCCCGTTCCTGTGTCACACTCTGAGTGACACCGGTCCGTTCGGCTCAAACACAAAGTCCGGCTGGACGTCTATATTGCACTGTCGCAGCAGTGACAGAGATTGGCTGCAGTATTTGTGAGCTGTCCTTTGCTACTGACACTTTGCCGATGAATGCAGGCTAATTTATGCGGCCAAATCTCCTCTGTGCAAAAATGAAAGCTAATTGAGTCATTACCTGCTAATTCAAGGCAGGATTGCTTGTGTAAATTGGCTTACTTTGTAAAGCCATGTCCCAATAATCTCTCTATCTTGTCTCTCTCTCTCTTTGGACCTAAACCTACAGGTTTTTAGACTCACTGGTATACAACTTTTCTCCATTTTGTTTTCAAACATTTAATTTTCTTACTGTAGCTCATGACTATAACTCATCAAAATATTGCATTTCTTATAAGTGTATGTCAAAGTTCGTCTATAACTGTTTAAACAGTAAAATACCTTTTCATTCCCTTTACTACATTAAATGTGGTTGGATTAATGTGTCAGTTGCGATTATGATGTTAAATGTTCATTTTAGTTCAGTTTAGTTCTGTTGCTGGAGGCCCTTCCTATCCATACTGAACAGAACTGATGACTGATCTTACTGATGAATCAGTATGCCTCTGATACAGAAAGAGAAATCATGATAAAAAAAGAGGTAACTTAGTTTAAAGCAATATCTAAGAAATTAAACATACTTTTAGGACAGAGAACATCATCATCTTATTTCATAATCTTACAAAATAATTAATTAATTATTCACAGGCTAATGTCTGCAGCACTGCATCATTCATTATGAAGCTCAATGGTTTGTTTATGAATCGATGTGGACTTTTCCGGAAGGACAGTCACACTGTCATCATCAAGATTAATTAAGATGTTTCCTGCATAGCTAATGCATCCTAAGCCATCACCATGACAACTGTTGAGCACCTCAAACTCGATGTGTGTGTGTGTGTGTGTGTGGATAGTAATGTTGGCAATAAACAGCTCTAACTGCATTTTTCAGACGGTTGTGGTTTCCAGTGAAATTGAATGTAATGATCTTTCCTCCTCCGTGAGCCTTGCCGAAATAAAACTGTCCATTTCTCTTCCTCTGTGGTTTCTTATGGGAATAAACACAGTAATTTGTCTTTCTTTTGTGGTTTTAGTGGAGTAAATGTGAAACTAACATCTGACACCCACTCTGACCCCACTGCCGCATAGGTAGTAAAAGGCCCCTACACTATACACTTTTGTTTGCCATTAATCAGTGATTGGATTTTAAAGTTCTCTCAAAAAAAGAAAAAAAGGAAAAAAAAAAAAAAAAAAATCTTTCTGGCTTTCATATGATGTCCAAATGTAGTATAGTATATTTGAACATAGTGTGTATTTAAAGGTCCCGTTCTTCGTGATCCCATGTTTCAAACTTTAGTTAGTGTGTAATGTTGTTGTTAGAGTATAAATAAAATCTGTAAAATTTTAAAGCTCAAAGTTCAATGCCAAGCGAGATATTTTATTTAACAGAAGTCGCCTACATCGAACGGCCAGTTTGGACTACATCCCTCTACTTCCTTCTTTAATGACGTCACTAAAACAGTTTTTTGACTAACCTCCGCCCACAGGAATACACAAGAGTTGCGTTTGTAGAGTGTGTTTGTCGCCATGTCGTCGAAACGCTGTTATTTTCATCCCGCAGTCCAATCACCGGGTCTGATTCCGGCTCAAATTGATAGGGTAAAATTAATGACATGTTTACAATAACACTGAGCGCATGCATCTCCACGTTATGGTAAGAGGCGTGACTTTTCCGGGCACGGTGCGCTCAGAGCTGTCGAATCACAACACAGGAACCGCTGGCACAATCAGAACTCGTTACGTATTTCTGAAGGAGGGACTTCATAGAACAAGGAAGTCATCAGCCCGTTTTTATGACAGTGGAAACAGCGGTATACAGATAAGTAAATTATGTGAAAAATACTGTGTTTTTTTACACGCGAAACATGAACAAATGTTATATTGCACACTATAAACACAATCAAAGCTTCAAAAAACCACGAAAAACGGGACCTTTAATATTGCATCCCTAAAGAACAGTAAGCAACAAAATGCTTAGTTTTGGTTTTGAATACATAATTTATTGGGGCATATAAATTAATTAGGGCATATTTTTAATATTACAATAAAATAGAACGGGCAAATAGGCAGATTTAAAGGTGGGGTAGGTAAATTTTGAAAAACACTGTTTGGAAGTTAGTCAGGCGACACCAACAACAAAAGTGTAACCAATCAGCATTAGGCGGCATAGCTATAAAGGTCGTGGAGACAGAATGAGTAAGAGGGAGATTTGAAAGAAGAAAAAAACTGGAGAAAGAGAAATGATGAGATACAATACAAAAGGGCTCAAAAGAATATCACTGGAATGAAGGGTTATGACTGGGCAAGATCTTTAGGACCCACGTTAATATTAGAAAAGCTTTCCAGCGCTGGAGAGAGCTAAGTGGGAAGGCCTGAAAACAGACGCGGAGGCTGCTTTGATTCCGCTTTACATGTGAGTAACACTGGGTTTGTGTGTCATTGATTGTCTGGAGATGCTGTGTTTGTATTTACTCTTGAGTACTGTATGTTCATTTGTTGTGCTTCCTTGTTGTTCTTTCATCATTTGCGCTTTATTTTTCGTGAAGATTTTGTTCCGCGTCAGCTGTGATAAACAGACACCCACTCACATTGTGTGTGTAACAGTGGCCAGATAGTGAGTGTTGTGCAGGTAAACCACTGCACACTGACAATGCAAGAGTTGAGCACTCTGTAAAGTCTACTCCAGCACATCCCAAAGATCAAAAGTGGCAGTAAGACATTTATAATGTTACAATGTTATTCTTTTGAACTTTTTTATTCATTTTCTTTTTTTTTATTCATCATGAAAAAAATATCATGGTTTCCACAAAACTAAGCAGCAAAACTGATAATATTCAGAAATGTTTCTTGAGCATCAAATCAACATATTAGAATGATTTCTGAAGGATCATGTGACACTGAAGATTAGAGTAATAATGGCTGCTTTTTAAATTACATGTTAAAATATATTAAAATATATATTGAATGATAATGATTTTTTAGCACTTTATTTTAGTGTCATAGTTACACATTACTAAATGTACTTACTATAGTAATAACAGTAAATTATGCATAATTACAAGTAACTACCTAAACCAAACCCTAACCCTAACTGTAACTCTATAGTAAGTACATTTAGTTAGTTAATAGTACTCAATACTTATTTGAGTAATTACAATGTAACTACAGCACTGTAAAATAAAGTGTAACAATTTTTTTTTTTTTTTGTAATAATTTTCCGCAATATTACTGTTTTCACTCTATTTTCGACCAAATAAATGCAGACTTGTACAGTATTGTAGGTATTTGCATCTATGGAAATAAGTCTGACCTTTTCATGAATATTTTAACATTATAGTCTTAACATTCATATATGGAAAAGCAGAGAAAAGTGTTGGTTTAGAGAAAAAGATATTTCAAGCACTGATTGTCACTTTAAATCAGGTAATCGGAAAGCTTCTGTGTCCCGTGTGAATCCTGATCACCTGCTCCTGCTGGTAATGAACGGGTGTGGCTGTGACCTGGTTTGCCTGGTTGGATCCTGATGACTTATTTTAAACCATGCTTAAAAATGGCCCAATAACGCCACTGAGATATTGGGTCATGTTTTTTGGATAGCTCCACAGGGACAAAATGAGAAAGTTGAGGAGACAGAAAGAAAAAATATCTCTTGTACATTCCAAAATGTGTTAACACATCTGACCTTGCTGAATATCCAATGTCGGATAAAAAAAGGTACAAAAGCTACTGGGATGGTACCCTTTAAAAAAGTTCTAATATGTACCATTTAGGTAGTAATATGTACCAACATGTACCTCTAAGGTCCTAATATGTACATGCATAAACGGTACCGTCCCAGTGACACCTTTTGTACCTTTTCTTTCTGAGCGTGTATGATTAATTATTGTAGTAATAAAATTGTCAAATGTATTAGAATGACTTAAGATGATACTCTTCCAGTTAAGTAAACAGCTGATAATGATTCAGTATGAGAGGAAGTCTTAGCTAAAGTACTGGACTAGTAACTTATGATATAGTTGGTTGCATGTAATTTGCAGCTAGCCTCATAAGTTCTCTTATGTCCTTCCACTCTAGCATAATATTACGTGAGTTAAGTACTTTAAATTTTTCAGAAGCTTATGTATAATATATCATATTAAGTTGAAGAATTTAACATTCACATATTGATGCATTAATGAAATCTTTCAATCATTGCTTGGCTAATATGACTATTGTGACATGTGCAATATGATGATTGTAATTTGAGATACCCTCTTGGCCTTGGTACCATCTAATGTCAAATAAATCCCTGGTTAAGTAGTTGGAGTGTCCATTGTCCAAGATAAATGGGCTTATTGAACGTACATTGTATGAAATATAAGAGACCAAATTGGAAGAGAGAGGAAGACAGTGGCAGATTGATAGTGATCAACTCAGTAGCTCAATGAAGGTGGCAAAAGCTCGTTGATCTAATAGTCACACTATTTAAATTGACAGCATTTCTCTCAGTTTAAATTCCCAGCACTTTTTGGACAAAAAAGATGAGGAAAATAATTTGAATCAGGGACCATGCAGGAACTCTTTCTGTTTTTAGTGTCAAGCTGTGAAACTGTCAAATTACCTTAGTGTGTGATTCCATCTGTGCTGCTGACAAGTCTGCCAGAGATGGGATTTAATCTCTTAATAACTGTGCTAATGTTTTTCTGCATCCCTGACCACATCTGTCCATGCTCACTATAGTTAAACACACTTTGGAAGAAGAGAGAGAGGAGGAGAGACAAAAAAGAAAGTTTCACTATTGCAGTACAAAGAAATGTGACTGATAATTAAGCAGCAATAAAAGCAAACTTTCCATAAATGAACTTTCACTGTTGTTAGTTTCACTGAAACCATCCTTGTTCACATTACTTAAAAAACTCATGTAACTACATGAATGTAATTTATCTGTGTTGTTTCTACTAAAAATGAGTATTGTCAGTATTACTTAATAAGTATTTGTTTAGTCAACTTAACATTGCTGAGTGAAACGCAGCAAATTAATGTTGACATCTGTAGAGATCCATAGTTCCCAGCATGCTTTGCAAGGGACTGTATTAAGAGAGAAAAATTAAGGGATTAATGTTTTCATGTGTTTTTCAGTAAAGGGAAAGATGTTGTTAGTTTATGTTAATGTTTAATGTGCAATTATGTTGGACATTTAGTGGAGTTTCTGTAATGTTTTTGAATTTTGTGGTTACCATTATGCAGAAGAGTGTCGAGATCATTTGTTAAAGTAAATTAATTCAATAAATATGTTCACCTTACGTAATAAACATAACATTATTAAGTAAACTGCACATATAAATATTATGTAACAGTGACATTCAAATGATTTGTATTTACTCAAAGAAATTTTGTCAACTTTACTTGAATTTCTTTTGTTCATACAACTAAATTGTTATGTGTACAGATTACTCAGTATAGTTGCGTGGAAACACTTGACACTTCTTTTTTAAGTCAATCCAACAATTAATTTTTTTGAGTGTATAAACATAGAACAGAATTGTATTCATAGACTTTGCAGTGCATTTTCTTGCTTCAGACTTTATATTATTGGTCACAAACAATCACAAAATTACCTTATAATTGTTTGATGTTTGATTTGTTTTATGTAAAGACATACTTGTGTCTTGAGTCATGCTGAGGTTCCTAGGTTCAAGGGCTCCAGCCTTTGAAATGTTTAGTCAGTACAACCAAAAGACATTTTGTGTGTGTTTTCTCTGCATAATATTTCCTGTTAAACAAGATGGTTGTTAGCTAATCAGCTAATTAGAACCCCTGGGTTTAATTAGGGCAATAGAATACATATACACTCACACGCACACATTTAGACCATCAACATCTCGCTGCTCTGTCAGAGTGCTTGTTAATTACTTCAGTGTTCATTAGTGACAGAGCCCCAGGCCTTAATTAGGGAACTGGATACAAAAGGCATAAACAAGAAGTATGATTGTGATTACACACACACACACACACACACACACACACACGCACGCACATGCACACACTTTCACAGTCCCACCCTGTTCCGGCTTTGACCATGCATGTTGTATGTGTATGTGGAGTCACTAAAGTTCCTCAAACATGCTGGTTGAGATTTTCCTGCTTTGGTTCCTCACACCTTCTTTAGTATATTGACAAACAGATCAGGTGAATGACTGACCAGATGACCAAATGATCCATTGATTTGCAGTTGTCCTTGAATAGAAATGCAGTTTATCATTGGGGGTAAAATGTATACTTTTGTTTTAGATAATAATTAACATTTAAATAAAATATATAAAAATTATAATAACTAAAAAATAAATTGTGTTTTTAACTGATTTTATTTTTTAATTGATAATAATTGCCTGCTTTTGCATAAATGTACATTTCTGCATTTGGCAGATAACTTTAATCCAAAGCGACTTACATTGCATTGACAGTATATATTTTATCAGCTCATGCATTCCCTGGGAATCAAATTAATGACCTTGGCATTGCTAGTGCCATTCTCTATTGTTTGAGCTTTAAATGCTGTAAATCCACAAATCCAGGCACAAGCTCAAAACATAATAGATCATAAAGGAAAGATGGGTTTTACAAATAAGGATAAATAAAAATAGTCCTTATGTTGTTTTTCTCCTGGTTTATTCCTTTTCTTCTAGTTGTGTTATTCACAGCTGTGAATGTGCTCGTGTGGACATGCAAGCAAGCATCTGTGCTCAAATGTAATGAGGCCTTAATGTGAAAGATGGTCCACAGAGAAGCTGGACAGGTGGGTTCTGTATGTGGGAGGTTGGCTGAGTTAGAGTTAGAGTCCTGGTCTCTATGTGTGTGTGTGTGTGTGTGTGTGTGTGTGTGTGTGTGTGTGTGTGTGTGTGTGTGTGTGAGCTTAGAATTCAAAGCCCAGTGATAAATCATTCAGAACCTCCCTCTGTAATCACACACACTCAAGAGTTGTGATGTATGAGCCATGTCAGAATCAGAGGCCCCATGACACACACACTTCACAAAGAACACAGGCGAACACACACACTCACACATGGCATAAGAGCAAGTGAATCCGCAGAGGTGTTTGGGTCTCAACAGGCTTCAAGCTCATCCTCTGTCGCTCTCTCCCTCTCTCTATCTCTCTCTCTCTCATCTGTGCCATTTTAGGGTCTATGTCTCATTCTTTCTCCTCTCTTCCATAACTTTCCTCTCCTATAAAACAAATAAAAAAGCACCACAATCAGTCTATCTTTCTGATACATATGCAAGACAGATATAACTGCTTTTGCAAGCTATAATAACTGGCAAACTAACATACAGAAACTAAAAATATATTTTAAATGAAGAATCATGGTTGACAAAATTATTTAGTCAGATACTTTAAAGTTAGTCCCAGATGAAGCTCAGTTTGCTTCCCCAAAACAAAGTAACTTTTTAAAATGGGTATAGGTATTGTAAAGGTAAGCTGCTGAAAAGAAAAAAAAAAACACTGAAGTAGGCTATGATTTACAGGTGCTGGTCATATAATTAGAATATCGTGAAAAAGTTCATTTTTTTATTGTAAATTATTTTTAAAAATGAAACTTTCATATATTCTAGATTCCCTACATGTAAAGTAAAACATTTCAAAAGTTTTTTTTTTTTAATTTGTTGATTAGAGCGTACAGCTAATGAAAGTCCAAATTCCAGTATCTCAAAATATTAGAATATTTACATTTGAGTTTCGTTAAATGACCACCCCTACAGTATAAATTACGGGTATCTCTTGTTCTTTGAAACCACACTAATGGGGAAGACTGCTGACTTGGCAATGGTCCAGGAGACAATCATTGACACCCTCCACAAAGAGCGTAAGTCACAGAAGGTCATTACTGAATGGGGTGGCTGTTTACAGAGTGATGTATCAAAGCATATTAAATGCAAAGTTGACTGGAAGGAAGAAATTGGGTAGGCAAAGGTGCACAAGCAACAGGGATGACTGCAAGCTTGAGAATACTGTCAAGTAAAGCCGATTCAAACAGAGCTTGAGAGCTTCACAATGAGTCGAATGAAGCCGGAGTCAGCGCATCAAGAGCCACCACACTCAGACATCTTCAGGAAAAGGACTACCAAGCCACTTCTGAAACAGAAACAACGTCAGAAGCATCTTACCTGGGCTAAGGAGAAAAAGAACTGGACAGTGAACAGTGGTCAAAAGGCCCTTTTCAGATAAAAGTAAATTTTGCATTTCATGTTGAAATCATGGTCCCAGAGTCTGAAGGAAGACTGGAGAGGCACAGAATCCAAGCTGCTTGAAGTCTAGTGGGAAGTTTCTGAAGTCAGTAATGATTTGGGGGCCATGACATCTGCTGGTGTTGGTCCATTGTGTTTTATCAAGTGCAAAGTCAATGCAGCCATCTTCCAGGAGATTTTGGAGCACTTTATGCTTCCATCTGCTGACAAGCTTTATGGAGATGCTGATTTCCTTTTCCAGCAGGACTTTAGCACCTGCCCACAGTGCAAAAAACACTTCCAAGTGGTTTGCTGACCATGATATTACTGTGTTTTATTGGCCAGCCAACATGCCTGACCCCTGAATCTATGGGATATTTTCAAGAGAAAGATGAGAAACAGTCGATCCAACAATATACAGATGATCTGAAGGCTCAATAGTGCCTCAGCAGTGTCACAGGCTGATCACTTCCATGCCACACTTCACTGATGCTGTCATTTGTGCTAGGAGCAAGTCATTTGCTGTAATATGTGCTGCCGACCAAGTATTGAGTGTACAAATGAATATACTTTAAAGAACTTGAACGTTTCTGTTTTGAAAATCCATTTTTTGATTGATCTTAGGAAATATTCTAATATTTTGAGATACTGGATTTTGGACTTTCATGAGCTGTACGCTCTAATCATCAAAATTTAAAAAAAAAATTTTTGAAATGTTTTACTTTACATGTAGGGAATCTAGAATATATGAAAGTTTCATTTTTAAAAAATAATTTACAATAAAAAAATGAACTTTTTCACGATGTTCTAATTATATGACCAGCACCTGTATATGCAAAAATAGCCATTTTTTCATATTTCCTGACCACTAGGTGGCACTGTGCCGGAACTGTGCAGGTACCATCAAGGCATGGCTGTCATAACACACACCAAGTTTGGTCTGAATATTGTAAAACATTTTAGAGATGTAGCCTCACATCAGTTTTGGCATGCTCTTTGTCAAATTCATTCATGCGTTATTTGAAAGTTTGACAAATGAATTCCATAATTTTTTTGTCCCATGGTCTGAAAATGATCGGGTTAATTTTTTTTGTGAAAATCAGAGCAATGGGCTAGGAGGTTTTTTGGAAAAGTTCAAAAGTTATTAGCATGTGAGTGCAAATTTGGATAGTTGGTGGTGCTAGAGGGATTGAGTTAGAGGCTCCAAAATCACTGTGGTTAATGTTCAGACTGTCCTCCATCTGTGTACCAAATTTCATAACTATCCCACAAGTGGTTTTATAGACTATAAAAGACTTCCAGAAGGGAAGAAGAAAAAGAAGAAGACGACGAAGAAGAACATTAACGATTACAATAGGTGCCTATGCACCTTCGCTGCTTAGTCCCTAATAATAAAGCAAGTTACATTTATAAATGAACCATTTTGTCAAATTGCATGTTATTTATTCTTTTAATCAATCACTAAACCACATGCACTGGACTGTAAGTATTATTGGCAGCCAACGACACATCTACTCTGCTTGCAAAAATCGACCATATGATGGTTTCTCAGTAAAAAATATTTTATGCCTATATTTGATTAAGACATTTTTACATTTTATACTCTCTCATACTCCAGCCACATCTTATATTAAAACAATTTATAAGGATATAAGTCACATGGAATGCCTGTGAACAGAAGATAGCTAGTGTGAAAGTAGCTAGAGTGCACTCCCAGAGTGCACTATAGTTTTTCTGGTTGTCAGCAAGTATACACTCCTGTCCTTTAGTGTGTGTGTGTGTGTGTTTGTGTGGATGTCCAGCATTCAGCATGAATCTTAAATTATTCATCCTGTCAGACTCTCCTCCTCTCCCAGGCATCACTATGGAAACTGCTGACCAAGAACTTTCACCTGTCCCCATGGATACCTTCCCCCTTCCTCTGATGAGTCAACATGTCTATGTTCCTATGACACACTAACCTTTATACATTTCCACATATTTGTGATTTTTTTTTTTGTGGCTGGATTTTCATGAATTAAGAACATATTCTTTTTTTCTTATTCAACACTATTAATTAAATTTACATTAAACCCAATGTAGAGTTTTAGGTTGTTCTGTGCCATAACATATGCTCAACGTAAACTGAGCATTTAGCAGTTGCTTATATCCACTATGAATACAACAAATGATTAATCTAAAGAAGCAATAAACACAAGAAGTGCTATTAATACACCACTCACTTATAGTCTGGAGGCTCCCAAGGGTACGTAAACTCATGGAGAAGGGTGCGGAGCCCGTGGCTGTCCTGCAGACAGGCACCGATGTCTTGAAATTGACGTGAACCGCAACCGGAAGCCAGTGCAGAGAGATAAACAGCGGTGTGGCATGGGCTCTCTTAGGTTTATTGAATTCAGTCAAGCCGCTGTATTTTGGATCATTTGTAAGGGTTTGATTGCCAGTGTTGGAAGTCCAGTGATAAGAGCATTGCAGCAGTCCAGCCTAGAAATAACAACGGCCTGGAAGGAGTTGTGTTGCATGCCCACCCTGTTGAAAAAAACAGCATATGCTGGTTAGGGATGTTTTGAAGCATGGCAGCTGGTTTGAGCTGGTTTAATTTCAATTCAATTTATTTATAAAGCACAATTAAACACAACTGCTGTTGACCAATGTGCTGTACAAAATAAAAACGACAGAATCACAAAATAGACGACAGAACATCGAAACAGGACATCAACATCACCCGTCATGTAGAATAGGACAGATCGAATAATACAGTTTTTAACTTAGATTTAAAAATGGACAGAGTTGAGGCAGTTCTAATATCCGTGGGCAAACTGTTCCAGAGTTTTGGTGCCGCTATTGAAAAGGCTCGATCTCCCCTGGTCTTGAGCCGCGATCTAGGAACCACTAAAAGCCTCAGGTTGGCAGACCTGAGAGCACGTGTAGGCTGATGGATTGTCAGCAAATTTGAAAGGTAAGGTGGTGCTAACCCATTCAGCGACTTAAAAACTAATACCAATACTTTAAAATGTGACCCGATATGGCGAAATGAGTCGGAAGTCGCAACGTTCTATTTTAAGATATGGGCCAATAATGTGGAAAAACAATGAAAAAATCGATTTTTTTTTTTTTTAAGCTAATTTCAAAGAACAGACTTTCAAAAATAATCTCCCAAAGTTTCGTAGTCCAGATAATTGAGTAAAGGTATTTAAATGGCTATTAAATTTGACATGGTTTAACTAAATTCGCTGGAAATGAACTTCTCAACTCCTCTTGTCACTTATGAGCATTTCCCGGTATCCCCTGAAACGTCATTATCTCTGCTCTACAAATATGGTGTTACACGTTGTATAGAACCAATCAAAAAGCTTAGAAATGTAAACATACTGACCTAAACGCTGATTTTTAACAATGGGAAGCCCCGTTTCGACTGACAGGCACGCGATCGGTCCAGCCATCCTCCTGTCAGACTAGCGCGCCTTATAAAATAAAACTCCCATTTGCGTGTCTCTCTTTAAAAGCCAATAAAAATTGAATCCATATAGGTAGCACAAAAATTCTTTTTGCATACAAAACCAAAGACTTTAAACTTTAATATCAAGCCTCCAACATGCTTCTGTTGTGTTGTTTTCACCCTCTAATGAGTCTGAGTAATATGCGTTTACAACAAAAATAGCACAGCAGCTAACTGAATACAAGTATGTATAATTCACATGCTCATAACTTCATGAAAAATGCACAGATCATAAAAATCGCACATCAATATTTAAAGCAGATTCTCAAGATTAAAATGAATCCAAAATCAATATAATATATTGCGTTGATCACAAGATATTACTCACGGAATGATTTAACATACTTGGCTAAAAACATGTCTCTCATCTCTCCGGGATGCAGTGTGTATCCAATGTTCCCGGACCCATCCATGTTCGTTTTCCAACGTGGAATAACACATAATAGATATCATTTTAAAGCTTAGAATCTCATCTTTTTAATGCATCTAACCATTTTGAAAAACTCCTAACGAGTGCTGAGAAGCTCCTCTAAACCGGAGTTTACCGCCCGTTGGCGCCACCTGGCTGCGGAAAAAATGAACAACAATTTTTCAAACTATTCTTTATAATATCACCACGAAATTTGAACCAGATGCAGCTCACATATAGGAGAGCATCACCAAAAAAGAATTTTTTAGCGATCTTATTGTGTTCCTGAGTTATTCCATGTCAAATTAAAAAAAGAAAAATTATTTTTAAAAAAATTATATATATTTTTTGTATTTTATCAGCTGTTTGTCAGCAAGATAATGTCCAACTGTAATGTAATTTATATTTTCTTAAATTTTAAAATGTTTTCTATCAAATGATACCTACCTTTAGACTCTCCTTGCTAGAGTTTTGGAGTTATGAGTCTTTACTTTTGTGTGTGTTGCTCAGAAAAAAAAAAAAAAAAAAAAAAAAAAGAACTCTAAAAAAGCCTTTAGGTCTTAAAGGGTTAATTCAAATAAATACTTTAAAATAATTTGAGCTTCAGCCTGGTTTAATAGCATTTATATATATATATAAAAATGTCTTTGGTCAAATTAAGCTGTAAAATAAATAGTTTATCCCTTTAAATGCAATGGATTTTGAAAGATATCAACAAAAAAACGGGCAAAAAACTTTAAAAGCGATTTTCTCAGGTTTTCAATTGGAAAAAGAGGGCAGACGACCATAATTAAAATGGGTATATCTTTAAAACCATTCAAGGTATGACTTTGACTAGGATACCATTTTAAAGCTTATTGTCTCATCTTTCCATTGATACCAAAATCTCAATTTTGAAATTTGGGTCACTGTGACTCATTTTGCTGGATCAGGTCACAAATGTATCCTATACTGCACTGGTAACCAATGGAGTGACTGAAGGACAGGAGTTATATGTTCTTGTTTGCGAACTCCTGTCAGGGCTCTGGCAGCAGCATTTTGAATCATCTGAAGGCGATTTATGGATGACTGATTAATCCCCAAATAAAGAGAATTACAATAATCAAGTCTTGTAGTGATAAAACAATGTATTACTCTTTCAAAGTTTGCAAATGACAGAAAAGATTTCATTTTTACTAAGGTTCGCAGCTGATAAAAGCTGGACTTCACAACTTGATTAATCTGTTTATCGAGCTTTAGGGCACTATCCAACCACACACCCAAATTTTTCACACATGGTTTAACATAAGGTGCCAGAACACCAAGATTTACATCTCCTGTACCATGTACATCAGAGGGGGTAAACACCACAACCTCTGTTTTTCTCTCATTCAAACTTAAAAAATTCAGAGCCATCCATGTTTTAACATCTAAAAGGCAAGCGGCCATCTGTTCAGTGCCATTTTTGTGTTTAAGAGGAAAATATATTTGTGTGTCGTCTGCATAACAATGATAATTTAAGCCATGCTTTTCGAAGATGGTACTGAGAGGGAGCATGTACAAAGAAAATAACATAGGAGCTAGTGTGGAGCCCTGAGGAATCCCACAGGTCAATGGTACAGAAGATGAATGAAATTTACCAATATTGACAGAGAAACTCCTGTTTGTCAGGTATGACTGGAACCAATGTAAAGCTGAACCTCTGATGCCCACTATCTGTTCTAAACGGGACAGCAGAACATTGTGATCTACTGTGTCAAAAGCGGCACTTAAATCTAAAAGATGTCATTGAGCACTTTTAAAAGAGCTGTTTCAGTAGAGTGAAATTTTCTGAAACCTGACTGGAAGATATCATAAATTTTGTACTCTGCCAGAAAGTTCTGGAGCTGACACAACACTACTTTATCTAAAATTTTTGTTAAAAAAGGAACATTAGAGATGGGTCTGAAATTTGATAAGTCAAAATAATCTAAGTTAGGCCTCTTAAGTCTGGGTTGAACTGAGGCGCGTTTCAGATCCTCAGGAACGACTCCTGACACAAGACATTTATTTATAAAATTTAAGATCGTTGGACCCACCACATTAAACACTTTTTTAAATAACCGTGCAGGAATTATATCTAAAGGTGAACCTGTTGGTTTAAGCTGCTTCACAATGTCATTTAAGAAAGACAACGAAATAGGTGTAAACTGGCTAAGCACACCTGTATATTTTAATTGACCTCCAGGATCACCAATGGCCGGTGTGATGTTATGTCTAATTCCATGAATCTTATCTATAAAGAACTGGCAGAACCGCTCACACATAGCTACTGACTCTGTCGGGTAGGTACATACAACAGGGTTTAGTACAGCGTTAATGATATTAAAAAGTGTTCTTGGATTATTATGATTATTGTCTATAAGAGTAGAAAAATAGTCTGATTTAAGCTGGTCCTGGTTGTTTTGGACCAGCTCATGACCAACTAAGGACCAGCATAAACCACCTCAAACCATGCTTCAAAACATCCCTAACCAGCATATGCTGTTTTTTTCAACAAGGCAGTTGGGAAAGGCCGTGATGCTGTAAACCTGCATGATCGTGCTGTCATATGCAATGTGGTCTTTGGAGGTCAGCTGGTCATCAAAGATTACCCCAAGATACCAGGCCTTGAACTTGATGGGATTTTTGTTGATGAACCTAGCTGAATGGTAAAATTGTGCTGTTCTGACGGGGTGGCTGAGAAGACAAGAAGCTCTGTCTTTGACTTTGGTTGAGTTGTAGGTGATGTTCTTTCATCCATACTGAGATGTCCGCCATGCAGTCTGATCTGTGCAGCTGCTGTGGGATTGTCTGGTTGAAATGAAAATTAGAACTGTGTATCAACAGCATATCAATAGTAGGAGAAACCATGTGCCTGTAAAATGGGTCACAGGGATGTAGTGTATATGGAGAAGAGGTTCAAGAACTGATCCTTGGGGTACCCAGATAATGTGTTTTGGATACTTCCCCTCCCAAGGCAACCTTGAACGACCTATCTGTGAGGTAAGATTCAAACCAGCAGAGTGGAGCTCCAATGATGGACAGAAGAATCTGATGGTGAACAGTGTTAAAAGCTGAATATAGAATGAGAACTGATGATTTGGAATCAGCTCTTGTTGCTTTTTAACATACAGGTGCTGGTCATATAATTAGAATATCGTTAAAAAGTTCATTTTTTTATTGTAAATTATTTTTAAAAATGAAACTTTCATATATTCTAGATTCCCTACATGTAAAGTAAAACATTTCAAAAGTTTTTTTTATTTTTTTTATTTTGATGATTAGAGCGTACAGCTCATGAAAGTCCAAAATCCAGTATCTCAAAATATTAGAATATTTCCTAAGATCAATCAAAAAATGGATTTTCAAAACAGAAAAGTTTAAGTTCTTTAAAGTATATTCATTTGTACACTCAATACTTGGTCGGCAGCACATATTACAGCAAATGACTTGCTCCTAGCACAAATGACAGCATCAGTGAAGTGTGGCATGGAAGTGATCAGCCTGTGGCACTGCTGAGGCACTATTGAGCCTTCAGATCATCTGTATATTGTTGGATCGACTGTTTCTCATCTTTCTCTTGAAAATATCCCATAAATTCAGGGGTCAGGCATGTTGGCTGGCCAATAAAACACAGTAATATCATGGTCAGCAAACCAGTTGGAAGTGGTTTTTGCACTGTGGGCAGGTGCTAAAGTCCTGCTGGAAAAGGAAATCAGCATCTCCATAAAGCTTGTCAGCAGATGGAAGCATAAAGTACTCCAAAATCTCCTGGAAGATGGCTGCATTGACTTTGCACTTGATAAAACACAATGGACCAACACCAGCAGATGTCATGGCCCCCCAAATCATTACTGACTTCAGAAACTTCCCACTAGACTTCAAGCAGCTTGGATTCTGTGCCTCTCCAGTCTTCCTTCAGACTCTGGGACCATGATTTCAACATGAAATGCAAAATTTACTTTTATCTGAAAAGAGGACTTTCGACCACTGTTCACTGTCCAGTTCTTTTTCTCCTTAGCCCAGGTAAGATGCTTCTGACATTGTTTCTGTTTCAGAAGTGGCTTGGTAGTCCTTTTCCTGAAGATGTCTGAGTGTGGTGGCTCTTGATGCGCTGACTCCGGCTTCATTCGACTCATTGTGAAGCTCTCAAGCTCTGTTTGAATCGGCTTTGCTTGACAGTATTCTCAAGCTTGCAGTCATCCCTGTTGCTTGTGCACCTTTGCCTACCCAATTTCTTCCTTCCAGTCAACTTTGCATTTAATATGCTTTGATACATCACTCTGTAAACAGCCACCCCATTCAGTAATGACCTTCTGTGACTTACGCTCTTTGTGGAGGGTGTCAATGATTGTCTCCTGGACCATTGCCAAGTCAGCAGTCTTCCCCATTAGTGTGGTTTCAAAGAACAAGAGATACCCGTAATTTATACTGTAGGGGTGGTCATTTAACGAAACTCAAATGTAAATATTCTAATATTTTGAGATACTGGAATTTGGACTTTCATTAGCTGTACACTCTAATCAACAAATTAAAAAAAAAAAACTTTTGAAATGTTTTACTTTACATGTAGGGAATCTAGAATATATGAAAGTTTCATTTTTAAAAATAATTTACAATAAAAAAATGAACTTTTTCACGATATTCTAATTATATGACCAGCACCTGTAACTTTGGAACAGTTTGGCCAAAAATGGTCTCTTTAGATTCTGTGCAGCACGCCGAGTCAAATGATACCCAATTTATCATTACCAAAATGAAAGATACAAAAGTCGAAAGATACCCCATATCGGCCATTTAGAATTTTGTTGTAAAATGCTATATTTTATGAACATGGTATCCCTATGAAACTGGGTTTGTGCCATAGTCACCATGCCCTGAAGGTACTCAAAAAGTTTTGTGACAGAGCCACTTTGTGGTCAAAAGTGATAATGACATTTTTGAAAAAATGCTATAGCTTTTGTTTGATTTTGCCTATTGTAATGGAATTCCTTGGGTTATGCCGAGAACATAGATACCAATTTTGCCATAGTTGTCTGAACTTCATGTCCGCCATTTTGATTTTCTTTAAAAAACCTTTCAAACTCCACCTAGACCATTTTTTTTCCCCACAAAATTCAAGTCAGATCATCTCATGACTCTGAGGCTGTATCTCTGCAATACTTTGGCATATTGACATCAAACTTTGCATGTGTCATTGTCGCCTTACTCTGACTACACCACATCAATTTGGTCACAGTGCCACCTATTGGTCAAAAGTGATAAACCATTAAATAACATTACTATTGTGTATATGTCTTTAAAGGGGCCTTGAACTGGATTCTTATAATGTTTCCTGAGGTGCACTTATAATGTTAATATGATTTTTACATCAAAAAATGTCATCATTTAGAAATAAATGGCTATTTTCTACCCTGATTATAGTCCTCTGATTTGAACGCTCTGTTTGAAGGGGCATGTCTACTGTGAGACTTCAGTGTAAACACCAACTGCTGTTATTGGCTGACATCTTTGCATATGAAATAAGTATTACATGTGGAACCCTCTCGAATCGTGAAAAGTGTTGATTATTGAATTATATTTAGATCTATTCCCATCACATGGATGGTTGCAGTGATGAGCATTGAGCAGATGACAGACAGTCTGTTGATCGTGTGAATGCACTGATCTCATCATTGCAATGCAATTTCTGCACTCTCACGAAATGCGCTTTCACCATAACTAACAATACAAACACAATGTAAATACAGTAAGAAATTCATTATGTAGTGTAAGAGTGTCACTTATTATAACAGGAATTTTGGCAAGTGTCCAGATAAACTTGCGCTACGTGATCGACAGCTTTAGCCATTATAAAGAGAGCGTTCTTTTAGTAAAAATACTAGGATTATTCATCATGAATTTAACTGTCGTTACCAGTTTAAAAATGAAATACATTACTTACAGTTTGTACATTTGCGGGGTCCTTGCTGACACCAGAACAGTTGGCACAGCCTGATTTTTGAGCAAATGTTTTTGGGCAAAGCCAGTATAATATTGCGACTTGTTCTCAAAACAGTCGCTGGTTAAATGTATGGTACAAACTGTCAAGTCCACACTGATGTGACTAGGACAATAATAATATATGAAGCACAAACTGATGCTTAATTTACAAATCAATCACTTAAGCACATTTAAAGGATCTTTGCTATTATGATGTATTGTCAACACAAGGGGCAGTATTGCTCTCTTTCTGTACTCTCTTCCATCCATCCTGTAGTATTTTAGAATAAAATTTGTGATGTATTAGCAAATTTGGGATGTTCTGGTGGTACCATGCTATCATAGCCTAATTATTATCTGAGTTTCATAATAATCCTATTTTGCAACTTAAAGCCTACAGTTATTATGACATGCTGTTAATGTTACAATATAGCAAAGACAACCAGTAATCTACAGCCCCTGAAAACATTTACACAAATTTGTATAGTTTTTTTTTTTTCTTTTTGTTTGTATATCTGGAGCAGGCTGCATAGGGGTGAATTCACGTTGAATGGGCCTCTTTTTCCCAGTCATCTCAATGCCAAAATGTATCCCAATCAACCTCAGTTCAACCTAATATATGGAATAAACTGAATCCATTTTTCTCTGACAACGGGATCCTCCAGCAGCTTATGCAAAGATGATGTTTTTCCACAGCAAGGAACAGCACAAAGTCTGTGTGTCACCGCAATCTTGTTATTATCACAATGTTATCATAAACAACTACTTTAGATCCACTCATTGCTCAATGACTGAACACCAGTGGGCAGGGACAACGATGGGATTATGTAAAAGTAGGAGTTGTTGTCTTGCTCCAGAGGCAGACATATGCAAATGATTGTGCCCCCTGTGACATCACATGCCAAACAAAGCATTTTTACAGCATGATTATATAAATGCTTTTTATTGATGACGAGGACATTTTAAGTTATGGATTTTGCAGGATGCATTAATAATACAAAGACCTCTTACATACCAAAAGATCAAGGAAAATTTGATTTCTCATGTCATGACCCCTTTAATTGCTCATTGTTGCAGTTGGTCTGATGTTCCCAGCCATGCTGGCATGACTTATCATGCCTTCTTTGTGCTTGGCACCTTAATTGGTGCTTGCAGCTATATTTTTTATTATTGTAATTATTATTATTATCTACTAGTCATCCAATGAATAGTTTAAGCCAGTGGTTCCCAACCACATTCCTGGAGGCCCCCCAACACTGCACATTTTGCATGTCTCATTTTTCTGACACATCCATTTCAGGTCTTGGAGTCTCTACTAATAAGCTGATGACTTGAATCAGGTGTGTTTGATTAGGGAGACATACAAAACCACTAGTCTAAGCATTGAAATAAACATTGTAAAATAAAAGCAATAACTGTAAATTTAAACAGTGTAAGAGTATTCAGTGTTTCTCAAACACTGTAATTCATGTAGTTACTACAAATGCCTATAGAGGTCAGCACTAGCAGCAACTGCTTTACTTTCTGAAAAAAGGTTTTGGAACCATTATTTCCCTCTGTCTAGTTGTGAAAAAGGCAAATTTGGCAAAGTTTAAAGTGTAGTGTCCTGCCCTTTCCACTATGTATCTATAGAGCTGTATAATAGAGGTGAAACGGTTCAAATTAAAGCACCATCTGTTCTAATTCCAGCACAAATGGAAAAATAGACTTGTCAAAAATTGGTTGTCAAGGTAACGTGCAATCTGGTGGGTCAGGTGTAAATGGGGCATTTTGACAGAGTGTTCTGTGTTTGTGTAACTGAGGCAGGTTGTTTTGTATACGTGGCAATGTGAAGCCATTTTAAGTTGCTTTTACAGAATATACATTTACAGAGGTGATTTGTTATTTGCTTTGAGTTGAAACAAATTATCAGTGTTTTAAAGAGGTGTCTAGTGAAACATTGTGTTACATTGTTACACAGTTTCAAGGTTATAGGCTTTAAAAAAAAATCAAAAATATGCAAAAATACACACAGATACCAAATATACCAAACAGATATATTTATAATGTCTTTTGTCTGCATGTTCTTATGTGTGTCTATTTGTGCAGAAGTGGCAGGTTGCCATAGCAATGCCCTGGTACCATTCCATCACAGCTGGGATGAGAGTGAAGACTGGGGTCTGACCCCTGTGTGAACCTGGTGGGGTGTGCTGCCTTCAAAACACAAGCTGGTCATTTCACAGTGTGAGACAACATATGTGTTCCGCAGACAAGCCCTTATACATGTAGGGGAAAGCTGGAATATAAACAGAGACCTTCATACAACCTCTCTATGTCCTTGGACTTAAGACATAGTTTTGTTATTTAGACGGTGTATATTTAAAATGTTTTTCAGTTTATTTGGTGGCTTTTTGACTTCAGTGTCACATTCTGGTTTTCATATATTATATTATATATACAAGATTTGTCATATTTTATTTCACATTATCATCTCTTAGCCACTTTCATTCCCTCACTTACACACACATACACACCTTGAACTTACCTCTATTTACACACACACACTCGCACACACACACACAAAAGACAACATCCTATTCATAAGATCAAGGTGTCTACCTCTATGAAGCAAATATCAATATGGCTTACAGAAACAACAAATAATATTATGGGTGAGAGGATGTGTTTGTTGATGAGATTGAACATGTAGACACATCTGACCAAAAAGTCTGTTACCATTTGCATCACTTCACCTGTGCACTGTGTATATGAAGCATATAGTACTGATGATGCTTCATTTACAAAGCACACACTAAGGCAAATTCAAAGGATCTTTGCTATTATGATATATTGTCAACACAAGGGGCAGTATTGCTCTCTTTCTGTACTCTCTTCCATTCTGTAGTATTTTAGAATAGAATTTGTGATGTTTTAGCAAATTTAGGATGTTCTGATGGTGTATTGATGGTATCATAATTATCTTAGATTCATAATAATCCTATTTTGCAGTTAATGTTGGATATACAATACAGCAGAGACAACCAGTAAACTACAGCCCATGAAAACATTTACACTTTTTTTTTTTTTTTTTTTTTTGTTATCTGTTAGCAATTTGTTTTTATATCTGGAGCAGGCTGGAATAATATAGGGGTGAATTCAGACACTTTTTCCCAGTCATCTCAATGGCAAAAAAGTATCCCAATCAACCTCAATTCACCCTAATATATGGAATAATATTTCTATATATATTTAACCTGATGTGATGTGTTATCTCTGAAATTGTTAGAGGAAAGGAAATACAGAAAATATTTGTTCAGGTCATGACCCACTGGAGTGATGACCTCTCATGGTTCGCTGAACGCAATGGATATCATTCTTACAAAACAATACCCTCATGAATACATGTGCACACAAAAAACATACTGGCAAAGCACAACAAAACATTTACATTCACTCTGATCAAAAAAGGAAGAGGAAGAGCAACTGTAGCTCCGGGCTGGTTGGCAATAATTGGCTTGCCGTCTCTCCATTTCAATTCATAAATAATTGTACTCAAGAGCTGTAATGTGTCATATAAGCCTGTAGAACAAGAGAGAGTATGAGAGACTGACAGATGATGAAATGTTCCAACAGATTACTGTTACATGTATACAGTGTATTAGTCTTAACGCTGAATACTGATATTAGTAAATGAAAATTAGTAGTATTCAAAAATACTAGAAATGAAAATATTTGAAATACTGCACAATCCACCATCATGATGGTCGAGACAAGGGTCTGCAAAGTAAGGTACAGTAAAGAGATATTTTCTACATGAAAACCACATCAACGAATAATCATTCAAAAGACAAAGAGGGGTTGAAATGAGGCATTTCCCTAAGGCATCAGACATCACAGCTGCAAACTTCAACAAGAGTCACTGTGGGTCACCAAAATGTATGAAACGTATTACCTCCATCTCTGCATTACATGTGGCTGCAGGGCTTTGAAGAAATTCCCATTTGAAACTGTTTCAGAGGTGTGGTGTTGGTTGTACAGTGCATAGTTTAGGAGCATTCAATCATTAAGATGGTTCCTAGGAGAAAAAATGTAATTTAACTCTGTCTCGTGTTGGCCTGTCACACAATATCAGTCTTGAGAGCATGAGCTATTATGTCTTCCACTAGTATACATTAACAATGAAAACTGTGGAACCAGCGGTAAAAACATCCAAAGCTAATTTAAGAATAAACAGATGTATACTTTTTGTTTTGCTCTTTTTTCCTTCATAACCCTGCAGGACCTGTTATCCCAACACAGACAACTGCCTTCAGCATCTTCTTAGAAAGGGAAAGTTTTGGCTGTTTGAATGTGTTTTGTACATTAATGTTTATTAATGTGTATTTTACTTTTTACTGATTTAGGTATATTATTGATAAGATTTGAATCCAGGATGTTGTAACTGTGGAGTGTAAGGGGAATATCTCTGCCTAAACCTTCTCGTTTAACTACAAATTGATTGCTTTTCCAAAATAGGCCCTCTCAATCGTGATGTGAACCAGTGACCTAAGGATAATAAAAAATATCCTAACCTAATGAGATGTTGGTCATCTTGGTCAGCCCCCTGAGACATTGGGAAAAGATTAAACTGCTGTTTACATCGCTAAGCTAACAGGCTAACACCATGCTAATCCCACTAAGCGGCTGTTTATGTAAAAGCTCGAGCCAAGGAATCCCTGATGAGGGTTTTATTGACCTAAGGCTCAGACATGTGCGCGCACACCACCACGCATTTAGATCACTTCACAGTTCCATGGACGTGTCAATGGAGGGATGGACAGAAGGTCCCAAAGGTACTGAAATGGACACACACACACCCTGTCCGTTTCTCCGACCCTTATCACCATACAAAAACAGAGAAAAAGAGACTAAGTTGAGTTGATTTCTGAAAATCTGGGACATTTGTAGATCATGTGTCAGTATATTTAACTTACAATGTCATTGTGTATATATAAAAAAAAAAAATAGAAAAAAAGACAAATTAGGTTTTGTGTATTTTGACCATAGTAAATGCACTGTGATGAAGTAAATGTAATGTAAAATGTAAAACTACGATTAGTCATCAATGGCTTCAAGAATGTTAGTTATTACATTCCCTCTGTGTTCTACCTATTTAGGTAGAAATATAATATCTTGATTAAACTCTAGTGATTAATAGATTTATCAAACAATATGTAATGTTGTTTGAACAAACTTTCTGAAGTTTTTTTTTTTTTTTTTTGACCTCCTTCACATAATTTGACTCTGAGCAGCCAGCTGCCATTTGGCTATTGGCGATTGTGTCTTCAGCCTCTCCCTGTCCTGTCTTAGTATTGCCATGACTGCGTTAAGTTCCTGTCAGGATATTGGCTGACAAAGTGTTTAGCATGCAAGCTGGGGTCTGGTGTCTAAACGACCAAAATGCCAGTCTATAGATCATGAGGGGACTAAAGATCACATCACCGGCCACACAGACACATGGGTGACACGTCACGCTCCGATGGAATGATCCCTGCCAACGTCCGGCAGTGATGGTCAGGGTAAAGACAGCTCTGTCATTAAATGCTCGCTTGTACCGGGAATCACTTAGCCACTGTTGCACAAATTATAATGTGGGGAGATAATAGTGCACAGGTGTGAGCCTAAAAGCCCAAAGAGGTCAGGATCTGCAAATAGACCTAGGCTGTCTATGCAAAGTATTTAAAAACGAGGAGCCTACTGAGGCTTTCTGGTCCAACACTAAACAAAACAGCAGAAGAGCATTTCTAGCTTGCTCATCTTCATGATGAGCTATTTGTCTGTAAGATTAAATGCCACTAGAATTTAGCCTATAAGTGAGGGAAGGAACTGCCAGAGGATTTCTATTAATCGCAGACCTCTCAACAGTTGATAACTTGATATTGTCATTAGGCATATATTCTGAGGATCATGGTGGTCAATGGCTAAAAAATATCACAAGCTATATTTACTAGATTTTAAAAGACTTAAAAAGATAGTTCAACTAAAACTGAAATTTGTCATAATTTACTCATGCACCCTCATGTTGTCCCAAACCCATATGACTTTATGCAAATGCAAGTAAGATTTAAAAAAAAATATCTCAGTGTTATTTTTCCATACAGTGAAAGTCAGTGTGGTCCAATGATGTTTGACTCTCATTGTATAGACAAAACATTCATCAGAACATCTTCTTGTGTGTTATACAGAAAAACTAAAATCATACAGATTTGTAATGACATGAGGGTCAGTAAATTATGAAAGAATTATAATTTATGGGGTGAACTATCCCTTTAAGAATCCATCTTTTTATCTTATTATCCACTTGTCTATAATAGCTGAACTTGTAAGACTTAACCAGTTTAATGTCTCTATGTCCTGTTTTTCAAGTCTAGATCAGCACCTGGTGATGATTCAGCTTAGAAACCTGTCCATCATATCCAAGCCATCCAGTCAGCTATGAACACCTATTGCCTTGTGGGAGATGTAGTTTGCATTTCATTTCGGTCTCATGCAGGTGTGTGTCATGTATGACTTGACTTTGCCTAGAGGGGACAGACAATAATTACCCTTGCATAGCTTCACTGTAGATGTCTGACAGCTTGTCTATCTTTGCATTTCTCTTTTTTTGTAAATGACATTTAGAGTGAGAGTGAGTGGGCATGTGAAAAGACATGATATTTCAGTTCATAAACATAGTTGAGTGTCATAGCCACCCCAGGCTGCATTTCCATTCTTCTGAGTACAAGAATATCATTATTACTCAGACACTATCAGTGTGACTATTGTTGGCTTTAACAGGGAGCAGAGAAACAGTTGTTAAAAACCATGATGTACAAATGATAACACTAACGTAGCTCGAGCCCTACAGTCATTCTTGTCATTGAAGACCATACCTTAAAAATGAGCATAACTGACCATCATTTTACTGGTCTTCAAATTTTTTTTATATGACCTTATGGAACAAATGCATTTCCTGAAGATTATCTAAGCCTATATACAGTATATATTTATTAATTAGTCCTTAATATATAAGGACTCTTGAAAAAGCATATGCTCGTAAATGGATTGATTACATTTACTCTTCTGATAGCTGAAACCTTCATATCCCTATATATGTATGACAGCAAAAAAAAAAAGAAAGGAAAAGAAACCATCAATTTGTCACACAGAGGACAAATTGCACCAAATCCACATAGACAATGTTTAAATGGTTGGCCTGTCAAAAGGCATGTGAGCGTCATTTTTCATTTTGATCTTGTGTATGCCTTGTGTATGTGTGTGAATGCTTTGCAAGGGAGGAAGACTGTTTCCTCAGGGCTAATTGGTGCAGGTGAGCTGAACTTGAAACAGAATCAGTATTATCTGATGAACCTCGGTTTTGCTTGTAGGGAAAAACTGACTATGGAAATTTTCCCCACATTTCATCACCTATCCTTTTTGTTTCCCTCTTTCTTCCACTGAAGGGCATTTTCACATGATGAGCATTAATAGAGCAATATATTATATTTTATATACTAATATTTACTAATATTTATGGATAAAGTTGTTTATCCATATGTGGCAAACATGAACTCGTAAAAGCTCCTTCAAACACATTTCAAAGCTCTGTGGAATTTGGACTTCAAAAGTTGTGTATAGTTTTAAAATTCAGGAGGCTGTAATTCAGATAATTGTGATAATTGTCAATTCATGATTACCCCTTTCAGCAACAGCCTCAGGCATACGACTCAAACTTTTGCCCTACAAATATTCTTGCCATACATAAAAAAATCATCAAACAAGTTTATTCCTAAAGTTATGATCAGTATGAGCATGAACCTTTCAGATAAGAAATATTCTAAAATGAATATATATTAGTTTGTGTGTGCTTTTTTCCCTCATATAAATGGTTGTGTCCTTATATGGATATAATCTAAGATGCTTTGTGTATTTAAGTTATTGTGGATCCAGTCAATCAAGTAGTGGCACTCACATCAGTTAAGTTGTAGTGAGTCGTTCTGGGAGGTGTCGACAGATCGCACAAAAAGAGCATGCTAAAACGTTCAGTCCATCTCCACGGTTACCCGATCTCCTGCACAGACGAGAGGTGCCTCATTGGCTGCCAGGCTGGGGTCACTCTGAGGTTAAGACAGTGTGATGGATGGACCTCTCTCTTTCTGTCCTTTTTACTCTGTCTGCCTCTCTCTACCCCCCATTTCTTCCTCTTTTTCTATCTGATTCTCGCTTGAACACCCCTCTGTAATGTTCTTCTGATATCAGCTTTGCTCTCCTCAATTTTAGGCAAAATTATAGGCTTCATGTATGACAGTGAGAGTGAAATTTGATGTATAGTCTGTTTGTGTTATCATTACAGTACAGATTGTTTTACTGAAAGGACAGTTGACTACATAATCACAAGAACACAAAGAAAGACTGTGGATAAGTGAGGGTCTTTTTATAACCTGAGACAACATGTCTTGTACATTGCATACATGTGCGGCCCAGTTCCATTATCAGCTGGACAATTAGAGATGTTTTGGTATGCTTTTGAACTTTAAGTAGCACAAGCACTGTTTAAGAATGTAATCCTTGTAAAACAACTATCAACATTTTTTTTTTAATATTTTATTTCAATTCCTTCCTTATCATGCTTGTCTCGGAAAAAGATGTCATTCTTTGTTAACATAATGAAAAGAACAGAGACAAGAAAAGTCTTTTCATGCATTGCAGACCCAGTATTTCTTAGCTTTGTGTAAATAAAATAACAGTAACAGTAAGTGCATTTTACCTATATATGTGTGTGTTGCTAAGCATGTATTTTTTTGAAGTGTCTCTGTGTGTGTTATGCTTAATACCATTTAAATTAGGTTAGGATTAGTTTGTTTTGCTGGCTTGATTATTTCTGATAAAGTATGTTGCCTTAAGAGTCAGAAAGAGTCAGTCACACCAGGAAAATGAAAGATTTCAGTCTTGATTATTCAATTTTGCCTTGTGTTTACACAAGTTAACAGTCAAACAGGATAAAAACTAAATGATTTAGAAATAATTTTGGCTCATACTTGCAGAGTGGGTAAATTATTTAATATATATTTACCACAAAAAGGAGAGAAAATAATAGAACTGATTGAAAAAGTAACTTTTAATAAAGCAAACAAAAACTATAGCACATTTTTGGGGTTAGAGCAATAGTTTTTAAAAGAATGAATTTTAGGATCAAGATACTAGTTTTTACCATCAGAACCGCAACAGCGCATTAGATGACCATGCTACATAATAATCAAAGTGACCAACAGGTGTTCTTACTTCAGCAACATGCTCAAACACAGTCAAAGAAAAAGACAGTAGGAAACATGTGATATCAAATGGGACAATGTGTGCAGTAAATGTGTTGCAGTGTTGTTATAGTTTATTTCACAGAACAGGCAAATTCAATGGTCAGCCACCTACATAAAATCTTTATTTTAATTTTCAGTCCGATAGAAGTGAATTTTAATTGGCATATATTTCATTAAAAAAATGAGAGTGTTTATATAGGTAGATTAAAGCCATAGAGAACTGCATGTCATGATTTTCGGTAAATTTGAGTTCCTTGTATATAAAGATCTAAATCACGGGATCTAGAATATGAATATAATATGATATGGTATGATAGCACACACTCAATGTGAAGATATCAATAATTTTATCTCTCACTAAACAAAATATGTTAAATGATCCCGGGGTTTTCTTTCGAGGGTCAGGTCAGCATTTAATGCAATTCCGCAACAATTATTCTTTAAAATAATTATGTACGTGAAAGAATACATTTTTAACACAAAAATATAATTTTTACAAAACATAAACATTATTATTATTATTATTATTATTATTATTACTATTACTATTATTACTATGGGTTGGTGAATAGAAGTGAGTTCTAGTTTTATTTATGTTTCGTTAATTTGCTCTTGTTTTTTTTTTTTGTTTAATAACTAAATGTAATAGGCTAATTTAATAGTTTAGTTAAAAGTTTCAATAGATCTGTAATTCCCTTATCATTGTCGCCGTAAATAACTCAATGAATAAATAAATATATCACTTTAATAATAATAATAATAATAATAATAATAATAATAATCGTCTCATTGTAATAAACATTTCATCAACGTATTTCAGTTTTTAATCCTTTATCAGTCTTTTTTTTTTAAAAACAATGCCAAAATAACGTTTACATAGGCCTATCACAAAACATGAATATATATATATATATATATATATATATATATATATATAGAGAGAGAGAGAGAGAGAGAGAGAGAGAGAGAGAGAGAGAGAGAGAGAGAGACTACGATGATAACACAAAAGTTTCTTACTTTTTTTGGATCCCGTTTATGTTATTTGCGTGGCTAAACGGCAAAGAATATAATCGCATTTATGTTTTCACAGTCACGAGCCTGCTTAAGTCTGGCAATTAGAGACGCGACAGGAAGACTTTCAAATCAAATCATGGAGACCACTTGACTTTAAACTGACTTGGGTTTATTTCCTCAATTTTTTGTTTTGTATGTTTGGTTTTGTATTGTTGCTTTTTGTTTTATATAATTGTAAATTAGGCCTATTTGTCAAATGTTCATTTTTATGGTTATTTTGATCAAATTATTTGGAAAACTTTGTAACATTATGAAATTTAACTCGAGGTAACAATGCATATTTAATATATTACTATTGTCAAAATACATATAAATGGCAAAAATGGCCATATTTTTGCGTTATATAATTGACTTTTAATCACTTCGGCATTAGGACAAATAAAATCGATAACAGTGCAAAGTATTTTTAGCGCGTTCACAGGTGTGCCCAATGTCCCATAATTTACAGCAAAATCTTATTCGTAAAGTTGAATGGAAAATGTCTTTCTCATTTAATATTATTAAACTGTATACTATTACTTAACAGTGTTTTTAGTCAAGAAAATACATATTGTTTTAAAC
This sequence comes from Megalobrama amblycephala, assembly GCF_018812025.1. Lineage (NCBI taxonomy): Eukaryota > Metazoa > Chordata > Actinopteri > Cypriniformes > Xenocyprididae > Megalobrama > Megalobrama amblycephala. The sequence goes on along the minus strand of NC_063052.1, from coordinate 24,350,582 downwards.
ATCTACAAACATACGTCGAGTCTTAGGAAGAAGAACTTACCCAACCGGACCAGAAGATATAAGGTTCCACACGGACTCACAGTCAACCCTCATGTGCAGGTCGATTTAAGGTAAAGGTGAAGCTCAATCAAGACCGGTGTGTGCGTACTGAAGAAAAATCTCAAGGAAGTAAATAAGTTAACTAAATTAAACATTTAGGGTGTTTTTATACAGACAGTTTGTCATTTGATCCGTGATATTTTCTGTGCCCTGGGCAATTGTTTGTTCCCGCCTTTATAGTTTTGTGTGAGTGTGTGTGTGTGTGTGTGTGTGTGTGTGTGTGTGTGTGTGTGTGTGTGTGTGTGTGTGTGTGTGGTTCAGGTACACGTTATTTTATCACAAAGATGAAAGGAAAACAGCTTATAAATCATACAGAATAATGTTTATTGGGCAACCAAAAATGCAGCAAGTCTTCTGTGATAGGTTTAGGGCTAGGGGATAGAATTTACAGTACACCTATTATGTCTACGGAATGTCCCCATAAAACATGAAACCCCAACGTGCGTGTGTGTATGGGGGGGGGGGGCATTGAACATGTTTGGCCTTCAGATCTGTTGTTCAGACTTTTTGCTCCTTATATTGCTCTGTTACTGCTTCACTCGACACTCTGTAAGCAAAACTGATATGTGTGATATGAGGAATCACACGTCATCAACACGGATGGGGTCAGACCGACTCATTCTTGTCGATAGTTGAAATGATTTAATCGATGTTCATGTTTCTCTCTCTCTCTCTCTCTCTCTCTCTCTCTCTCTCTCTTGTCCTTCGTTTCCCTTCGATAAACTAACAGGTCAATAGGGTTGTCATCACGAATGACGATGACAGCATTGCGCATCTTCTTTCGTGGATAAACATGCTTACCATGTGCCAATATTTTTTCCCCGAGGAAGAAACAACGCGCGGACGCATACATCAGTTACGGAGCCAGAGAGTGAGCTTTTGGTAGATTAGGACTATGAAAATCAATCGATGACCCAAACATTGCCAGTAATGGTTCTGAGAGTTAAATGTGGCTGTGTGCAGGTTATAACAGGCATTAGCAGAATCAAGAGTAAAGGACAAGTGTTCAAATAAATTGTAGTTAAGAGCATTTTTAATTCACACATTTATTTCACCCGTATCTTGATCTTTTTCTAAAGCATGTTAGTAATGGAGATTAGTGCTTTCATCTCCGACTGATAAAACTCAGTATGACCAACGTCAACTTAAAAAAAAAACTGCGCATCATGTTGCAAAACTCACAACACATTTACAACATCAGGGTTAAACACTATGCACGGTCCAGAAAAGTTGTCAGTATCTTCAAACAAGCCTTTGACGAGAGTAACAATTGATTAATCTCTCTTAATAATACATTACTTAAATATATTGCACTATTTCTTTTGGTTCTTGAGGTAGGCATTTGACAAGTGGTGTACAAGTCCGAACAAAGACGTGTGTAAAAGTGCAGCATTTGCTATTACTGTGTACGAAAATGCACAATCCACTTGTTCTATCTAGGTGCTTGACAAGGTGCCCAAAACTATTAACAGTCATTTCACAATAACACAAAGTAGCACAGGTAAATACACTGAGAGTAGTCAAAATGGTCCAGGTCGAAACAAAGTTGTGCAATGGTCTCTGTATGACACGGTATGTCACATGATGATTTTGACAATGACTTTGAAAGGAGAGTAACTAACAGTTACAGACCCATACCAAGGACAGCAATAACAGGTTGGCAGAACAAACGTGAGAGCCGTTTAATTCGAGGAGTAGGCATCAACAGTCGGGGAAGTGGGAGAGGGCGTGGATGGAGTGGAGAGCGACTTTTCGGATGCATCCTCGGTTTTTTCGAGACCATCCTTCGGTTCGGACGGAGATTTGGGCAAAAGACCTTCCTTTTCGCGTTTCTTTTGCTTCATACGGCGATTTTGGAACCAAATCTTCACCTGAGTCTCGTTCAATTGGAGCGCAGCCGCGATCTCCACACGCCTCGCGCGAGTCAAGTACTTATTGAAATGAAACTCCTTTTCAAGCTCTGTCAGCTGTTTTGTGGTAAAATTGGTGCGTACAGTGTTTGGCTGCCCACCAAATCCATACTCTCCAACTTTTCCTGAAGAGAGACGATAAATAGATGAATAAATGAGTGCGCATGCATAATCTTGACTTATGTCATATCAGTCCCTCAGTCATATTTACACAACTAGGGTAAAGTACTTTTCTCTTTAGATTTTACTATCAAGAGAAAAATGACATGTGAAAAGAAAAAAAAAAAAAACCTTGACATGTAAACTTCTCCAGCCACTCACCTGTTTTTGGCGGGTTCCGTTTAACCTTCATCCAGTCAAATGTCTGCCCTGTGGACACACCATCTGATAGAGGTGAACAACAAGCATCGTGATGAGCCACATGCAGAGGGGATAGCGGATTTGAGCAGCCCGCCACAAACGTAAGGTTTGCCTGATCCGGACTATTACCATATGTGGCTGAGGCGTACTGGAACTGGCCATGGAGGTGAACGTTTCCGCTACTGTAACCATGGCGATGGTGACGGTGCTGTACAACCGTGGAGGAAATATTTCCAGAGTAAACTAAAGGGCCGCACTGGGGAAAGCTCACAGACGAGTCCACATCCTGATTTAGGGCATAGTGACTGTATCCGGAACAAAAACTTTGAGTCCCGTAACTTGGATGGGCGCTGTAGGTAATTGACAGAGTCCCGGGGGACTGGTACGAGCCTGCTTGATGTTGCTGAGGGTTAATTGCGTCTTGTGATGATCTACTGGACATGAACCGCTCGTCTCCACTGCAGCTATTTACCCTAACAGCACACGATGATTGGAATGTTGAAAGTCCGTGGTCGCCATGGAACGCTCTGACTGAGCACGAGCCTCCGCCACCTCCGTCTCCACCACCACTTATGGCCGAGAAATCTAAGAATGTGCTCATTGTAGCATCTTCCTGGGCGTCTCTGTGCGTGGCTGCCACACTGACAGATCTTTGGGCCCGGGGACTGATTAACGTCTCACCACTCACTCGGGGTTGAGCCGAGCCACCCTTCTGCCTCCTTCAATCAGTCGTGGATTGGGGGGTGTCTGCGCACTAGTGATATGAATGACCAGTGACAGTCACGTGGGCTGGGTCAGCCAGTGATCAGTTGTTCTGTCTCATCTTGATCTTAAGTGGCCTTGCGCTGACAGGTTGTCGTTAAAGACCAGACTTATGTAAATGCCGACCTCTTGTCGATCAACGTGACGTAGGCCCACCTTAACCCCCATTGAAAGGATGGATTCGCTGGCAGAGGAGCAAGTGTCTCACAGACAACGTCCGGGCAGCATCAACATACTGTTGTGGAGAAATATGTTGAAGAAATGCTTAAGGTAAGAGGAGCTCCAAACAACAGGGAAATAATGTGAAGTGAATGTCTTTTTTCTTCTGATTTATTATCCAGCTATATTGTGAGTCAATTGCGCTGCTTTCTGAGGCTGTTATATGCATCATCTTTTGTCAGCTCGGCCTTGAGTATCAAAATGATGAACTGATTGTATATTTTTGTTTACAATCTTTTCATTAAAATGCTTTTATAATTTAATAAGGCTGAGTCTTATATAATAAAAAGCCATGTGCTAGCCAGCCCACTGTAGATTTATTACTCCTATTAAGCGATTTATGTCAAAATCCGGCAAAAATCCATAGGCTATCCGATAAGATACAAACGAACTGGATTGTTTGTTTTGCTGAATGTGTTTTGTTATCAGAGAGAGTGTATTCATATCTCCTAGCCAAATGGAGCAGGGGAGACATGCGCCCCCTGTGGATGAAAAGGGGACATTTCTTACAGATGTCCAATGTTTTTTGTTTTTTTTTAATCCTCAAAATGGCGCTTTCCACAAGCTTCTGGCGGCCTAGTATTTCTCGACCCCTCTTCTTAACACTCTTTTTCCCATCACGGTCCCTTACAAACAAGGGACTCCATCTCCTTCTTTTTGTAGCAAGCCAGAGTATCAAGAACACAAAAACTGCTGCATAACCAATGCATTTAAGCAAAAATGTAAATCCGTCATTTGAAGTAATGAAACAAAAAAAAAAAAAAAAAAAAGCAAAACAAAGGTAAAGTATTGCAGTCAATTAAAGGGGCATTATTACGGGAAGATGTTAAGGAAGTGTGGGTAGAAATATGTGAACATAAAAATGCTGTTTTTATTATAATGATTATAATGCTATTTTATTAATATAAAATATTTTTAAAAGTTGATTTAATATAACGGTTATAAACAATTCACAATATTTCAGTCAGGTTAGGAGGACAAGCAAAAAAAGCTTAAAAGAGACTAAGACAAACTGCTCATGGCACGCGCAGTGAAATATGTAGTTTATGAGTGTTTTGTGTAATCCTAATGCGGGGTGTTAAAACGCCAATAAAAATGAATTATATATCCGTCCACGTGGGTTATGCTTCAGGATCCAAAATCTTCTTAATGATAAACAGTGAGTGAAAACGCTTATTTGGGTAGACGTTTCACAGGCAGTGATTGTCTTGGTGCTGTCAGCTTGCCTGAAAGACTTTGATTTATGAGTTCGTTATGGAAAGAAACATCCTTGGCATTTCCCCACGCGGAGCAGAGAAAAGAGCATGAGACAAAGAGTCCACCTCTGGCGAAGAAGCCATATTTGAACACGGTTTTGCGACTTAAAATATAACATTTTAAAAGTTTATACTAGGATAATATCACATGTGTTGGGAATAATTATACAGTTTATATTTATTTGCATCGTGCAAAGGGAAAACAAAACTATAGGCCTATAATATTTATAAGTATACGCAGTGCCCTTTCATTCAGAAGTTTAAAGAAATATTTTCCCCCATTTTAGTGATCTCCAAAAAGTTTACTAGCGCTGATTCCATGGCCCCTAATAACACTGTTTCAACATAATAAAATAAAAATAAAATGTAAAAATAGCTTTTCAAATCGGTGTGCATTTCACACACATTTTGTTTTTGACTTTTCTTCACAAATACTTTGTATAGTCTGCACGGAACATAACAGTAGACGTGAATCTAATTATTCATTTTAATTTGGTTCAAGGGTAATGATTATGTGTTTACATTTCGTAGCGCCTGAGCATGTATACTTATAAATAATAGTTGCTGTTGCAACGTAGCCTATGTGTGCGTGTGTGTTTTGATTTGAAAATAGAATATTGTCTTGAAAGTTGTATTTACAAAGTGTGTTTATTCTTACAAAAATAAGCAACAGACAACATACAAAAATACAAGAATACTAAACCCCTTCTGTTATGAATTAGGCCTATACTGTGTGTATTACTGAATACAGCGCCCAGGTCTTATAGCTTACCTTCGATATGTTATGATAGCCTAATCGTGTCAGTTTATCACACCCATCTTGTAAATAATAATAAAACCTTTTAAAATCTCCCGAATTATTCTTCCATTTGTTCATTGATCCACTTTGATAATCAGTAGTTTGCATTTTGTAAATCAGCTGTAGTAAATTAATCCATTAAAAAATAAAAACCCGTTGGTATATCATCTTGGCTTTCCAGAGTCTTGTGTAGTGTTGGCGAAGCTGCATCAGACAAACGTGAGTCGGTCGAAAAAATGTTGAGGTTCTGCACAGTCGCGTCCATAACATGCGGGGAACCGCATTTGTCCAGTATGGCACATCGGTGGTGTATTATTGTCCCCTTATCTAGAGCAGTAGGTGGCTGAGTGGGAATATCTTTCAGACTTCTTTCCATAAAGCTGTTAGAAAACATTTCAAACGTTTGCATGTCGTTATCATTACAGGGCTGCCCGGAGACTGTTGACAGGTCGTTTTGAAAAGAGTTCGACTCTCCTTCTACAACGCCCAGCCTACCATGAACCAGGCCACAAATAGAGGCGTCCTCGTCGCTCTGTGCATCGCTATCATCCACGACAGTTGTCTTGTTTAGCTCCCCATGGATGTCCTTGGTATGGGTCTGGCGTTTATGTTTCATCCGTCGGTTCTGGAACCATACTTTGACTTGGCGTTCCGTAAGCTCGAGCAGCGCGGCTATTTCCACACGGCGTGGTCGGCAAAGATATTTGTTGTAGTGAAATTCCTTCTCCAGCTCCAAAAGCTGTGTGTTTGTGTATGCTGTTCTCAGGCGGCGCGAACCTCCTTCTCCACTAGACAAGCAGCCCTCGGGAAGCTCGGGTGAGCCTGGAAAAATTAGTCCAAAAAAGAACACAACATAGTCAAAAAATACAGGCCTATAGGATAAAAAACAACACATAACATGACAATACCTAGTATTTGTCTATCGCAATTTGAATGTAATGTTAATTGTAACATGCAATAAAAAGCTTATTAACTAATAGTATTGTGAAAAACACTGTAGACCGCAAACAGCATCGCCAGTGTGTGCGTGGTACCGACCAGCATCTTCTAATGTATGCCTGAGCGTCCCTTGCGCCACAACAGTAATCTATCATTCTTCATTACACGTCAGACATCAGAAAGACCATATTGATTCGAATTAAACTAATAAAGAATTAAACAGAATTTTCATCTATATGCTGTATAAGGTAAACAGCGTGGAGAGAGGATAGTGCAAAGGACATGGCGATGCTCATCTTTTCTCTCAGACCTTAAATGACCTTAGTTCTCCCCATCTCTTTTCGGTTAGGTTTTCCTAAACTCACCTTTTGGAGAGAAGCAAATGACTCCGGCTGTAGTCAAGCAGCCGGTTGGTGTAAGAGGACAGTTTCTTTTGTTGGTCTTCTTTTCGCGCATCCACGGGTATTGCGGTGTCAGAGAATTGGCGTACAGTGGGCTTCCCCCATCTAAGCTGTACCGGGGCCCTGCATGGCTTAGCTGGCTCCTGAGGCTCAAGCTTGGGATGGTGTGTTCGAAAGGAGGTAGGATAAGAGGGTGAGGGTTCGTGAGCGCTGAGCTTTTGATTGATGACTTCTGAAATGAGTCGTCAACAGGGGGGAAAGAAGTAAGGCACTCCGCTAGCGATGGCCGACTATTGATGAAACCCGTCTCTCGCTCAAACTCGTAATTCATTGTAAACCTGTTGCCTCTTGTCCCGAAAGCGCAGGGAAAGTTTGGTTTCGTTAAAGTCTATGATTTTTCGCTCTCAAAGAAAACAAAAACATTTAAACTATTTATTTTAATAACTAATTATGCCATATGTGGACCGCTTACTATTGACAATATTACATTTAAAAGGAGACTGGAAAGTCCGAAAAGTCATGTCACATGATTACCTCTACCCAATGGCAGTTTGGGGTTTATTCAAAAGGATCCAGCTTGACAGATCGATCCGAAGAACTTCCTCGAGCAACTCCTTTCTCAAGAGGGAGGTCACTGCTGATATGTAGTACATCGGTGTCATAGTGTTCGCTAAAGAAGGCAATGGCCCAGAAATTTTCAAGTCAGACTCAAAACCGGTCGCCGGTGCGTATATGAATTACAGTCTCCCTTCTACCCCTGCTGCACGTGCATTCTGTCTGTGTATTCATGTCAAAAATAAAGTAAGGGGATCAGTCTTGCTCCAATACGTTATAAGTTACGCCTGCTACTGACAGAGGAATTTTGTTTTCATCTCGTGACCTGAAAATGCATTGGAATCACATATACCCCTCCTCCACTCAAATCTATTGACGTAACGTTCCGCCTATCGATTCTTATGATACACTGGTTAGACAAAAACCTACAGCTTCATAAAACCATACTTACAGAACATTGTGAAAGGTAGATGATCGCACTGAAATATATTCTAAAATACATTATTAATCTATCAAATTATTTATATAATACCGTGCAAGATAAAATGCTAATTCAAAGTCTGTAGCCTATATTTAAATATGCTCTCTACGTCGTTCTCAGTAAATATTTGAAGTAAAACGCTTCCTGATACCAGATGTTTTCAGATACTAGAAGGCTACTAGAAGCTTTTTTACGGAGCATACCCGTAATGTTTGAACAATGGGGATTAGAGTAAGTACTAAACATTTAATATAACATACAACCTCTGTTCTAGCTTGTTCTAATCTAGCTTCTACTAGACCTTACAATATATAGTCTACTTTGAATACTGATGGCTCTGTGATCAATTACTTCATGGTATTCCTCATTTGTAGTCGCTTTTTGATAAAAGCGTCTGCTAAATCAATGTATGTAAATTTAAACAGAACTTCATTTGACCTATTTTTTCTAACAGTCTACAGAATATTTGACGTTCAGTATAGAACTTTTGTATTAAGTTTCAGCTAAAAGTAATTTTGTTGATGATTTTGTTTTACACAGGGAGGAGACTTTCTGTGAAGCAAAACTTCGAAAAAGTTTTTTTTTTTTTTTTTTTTTTTTTTTGATGAATATGTGAATTATGTTTAAACTTTAGGGAAACGAGTCGTTTGCAGTTTTAGTGCTTATATACTAAACAAAGGGTTCTAGAAGCCTGCACGCGATCAATCTTACTTGCCAAAAGGTCTGACAGCCATGCCCCCACAACACATTTAAACCTTCTAACTCTATATGCGAATCAAATCCTGGCGGAACGAGAGGCTCCGTTACAGAGTTTTGCCTCTGTTTGTCTCATAAACAGACTTAAAGTCAGACATCTACTTTCAAGGATCAGTAATTTGCTATCGAAGAGTAAGTAATTTTCTTTTATATTGCATAAATTGTTAAAAGGACTCGCTATTTTTGTTGTGATAAAGGCTTAGTGTTTCTGAAGTAATCGTTAGGATTCTGTGTAAGAGTAGAAAAGAGGTTACTCTGTGGGAGTTGGCTCCCGAGTCGGTGAAAACATGGCCCTGTTTTCCACATGAAATCCATAACCACATCTTGAGTTAATGTCTTAAATCGATCAACTTTGTTTTACGTATGCCATATAGATTTAAGACATTTTACAATGAACTACAAGCGTTGCGATGATTTATAACATTACATCGGACAGTCATGTCATTTGATAAGCTAAATATAAGCTTATCAATAAGCTAAATAAAATCTTTTTGCCTCTTTGCCAACACTCACGTTTGTCTGGAAATTAAATTTGGTATTTTTACTAGCAATTGACTTGTGTTAACTACAGTCTATGGGACTTGTAGCAACACAACAACGAGGTTGATCAATCACCTTTTCATGTAAAGTGAAATTACAAAACAACAATATTGATATTAAAGAACTCGTCGCTATTTAGATTTAAATTTGTGAACAGGAATAATTATGTATGTCTGTCTCGAATAGTATGACCATGGCTGAACAAAATTTCAACTGACCAGTTATTTCAGAGACTTCTACGTTCATTATTATTATTGTTATTAGCATTATTTAATAATAGCACTTAGCAATAATAGCATTTAGCAAATTATCTTTTATGCAGTATCTGTGTTTTCTTCCACTGTTATTTGCCCAAAAAAGGGCTTGGCTTGAGCATTTCAGAGTTTTAAAGACTTTTTTTTCTCCCACAGGCACTGCTGGAGGCCTATAGGAGACTGTCGCTACAATGGATGGAATTATTTGCACTTTTCACATAATGCAAGACTGCAGGAAATGATGGTTCACCACTCATTAAATATATGCATACCTAGCTTGTTTGTGTCATTTTTCCAAATGCCTTAGTCATCTTTTTAATAATAATATATCAGTCCACTGAGCAAATGATTTGCTTATTGTGATTCTTTTGATTGCTAATTATCTGTTTATTTTTTGTTGTATAACCACTCTGCTACGAAAGCAAATACATAGGCTCGTCAGTTAGTTTTTTTTTATTTCTTCAGAAGTGGAGCAGCATGGAATGTGTGACATCAAAAATATTCGAACAAATAAAAAGTATGAGTATTTGATCGGATGTCTCTTTCGACTGTTTGAGCAAGACATGATTAACATTCGCACACATTGATTAATATACGAACACACTGATCTTGAGAATCCCCGGATGCATTTTTCCTTTTACCCATTTCTTTATATCTAAAGGGTTTGGGCATAACACAAACAATCTACTGTCCATGGAAACAAATAATAAATACATTTGAAGGACTGAAAGACACGAGCTTACGCTGTATGATAAATTTGTTGAATAAGAAATCGTGTTCATATGCATCCTTCCTCAAGTGCAAAATGCAAAACAGAAAAGAAACCGTGGACTAGGGACAATTTAAAAACTTTAAAATCAAAACCAATTTAAAAACCTGTCATAAAACTGTTTTATACCCTGTTTCAGATTTTCTTAAAACAAATCAAATAGCTCTACATATATTCCCGTTATGCAATGACATAAGTTTTAAGGAACTTTAATTTATTTTCTATATATGTATAAAGTTGAACATAAAACAAGGGAGTTTCACCTGAGGCTACGTCAGGAAAACTATATGAACAAAATAGGTGGCAGAAAACGCCATCAGAACGGGGACGCAAATGTGTGCCGTGGACGAGGAGAGAAATACACTATATCGGCACTATAGATGCGTCAGTTTGGGCGCTTCTTGAATTCTTCCCTGAGAATAGTGCGGTGTAAGGTCTGTGAATGTGCATGGGTTTGGTTCGCAAGCTCCTTGCTGATGGTTGTTCCCCATGGTGATAGCGCCGTTGTAGTCTATATTGCCTTGAGGTGGATGCGGTAGATGTGTCAGGCCAAATACCGAGGCCCCCATACCTACCAAAGAATCCGAGTAGCCTCCACCGCCACTGACATAAACCGGGCTACCATGCACTTGCGTTCCGTAATTGTTGTTGCCTTGAAGATGATGCGTGTCGTATTCAGGCGTGGCTGTGCCAGTCCCCGGATACCGCTTCTGAGGAGGCGGGCAGTTATTCAGAGGAGGTGGATATGACGTAGGAAGGTTGTAAGCATTAGGCTGGGGTTTGTTATACGATGCTGGAGAGGGTGAGTCGTAGGGCACGCTGTTAACCAGAGAATGCATTGAACTTAAATATGCACTCCCACCCCCTCCTCCGCCACCGGATGACAGAGCAACGGGACTGTGAGGAGACTGTGCTCCAGGAGAGGGCATCATTCCAAGCCCCTTCTGGTCCTTTTTGTACTTCATCCTGCGATTCTGGAACCATATTTTAATCTGCCTTTCCGTAAGGTTGAGCAGATTTGCCATTTCCACTCGTCGCGGACGGCAGAGGTAACGGTTGAAATGGAACTCCTTCTCCAGCTCTACGAGTTGAGCAGACGTGTATGCAGTACGAGCACGCTTGGAGGCGGCTGAACCTGGGGGACTCTTGTCTCCAGCGCAGCTCTCTACTGTATGATGACAAAAAAGTAAAACGAAAAGCGTTATTGTGTATGTCCCAGTAAACTGACCTCACTGTACATTATTCATCATTTTAAAGATTATAGGGTAATACTACCAGGTTCATTGGTAAAGCAAGCACATGATTACTGTATTGAAAACTAATTGTATTCTTTGCAGCCGGTTAAATACAAATAGGTATAGAAAAGTGGGATAGTATGCTCCGGAAGTGGGGCAGAGCAAGAGTGAAATACTGCAATTTTTTAGCCTTACGCAGTGATTTTCAAAGTAGTAAATGGCTGCCTACCAAATGAAAGTAAGCATGAGTAAAACTGATTGGGGGGGGGGGGGGGGGGGGGGTTGGAGGTGTCATCTGTATGTATGACTTTGAAATAACCCTGATTTGTCAGTAAGGAGCCAAATAAGCGTAGAAAAGGCTATGCGGAATTTCATTTAGATGCGTGTTTATAGGCTACATTTATGACATTTATTTTCTTAGCAGACTGTTTTTTACCAAAGCGAAAACACATTGCACAAATCATGCTACCAAAATAAATAAATAATTATGTAAATAAATAGCCTAAATAATTTGTGAGTACTCCATACCTAACAGTAGATGCATAATATGGCTCGTATGCGTTTCCATATTATTTTATAACATTTTTTTTATTTAGGCTAAACATAATCACCTGAAATTGTACCACAGGATTTCTGCTTTGTGTTCTGACGGGACTCCTTCATCCACGGAAAAATTTGTTTCCTTGTGGCTGGCGTTGGAGATGAGTGCCCAGGATTCTTGGTGGTGGTATCATTGCTCGGTATTTGGTTCAGGGCACTGGGGGAAGATGGTCCGGAAGGGGCAGTAGGGGGCTGGTTGTTATCGGGGATGTCTGGTACTGGGGCTTGTGTCCCGTTACTCCGTTGGCAGCCCTCGGAGATTTCATTGGGTTTGTGCAGAGCTGCAGAACCACCAGGGGACTGCAGGGAGCAGGCCGGTCGTTGGTACCCAGTTTCCACATGAAGGGCCTGGAGATATTGCTGCTGATTGGCATCATAACCTAAACCGTTTGCGCTTTGATAGGGGAAGCCACTGTAAATTGCCGAGCCGTCGCAGTAGGTCGCTTTTTGCATCTCGCCGTTTCCCAATGTTTATTTCACTTTCTGACAAGGTCCTGACACCTTTGTAGAAGAACATTGGCTCAATGTAGTCACGTGACACCTCTTCGCCAATGGGCTCTACGGGTGAACCTACGGTGAGAGAAGATACGTTGAGCGGGTGAAATAAGGCCTATCCATCTTACTTTTCAAAGCTCAGTTGACACTGTGGCGAGACTGGGAGAGCCGGTCACCACTTACCTTATGGCCAGCTGCAACAATAGCCAACATAACTGAAGAGAACCGAAAACATGATAGCCGCTTAAAACATTTAACTTGATCACTGTCCAATCAAAAATAAGCTATATATTAACATGTTAAAAAACTAAAAACACCAATTAGCACATAAAACTAATATTTCCTGTAAAATAGGGCATTGCGTAGTAAATGAGTAGTGTGAAACGAAATAACGTATTAGGGCAATAAATAAGCAACAACCATTACCGTGAATTTAATGCGAACTTTATTCTCATCGTGTTGATTTTTCTAGCCTTTTAATTTGAATGTTGACTATACTTTTTTTTTTTTTTTTTTAAATCTAAACAATGGTCATACATACTTGCGTCTGATTTTTAGTTCTTAAGGTGTTTCATAACATTTTAGTCTACATAAATTCAAGCCCCTGCGTGTATTGTTTGGGTTCGAAAGTTGCAGGAAACCTGAAAAACCGGGCAGACGCGCGTCTCCATAACCACACTAAACTCTTCCTCGCCGACCAAAAATAATGGATAATTATAACTGGCATCAGTGGATGCATGAGGGGTCATCAAACCGGGAAAACGCTATCGCCACGGCCCAGATCTGATGCAGATCGCGGAAGTAACCACTGAAACAAATTACATTTGCCTGGTACAATGCTCAACACTGAAATAGCCTATTTAATTTTTGAAAGGTCAATACCCTATATCCCACAACTCGACATGCATTTATACAAGAAACAAAACGAAGATAAGATCACAAGAAAGAAAGCCAAAAGAATCAGGAGCTAGAGCGCACAATAAAATATGTAAATCATGGACTATTTCAAGAATATCATCGTTAATAATAACAAACAATTCCAGCAACAGTAACAGTAGTAGTAGTAGTAATAATAATAATAATAATAATAATAGGTAAATGATACCAATAAAATTCGGCTAAATAAAAAATACCATAAAACACGCGGGTTTTACAACCAGCGGTATAACTGTGCTGAAATCAGGCCCAAATGCCATACACGAGACCGCATAATTACATAAAACTAAACCAACAGGCCTCCTTATTTTCTAGATTAGCCATCATAGCTTGACTTCCAATAATTCACTCTCTGGCACTATCATACACATGGAAAGCTAAAAGAAAAGACACTAAAGCCACAAAGCAGGAGACCCAGCTGCTGCACGGGAGGAATCTGGCTTGACTGTGAGTGAGTGTGTGTATGTGCGAGTATGAACTCTCCCTGAACCGAGATTTCAGTCGCGCGGTCATAAATCACAAACTCGCCATTTAACAACCATGCGAGAACTCTGCCTCTGTCCCGCTTACCTTCCTCTCTGACGAGCAGCGCGCAGCACGGCGCGAGCTTCTTTCATTCAGCGGCAGAAATCGATCAAACAGCGGTCCAGGGTAAAGCTAAATCGGAAAGACAACAAAGCCAGAGCTGCACTTGCAGGAGTCATGGGACGGATCTGCAGTAAAGCTGCGACTCCGTCGCGCTCGAGGACTCAAATTCCTTCCTTCTGTCTTTTTCTCTTTTTGACGTAAATCAGTACAGCAGCCAGATAACGAAAGTTGTCTCGTGCGCCCTGGTCGTAAAGATGAAGCACCTTCACACATACACACATATTACATACCACTAAATGAACGCCTGTGTTCTCAGACCTATACTAAATGCCACCATGGGCTGCGCTCTAGTGAGTCTTTCGTGTACCACTAACGTGCACAAACTAGCACGTTAACACATACTCATGCACACCCCAGTGAACTCCCTCGAAACAGAGCGTCACCGAAGACAAGAAAAATTATGCAAATGAAGCGCCTTCTCAAGCACAGAAAGCTGCTTCATTCCCCTGTGAACACAGGACGGAATATATACAAAAATCTACAGCTCTGTAATTACGCTCAGAACTAGACTAGTTGTTAGAAACTATGTCAACCTTAATCGTAGCAACATTGTATTGGTTATTAAAAAATTCAAAACTGCAATACTATTAGACTTAAAAGGACTGAATTACTAATTACTAATACAGTAGGCTAATCACAAATTGTTTTAAGAGATTATAAATTGAAACAGCAATAAAAAAAACACAATAATAATAATAATAATAATAATAATTGTATAGTAGCTAGTAGTTAGCAGTAGCAGCAGCAGCAGCAGTAGTAGTAGTAGTAGTAGTAGTAGTAGTAATATACTGCAACATTTCAGTAAACTCATCCATTTAAAAAAGAATCGGTCACGAAGACCGAGTCAAGGATTATTGGCAATAAAAGTAAATTATGTTTTTTTTTTCTTTTTTTTTCTTTCTTTTTTTGCAAAACAGAAAAAGGTAATAAAACTCCCGGACCTCCAAAGTAGCAGGCAGAAAAAAGGGAGCCGCGAGCCGGGGACTTGAGGTTATGGATCAAACTCTTCTGCATACGAATGAATTACCAACATCAGCTTGTGTATTTTCTCGGTCAGACGAGAAGATTTATGTCTTTACGCAGCACGGCAGTAAACACAGAGGCAGATTTCTGTTCTCGCGCGGCCCACTGGATTACAGATTGCCAAAGCTAAAGAGAAAAGAGCGGGCGGCGTGGGTTGGTGAGTGGGATTTGAAAATCCTTGTGTATGCGGTTTTCCTACAATTTCAGCATTTTGAACATTTACACCATTGTGTCCTTTTTTCTTTCATTAAAGCGATGACTAAGGGGTTTCATTAATGGTACGGAAACTGCTGGATGATAAATAGATTAAATTAGTTTTGTCAAACAAATAACATATATCTGAAATGACTGCAAATTAACTTATTATATGTGTGTTAAAGTAAAATATGTAGCCTAACAATCCGTATGTTAATCTGTAGCCTATTAAACTGTTTTCTCACGTTAGCTCCAGAGCATTGCAGCGGTTTCCTTCATAATGACAATTGCACCATAGAAACGTGGAAAGGAAGAAATTATGGGACTTCAGTTTACATGTAGACAAGGTGTGTGTATGCGTGCATGTAGCATGTGTAAGCCTTAAATAAACTGAATGGCAGTAAATAATATAGCAAGACATGATAGTTGTATAATGCAATTGAGAGCTCACCTTAAGCAAAACACAGTCTCTCGCAGGCTTAGTGATGGGACACATTCATTTATTTGGAGATCTACGACAAAAAATAAAAGTATTGTCATTTTTTTCTTTTCTCATAACAATACCTTTGTTTTGTGTTGTCTCATATCAACAACAGCCATGAGAAATGTAAAAACTAATTAATGTCAATGACACTTAACTATAAATAAAGTGGGTGCACTGTGATAATCTCCAAATAAAAATAAACTCGCTTCTGTATGTTTGCCACTCATTTATGTTAATTTTTATTTTAAAATGAGAATGTAATTTTGACAATAAACACTTTTTTCTTTTTATTTCAGCTGAGTTGCACTATTTTCACTGTAGATCCATTTGCACTCATTAGGAATGGTTACTTCAACTCCAACTTATATTTGACACAAATACATAATAAACTGATATCAATAAAATTGTATTACTACTGAAAACGATCTTAGTAGCGTATCCTTAAGCTTTCTATAAAAATGAACAACAGACAAAAGCTAAAAAAATATTCAACTCAGGCTTTAGAGAAATATCAATATTAAAATCCTTTATTTACGACTCTTCTCTGCTAATGCTATTACTTACACTACTAATAGATCAAATGCATATAATAAAAAATAGGTGGGAACCCTAAGTTTAACAGCACAAATAAATCAAATAAATGAATGTATTTTTACAGTTAAAGGTAAATATTGATGCATGTGTAAGAATGTATCATCAGAAATATCATATATATAAATAATACAATAAAACACAGCAAAAGTATCGAGTTCTCCTCCTTTGTGTTTCCTTCCGAGAGAATTTAGATCGAATAGTCATTAGCTCTCAAGCAGCGGCTGCCCTTAGTCCCCCAGCCCATAAATCAAGACTCGAGCGTCGTGACCTCGTGCGGCAGCGTGCTTCTGGATGATACTCCTTATATTATATCCTCGTTTCCCATGCGAGCCTCCACAACAAACCGGCCGCCACTGCTCTGTTGAGTTTTATTCGCTGTCTGGTGATTTATTCTTTCTGGGAAAACCCAGTTTACACACCCTCACAACCTAGAGAGCTTTACAGCCACGCACAAGTGTTACCGATTTGAGTCCACGTGCAATACAAATATATTATCATTAATCATTCACACATTTAAAAAAAAAAAAAAAAAAAAAAAATATATATATATATATATATATATATATATATATATATATATATATATATATATATATATATATATATATATATATATTTAATAAAACATATTTTATTCTACTCCGAATCATACTGGTGTGAGAGAAAATGTTTTTTGGGCTGCAGACAAATTTTGAAACGTTTGAAATAGCCCATAAAGTATGTGATTTTTTAGATACATTTATTTTACATTTATATTTTATTTAACAGACTAGGTCTTGATAATAAACATTGTTTCCCCATGTTTTGTGAAATGAAGCAGATTCTTTCTAATTTATATGACTTTATATTTTATTTAATAAAAATTCAGTCAAATTTTATTTACATTTTTAAAGAATATTAGTTTTGTAAACTGTTGCTTAAAGCAATGTAGCATTTATGTAAATGTATGTAACACAAATACATGTACATTTACGACTGTAATGTTTTTTTTCAGTGCCGGTTAAGTGATGAATAAAAGTTGATTCTCCAATATGCTCTAAGTTGAGTTTATTTTAATAAAATTGAGTCCTACACTCTCCTATGTTTATCCGCCATTGTAGGGTAACTGACCTTCTCTTTGAGGCGCAAAAACTCACTGGAGTAATGAACAATCAGCGGAAATAGCTCAAAATAAAATCCATCCTCATGGTGCGCAGGGCTTTCTGTCTTTTTCTGTGTGGAAAAACATATCCGTTCATGACAGCTGTATAACATCATCCGCAAAACGTACCAGGGTCTTTCGTTCTTTTAATTTTTTTCTCTCTCTCTATCTCTCCAGCTTTCCAGCAAGTCCACAATGACCCAACCCCACTTTAGTAAAGTAGGCTAGCGCTATCAGCACAGCAGCAGACCGGGGTTCGCATGCCATCCACCCCCTTCATCATAATATCGCAACCATATTATGCGCCCCACTCACGTGACCCAGTGTCTATTAAAAAGGAAACCTTTTCTGATCTGTGAATCATTAATAGAGACTGTTGTTGGTCCCCTTTGAGTCGGATCACAAAGATGGAAAGGATGGAAGTAGTGTGCTTGGACTACTAAGCCGAAATTTAAAATTCCAGTCTAAATTTTTAGTCTTTTTTTTTTTTAACCAGACAAAAAAAAAAAAAAAAAAAAAATCAGATTAGTTGAAACCTTATAATGAGATTTGTTGAAGTTCGTTTTTGGGTATGTCCTAAAACGTAAAGCCACGGTAAAGGAAATAAATGGATTAGCAGATAACAGTTGGAGTTCTTATTTCTTAATAATAATAATAATAATAATAATGAAATCAAATTTCCCTTAATTTTCACCCTCTAACTATCTCTTAAAAATACACCAACTATATATGTTAAAATCTAATATACCACTGTTACTAGCCTACCTGTAAAGAACTCGTGTGTGCAAGGTGGCCCTCTCTCGGTGATTACGGTGTAGCAGTCAAACAAGTCTGTGAATGGAAGTTCAGACTTACACCAAGCATCTGCTCTCTCTGAACTAGAGTTTAAAAAACTCTGCAATACTAAAAATTACAAATGTGCATCTGCGATAGTGTATGTGTTAAAAGTTACTATTGTGGACATCCTAACCTTTAGTAACAAGAGTCTTAGTAGTATAGCTACAGTTACAGTTTTTTTTATTTTTTTTTTATTGTTTTTTAATAGAGCAGTGATCTATCAAGTCTATACCTCAACAAACAAAAGAAAGAAGACCCGTCCCGAAAAGAGGCCTTCTCTTTACACCATTTGGTGCTTGTTTTCCGGCAGCAGAGTGTTTACTGAAAGCTCATCCAACAGACGCGGTGAAGCCCTGTAGATAATTAATCACCTCAGCCAGGCAGGACCGCTTCTCCCCCTTGCACCAATGCTTTGTTCTCTCAAAAGCCATAACTTGAAGGAGTACAAACTTTTTTTTCTTTCTTTCTTTTCAGATTTGAACATGAGCTAAACTATGTTATCATTTTAGCACCACATTCATACAGCAAGAACCTTTGGACAGAGGCCAGCGCTGTCCGCTTTTGAGTGAATAGTGCAAATACGATGCATAATAGGCCTACATCTTCATTTTGATGTAGTTGAGTTACTGTGATGTGTGTGCTTTATCAAGTGTGACTTACGAAAGTCAGATATTTTAAAGGAGTAAACAATGTTTCAAAATCCGCTTTAGTCGGACTTTTAGTTACCTGCCTGCTAGAGACCCTGGGGTGTTGCGAGACGCAACGCGAACATGCTGAAGACCCTGGTGCCTGTCTGTTTGCATTTATACATTTCAGCATTTCTCCATCCCACTTACCCGAGCACAAAGTGCATTATGAACGCTTTTAAACAAACCATTCGGGACCAGAACAAAGGGTGCAAATATTCTTCTTCTTTTAAAAGGCCTATTTTTTATATGACTTTATTATCATTCAGTTATTAACTGCAGACCAGCAGAAACATATTTCAACAATTTAGTATTTATCCCTTTTCAAAGTGACTTTAAGAAGCCAATAGGCATGGCAGTATTTTCACTCTAAATGGATCGTGGAGTATCGCCAGGGGACAGAACAAATCTGTTCTCAATGCTGACATTTGGAGCTCTTAAAGCAAGCTAAGATTACTACCACACGCAGACGAAGATAATTCTTTTCCTTGGATTTACCGTGGTCATCATCAAAGCTAATAATGACGTACAGCTCAAAGCAGTTTGACCATGGTGCCAGTGAACACGGCAATGATCTTTGACTGCCTAATGGATGTATACTCATGCGTTTGGATAACGTTTGTTGAATGTAAATGAAATAGAAATATCTGTACTTACGTTTCTTTGTAGCCTGTGTTTTGTTCTTGATAGAATCAAGACATTGACACATACATCGTGAAATGATTTTGTGGCTTATAACAGCTAGTACACATTATTATTATTATCATTATTATACTTTACTGTCACTGTTTACAATTGCCTTGTAAATTAGTTGAAAAGTACTATAGCAACATTACATAGCCTACCACTAAAATGACAGTAATTCAATATTTAACGTTTGTAAATAAACTGGCCATCTACACTTACAAAACCTAAAAAATCTCAATATTTCAGGAAAATTCGCTACGGTAAAATTGTTGGATAATGAAAAACATCAGTTTAGTTCACATCAGTACAAACAGCATCTGTATATAACCTGTATGTGCTGCATAGTTTTCATATAAACTTCGAAATACTATTTTTCAAAATTTCAAAAAGCTTAGATTACTTACTCCAAAACCACTTTTTGAAGACTGACCGGAAGAGGAGCAGCAGGTCGGTTCTGAGAGGTCTCGCTAAGTCGACAGTCAACTGCAAAATGAAAAATCCTACCGAACCTCCCGTGTCTATTTCTAACCAAGATGTAGCCTATCTATTATTTAATAAGGTCATGTGAGCAAGTCAATTAAATTTTAAGCATGGTAGATTGAGAGGTGAGGTACTAGTGTCATGATGGAAGTTTAAATTTCCTGTCTGTCAAGATCTGAATCAATGATGACGGACTGTGACTCACATAGTGGCTGCAGTTTAAGGTTTTTCTTTCGAAATATGAATATTTACAAGCAGGGCCATCCGTACTGATTTCCAAAGCTACAAATAGATCGTAACCAGGCTAGATGCTGTTCAAATTCAAAATCCAAGTTTGCTGTTGTTGTCTTGGTGTATTGCTATTATGAGTGCACATTAGATCCCTAAATTAGTATTCTTCAGTATAGACCATTGCTTTAGTTTCTTCGATCTGTTTAAATAGTTTATTTCACAGTTTGTGTTATAATAAACCATTTAGATTATCTTTGAAGCGGGTTGTTCAAGTGCGAGTAATTTAGTAGATTTGAACATTTAAGTCATATTTTATGTCAAATAAGGCGCAAAGTAAACACGGAGTACAGTTTTGGTCTCCCCTTGATGTTCAAATAGGCCATATTCAAGTTCCACTACTGCCCCATGCGTTCGAGAAATAAAAGGGCCATGGTCTATGAGGGTGCTGAATATGGCGAGGTCATAGGTTAAGGGGTCGTACACAGTGCTTTAGTTTGATGATTGGACAGCTCATCTGTGTCCTTTGCTTGACCCCAGCAGTAGTTTACACCGGTAAGTAGCCTACTGTCCGTCTCTAATTTATTTCAATAGACTTCTATGGGGGAAAGAGTTAATGATATTTGTTATTTAAATAGCCTACATTTTGATTTTAGAAAGTGAGTGCAGAATTGGCTATAGTTAGGATCGAATTTTAAAATGGACATCAAATTAACTCTAAAAGTAGATTGTCCTGACAAGTAAAAAAACTGATTACGCAAGGTCTGTTTGTATTGAAATTATCAGTGATAGGCTATATTAAGCGCAATCACGAATTAGTCTGATTTCATAGTATTAAAACAACAAATTCATGGGATTTGGTCACAATAGGCTAATAGTTTGAATACTTAGAAAGAACTACTGCAAACTACTGCATTAATTCATATAATTCAACTAACAGCAATGCAAGCTCATCTACCCAGTATTTTGTAACGTTTTATCGTATTACAAGTTAGCTTAAAGGAACACTAATATAGCATATAACGTATGGCATTATGCGTATGGCATTTTAATATTAAAAACAACAACAACAACAAAAAAACTTTAGCCTACTGGAATAAATAAAAACTATGTACGTCATATGTTTGTTGGTGAAGTAATTAGATTTGTAAAGTGCACCTTTTTCATATAATGTTATAATGTCTTGAAAATCAAATAAGCCAACCTAAACCGTTGGTCTAAACAGCATTGGTCTCGCAATTTACGTGATACAAATTTCGGAGGCAAGCTTTTAGTCCAATACGAAAATTTGCTTTCAGTTTTATCTAAAGTTTTTTTTTTTTTGTTATGGATTATCAATATACTTGGAATAAAACGGTATCACGCTTCAGGAAACAGCTAAATAACAAAGACCTCATTAGTCCTTTCTATGGATTAACCTAAAGGGATAATGCACAATAAAGTCATATTTATTATTTCCACGGGTAGCCTACAATTGCATACAGGCTTACTAAAACAACTTGACATCATTCACCAATATACAAATAACCAAATACACGAATATTCACAGCTTCGATGACGTAAATACAGTTAACAATACACTAACATATGGAACTAAGACAAATAAGATAACTACTCCAGGAAGATTGTTCCTATACTTGTGCCTTCATGTTAAAATGTCAGTTTGGTACACGCATCACTATAGCGTTGATCTTCACAAACAAGACTCGGTATGCCTCGGTTAAAGACAGAAAACGTAACGGTCCATTGTCCAAGTTAAAGTACATTCTACTATTGTTCCTTTAAGGGAGAAAAAAACTATTTTTACAGGAAGGATGTGATTTCCAGCTCAAATTAGAGTGGAGGAAGAGGTTGGGAAGGCGAAGTTAGGTTGCCTCGTCGGACACTGAATAAAAAGTGACCCTGTGAAATTCCGATCCTAATACTGCAATGTGTTCTTCTTTCTTGTTCAGTTCCGTCTGTGTCGATTTGCTTCTAGCACTATAGGTTCGAGGAACACGGCGTGGGAAGCAGCGTTTGCTGCTGCTGAGTGGCATCCGTTTTCACGTGATGGTTGGAGGGCGCAGAGCTCGAGGAACGGATCTTTGTATTGGGCAGCTTGTGATCTTTCTTCCACTTCATGCGGCGGTTCTGAAACCAGATTTTCACTTGACGCTCAGATAGGCACATTGTGTGCGCTATCTCCACTCGTCGACGTCGAGTCAGGTATCGGTTAAAGTGGAACTCTTTCTCAAGCTCAAGAGCCTGCTGGCGCGTGTAGGCGGTGCGAGACCTCTTGGGCACTCCTCCAGAGTAGCTGGCGGTCACTAAACACATAAACACACAACCAAGCAGGTGTTATTGACATTCTCAGGTATAAGTGAGATGCCGGATAATTAGTACACTTACTGAATTTTTTGAAGAGCACTAAACGAGTAGAGTATGAAACAATGGATACGCGTCGTTCTCCGACGACAGCATTCCATTCACACGCAGTCTTGATGTAACTAATTTGGTAGCATTGCAACATGAGTGAAAGCCTATGGGAAAATAGCTCAATTAAAAGGCCTGTTTGGTGTGAATATGGTCAACGATAAACTTTCTTTTGGATCATAAGAAACAAAAGGCAAATGGCCCGGGCGGAACATCGAGGGAAATCAAATTTGCAAGAACTCCTAATCACCGGGATCTCGATGGCAGTAAATCCTCTAAATGAGCAATTACAACTGGGTATGTTCCCTACATGCCTTCCGACAAATGCCCTCCACAGGGCTCCTACAGCTTTTATTGCCCGTGCACATTACTTACCGGTATTAACATGGACTTTTTTCATCCAGGGATACACGACCGGCTCTTTACCCTTCTGTGCGCCTGGGAGAGCCTCTGACACGAGGCTACAATCCTTGTTCGCAGTTGAACCAGCACAGCTCTCTGTGGTGAGGCGGGGTCCATGATTCTGCGGAAGGGATTGAGGTTGCGCGTGATGACGGTCGGTGAAATCGTTGAGGCCGTTGGTTGACACATTACCGTAATCATAGCTCGGCTCTTGGTAGTTTGATCGCGGGTATGATGTCTCCTCGTGATGGGGGAAGCCCGCGTCTTTCGGCCGCTCATAATAATCAGAGGACACGGGCATGTATCCGTTCTGCTGATATTCCTCGCAGGGTGGGAAAGAAGGTTCGATGTAATTTGAATTGATCAAGTAGGAACTCATGATCATTAATTTGAAAAGTGCAACAATTCTAATTTTTATCGTGCTGTCGTTTTTCTGATCTCTCCAAAACCCACCTACTCCTCTGTCAAATGTACAAAGTTGGTCGGTCACGTGAGAAATGCGACCAATGAGCGCCTCCTGTGGGCATCGTGTAAACAAGCACCAATAGCAGGCCAGGCATCAGCACAGCAAAAATGTGTTCGAGCGGTATATGCGTCTCTTTTTGTTATTGAATTAAAACATCAGAAATTAATTCGATATAGTTGCCATATACACCGTATAGAGAACAAAACAGCTGGCTGAATATATACGAACTGTTAAAATGCATGATATACAGTCATATACAATTGAGTGCAACAGAGGACGTGATTTATCACGAAAGCATCCCCTTCCAGTGTTAATGCCCTTTCTGATGATAAATGTACAAAAAGAAATCTCGTTTGTTGTGTACCACGACCTACAGTTTTGTACCCTCCAGGGACGTTCCAATTTCTAAAGGTTCCTCAAAAGAACCATCAAGAAGGCCCACGACCACTTTCACAAAGCAACAATACTCACAGTGACTATGCACCTGTTAATGAATAGGACAAAGACTATTTTCAAGCCAGCAACATCATCAACCAATAACTCCACATGTCTTTTGTAACAGTTTTTACAGACACAGTAAAATTTCTTAGTTTTGGGGGTTCTACCATTGGCATCTCAAATTATAACGAAATTTCATCAGTTAGACGATTTGCTCAATGTTAAAGCAACCCCAAACGTGTGCAGTAAAGAAAAAAGAAATCAAAGCTACACGAGCCTTTTAGATGCACACATTTTTGATTTTGATTTTGAAATGACTGTTATTACCGAATTAAGTCTTACACGTCTTCATTAAAAGCAAAAATAGTCTACATAAATATGTAAAGAATCCATAATAATATACAATCTAAATAAATAAAAAAACATTCCTTCACAGATGTCCCAAAATTAAATATGTTGGTCATATTTTATATTTTATACTGTCCAGTTAAACTGAACTGGACATCTTGTAAATAACTTTAGTGTTCCGCACAATGATGCATTGTATTTCGTATTCTACTCCAAACACAAATGACAACAAACCCACACTGACTTTGTATTATGCAGCCATTACTTATCAATTGTATCAATTGCATTTATTGCAGTTGGCTTTTAATTTACTGCGATACTCAGCAGTCTTGATGGAGTTATATTTGTATGAATATTGCTTCAGTGGTAATAAAAATAATTCAAAACCGTTATAACAATGGCTGCAATGTCATGTTTATATGGTCTGAAATATATCTCTATCTCTAAACGCATCTCAATATTAAAAAAAGTTACTTTTTTTGTCTGTTTCCGCTTTCCTGTGAAATGCACTACAAAGACAGACTTTATTACATAACAATACCATATTCCTATTGGACTTGTTGAATTGCAATGTTTATTTGAACACTAAAATATGAGAAGGCCTACCTTGTATAAATTCGTGAGCAAAATAATATCCCTGACCTTGAAGCCATGATAAGACAGGTTCGCTGCACAGATAAACGAAAATAATGACACATCCCTTTTGCGACAGGTAGCTCCCAAGTAATGTTTCTTTATCCTTAATAGTTCCATGTAGTGATTCAACAGCCACTCTGAACTGAAAACTCCTGCTTAAGTAGGCTATCCAAACTAGCTTTAGGTTAGTATTTAAACTATGTGAGTCACGTGAGGTTTCACAGCTTCAGAACCACTCTGGCTACTTTTCTGTAATAGCTACACAGAGATAACTTCGGTTTGACCTCTCAATGACTCAGTGTCCATTTCGCCCCTTATTAATCTTGTTCATTGACAGTCTTTGTTAAACAACAAGGCGTGCCCTCTGAAAAGGTGACATTTTCATATTTGTTAGACGCAGTGACCTTGCATTTACCCCGGCCTTGGACTTCATTTATCCCCATGGGGCACAGGGTCCTTCTGGAGATCGGCATATATATATATATATATATATATATATATATATATATATATATATATATATATATATATATGCACCCTTTGGGGATAAATGAAGTCCAAGGCCGGGGTAAATGCAAATATATATAAAACTTTATTTTCAACTTCACTATAACCACATATTTAATAATCATAATTATTATTATAAAAGTTATTGTAATGTTGTTGTATTATTTGCTTTAACTTGATAAATTAATATTGCTAACGTCTAAAGTCTTTTAACTGTAAGGCTTAAAAAAGGAGCAAAAAAGCCAAGTCTTTAGTTTTCCGAGGGCCACATAAAATGATATCGTGTCGTCTGTTATTCATTATATACTTCTCTCCTTTGTGTACAAAACTGGAGGCCTAAAATCAAACACGCTGCAGTATTTACATATTTAAAGCAAGTAAAACAAACAATTTATTAGAAGATCAGAAGCAAGAAAACTCTGATTATGCATATTTAAATGTTACAACTGCAATAGTTCTTTATATGGATTAAATAAAAATAAGAGAGACCGGGGTTAGTTGTCACATTTTTTTTACTCCAATTAATATATCTCTCAGGGTACTGAACGTCAATTTTAGAAACGGTGTATTACGAATGAGAAGTTGACAATAAATTGGCTATAAAGAGGCTTAAACATTAAACAAATTAACAGTTAATTAAACACGAAAAAATGTAAAAGGTAGGCTAACATACATTTCGCCAACAGATTGTAAAAAATGGCACCACTCTAAACACTTAAAAATACCCTTGTTCTGAAAACATAGTTTAAATGTTCTGTTAAAACATACTTTGATTAATTGTTTAAAAAGTTTTAATACGTTCAACTGACAACTGATTTTACAAAATACTATGGTATTGCAATTTCCGATTTGAGTACAGAATTCCAACATAAATATTCCGTTTTGTTGTTTTGAACTTAAGTTGCCTGAAACCAAAATACAATGAAAATTCAAAATAATTTAAATCGCGAGCAATTCTGTAATTGGACTTTTAACTCAAAACCTTATTTACAGAGATAGTCCTCCATAGTGCTTCCCCATGTAACAAATAGCTCCGGTCTCCTAAAGGGAATATACGGCTATAGCAAGTGTCATCTGTAAACCTGAGGTAAATTAAACTGTCTAACAACCTTGGACAAAATTATTCGAAATTACTTTCATTAAACACTTTTTCTCCTATATAAATCTGTGTGATACAGCTTTGATTTATAATACCATTTTTGTTTCATTTTTCTGCAGGCTATTACAAAATTAGTATTTTTTCGGAAAGGTCAGATTTTGCACAAAATATAGGCCTATGCATTCTTTAAGAAATTCTTTTAAAAATTAACATTAAACCGATCCAATAAAGATTTCCAAATTTGTGGCTTATTTTATTTTGTTTGTATTCACAGAAATATAGACAAAACATATGGCGTCGACGCTTCTTCGCATGTCCAAAACGAGAAGCGTTCAACGGGGTTAGTACTAAATAAAATTATTTGTAAGACAATTCCAAGTCATTTTTATTACAAACTCAATACCGTCTCGGTCTCGTTTTACCGGTAAATGTTGCTAGACATATTATTTTCCTTGTATGATTCTTCTTTTCTATTTTTCTTGTATTCAATTAAACTTACATGTTTGGTTTTCAAGTCCAGACAAAGAGAAATCAACGCTTCAGAACAAAGAAATGCGCTGAAATATTATCAATCCTAAATGCAAATGTCCAGTAGAACATTTGGTCATCAAGTGCGATTTATTCAAAGGAAATTCACCAATCAAACCCTTTAATAAAACCTGAATACTCAATCTCTGGCATAGGCGGAGGAGGTAGTCTCTTGGGGATGCTAACCAAGGGTCACCCAGCTTGCAGAGTTCATCGCGAGGTTAGACCAGAACTCACGGGATTCACAGCTATTCCATCTTTTGTGCCATTATAAAAGTGGCACTGCGCTCTACAAGAACAGATGACAGCTACTTGTTCTGCAGTAAACTTTTGACCCCGGCCCTCCCCCTACCTTTACAATCTCACTCTCTCTCTCTCAGACAAACAAGCACAAATAAACAGATGGACACAAACAAGCCTTCGAGCTCATCAACTTTCTTTCTCCCCTTCTCTCTCTCTCTCTTCTATGCTATTGTTTTCCCCATACATCTTTTGGGCCTATATCTTCCATTTATCATGACCAGTAATATTAGGCCAAATCTATTAATACAGTATCAAACAACCTTTATGTTTGCAGACAGATTGGCCTGCTAAAGTCATAAATTTCATCCTTCTGATATCCATGCTGCATCAAGATTTGTGAACCATTTCTATTCCCTGCAATTAAAGGTGAATGCGGGAGTTATTATTCTTTCTCTTTCTCTCATTTCTATCCTTATAGGGATAAGGGGCGCCAATGCGGGTGACACTGAACTTGGCCAAAAGCGAGCTCTGCTGGTGGTTTACGGCGTGCGCACATTCATCTTCCTGCCGCCGCTGACCTTACGGTGAACCAGGAGCAAAGACATTTTTCTTCAGTCCCTCTCTCTCCTTTATTGTCTATCGAATTCTGTCTATCTCCCACTCATTCTCACACATCGCTTTAAGTAGGCTATGTGGATGTTTTATGCGCATTTTCTCATCTCATCTGCGTTAACGTTTTTATTTTTTTATACAATACTGCGTTTTACGTGCCGTTGAGATAAAAATAAAACAGCATTGTTGATCATGATAACTACAGTGTTGCTGAGCAGCAGTGTTGGTATAAGATGTTGTTGAATAATAATTACTCATTTTTAATCATAAGGAATTATCCATTGTGAGAGTATAAAATGATCTTGCCTACAAAGTAAACATTGCCTATGAAAATAAAAAGAGGGAGGTAAAGACAAACAGACAGACAGAAAGCCAGGCAGATTGAATAACTCCTTATCCTCGCTCTCAAAACTTTTAGGCAGTTCTGACAGGCGATAAATTTGTGCATCAACATCTAACAAAAAGTCCTGAAGGGTGTGGCTGCACAAGAAAAACGTCTTAAAAATCATTATTTTATGCATAGATGCAAAGGGCAGAAAATGTTACAGTAGGAATGAAGCAGTCAGAGAGCAATGCCCCCTACCACTCTGCCGGACAAGCAGGTCTTCACAGTACAAGCCCTCATTAACAGTTGAAACTGAGTGCATTTGTGTTCTGCTCATTGTTACACTGAGGGCCTAAAGAAAATTTTGTCTCTTAACAAAAGCGAAAAACCGAAACAAACCAACTTACCAAGAGCTGACACTCGTCCACCCGAGTGAATCCGGTCGACGTGTTTCCAGTCCATAGCAATCTGGTGTGTCAATAGAAGTTGTGGTAAGCAGTCAATGAACACTTCTAAGGTCTGCAGAGAAAGGGAACGAAGCTCCACGTCAGTGCGATTAAACTTTATATGCGATATAGTGTCGACTCCCCAAAACCATAAAAATGACTTTAATTGCCACCACGTGACTGTTTTATGGCCAGTGAGCCTATCTGCCGTTTCACTCCGGGTGAATTTTACGATCTAATTCGTGGACCAAACCTCATTATTTATCTTACCCGCCAATGTCACGGATCCAGAATGGCAAAGGGTCTAGTAAAGTTTGCCGCTAAAAACCCTTTTCAGATTTCCAGAGAAGAGAAGAGTGCGAGACACTGGGCGTGGACGCACACTCATGTTGAGAAGTTGGCAAGGGGACCATAAGTGCCCTTTCCACATTGGGTGAGTAAAGTAGTGATTAGTGTATCTCATACCTGTTGAACCATTCAAATTAAAGAAATAAACAAATTGCTGTAAACAAACTAGAATTTAAAAATGTCTTGCTAAACCTTTTATTTAAGTTTTGAAAGAGCAATGTGGTATTTTTCCAGTTTTATCTCAGTAACTTTCACCCTCACATTAATAATCACAGCAGTTTTGACTTTTATACGCCTGTCTCTTACACACACACACACACACACACACACACACACACACACCCTTATGGGACAAACCTGAAAAAACAATGAGATCTAATATTTTAGGTAAAAACTTTATTGTTAGGAACATTGCATTTATCGTTGGCCACATTGTTTTCTGCACTTCCAGTTATCATTCAAATTTCACGAGAAAGTAAATTAAATAATTCGAGTTGAACATTTGAGTAAAACACACAAACATATTCAAGTAGGCTATAAAAATGAGGACACGACAAATATACGGACAAGTCTGAACATAACGATTTTATCAATACCTACACAAAGATGACAGTACAACACGAAAAATAACAGATCTTCTACTTCAGCTTTACAATGAATTAAATACAATCGATATTTGATATCGAATTACTATAAATACATAAAATATATCAATTCATATTTACAAACAAAACACATTTAAAAAAAAAAAAAAAAAAAAAAAAAAAAAACGTATTTAAGTTATGCTTCATTTAGCAAGAGTTAAATACTTTTATAGGTTGCCTTACCCAATGCACCTTAAAAACATAAAGCATTTTTCGTCAAAACGTGTTATATTAATTGACACCTTCATGTGGCTTTTGTAAGACAATGCAAAGATTTATCCACTTTAGCAACATTACATGAAAACATGGAGGGGAATTGTTTTTATTATTATTACTATTTTTATTCTGACAAAGGCCGCACACAGGGCGCAAAACTCTCACGACCAGTTGAAAGTTCTTTTGTGAAATGGGAAAAACCTTCATCCCCTTGTAAAGCACACTTTAAGGAAACTGACGCGCACCCGCGCATACACACACACACACACACACACATACACACACACACACAAACTGAAACACTAACAGATTTAGTTTATATATGCACATTTACATTATAAACACATTTTCAGGGACGGTATCCGCTTCCTGCAGCCGCCATATTCATACTCTTCAATTTGTTGTCCTTTTTCCATTTCATTCTGCGGTTTTGAAACCATATTTTGATTTGTCTCTCTGAGAGACAGAGCGTGTGTGCAATCTCAATCCGTCGGCGACGTGTCAGGTATCGGTTGAAGTGGAACTCCTTCTCAAGCTCAAGTGTCTGGAAGCGTGTGTAGGCTGTCCTGGGCCTTTTCCCCTCCGGTCCGGCCAAACTGTCTGTTATACACAAAAGTGTGACATTTTCATTTTTTATAGGCTAATTTAATGTATACATATTATGTACGACACACAAAACATGGTTGAAAGGACATGCATCAACTTGCATGCGTGACACGCTCTTAAGGACAGAAAGCATAACATTTAATTCATCTCATTTCTTTACATGATCTAAAATTAAATCAGTTTTACATAGCCTAATGAATTTAATAGCACAGTCAGTTCCTTAATGGATAATCGACAGGGCAATTAATAATACAATTAGGTTCTTTCATTTTAATAAAATAATCTATTTTAAATTATTTTCCGAGACATGAAGCCATGTAAACAACATAACCTCATGCTGGAGGTGACATATTTCGATATAACTGTCCAAAACCAAAGTAAACTACTATATTTGCATTCATCTGATTTTGTGTAATTTGACAAGGGGTCATTCACACGTTACTCCAACACTCAGAACACAAACATAAAAAAACAGAACTTTGTTTTCTGTTTACCATGACTTATATGAAGTTTTCGCATCCATGGATAAATCTGCGGCGCCTCGGATACATTCTGTGAGGCTGTCTGCGCACTTCCCGGCGGCTTTTCTTCCTCCATAATGCTGGACGCTTTAGAGACGTCCTCGCGATTGAGAACCGTCCCGACGCTGCTGGTCTCAGAGCCAGCGGTGCTCGGTAGAGAGGTTTTCAGGGCGCGGTGTGACTGCTCGCTGACAGGAGAGTTGGCTAAGGATGAGCAGGGGAGAGGGTCAGAGGAAGTCTCAGCGCTGCTCGCGGTAACCGGTTGACTGTACCGGACAGGCGTCGCAGTTGGACTGTCTGTGTAGCTTTGAGTTCGCTCAACAGATGAGAGAAAGTGTCCGGTGGTAGAGCGCCCGGTGCTGAGATCCATTCCATTGTAGCCATAAGCATACCTGCCCGAATGCATGCCCGAAGAATCTCTGCATTGGCCACTAGAGCTGTGGTCTCCATAGTTATGTAAGGGATAGTCCGCGCCATTTGGATAGCGACCGCAAAATGAGTTCACAAAATAAGAGCTCATTGGTTGACAATTACCTTATAATTATTTTTAGTTACTACAACTACCTTTGTGTTGAGAACTATGCTGCCGTGTGTTTGATTTGTATCGCTTGATGGTTTTGAGCTTCTATTGCACCCTTGCACAATTTATGATGAATTATGGAAATGAGTGAGACACAGACTTAATGCTCCCTTACGTAGGCTCCCAAATATGGGGTACGGCTTAGAGTCACGTGTTTTTGTTGACCAGTCGTAAATCCTATTCCGTGACCTCCAGCGGTAAACTCACGCGTAAGCAGGAAATCAGGGTGGAATTGTTTGGACACGGGAGCGCGCAACAAGAGTTTCGCCGAACTAGCTGTTGTTTGGTCGGCCAAAGATTGTAGCCGCGCGCCACCCTCTGGTTAAAGGCGGGACTACCTAAACCATCAGACTGGAGGCGAGCACGCGATGGGGTCATTCAGAGGGTAACGACTCTGCGGTAGAAAAATTGTATCTGCTGAAACAATGCACCGTGACCTGCACACAAAACACGCTCCACAATGTCTAATGGATTCAGTAGATTCAAAGACAAATGCAACTAAAGGTTTGAAATAATCAACCAACAAGGATATAAAATTATAATTGCCTACCAAAGAATACCATCTGAATCTTTGGTCTATAGCGCCCACTTAAAATAATAAGGCATATAAGGAAAATAAACAGTGGTTCATCAAATAAAGGGTTTACGTTATTCGGTTATGTATGTAGGCCTACACTCATTATCTAATTTTAATATATGGTGCATGATCATCGTTAATTATTACAGTATATTATATAACAAAATCATATAGAAATGGTAAGGTTAAATATGATTGTGTGTGTGTGTGTGTGTGTGTGTGTGTGTGTGTGTGTGTGTGTGTGTGTAGTTAGACTGTTTAACTGTGCGCGTGAAGTCATTAAAAATCATTTTTTGTCTTCTTTTAATAGTGTTAATTGATGGTTAAATTAAATTCACTTAAATTTACTTGTTCTTTGTAGCTTATATGCCAACTATGTTTCTTTGATTTCTGTGTGATTGTGATACAAATACTTTCCCTACGGGAATAAATAACTGACTAACTGATGTGTCAAATATTCTGACTAATAAATATGGCTTCAGAGAGAAAATGTAGCCCTATCTATAGTCTAATATAATTAGACTTGAGAATCACATTCACTTGGAAATTACAGTTTCTTGTAGAGAAAATGTCTCTGAATAGATACTAAAATATAAAATAAAATAAAATAAAATAAAACAGACTAAATTTCAACTCCCTGTGTTCTGCCTGTTTCCTTGACAAGCTGAGGTACCGGAGGAATAACAGCAGGAGCTTATGATGATGAAAAGAGCTAAGCGGTGACAAAGCTGGCCCCTGGTCAAGCATTTTTGAATGAAAACGCTTTTTTAAAACATTGTCATTGGATAGAAACAATCATTTAGTAATGAAAACCTCGCAATTATATGTGCTATTGTATTCTATCGTTAAAATTCGACTTAAAAACTGTCTTCATTATGCATAATATAAAACCTCGTTTAGGCCTACTTTGATAAGATGACAAGCGAATATCTTCAGGACTCCTAAGTTTCAGCTCTAGTTCAGCACCTACATACGTTCTGGTTGTCCGGTGCCATAAGCTAACGAACGAAGACAGTTTCAATTATCTTGAGGTCGTGATTCGTTTACAGAAAAGCTAATTATCTAGAAACCAGACATTGTTTTGTCTTTGGTTGAACTTCGGATTCATTTAGCTTAGCCTCTATAATTATGGAAATGTGGTAGAGATAAAGCAGCTGGTTTAACTGTGAAATGTGGCGCGAAAACGTTGCTACCTAAAACTCTAAAAAAAAAAAAAAAAAACTGACACAAGATTGTTCTCTGTATAATGATAATGCTGTTAATGCTATGAATATTAACGTTTTTGAGCTGTATCCTATAGGATCTAGATAGATTCCTTGCCGTTTCACTTCACATTTCAATATGTTACAACAGCTTGAACAAGTGAACACAAATCCATGGTACCTTTCCATTTCACAAAAAGTTCTTTATAGTAGGAAAAGGTTCTTTAAATTATTAAAATGTTCTTCACACAAGAAAAAAATGTTTCTATTAAGAACTGTTCACTGAAAGGTTCCTTGGGGAACAAAAAAAAAAAAAAAAAAAAAAAAAGTTCTTCTATGGCATCACAGCAAAAACTGTTTTGGAACCTTTGCTTGTGCAGCCATTAAAGTAGATCACCATCTAGTGGTGGTTTAGATGTACCTCTATTTACCTCGTCATTCATTCACAGTTGAAGATTTATAGAACTATGCACATCTCTTATGAATTGCACCCGTTTCTATTCTTAGATTATATATAATTTAAACACCACATAGATGCCCTTTCCCGATAATGATAGATATTAGCTCTCCACAGCGTTTGGGAAGATTTCTACGCTTTGCTTGCTTTAAGAGTCGTGTTTATAACGTGCTGAAATAAAAGTAAATAGACAAAATGAAATAAAATAAAACAAAACAATGTGAATGATTTTAAAGTCACATTGAATAGTCTACCGAAGGCTATAGCCTGTTTTAAGTTGAGGTGTAATTTTGCGGTTGTCCTGCAGGTGACGGCATGTATCTCATTATGCATTTCAGCACTCGTACGACGATTTTCAAGTCCTTAAAGATAAGAAGCTTTAAAATAAAGAATGTATTTATAATTTATTATTCGTGGAAGCATTTTTCTACTTAGACTTCCTTTTAAGAACATGACCAAACGTTATTGCAATTATTATTAGGCTTTATGTTAATGATTATTAGGCTACTCGAAACCTCAAACTTTTCTGAAACAAGGACCACACACCACATTTCTTGCCTAGAAACAAAACGTTACATCGACATTATTGTATAACCCTCTCACATAGCTGCTTATTCAAATACAAATAGCTTATGCAACCCTATTCCAAATAGGAAAATACTAATAAACAACTTTATATTTTTATCAAGTTGTTTTTTTTTTTTAATCAAGACATAACCAGTTGTTGCAACGTTTAGGCTACATACTGCGGTCATATACAGTTTTCAAGGAACAGCAGCAGACATAACTTTGTGGACAACAAACAGCAATAACGACAGCAACAGGAACAACATTAGAATCATCCAGACAAACAATCCTAATTGTAAATGTTGTATTTTCCTCAAAACGTGTGCAATATTCGATAGTACAAAAATAGTCAGTTCGATAGTAAAAAAACAACCCAAGTCCTTACCGTTCAGTGTGTCTGTTGATCCACGAAGGCAAGAAACAAAAGCTGATGAAAAATACTTTTCAGATCTTCAGAAAGCTTCTCTATCATGTCACAGTGTGCCAAACAGGATGAGCAGTTTTCTCTTTTCTGTCAGTCAATGCCCACTTCGATGGCAGCGAATGTAGAATATTACCTCAAAATTGAAAGACAAGAAATTAACAACTACGAAATTATGTGGAAAAGCGGAGGTAAAAGAATCCTAGACAAAGCAAGGTCAGAAGAAGAATGCTGCTCTATTTTGGGTAGGGATGCATACACATAAAAGTTAACGTTCATGTGGCCTTAAGACACGTGACCAACTGGTAGCCAATAGGAGCTAGCGGCAGCTCATAAAGTTGTA
Source organism: Megalobrama amblycephala (assembly GCF_018812025.1). Lineage (NCBI taxonomy): Eukaryota > Metazoa > Chordata > Actinopteri > Cypriniformes > Xenocyprididae > Megalobrama > Megalobrama amblycephala. Next base: position 24,315,269 of record NC_063052.1, on the reverse strand, counting down.
CGGCAAAGTAGTAAATTTTCATAAACAACAACAGATTTATAGCTTCCCTAGGGAAGAGGACAGAGGTGGGGGCTGGTAAAGCAGTTTTCAGCCAGGCGCCATTTTACAGAGAGGAGGAGCTCACAGGAAAAGTAACTCTATATACTTATCCGCATTACAGTGAAATATTATAAACAATTACAACAACTTTTTTCATAAATTGCTGAAATTATAATAACGCTATTAATTTAACCCTATAGACAGATTTATTAAAATAAAATAGTAAAAAAAATCATTGAAATCATATAACGGAAACATAAGGATTTTTAATTATCCAAATATTGTGGAGGACAACTAATCTATTCAGATGTTGTTGTTTTTAATCAGAGAAAACAGATAGGTCCACAATAATTACACAGTATGTTTTACTTTAATTCAGGCATACAGTCTAATTCAATATAGGCCTAGTGTATAGGGTTACAAGAGAAAATGTGAGAAGATTTTGTATTATTTAGTGGAAAATCTGTCTCAATATACGATCAGTGTATTTTGTGTCTACATTATCATTGTAAGTGTTAAGTTTAGCCTTTATGTTGCCAGATTTTAGAAATTTCATATTGATGTCAATAACAATAAAGGCGCGTTGTGGCCATTTGACTCACGCCTATGTGACTAACTACCTGAACATGTTTAAACCATAGCATCTAATAGGATATGCGCAAATATAGCTGCATACGAGTTTTCACATTTGATGTCCCTTTCTGAGTCTAAGACTTATACCGCAGACCGACAGTTAACGTCATGTTGTCACCTTGTCAATACATGACAAAAAAATGATCGAAATATAAAGATAGGTTTATGCAATTCTTTTTAAACTGCACGATTACGCCAAAGAGAGCCATCGGCCCTACACTACATTTTATTCTTGCGTAGCCTATAGCGCGTTATCATCGCTCCTGGCTAATTAAAATTATCCTTGGTTTTGTATCAATAGATTAATTACGGTAGGCATACAGTTTAAAGGTTTATATGCCTGTGAGCTGTGAGTAGTAGATCCTGGTCAGTAGTTTATAATGTATTAGAGATTATAATGTAGCTCTCTTTTGCAGTGCAGCCTATAAGCCACAATAACATCGAAAATAGAATCCATGTTTTTTGTTTTTGTTTTTTGTTTTTTACAGAATATAGCCTATGCTATGAATCTTAAAAGCAGACACAAAGAGAGAAATCAATTATGCAACTAGATACGCATAGGGGATCCTCTAAATTAAGACGGACTGAGTAATTAATTTATTACCACAGAGCCATGCAAGACATTAAAACCTTTACGACTTCACACATGAATGAACAGCTGCATCGGCGGCTTAATGGATGCAGTTACAGGACACGACTCTGTAGCCTCTGACACAATAATAAAAGATACACACGACTATACAAGCTGTCTCAAACAAAAAGTCATACCTTGCGTTCTCATTTGAAGATACACATCCGACAGGTCCTGCCCGTGCATGTTATATGAATTTGGGACGAGAGATGTCCAAGTCCTTCTAAATCCCCGATGAGCTTGACCATGTCATGTGTAGGCTAAGTAACATTTAATAAACAGTCATTGCCTCCTGAAGACGACAGTTTGTTTTACATAAAAGCAACATTTCTGGCCAGTGCTGAAGAAGAGTGAGAGCGCGCTACATGTGCCTGTGACTTTCCAATTTAATTCTAATTCATATACTTTTTCATCTTGCAGAGTTGTTGAGCAGAGATCCTTGCTGTCGTTTTTACGAGCCAGGGTGATATACAATCCCATTATAGCCAGAGTTCATATTAAATACCACTTCAATGGCATTGGGCCCATGAAGTCACATGATTACTCCGCAAGCATTAGACAGCCAATAAGTATTGCTTTTGCATTTTCATCAGCTTGCAAGAATAGTAAATCTCAAAAATAATTCTATGGACCGCTGAAAATGATCACAATTCTTATGAAAATTAGTATTTCAAAATATAAAAATACTAAGCAGACTTAGAAGATTTTAGTTTGTTTTTGACTGATTTAGAAAACTGTCTTCGAAGTGCATTTAAAAATGCATTGATTTGGAAAAACATCTTTGTACATTTTAATATTCGTTATTCGTTAATATTCTATTTCTTTTTTATTCTTTTATTCTTATTTTTTGTCTCTGAACGGCAGCGTTTAAAGTATAACCGATTAGAAGTACAATTATTTCACAGGATCAAAATCTTTTTTTTTTTTTTTATTAAAATTCATTTTTTTGCATTCTGTTTGTATTTTGTTATATAGGCTACATTTCATTGTTGTGAAATAGAAAGGAAGAAAAGTAAAGAGTACAGGATGTTTGCATAAAATGCGAACATTTTAGTCTAAAAGACGAGCTCTGAATACACGTAAAAATAATATGCTGTAAGGACCTTTTATGATGTAGCTAACTCTGCTAAAAGAAACCCGTTTTCGAATAAAACACGGGGTGTTCCAAATAACAGCATACTAAGCTCTTATATGAAGTACAAGTTAATCAGAGCATTTTTAAAGTGCTAAAAATCTTAATGATGTTTGAATGTAAACCAGGTTATCTACACTCTAAAAACGCCGGGTCGAGCACGTTAGGTTTTTTTCCACATTAGAGCACACAAAGTAACCCTGTATATTTTTCTTCGACGTCACTTTGCAAAAACGTGAATATTGGCATAGGATTTCATGTTCTGATCTTTTCCAGTCTGCACTACTAATACTATTTGTTTTTTCTTCAGATGCCACTGCTTTTATGTGCTCCTTTCCCTTCCTAAAATTTCGATGTTATGATTATTGTTAGAATTTAATGCATTTGTTAAGACAAAGAAAACTTATTACAAAATAAATATTTCAATTACCAGTTAAGTGTAATTTTGCGTATGCATAGTAGACTATTTAAGAGCAATGCTAGTCTCAGAGGGAAAGGGACCTAATAAACCCAGAAGGTGCTCTTTGGTTTGGATATTAGTCTTAAACACCTTAGCACTTCTTGTAGTATAGCATAAAAAAGGTTTTAAAAAGCCTTTATTGTAGTTTTGGTTTGAAATAAAAAATATTTTAGAACTGTTGCATTTCGGCATGCAGCCTTCCTCAGTGCGTCAATATACACGGACACAATCTGAGGAAGGCTGCTATGTCGATATGCATTTATACATTTTCTACATAATAAAACTGGGCTAGTTTAATCCAACATGTCTTCTATACCAAATTCACCCGATTTTTTGCGGGTTATTTTTCAAAACAGAATGTCACGACAGAATAATAATAGATATGTTCTATTTCAAAAATACTTAAATGCAAAAACAAATAAATCTCTTTCAGAACTTAAATGCTGACTAATTAAAAATATTAGAATATTATAAACCAGGCTTGACTCATAAACCAGACAGGACTCAAATGATTTTGCTTCACTGTTAAAATGTAAGTTGTAATTATTGCTCTACACTTACAATGAAACAGAGATCATTAAACAGACTTTTTGTTTGTGAATTCATCAAACAAAAATTAAATAAAATGAAACCGTTAAAAAAGAAACTGGAAAATTGTAGCTATTGGAAATAGGCTACGTGTGTAGGACAACTCAAAAACACTTTGCGATTATGAGGTTTTACTGACATCAAGTGGTCAGACTGTATAACAAAGCAGGGTTTTTTTTGTTTTGTTTTTTTGTTTGTTTGTTTTTGCTTGGACGATTACACATTCTGTTATGGCCAAAATTTCTGCAAGTGATAGCAAGAATATGAAATATTTTAATCATTTTCATTTTATCAGTGAGTAGCCTGTTTTTTAATCATATTTCTGGAGACTTTGCAAAGACGCTTCCATTTTACCGTGTATGGGTCTACACAAAGGGTGCCGTATAGGGCAAACTGCAATAAGAGGCCAATAAAACTAGATTATTTCCGCTGGCTTTTTTGTGCACGAAGTCCAGTCTCCCTGAAACGGAGGGTAACTGAAGAAAACAAAAACACCTCTCCAAATGGGTGTCGGGCCTCTGGAAACGGTCTAATTGTGTCTGGACGGCCATAAAGCCATTGAAAACGGAATGCCAATGTCTGTTGCCGCGTCTGCGATTCATTGCCTTGCCTCCATGAGGAGGCCTTTGAAGTCAAAGTCCATCCGCTATATCTGTGCCACTTAAACCTCCAGGCTATAGCCTACAGTAGGCCTTATACAATATATGTAACATGCACATTTTAAGGTTTAAATGTTTAAACAGACAGAATCTAAAATAACACCTCGAACTCAGTATCGTCAAACACCTCATCATTGGAGGTTAAAACGACAGCTCTGTTCTTTTAATTCCACATATTCATGCACACATGGTGCGTTGTTCCCTGGGCCCAGCTGTCGAGTCTCATAATCTCTCTGTTGTGTTGCGTTCTCTCGCCTCAAAGCGCTTTGCACACCATAAACGGTTATAGCAGTAATTGTCTTTTATGGCAGCATGCAGCTAACAACCTCATCTGCCAGACCGGTCTACGAGCCTCTCCCCGACTCCAAACTCGCCCAGTTGCCTATATAGGCTCGCCTCAGAACACATTCCTCAAGTGCAGATGGCAGGTCTGTGAGATACTCTTGGTTTAAGTAAAATATATATTAGCGTTTGTAGAAGACTTTAATATTTGAACAAAATTCTTCTTCTTCTTCAATTCAATGTAACGAATTTCCTTAATGCAAAATACAATTTTATGAAAAAGTCTGAAAAGCACAAGAAAATATATCAAAAATTACATAATTAAAACTTAACACGTACAAGCAATTTATTACATCGTTCTCAACTTAATCGTTATTTAAAATGTCACGAGAACTTCAAAATATAGGCTAAGGAAGACTTGTTTGGAGATATGAATTGCTTTTATTATTCAATAAATAAGATCACAAATTACATCTGAGAAATTAAAGTAAACAAAACATAAAAACTAATACAAATTATGACGGTCAACAGACCACGAGGTATTTGTAAAGTTGCCTACAGTGCTTTTATATCTACAGCTCAGTATAATTTTACTTGTTCCCTGAAGTTCGCAGACTTCACCCAATATCACAGCGGCTGATATGGCGTGAAAATTTTGGTCGTTTCAAAACAAATAGGTAGTGAAGAGACTAGGTAGTGGTAATGTCATATTTAAAAAAAAAAAAAAAAACTACGGGCACATGATCTTAAGTTTATTACCTTTACATAAAACTAGGCCCAATCTTTCTAGTCAAAATTTAGGAAAAGTTACAGAACATAAGAAAAATGTTAATTAGCAGTCTGAAATACACAATGATACATTATCCTACAATCGAAGAGGAATAGCACATATAGCTACGTTCATTCATTCCCAATAAATTTGGTCTAAATTAAGTACAGATTTTTTAAGGCTGCATCAGCGAGTCTGAAAAATGGATTTGTGCCGTATTCATTAAGATGTAACCACATATGACAAATAGCCCATAATTCATTAAAACAATCGGATCCCTGCATGCTTTAATATGTTTTGCTTGAAAAGAATGACAGACCTAATGTAAAATCCCACGAAAATCATTTCAGTGAAAGGATGTATCATCTCTTCATTCTTGGTCGTCCTTTGTTCCATCCTTGTTTAATTTTTTCATCTTCATCCTGCGGTTTTGAAACCAAATTTTGACCTGTCTCTCCGTGAGGTTCAGTAGACGGGCGACCTCGTACCGCCGGTCGCGCGTGAGGTAAGTGTTAAATAAAAATTCTTTCTCCAGCTCGAGGATCTGGTGCTTAGTATAGGGGCAGCGTTTTTTACGCGTTGAGCTCGCGTGAAGCCAGTTGGATACAGGGTTGTCTGGGGAAAGGTATGGGAAGGAGGGTTTCGAAATCATAAGCGAGTAGTGAATAGTTTTCACACAATACTCCCTATCTAAAATCCAGACGATGGCATAAATCACAGTTATCCAAACATAGCCTCTCAGAGCGTCGTAACAATCACAACAAACAAAGTAAAATATTTCGCTGTAAAATAATTTACAGCAGTTAACTACACGAGAATCATGTTAAATACATAAAAATGGCCAATTTTCAATAGTGCTTAATATAAGTTTAACATCAATAGTACTCATATATCGCACCATCTGGTCAGCCTTACCTGGATGAGCGCCCGGTTTCTCCTCGATATCGCCTCCCTTCTCAGCAGCCCGGCCAGATACTTTCTCTGTGTCGGTAGAACATGCTCCATTAATGAAGTCTCCAGGAGGGAGTACGGCATTTGAACTGGCCTCTGTGCCGTCATCATTCGTTTTATTTGTATCGGGTTTGGTATGATAGTGATGATGTACCGTCGGTAGCTCAGTGAAGGGCAGCCCAAACGCAGAGTCCAAAAGCCAAGACTGTACGTAATCCCCAGCTACTGGAGGCTGTGTATGCGGCTGATACACTGACGGTACACCACTGGAGAAATGCGTTGGGATGTGGCCCCAACCTGAGCCACCATAAACGGGTTGCTTTGCCGGGGATGTGCAGGGACCGAGCTCTGTATGATCTGTGGGTAGAACGGAGGGCCTGTGCTGAATGAGCCCTGAACCTGAGGAGAAGCGATTCTCCTCGTTGTCCGGCATAACAAGAGAGTCAATATAGTATCCTGTCAGAGTTCCAGATGTCGACATGGCAGGGACGCACTCTCATGCATACACACACACATAAAAACATTAACACACACACATACAGTAACACGCTCACAAAATAACAATCTGTGAAAATGGAGAGGCAACTTCCCCCTCACAAAGCCCCAGTCAGCTAATAAGTTGAGAGCAAACTGCCATTTGATTGGGTGAGGTACACACGTGACCATTGGGACAGCACAATAAAAAATCAAAAAAATCAATGGAATTTCTGTTTAAAAAAAAAAAAGTAAAAAAGATTGCATTTGTTCTAATTAAGCTCTACTTTTTCTGTAAAAACATCAATCGAATAAGCTATGATAAAAAATAAATATCTACAAAATTTAAACACTTCTTTCTGCTGACAAAAGTCATGGGCAGGAGGCATTGCCAGAAATGTAATCAAACTGACACTGCTGTCCAAAGAAATGTAGAGGGATTAGTTACACGGTTGTTAAAATAAAATGGTTACAGTGCTGATGTTTTGATGTATTGTTATGTACATGACGACCTGAATTAGCTAACTCTGTTCATTTATATTTTCACTTGGTGGTTAGCAGCAAGCTGTAAAACTGACTCTTTTTTTTAAGATTTACGCAATTTAAATAGTAACATTCCATCAATCTGAAATGAACAATCCTTACGCAATTTAATAGAATAATTGAAAAATCCTTAATCAGTTATTTAATTAAATTGCATAAGGATTATTCAATTCAATTTTGATATTAATTAAATTGCGTAAATCTTAAAAAGTTTTAATTTTTTGAGCGTACTATACTATCTAAATAAATGTGTGTCTTTTATGCATTCAAATATAATCTTCACATAGCATAGTACATTATTCCAAAATGTTCCATATGAATGAGAATATAAAACTATAAAAGTTTAAGTTGGCCAAAAGATATCACTTATTGTTTATTCAGAATCTTCTGTAGGCTATCTGTAAATTGCATATCAGACAAACTAATAACAGAAAAGGAAAAAAAAACAAAAAACAAAACAAAATGCACGTTAGCCAAACAGCCTTAAATGTCTCAAACAAGGTATTAAATCCTGAAGAACGCCATGAATATGGAAAAATACAATTTGACAGTTAATACATTATATACATTATATTAACTATTAGCCTATATTAACAATAAACTCGATCGAACAGACTATAAAGTCAAAATGGTTATTATAACATTCAAAGTGACTTGGTACAGAAAATGTGAGGATCACTTATAAAAAAAAATGAAAGAGCTTTTATTAATGCTAATACTATAAATAAAAATAACAGCATATAGTAAAGTAGTAGCAATGTTATATTATTATCATGTTATTGTTATTTTTAAAAAACAATATATAATTTTATATGATATTTAAACAATTATAAATGATATAATTATAATAATAAATGTTGTTGTTGTACGTTTTATTCGGCAATCATTGGCCATAAATGGATTACATTTATGTATCGTTTAGATGTAGCCTAAATAATGGTAGCCTTAAAAAACAAAAATACACTTTTAACAGCCTATTTAACGGCAAAACAACAACAAACAAAAAAACAAAAACAAAATGCGTAATACACTCAAGTTAAAACAAATAGCCCAATTACTGTTTTTCTACCTTTTTTTTAATCAGGTGTATTTTCAACAGACATAACCCTAAGTACATATATACTTTTTAAAAATAATTAAATAATTGTTCACACTGTTTAGTGGTCCACCAGTGATTAGCAGAAGGGCATTCAGAAGGATTTTACAGCAGGAAACGCCACTACTTGTCAAAAAAGAAGAGAGAGAAAAAGAGAAAAGAAGCAGCATGGCCCTTTGATGCCGTAAACTGAGATATGGTGTTTGTTACACAACCGAGTTTTACCATAGGCGCTATTCATGCATTTTAGTCCCTTTAACTGTACTGAAGTGCCACCAATAAAGCCAATTTTGCCTTTTGTGTTCAGCCACTTATACGGCGCTAGGCGGAAGCCAGGAAAGCAATTTATTTAGCTCAGTGGAACGCCACCGAGGTCGCTGTTGCTTACAGCAGACGTGGCCGATTACGGTGTATTGGACGTAACCGAGGCCTTGTCAAGTACTGTCTACATTGAGTTGAACAAATCCGTGTCTGCCATCAGCGTGGTTCAACAACAGAGCGACAAAAAACAAACAACTCATGGCGATTATGTTCAAAAGGCAGCTGCATTTCGTACAAGTGAAAAAATAATACTGTAAACTTAAAATCTAATGTAAAATTTAAAGGATTTTCGGTATCCGCTAGATAAAAAGATCGTAGGTTACTGACGAATTAAACTGGGGCAATTAAGACAGTTTCGTGTTGCAGGGTTTAATTATACAATCCCAACAACATGAAACTACCTAAACCACTCGACAGTCTGGTTCAAATCTTCAGACAAAAAACAAATAATGGTAGGTTATCTAAACAAATCATCGGCATTGTCTTTCATTTAATCTGTACTGCCTTGTTCTATCAAACAACATGCATTTTTCTGTAACAGCCAAGACTAGTAATGTCAGAATAGCACCTTACCTGTGTTAACTTGAAACCGCATACCAAAAATTAACTGTTTTCCATCGCCTGAAATCCGAACGTCTTTATTCCTACCTCCATCCAGTCTCTACTGAGGGTAGTCACTCAGAAAAGTGACGAGCCTCATAAAGTAGCCAGCAATAAAATGTCACAAAAGCGGACTAAACTCGCCATAATACTACGGTGTCCATGTTGTGGCCATTCGCCGAAGTAGCAGCTATGTTTAAATAGGTTCCAGCAGAGAGAACGGGAAACTTCATAGCAAAACGAAATTTATGACTTAAAAATCTAGAACGTATTACATATTGAAAACACTATGTTCTCACAGCGAAACTCAACAAATGTCATGTAAACTCAAAGGCAAAATATACACACACTAAAAAAGCAACATTGTAGGCGTATGTGTAACACAAACATAAGCACATTCATTATGTCAGAATTATATTTTTTTGCCTGTCTCATCGAGGGTTTATGTCGTTCATAATTCATTTCATAATTCAACGGCCTTGGAATTTTCAAGATAGATACAAGAAGCCTATGCTGTAGCAGCCAATGATAGGCCTATAGTTTTGTTTTGTTTTGTTTGTTTGTTTGTTTTGAGTTTTTTTGTTTTTTTGTTTTTTTTAATAAAGCGCCTGTTGGGGTACAGTTTCGAAATATTTAAACGTAGACCTACCTTTTAGCTACATGATTCTTGAATAATGTATACCACGATTAAATAATAAAAAAATTTTTAAATATGATATATAATCTTCAATTAGGCCCTATATTTTTCACAATGCTCGGTGCTAACATAAACATAGGCTATGTCTAGGCATATGGCGAGAACAAAGAGCAATCGTTTACATTCCATACGTTGGTAAATGAACCACATGATTATTGTTTCCCCCAAAATACACTGATTTCATCCTCGAAAATCAGATAACAATCTCGAAGAAAAAACATAAAGAAAACAATATAAAAATTTTTGCTGGAATTCTCGTCATGAGGAAAACTCATAACCGTGCTAGAGTTCGAGGATTCTCGTTTCGTAGGTTATTTCTCCATTTTACATGGCGATTCTGGGGAACTATATTTTTGACTTGCCTGTCGGTCAGGTGCACACAGCAGCCGATTTCTAGGCGGCGCTCTTGAGTCAAGTACATACTCTAAAGTGTAGAGGAACCTCTTCTCCAGCTCCAAGGTTTGTTGTTTAATTTAAGGACAGCGCTTCTTCCGGGAAGTCTTCCGTTAGCCAGTTTGTTGAACAGTCCATGGTTTCCTGTATGAGATACAGAATAAGTAAAGCACAGCTGACAGCAGAAAGGGGGAGCGTTTGTTTCATGGTCAACATAAAATGTGCGTGTTGTTTCAGATATTTAGTTGTTTCGAAATTAAACACAGAGTAACAATATTTGAGATCTAGATTTTGATAATCTTCAATATTTGCCTGGATTGATAGTAGCAGGAGTAGTCTACAGTTGATGTTTATTTCTGTATAGATTTAGAATAATTTTAACCAAAAGTGACATTCTTTTTAAATATATTTTATTTTAGTAATCCATTAGCCTATAGTACGACATGATTTAACATCGTATTTTTTTCGACGCCTTTTAGTAGGCCCACTTTTTTTCTTGAGCCATGCAGATAGCAATTTACCTATGATGTTTTTTTCTGAAAAGAAATATCTGGAAATAGCCTATACTATATTAATTAATTCATTCATTTAGATTCTGCACCAGATTCATATATTAATGGCTTTAAGTTTAAAGTTAAAGGTGAGAGCAGACCAATAACAAACGGATTATCTTACCTTTGCCACATTAAACCGAAAACTCCTATATCTCGTTCTGTAGGCTTGACATATTCCCGACCGTGCTTTATTTCTTGTGCTTCTTCCTCATCGTTGTCATCGGGCGTTTTGACAACACTATACCATCTCCATCTTATTCCCTGGATAATATAGTAGCCTATTAGCAGCCACTACAGTAGAGACAGTGCTCGACGTCTGATATGTCCTAATAGTGTATAATAATAAACCTGAAGCATCCCTTGAGCCATACTCCTCTCTCACTGTGGCTGGCTGCTTCTTTAGTGCACTTCCGCTACTCGAACAACATGCCCATCTTCTTTGATGTCCTGAGGACAGAGGTAAAAATCTATTTACGATGCGACACGAGCTGCTCCAAACCACTTGCTGGTCACATTTATGGTTTGGGCAGCCCCATATGTTTAGTTTTGTTGGGTTATAATATCCCTCTTCCAAGTCAGATGCTAAACTCCAGATGCTGATGCTGGTCAACCTGCCAGGTTTAGTCCGCTTATTAATTAAGGAATCCAAATTACGCTTACTCCCTTTTGCGCTAACTGGACGCGCCATTATCGGAAAGTGCATGTTTGGAGATGAGAAAGTATGGCCAGTCATTTACTTCGTTTGAGAAACTGGATGTAATAAGTTGCCCTCGTTCAATTCAGTGCGCACATTTCAACCACTGGAAGCCTAGAAACACAAAGCCACACCCCCTCCAGTCCTTCGTCACCTGTCTATGTAGCAGCAACTTTTGGACTGCAGAGAAGACCATGTGGGGCAGCTAGATTATCGGAGCTAAAACGTGTGTATGTGTGAAATTGCGGGATGCCACAAGCTTTTTTTTCACCCTCAGTGTTTGAAGAAATACACGGCTTAAAGCCGACCAAACAGCTATATTAGGAAACACAATAGCCTGATTTTCGGGGTTATTTAAAACATATATAGCTTGAAATCGGGAGAGTAGCGTGCGTGCTAACAATAAAATATAAATGTTTATTATTTTCTTTAATTAATATTACGTATTTGTAGAATAATGTTTGGGTCAAATTTTATGGTGCACATATTACAAAGTGGCGCCCTCAGACTCAGTTCTATTCAATTCTCGAAGAATAGGCCTATTAGGCCTGTTCATTTTCCTTAAAACATCCACATGCTAAAACAAAATAAAAGAAACAAAACACTGACAACACAATGTTTCTTGGGTTGCAAAATACACGCTGTCCGATTGACGCTGACACGCCTTGTTCAAATTCAAGTTTAAAAATAAACGTGAAAAGGGAACTTATAGTTTAAAGACAATCATAAATCCCACCATATGACTCTTTATCTCTCTCTAGATATTTTTATTTATAATAATATAAATAATGGCTATCTAGCCCTTATTATTAGTTAATGTAACAGTGTAAGGCATTATTATTTCAGTCCTAATCAAAATAACAACAGTTTGGACCTATTCCTTTTTTTAATATTTGTCGATCTAAATCTTATCTTTGATGTGTCTTTGCAGTAGGCCTACCTACCAAAGTTGAAATGTCAGGTAAACTCAACCCTTTCATTTGCACGTTTCTTTATTCCCAAGATCTAGTTTGCTGTAAGAGAAACCCAAGAACTTTTGTTCTCTCATTTTATTGCTATCAGCGGAAGCATTTATTTTGCACCAGAGACAAATAGTCCACACGCACTGTAACACTACCCGTTCGCCTCCTCTACCCTTTTCATGTTGTTACTGAATCCCTCTTACGGAAAGTCGCGATTATGTATCACAATTACAAACACCATTTCAAATTACATAATGGAATTTGTCAGCGGGAGAGAAAAAGAGATGTGCAGACAGCATACTCACTTTTACATTCTCAATGTTCAATCGTCGCTGAAAGCTCGAATTAACGATGTAGGGCCTACGTCATTTCTGAGGCCACAATAAATTCTTGAATACAGCTGGCAATAAATTATCTTAGCCATTTTTGTAAATTTAATAATTGTGCTTAAAGATATGAGCGAAAACGCGTATCTTTTGTATATCCTTAATGGATTTCTTAAACGACGGAGCATAGTTCATTTGCCATAAACTTTTTGATTCAGTAGTAAAAGTGAAATTTTAAAAGCCTCATATTTTACACTATCATATTTAATATAATAAGAAGAGTTGACGTTCAATGCGTGTTCTGGATCCAGGCAGTTAACGTTGTGGAATGTTTTAGTGACTTTCTAAATTTAAGGGAGTTCGGTTGGAACACCTGCAAAGAATTTGGTATGTTTCACTGAACCAGTTGGACTCTGAATAGACCTAGAAAGACTTGGAATACATAATAATAATAATAATAATAATAATAATATATATATATATATATATATATATATATATATATATATATATATATATATATATATATATATATAAGATTTTTCAAAGACGTTTTAAAGATTTGAATCTGCAAATCCTCCTGTTCAGTCCATGATCCACGGCCATGACATTGATCTCACGAGTGCCTCCCAATGGAGGCCGTTTGAACCTACTCATGGGACAGTTATCATTGCAAGTAAATATAGACAGGCAAACAAAGTTTCAAAAAAAGAAAATAAAACAGATGAAACAGCACAATGCGCTTCAGGGGTAAAAAAAAACAGATTAATACAACAGAAAGCGCAAGAGCACTTCTGAAAGCGGCCCTCAATATCTTTTTGCCTCTGTACCCTTGGAATCGTGGCTAATAACCTTGGTTCTCAGACAGTTTATGGCACCACACTGCAATTGCCCAAATGCTCCAGACGCAGACAGCTTTTATGGTCGTGTTGCTGAAGCAACAAGGAGGATGTCCCCGTAATTAGACGGATATACCTCAGCGCCTCAAAGCATGCGCCAGCCAGGCCATGTCGCTCTGCAGCAGGCAACCATAAAGCTCAGTCTTTCTCTACCCTTCTCTTATACTCTCTACTTTCTTTCTTTTTCCCTGTGACTATAGTTTATTGCTCTTAGGCTGCCATATATGAACGCTACGAGTACGGCCATAAACATTCAGATGATAACTGCAAATACTGTAACCACTGTGACGGTAAAACTGTCAGGTAACAACTGCTTTATCCCATGGTCCGAGAGGGTTCCTGAGAAAAAAAAGAGGGAAAAAAAATAACACCCAACAACAACAAAAAACATTGTTTTTCATTAATGCACACAATGCGCATGTTTACGCTCACGCAAAATGTAGCCTATATGTACACAACAACTAATATATATATATATATATATATATATATATATATATATATATATATATATATGTGTATATATAAAAGACAACGATGTACTGCAAATATACTTTGTACCTCTTTGGTTGTTTAATTTAGGAAATATATGTTATACATATTGTTTTCTGGATTACAATAAGCCAAACCTTATTTTAACCCCAGGACAATGTTCATCTCGGTGCAGAGTATAATATGGGCAAATAAGTTTATTGTGAAAACAGTTATTAAGCCTGAAAGAGTCCACTAAAGAAGGACCTTATCCAAGTTCGGATATGTTTGTTTATGACTGGATGAGATTCAGCGAGTTTGTTTTCCGTGCAGTCAATAAGCTTATAGTCTCTTTGTTCAGAGTTTGCAACAAGTGAAAACTTTTGATGATCAGAATATAATCAGTACACAGTTGCTTGTAATGAGTTTAAATTTACAATCCCGAGACGGCAGTAGAAGAAAGTGTTATTGCTTAAAGAGTTCACCAACAACGACGGTGGAAATTCCATTTGCTGGCAAATCAAATAAATAATTCAAAAACTGGGAGCAGTCTGCCTCTAGCAGTTTTTCTTCTATTTGGTCACACCAAAGTCATTAGGCCAACCTGTACAACATTCCTCCACACAAATTAACATACCATAGGAATGGCCTGTCAAAAGTCTTTCCTTGTTTAGACCCAAATATTTCAGCCATTTGCACTCAATCTTCGCGTGTCCATCAGAAGTGCAAGGGAAGAAATAGCCTGCTTGTTTAATGTGTATCACGAGCTTAAAATGAAATCATTTTTTCCACCACAAAATTATCTATTACCAGCATAAAACAATTCGTACTTAAATTATGTGAATTTAAATGTCATATATGCTCTCTGTAATTGCATACAAGTGAATGGTGCCTTTTCACGAACTTGAAGTTTACCGCTGAGTCTCTATAACCTCTCGTATGCGATCTCTTTTTTGCGGTAGTTGTATGTATCTGTTGTTATTTCCTTGTCCTAGAGCAGTGGGTTGGTACTGTAGTACTGTAACCGGTCCCGATTTAGTTTCTTTTCCTTCATGCGCCGGTTCTGGAACCATATTTTTACTTGGCGATCGGTGAGGTTAAGCATCCGTGAGAGCTGAAGTCGTTTCTCTTTGTTGATGTACACGCTAAAGAAGAATTCCCTCTCGAGCTCCCGAATTTGAAATTTAGTGTAGGGACATCTCTTCTTGCGAACTCTGGGTCCACCTAAGAGGCAATGAAAATAAAATGAAACGTAAAAATAATAATAATAATAATAATAATAAAAATAAAAAATAAAAATCGTCATTGCTGTAGGTTTAGATTATGAAAGATAAGAATATTATATATAAAATATTCTATAGGCTAAGATTATTGAGGTTAGTTAATGTAAAATATATAAATTTAAACGAATATTATATATTTATGATTACATGGGTCTATTATTATATAACATTATATTATTTATATATTATCATTATTAATAATATACACATGGTTGTCAGTGTTATTAAATACAAAAACAATAAGTAGAATCTTTTTAAGCTACAAGCTACATATTCTTCTATCAAAAACATATACATATACATTTATATATATATATATATATATATATATATATATATACACACACTATAATATAATATAATAGCTTACTTGATAATAATGATATAATATAATAGCTTACTTTTTGAACCAGTGGGGGGGGGGGGGAACCCTGAATTACCAGAGACATACAAGAAGCTTGTTACACTGATTGTTTTAAGCAGTCGTGTGAAATCACTGCGGCCACTTAAACGCATTTTAAAGTTCAAGTTAAAATTGCGCTAGCTTTGAGTCTTTTCATGGCCAATTTCAATTCCAAGCACGTGATTCTCACAGTTTATAAGTAGCCTAGGTTTTGTTGGGAAAATCTCAGGCCCTCTATAAACCTTATACGCTTATAAAACAGCATATAAAAATTTAACAGGAGCGGCAAGATTGCAAACTTTCTCGCATGACTGTTCGCTGAGCTCATACTTACTGCTCGCACCGTTAGTCTTTTCCTCATTGTTTCCGGAAGAAGATTCGGGGCTACTGGTCTCCTGTCGCTCCTTTCCTTCGGAGTCCTGCTCTGGCGCTGGCGTTGGCTGTTTGCTGCAGTGCATTTTATCCCTAGCTGCATAGTCGCTGTTCGCTACACTGTCCGAGCCGCTGTAAGCGGTGTCGAAAAACTGGTCAAAAGCTTGAGGAAGCACCCCGTTTCTTCCAACACTGCCGTAGAAATTGTGCGCGGAGGTCGAGTTCGATGTAGAGTGATAATACGCAGATGCAGTATTCTTGGGGAACATTTCACCAACTGTCGTTGCCGCTGGTAAACACTCCCTGTGTACTATGTCCTCCGACGGATAACACTGAGCCAGTGGACCCCGATGAGGCCATTTACCGGACGCGTCAATAGCATAGTCACGGAATGTAACCTCCCTGACATGCTGTACCTGAGGCAGGTTAGAGGAGTAAGAGTAGGTGACGGGACGAGAAGACGGACTTTGAGATAGGAAAGAGGGCAACGTGGAGAACTCAGCACCCGGAACGTAATAAGTGCAGCTGGGGAGATACATGTTGGAGCCAACGGAAACCCTCTCGTCAAAATCCATCATTGTACCCGCGCAGCTTCAAGCTTGGGCTAGCAAGACCTATACGCAACGCCCACAACATGCTCTCATGTGCGCGTGCCTCTTACCCGCGTTGTAGGGGTATCTGAGAGGCAGAAATTTTGAGACGTAAGATGACGTGGAAATCCATCTCTGTCCAGTCCAACTGAGGCCAGGGTCACGTGATCTAGAAAAGAAATTGATAGATCCTCGCCCACTGTTTGTATATTGACGAGAAAGCTATCAGTTTCGACTGAATTACGAATGAGTTTCTAATCTCTTTGTGAAAACTAGTTTGTGAAGATTAAAAAAAGATCTATGTTGAGGCGGCAGAACACACACACACACAAAAAAAAAAAAATTCAGGAGTGTGTTTGATTGACAGGAATGTTTGAATAGGCCCTATATTTTAAACTGAAAAATATTTATGATGTCTTTATGATGTATTGATTTCTAAATGAAATTGTAAAAAAATGTATATAAAGTCTTCCCAGAGTATATTCTTAAGTTGATATGTCAGGAACACATTGTTTGTGACTTAATGCTCACTCGCATTAGCCTACTGTATTAGGCCTACCACAAACGGTATCAAAACGAAGAAAAATTAAATATAAAAAAGGCCGTTAAGAAAAGTGTATGGCTTCTGAAATCCAGACTTCTTATAAAACATTTAGAAATATATTCACTAGAGTCTTTCAATCATATTTCTTATTTTGTTGTCATTATTATGTTTTGACACAACAAAAAGCGAGCAGTGATAGCCTGACATTTGAGCGTTAATGATTACGCATGGAAATCAGTGCACATGATTATTCGTAATAATTAGATCGTTCAGTTTTTTTAATAGTACTCATTCCAAGTCCAACTAATGTATAAAGGACTAACGAGCTACCTTCAGATACGTATCACCGCGGCAACTTTGTGCGTTAACGCGATATAAAGATTTGACATACTAAATAAATGATACATAATGTAAACTTCAATTCAAGAATTCAACAGTACCGGTACCTTATTTTATATACAAAATTCTGGAAACTATCTCAACCTTTTCATTGTTTTTTAAATATCATGTGTGTGTCAATTTGTTTCGGCAGCTCCCAAATATGCTTCTTTTACTTTTGAAAGGCCTGAGAATAAACGAGTTTAACCGTATAGGGTTTAAACCTGGATTAGGCCGGTAAAGGCCTCGCTTTTCCACAGCATTACCCTTAATCCCCTTGTACTATACATGCCTCAGAGGAACGCAGAGGGAGGTGAGTAACATGAGCCTAATTTAGTGCAACGTTCATAATGTTTGCACTGTGTAATTGTCTTGCTTTTTAAGATATTCTGATTATACGATTCTATTACCACCAGTAATAGGTTCTTCACGATATATTGCAAAATGACACAAACACAAAATCGGTGGCCCCGAGACCAGACGCTCCGCCTCTTCGTCAACTCATGGCAAATTCCGCGCCGTGTGCCGGAGAGTAATTGGGGGCCCGAGTGCAGCGGAAACCTTCGATGGGGAAGCAGATATTTGAATGCAATTTGTAGGATCTATATAGTGTGACACCTTTTTACATCTTTTTTTTTTTTAACACAACAGAACAATGCTGCTCAACCAAGATGAATGGGTAGCACTGACGCATACCTCAGCTAAAGACAATTTCTCTGTCTAAAACGTAAGTAACAACGCGCTACAGTTTAGTGACGCGCTACAGTTTCAGAGCAAGGTAAGTTTAGACAAAAGAATAGCCTATTTATAATAACAGGAACATGGACTGAAATAATAAGAATATATGAATAACAGGATATAATATGGACATTAATATCCAACAATCCTTGGTTGGCCTAAATACAGGCCTACATTTTGCAAATTAACAGATTGTATCAACTTGTTATTATATAACGTTATGACATGATGTCATTCTGCTGCTCTTTTGGCTTTCTCTTCCCCAGTGTATCTATATCTAGTAGTCTGATGTTGCGGCCCGCACCCCCTCCCTCAGGGTCGACTTCAAGTTCGGGGAGGGGGACGGGCTACCGCCCACAGCGCAAGTCTGAAAAAAGAATGAACAGCAAACGCCACGCAAGCCACTCTATGCCCCGGATGGAGTTTCACAAACGTCGCTTTCACATAAGGGAACGACAGAAAACAATATAACGTGACAAGTAGGGAAAAACGGGCACTTGGGGGGGGGGAAAGAACGAAACATCCCAATAAAATTTCTCTCTGACACACATGCCACAAATTAGTTCATTTATAACTTTAGGCCTATATCACACACAGCAACACACCAACTGTAACCGTAAATATACCCGAAGAATAATCAGTGTGAAGCTAAATCATATTTAAACTAATCAAAAATCATGTTTTTTGCAGCCAAATTGCATATGGAACTGGATGGAGTGGCCGATCCCCTATGAATGTCACTTTAAGTACGACTAAATACAACTGAATACAGCGGACTATGTCAGTTGTATTCTAGAAATCCCCGTTAGAACCTCCGCAAAACACTGCAGGAGCAAGCCCTTCACAAGTTTGTTGCACAAGCACAGCAGAACAGTTAATAAGCCATTTACTTTTTTTTGCTTGGACATACGGGCGGAGAATTAGGTCTGCAATTGGCCACAAATTAGATTACAAATTACTTGTTTGTAAAATGTTCCTATTTGTTAAAATGTATGCAGCATATTACGACAATTTCTATTAAAATTACATTGCCGATGAATAAAACAACAGTGTAATTACACAATAATTAACAACAATGATGATGAAAAGAAATATTTTTTATTGTCGTCAAACAATTGCAAATAACGCTAAATCATGTCATTTAGCGTTTTTTCTCTTTGTAAATTTCAATTTACGAAGACGAAAAACGAATACCAAGATAATAACAATTCTAAAAGATTTTGACCCTCTTTGGAACTAAGCTACAAAGACTTTTGAAATTGGCATGCAACAAGCGCTACCTAAACATCCTAAAAACTGCAACGGATTTATTTTAACTGATTAGTAACTCCTTTGTTATCTACGTTAAGGTTGATGCGTAATTGCAGGCTAGAGTGACCGCTTAAAACCTGTATTTTTATTTTTATTTATTTATTTTTTTTGACACTTAAATCTAGGCCTACTGTCTAGGAAAATATTTGTTTAATTTGTTTATTTGTTTAAAAGGGGTAAAGCAAAAAACATAGGCCTATGGGATTTTAACATATATGGGAAAATGATTTTTAAAGTTTAAGACAATATAACTGGTTACCTACAAGAGTTATAACTTTTGTTACATAATTTAGCTTAACGTTTTACCATGAAGCGCATGTTAGTTTTCTTTTTTCTTTTTTTTTTTAGTTTGAAATATAGGCATAGTGTTGGGGTAATTTATGTTTGAATTTGGAGTTTATAGTTATGACTTCTAATTATATCTCTACCGTCTCCTTCACCATTAGAAGTTTAATTTCTTTAATAGGCCTAATAGCCTATTATTTGATCGAGTCGTGTTTTGAAAAAGAAAACACAAGACTTTGCGTCATGAATTTCTACATCAACACATTGTTAAAAGAGTAGTATGGAACAGTTATCAAATAAAAAATACACAGGCCTATATATTATAATCAAGGATAAACCAGACGTAGGCCTATGATTGAGATATTGTCTGTGGCCTTGGCTTTCATCATTGTCTAGACGACCACCCCGAGCTTTAACCCCTTCTAATAGCTCAAAGAATGAAACCTGAGAGAAAACCCGCGCTATTTTACCAGTCATTCACAAATCTCTAATCTGTCTCACAAAACATTCCGACATTCTCTCATGAGCTAAATGTTATAAACAAATATCAAACTTTATAAACAAGTATCGCCTAATTAGCTATAAACTAAATAATATATAAAATGCATTTTTAATTAAAACTTCTTTGATCAGTTGTCTATATTTAAATGATCTTCATCTTTAATTAGCAATTTTAAAATACAATTTTTTTCATTCTTTCAGTTTTCTTGTTTTTCTATCAATACGGACGTTAAATTGTTTGAACAAATCACATTAAAATTATTTAAACAAATAACGGTTTCTAGTTTTCTAGGTCTTATTAAGACGTAGCCTAGAATACAATAGAATTCAAACTGTTTGTTCACTAACTGACAACTATAAAAAAAATCCAGAGAGAGAGAGAAAGAAACGAAATCAAGAGAGAAAATGATTTTCCTCAAAAAAAAAGATTTGCAGGTGCGGTTCGATTTTTGTTCAGTAGATGGCGCCAGAAACCAGATTTACAAATCATCAAAAGACTCGTGAATGGTTCAAATGCATTCACTCTCTCGAGACTACGTGCGCGCACTTGAGACATTACGTCAACACAACAGACCTTACACACACAGACACGCTGAAGCAGAAAACGGAAATGTGATTGTGGAAGGCATAAACATATTTTCATCACCAGCGTCAAAACTTTTTGCAATCGAAACAATCCGAGCAGTTACTAATTATGAAAATGGTCTAATATAAATATTAATGTGAGTGTGTAGGCTATACTATAAAGAACCTGGAAGCTTTGTAGCCTCTATTTATTTGTTTACATGGAATAATAATAGGCTAGTTAAAAAAAAAAAACTCTTTTGGAAATTATATATATATATATATATATATATATATATATATATATATATATATATAAAATTTCCAAAAGAGTTTTTCTTTTTTTTTTTTTTTTACCAGCAAATATAATTACATAGGCTACCATGGAGGTAATAAGTTAATGTACACTGGACTGAAAGCTTCAGCTGCAGATTCAGCTGCAAAATAAGGAAAATGGTTGTCTAAATACCAGGGTGTTAGCATTTCTTATTTGGAAACTTTGAAATTTACTTTTATAAATGTGCCAATCACGCGTAAAATTTTTCAAATCTTTTTATAATTAGCCAATATTTTGGCCTATATAGTCTATTTAGACTAACCGATTGGGTCTGGTAACGATTCAGCAGTCAGCAGAATTCAAAGTTTACCGATGCATTACCATCTTGATAAAAATTATTATAAAAAATATTTCCTGTTAAATATAGTAGATCATAATATTTCATTTATTTTTTAACATAACGTAAAATACACTTTTTGCTAAGGATAGCTAAAATAAATAACTGAAAAAGCATTTGCGTGTGGCTTCTATTTGCCAAACAAACAAAACAAAACAAAAAAAATAAAATGTAACACCTCATGAAACCTGATCTAAAAATTACTCATGACATCACTATAAAAAGTGCTATTTCAAAAACTGCTATACTCCAAAAATAAAATGAAAAGCCAGATCATAACAAAATTCGAGAGGATTCAGCAGCAGCTGTAGAAGACGTTATAAACAAAATTTATTCCAAATTCTTTCTAAGCTTTCGAAAATAAATCAATTAAAAAAAAAATTCGATAGGATGTATAGAATTAACATCGCGTCATTAACACTTTCTGCTTTGTATGTCATTAGAAATCAAGCCTGATCAGAACATCGCGTAGTGCAAATTAACTGTTTTAACGACAGTTTTGCTGAAACTACAGAGGCTCGATAAACACACGATAGGCATATTCTTAGAATAAGTCTTGTATGAAATCGGCATGTGTAATTTGCACAAATATATATTATTCCCAATTTCTGTCTCAATTAAATCAAATAGTCTGCATCTTAAATGTTTCATGTATGTAAAATAAATACGCAATCGTACATGAAATTAGCACTTAATTGTCTTGACCGAGAAGCAAGGTAAACCGATCCAAACGATCTCGGCAATATAAAATGAGATGGTTTTAACAATATTGTTGTTAAAACAATATTGTTTTCTTGATCGCTTTTTTGTATATATTTTATATTTTATTTTTAGTTCATATTTGTTTTCTTGTTTTTATTTTATATTGGCTTATACATACTCTCTGTGGAAATTAACCTCTAAGACAGGCAAAAGTAAACTGAATGAGTAATGCATTAATACATAACAGATCTTTGGCTTCAATTTGTACAAATGTTTCTTTTTACGCTTTAATAATTTCAATAATTAAAATGACCAAGGCCGACTGCTTCACTTACAAATGTACATCAGAAGATGGCGCAATTGCTCTATTGTACGGCGGAGGTACGCACCCGACTAGTTGACATCACTCAAGAGCAAATCAGAATGCATCACTTTTTGTACAGCCAACGGACGAGGGAAAAAAATCATAGTATACTAAAGAAGACATACGTCTTTTACAGTCAATAAAGTTTTGGATACCATCCAACAGGTCAGTTACTTGCTTGTATCAACTGCTGCATTTTCAAAGATCATAGTGAGCGTGTTAAATGCAATTCAAGTTCAAGTTTTGTATTTTGTCATGTGGTTTGATGTTGCAATACAAGTGTATAAATTATTACGTCGCCATACATATTTTCTTAAGAATGGTTTATTAGGACGGATTTTTCGCAACACTATAAAACGACAAAACACACATAATACTCTTTAACACACACAGTAAGTTTATAGTGTATATTATTTTGGCACAAATATGACCACAGATTGTACATGGCCCTGATAAACTACAGGCTCCATACCTCATATTCTCCAGCATGATACGAAATTTCATGAACTTGAGATTTCAAGCAAAGTATAATTTCGATTATAATCGACACTGGGGTGGTGAAAGAAAACTCGTACCACACTGTAAAGAGTTACAGTATCACAATTTAAATATCCAATGTATTTCTCTTCATTCGATATTTTGGTGAGCAGTTAATAATCTCAACAAACAAACTTATCTTTTGGCCCTCTTTGTCCTGAGTTGGGAATATGGCCATACACCGTTTGCAGCGCAGAAATGACGCACCGCGTCACTATCATCCCTGTCGGATCCAAAGTGGTCACTTCAAAGCAGTAGTCCAAGGAAAACAAATATTCGTTAAAACGTCTACAATTTTATAGCTTTGAGTGTGTGTGGGCCATCACTGTTTAAAATTGTTCGCTTACATTTACACAGAGCAAAGCTAACTGCTGCTTTTTAATTTGTTGACGACTTTTTTCTCCTTTACCCTTCGGTTCTGGAACCAGATAGTGACCTGTCGTTCAGACAGGTTGGTCTGAGCGGATATCCGCCTGCGTTTGTCCTTGGTAATAAACTTGTTGGCGGCATACTCCCGTTCAAGCTCCTTAAGCTGCACCTTGGTGTATGGAACACGTTTCTTCCTCCCGCGGCGGAAGGAGCTGCCGTCTGCCCCTCCATGAGACACTGCATCTGATAAGAAAATTACAATAAGAGTATTAAAATGTGTTTAAGGATGAATGCACAGAACAGTACGCTTTGTTATAGGTGCAAAATGACACCGTTTTGATACGTTGGAAGAAATGTAAAACTGTTTAAGACTGTTTTTTTTTTTTTTTTTTGTTTTTTTTTTGCGCTATTCTGACAATAGCCTTACCTGGAATAGACGACTTCCAGACGTTTCCCGTTTGTGGCTGCTCTTTGGTGCAGTAGACCTGCCCATTCCAGCCAGTGGCTGTGATAGCCCACGGTTGGTAACTCTCCATTGGTAATAAGGACTCATGCCGGGGCTCTGCAGGCCCGCTCACTGCCTGGACTACAGGCACATCCAGATAGCTCGGAACTGGCTGATACGGGCTCGAGGCGTAGCTCGAGTAGAAGGCAAACTCCTTGGCGCGCGAAGTGGTATAATCTTCGCCTGTAGAAGCGGACGTGTCCATGTATTTTTCCCCGTAAGGTGAGGAAGAGACGGGGGATTGTGCGCATGTCTTCACACCTCCACCACCCCCGTGGTGGTGGGACATTCGGCAAGGATAGTATCCACCGCCACCGAAATATCCGTATGTAATTGAAGCGCTGGCTGAACCCTGGACGGCTGAGCAGGGGCTGCATTGCTTACCAGGCTCACCCGCTCCAGCGGCAGCCACTTCGCTTGACGGATAAGCAGCACTGGGCGCAAGAGAGGCAGGGTGAGCCATCAAATTCCTGCACGGACTCGGCGAGAAGTTACCTCCCGTGAACCCTTCCATATTCTTGCCGGTGTCGTCCAAGCCAACACCGTTATCATAGAGAAACATGACCGGGTCAATCCAGCGCGGGCGGAGAAGCAGTGACGTTGTCATAGCCCGTCGGACATTTAGACTTGTGGCTCTTTTTTGAGAAGCGCCGAGACTGAAAAAGAGGAGACAGTCGATTCCGCGAGAGTCAAGCGACTCTGACGCACCCTGCGCATATCCAGAATCACGTCTCGATTGGCTCAAAACTGGTCATGTGATATGTAAACTAGGACGATAATCACCTCAAGTGCTAACAATTAAACCGAGCACAAATGCCTTGATGTGAGATGACTATCTGTCAAAGGATTTTACCCGTTTAAAGATGTTAAAAATGTGACGAGAGTGGATAAACGGAAATGGCAAATCCAGCTGTGGTCTTTCATGAGATTTTATCTCTGTATCCACTTTACTGGAACTCTAGAAAAAAGGTTCATTATTACTGTTTTGTTATTTAAGATAGTCCTGGGCGCTGAGGTAAACATTTGAAAGAATATTGTGTAATTGTAAGCGCGCTATATGACTCCAGTCAATTTTGCAAACACCTACGTTTGACAGCCATTTGTGAGCTGCTGCCACTGTTGAGCCCTTGTTGGCCCTGCAATCAATTTGAAGATTAAGATTTCAACAGAAGACACACTGAATCCGATTTTTTTTTTTTTAAATAAAATAAAAATAATTACTGTGCCCCGTGTTGCTCAATAAAAAAAGTTAGAAAAGTAAGTCTACATCATCGTCCAAAAATTGTTACTCTCTAAATTTTCCAACAATTTCTACATCTTCAAACAACATTCTACATTCATTCATCAAACTGTAAGCACTGCACGTCTTATGATGCAATACAAGTGTGTACTAAAGCAAGCCAGGTGTGCCCTTTAACGTTTAACAACAAAATCTACAGGTTATTTTCACGATACTTAGAAAATTGGTTGAAAGTGATGGCAGTTAAAGAAAAAGATCCAATTTTTGAATGTGGCATGAAGTCCTGCTGCGACGGCTTCCGTTTTGTTTACAAGATGCGGAGACAGAGAACACCCCCCTGTACTCGTCTGTGCATTTTTTACGTGCGGGGCTGACGCGTCTGCAGGCCAAGGTCAAGTTGAAAGTTGCCGTCTGGCCGCGACACTGTGCCTGTTGGCCTATTCAGACTTTGATGGCCAGTCTCAAAGCTTACAAAAGAGAAGAGTCGAATGGTGAGACATCTTTGGTGAATGAGATACGTCACAGAAGCCTTTTACTTTTACTGGCCTGTCACTTTGTATCACAAATGTTAGCGAATCTGTGGAGAATGAATATAGCCTACAATTTAATACGATTTCCTTTCGATTTTGTATTTTGACCAACTAGACGTGGGTTAGAATACAGCTAGCTGTTTTTGGAAGAAACCGTGTTTTGTTTTTTGTTTTTTAGGTAAGAAGTTTGAAAACTGTCAAACTAAATATTGGGTCGCCTATACAACCATGTTGTCCGACTGCTCGAATGGAAGAATAAATTAGTATTTGGTTCTGATGTTGCATGAAAATGATTCTTCAGAAATTTCGAATAATAATATAAATAATATAAATTTCGAATATAATTCTACATATTTTAATTATTTTGATTCTTAAAACAACATGTTTTTTAAGTGTAATTCCTTCCCGATGTGTAAACTAAGCTACTTTTTTTTTAGCTCGAACACAGACTAATGCTAGAAAACGGCACAATCGCGTGATCCGGAATGTGTGTATATATATATATATATATATATATATATATATATATATATATATATATATATATATATATAATGTGTGTGTGTGTGTGTATAGTTGAATACATATTTTTTTGTAATTACTTTATTTTGCTGATTATTCCACGTTCAACGTGCTATAATGTAATGAACTAGAATGTATTACTATGATGGCAATGCGATGATTTAAAAGTGAACGCATCTATTGATCTATTGTCTTTATCGGACGACGTTTGAACCTCAACAACACTACAAGAGCCTGCAGAATATCATTTAGACTTTTGTCCAGCGAAACACATAGCACGGGTGATATTATTATTGTTGTTGTTGTTATTATTATTATTATTATTATTAGAGAGTAGTAGTAGTAGTAGTAGTATAGTAGGTATAGTAGTATTTCACGATGTAGTGAACTGAAACTGATGTTTTAAAATAATTTTTAGAAAATTAGGTTAAATAATATTTGGAATGTTAGGAAGGGTATAACTGGGTGCGTATAGCTCGTGTTGTGATCTGTTGTAGCAAGACTGTGAACTTGAATAATAATAATGTAGGTCTTGTTTGAGATTCTAAGCACAGAGTCTGCAAGAAGAGTAAGAGCAATAGTATATCATTTATATCACAAAATGAATTCTACTCCCACCACATGTTTTGGGATATTTCTTGTTTAGTCAACAAAATGCAGTTAACTACATCGAAAGAATGATTTTCAATGCAACACTAAAATAATATGTTAATTAAATATTTTGTTTAACGTGCATTTCAACTTGTTGGCTTTGATATATACTGCAAGGAATATTTAAAAACAATACACGTTTTTATAATGATTATTACGAAATAACAGAGGTAGCCGCAAGCAACATATTTAACTATAAGAATATGAGAATAAGACTATGCGTTTTTCATCAGTTCTACTGGGAATTTTTTTTTTAATTATAGGAGCCAAAATTGATTTTAATATTTGGCTGTGGATGCATGACGCATGAAGTCAAACACGTTGAGAAGTGCACTGCATAGTACAAAGCATTGGACATTGTTCAATCATCAAACATTATCGGTAGTTTAATATTTCTTTTTGTGTGTTAATTTTCAGTAAAGATGAACCGAAAAAAAAGTTAAATAATGGTTCACGCGCTGACACAAGGCAAAAAATGGTCTTTTCTCGATTAGAAAATCTAAAGATTTTCCCTTTACTTTTACAAGTTGTATTTCAGTTGCTTTGTTGCTCATGTACAAATGGTGTTTTTAACGAATGCCTTAAACGAAATAATCGATGATGCACAACATAAATTCATCCATATATTTTATCTGACTTATGAATGAACTACAAATTTAAAATTAGCAAATAAGTTTTGTTTATTGACATTGTTAAATACAGTGACACTGTGAGAAATTAAGATTCTGCATTTGTATGCAGCCAACATATTAAATAATGACAGTATTTAAAGATGACACCTTATGACGACATTTCACAGTTTAACACTCGTTCGTCGAGTAAACCGTTGTGGTTGTCTGTAAGGCCCAAATTCAAGGAAGGCCTTAAAAATTAACCTCATTGATATCACATTGTTTAATATAATAAACACATATATCAGGTTGTTTATATTGCATATATATCGCTTGTTCTATATCACATTTTTGTGATAAAAGATCTATTATTACTCGTACTCTACTCGCTCTCATTTTTAATCAGCATTTAATTTACTTAAATTATTTCAATAAAATTAGAGACAACATTGGATTATTTATCCATCCATATATAGGCCTACACATAGCGTTCAAAGCATTTCTCAAATACAAAAGTTCATAACACAAAGCGATAAATAAGTATCAGACCGTCGATGTAGGGCCCACGTCTTAAAATTAATTTCACGGACATAAAAAGCCAGTGAGATTTCAGATACGCTTTAAATTTGGACAGCCTCCCAAAGTAAATTATATTATGATAAATGGAAACCAATGTGCACGTGTTTTGACATCCGTCAAGATGTGGGGTAAAGTGTGTTTTTTTAATATGTACTTTTTGTGCAATAGTTCTTCTTAAAAACTATTAAATTACTACATATTTCTGTTACTTAAAGAAATTTTTAAAAGTGAGAAAGTGGAGTTGTAGTGGAGACTATTCTGTGCGCGTCATGGTCAAGTTCAAGTTGGGCACAGTTGTTAAACTTCTAGCGGAAGTTTGGTAAGCACTATGGGCGGACCTGGTCCAGTCAAAGCGCGACAAGGCCTAAAATTCCACTCTGATCTGCGCTCACACCGGAATTACAGAAACCGCAGCATCTCATGAGTCTATTATGCTGTTTAATCCTATACTTAACCTGACAAGGAAAGAGACTTGTCAAGAAGAAACCACGAGAGAGCAAGTTGAGTTAAGTGATCTCATTCTACTAAAAATAGATCACTTCAATCTACCTTGTTAATCAACCATAGAAAAGAAGCACTGCGATGCATGGGGGCAAGCGAGTGATGACATTGAAAGGGAAGTAATTTGTCGTCTAATCAATAAAACAGCCAACCGATATGAGTTTAAATATTGGGCTACTTATTACTTACTGGGCCTATAGCCACAGGTGATGATACATCAGTTTCACACGTGTAGCTGAAAGTGAATGCAAACGACAAAACACAAATATTGTTAAGTAAGCTTGGTCGCAAAAAAGTGGAATTGGTAATACACTGCAAAAATAAAATGGTAAATATGTAGGCTACATAAACTTGTTAAGATACGATTTCTATTGAGGAAACTTTGTGTTAAAAATTATCGTTCGAGAGAAAAAAATAGGAAGGAAGGAGTCTTAATTTAAGAATGTCAGAATCATTATTAAAGGGATAAAATGTCAGAATATTGAACCGCAGGGTATAGTGTATGAGGAATTTATGCAACGAATATATGCAAACAGGCCTAGCTTCAAACTCATTGACAGTTATAGCTGAATCAATAATTTGCGAATTTGTCCACTGAATTTAAAGACTTAGTTGTACAAAAATGTTCAAGATGCAGCCTGTGCTTTCCAGGAGATAAATGCAAATATATGGTTGTTTAAAGTTCAAGGACGCCTTCAAGGACCGCCCACAAAAAGGTTTATTGGTGGTGTAGGAATGTACACAAAATGAGACACAAGGAATGTGAATCAGGGTCCATGTTTGTGAGCCATATTCAGGCCAAACGTATTCATTTAGTCTAATAAAATTGGTCTGTTAACATCATTTTATGCGATTTAGGTTTGATTTGAAATCTAAGTTTTATGACCTTGAAGATCAGACGGCACCTCTAGTTGAGAGATTTTATGCATTAATACTTAAATATCTTTATAAGCTATGAAAAAGGTCTATATCGGAGAAAAACATGACAACAAAAGAAGAAATGAAAGAGACACAAAGCAAAAGTCTAACGATTAGGCTATTAAGGAATTAAAAACGGCCAATCACATTCTGGAAACATCTAAAACTCATTATAAATCTCTGCAATATACCAAGAGAGAGAATGCAGTGCCATAGTTTAACTAACATCCACTAACCCTAATCACATTGACACACTGGACCAAAACAATAACGTCAAACAAATGAGATTGAACAAATTACAACCAAAATTAAACATAAATGTGTCACCCATTGGGAAACACAACAACAAAGTAAAATACTATGTGGCCCTAGAAATAGAAAGCACACCATGGCAGACTATTTCTGTAAACGGTGACCAATCAAAACAGAAGGAGCCCCGTTTTCAGCCAAAATTCACAAATTACAGAATCATCCAGTAAATGTTCAAACAGATACACTGCACATTAGACAATCTTACAGTGAAACCCTCTAGGGAAACACAAGTACTGCTGTGTGATAGTATGTGTCTGTTTGCCAAAATATGGGACAGTAAGTGATCAACCTTGAATCTGTCTCCATTAAACCTATGCTCATTACAATGCAATTATTCTTAAGTTTGTATTGCATAAATACTTGTGCAATTAATATTTCTTCTTTAAATTATTCTTTTAAAAAAAACACATTTATACATTTAGCAGAATTGAAATCAGGACCTTAGGGTTGCTAGTGCCATCTAATATTACTTTGATTTACACCATTATTTTATTTTGTATATTTCACAGGTTTTCGCTGTAAGCAGCTATACAGTTTTTCTTGTCAATAAAGAACACTAAAATTGAAGAGAGATTGAAGAGAGGGGGGGGGAGAGTTCTGCGGTGCTCTTATCTTTCCTAACAGGCGAGGGCGCACGAGGACAGCTTTGATGATTCAGAGAACTATCGCCGCGGGCACACAAATAGAGCGTCTGACGTCACTTCACTACATGAGAGTTCCATCCACTCAAGGCGGTTGTGTGTCGAAGCGCTTGTAAAACATCCCCGGATTTCCCATACGCTATGGCCTACTGGAAGAGAGAACGAACGTGGAAGAATACTGATGAGAAATGAGAAGACGGAAGCTTTGAACTGCATACAAGATAATAATCACTAACACAATAATCACTGTTGTCAACAAAGCCTTTGAAACGCAAAACATTGCAAACTTCATAAAATACTCTAGTAACCACCTCTTAATCTGATATGGTCAAACTCTCTGGGTATTTTAATGAACTCCTGGAATATTTTAATTAATTTAATTAAAATTAAACAATGAATGTTAATAAAAAAACATTTGGGCATTTTTTGGAAATTGTCGTACATGTTTTCTTTGAGAGAGATGGGTGGTTTGTATGCAATTAAGATACAAAAGTCGAGCTAATTACATCCCAGTAGGTTATGATCCTATTGCTGCCTCTGTGGTATATCAACGGTGTTGTTAAGTGCGGTTATAAGGAAAAACCACAGTTGTAAGCTATATTACGCCACCAAAAACGAAGAAAGCCATTTGGTTTTGAGAAGTAATATCAAGTTTAAAACTATGAGGCCATATTCTTTAAAGCAATAGAACTTCATCACAGCTTTGTTGCGATTTTTTACTGCCCGAACTCCGACATCAAAGCGGAGGAGGGAGCGGCCTCCTCCCTGAAAGCAAGCAGTGCGCTAGGTTATCTTTCCAGCGTATATAATATACTCGACAGACTCGTCTCCTGGAGCCCGAAACTCATAAGCCTCACCATTAAAATGCTGGTTTTGTCAATGACCAAGAGACAGAACAGGATTTTGAACTTTGTCCATCTCAGTCCGCTAGCCTATATGCTTTCTACTCTATGTGAGACACGGAGATAAAAATAGATAAAAAATAAGTCAGAAATAAAACAAGAAAATGAATCTAAGATTTACAACGAAAACGATTTGAATACCATAAACAAGATGCAACATAAAATTTAATCATACATGGGGAAAATAACTCATTTGCACTTTGTAATGATGGACAGGATTTGAAAGACCAATATTTTATATAGCCCATTCCTTCTTGTTTACCTTTATTGTTGTTAATTTGATATTGAAATAAGTGAAATTATTATACTATGTATTGGGAAATAATTAAATTGAATATAGAGTATAATCATCTGAAACCTAAAGAGTTCAAATTTAAACATTCCAGAAATAAAACTGGACAGCTGCCTCCCGCCAGTAGGCGGTGAGGGTATATGCATTGTTGGCGCGGCTCAAACAAATCTAATTAAATGTCAAATAGCCTGTTATTCTTACTCCTGGTCACGGGGACCTGACCTTTTTGCACTTTACTTGACACCACTTTGGAAGATCGAGTTAGGGCGGGAGAAAGAGCGAAGGGAATAGAGCGTGACTGAGATGGTGCGCTGAAGAATAGATTGAACTTGTACACTTCAAATTACGCCGCTGGCGGTAAGACAGCCCTCCTCATCTTTGGAATATTCCCATTCAGTCTGACGTCTTCCAACGCTCACTGACTGTGTTGATCGGCGAAGAACATGTGCTAATATATTCCGAAAGGCTGCCATTATGACTCCTTCCTATCCAAGTGGGCTCAAGACAGGGAGATAATAGATAGGGTTTTACCATATTTGCGTTCTATCACACAATTTAAACCTTGACTGTCCTCGTTAATAGACATTAGGTTTTTTTTTTAATCCATCGAAAAGCCCTCAACCACTCTTTCTTCTCATATGTGAGAACATATTTAACCAAATATAGTTCGATGAAACAAAAAAGTCATTGACATTCTGGTTATTATATTGGGTCAACTATGAGAATTTCAATTAAAATCATAACCAACACAAACATTAAATTAAATTATGACATTTCTAAGGGAGAAAATATATGAACGATGCTGAGTCAAACACTTCATTATGACTCACATCAGTAAACATCTCATTTAAACGTGCTAAAAAGTTAAAGTTGGTGCTTTTATGCCTCTATAGCCCAGTGTTTAACTGGTGATGTAGCCTTGAATTCACCTCTGTCTCTCCTAGACTACTCTCCCGCTCTGTTTATTCACTCTAAATCGACTCGTGGCGTCACTGAGCCTTCTATTATGACGACTGCCCTATTAACAATGACAGCGCGTGAGGAGAGAGAGGGCAATGGTGATCCCTCCCAGATATCGTGCAGCACTCTCGAGCGCTCGCATCGCACAGCTCCTCGTCTGCGTTTCCTGCTCCCAGACTGTCTTACCAAGCTCCGGGAGATCTGGCCCTCTGCTCTCGTCTAACGGTTATGGACAGCGCTAAGGACATGCTGATGCGCACCGAGGGTGGTCAGGTTGGCACACTGTCTGCCAAAACTGGCTCTAATTTGACGGAAGCTACTGGAGACCCCATGCGCAAGTTACCGGACAAACCGGTTAACCAGAACAGACTGAGCCCAGTGCCTTATTCGCAAAACCTAGTGGATGACGCCACAAAGGGACACCGTAGCGCAAAGTACGGAGAAGTGACACTTGCTAGCAAGCCCTCCGCGCCGGACAGAGACCTGTCAGACATTCCCAACAAAGAGGCCAGCAGCTCAGATGCGGAATCAGATCTCTATGAGGAAATAGATG
This sequence comes from Megalobrama amblycephala, assembly GCF_018812025.1. Classification (NCBI taxonomy): domain Eukaryota; kingdom Metazoa; phylum Chordata; class Actinopteri; order Cypriniformes; family Xenocyprididae; genus Megalobrama; species Megalobrama amblycephala. Next base: position 24,281,763 of record NC_063052.1, on the reverse strand, counting down.
TCAGCTGTACCCCAGAGAGCATGGATTACCCGAGTGGACAAGGTAAAAAAAAAAAAAAAAAAAACTACGGCACATAGTATTCTTGTTTTACTTGTATTTATTTATCCACATTTTCTTCTCATGTTTGTAAATTCTCGTTGAGTGAGAATACATGCGACCACATAACCACGTTTAATCGATCTGCCGTGTAGCTCATTGCTTGTGAGCGCGTTCGATTGTCAGCTCCTGTTACGTTATTGCAAGCTTTTTGAATTAACGAGTCAATTATAAGGCCACTTTGTATCTGGGGTGTTGTCCATGGGCTTTAACAAGATGTCAAGTCATCTTAGACCAATCTTCAGCATCTCATTAATTGTTTTTATTTTCCGTTTAAGAATGTCCATTGTAAATACGGTTGCATTTAACTATTTAAATATATCATAATGTGTAGGCTACGCTAAAATTAGTATGACGAGTCTCTCAATTCATTCTATTTCATACTATTAAACATTATTTAAAGAAATAGTGCAAAAATAAATGAAAGGTATTGCTTTTTTTTTAAAGTATGCATAATCAATACAGGGATGTTCCAAATAATTTCTACTTCTATTTCTACTTCCAAATAATTTTTACTTCCTCAAAAGTGCACATTAATTCAAATGAAATGCTATATAAAGCCGGGCATTTGTTTAGTCTATATTTTGAAAATAAATAATAATGTTTAGAGATTGAGAGTGCATGTTTTATTAGCTTTTCTCCACTGGACATTGATATAGAAAAGTATGCAGTCTTAATCTCCGAACCTGTTATGTTTTTGTTTGTTTGTTTTGCGCGATTATTTATCTATTTGACCGAAATCATTCAGTAATATTAAAAATATGCAAATGAATTCAAACTCATCTTCTTCTTTTTTCCTTCTGTGTAATAGGCATCCAAAAAGCATTATCAAGCGATTAAGTATGAATTATCTATTAATAAATCGGAAAGCAGAAACCTTGCAACGGATGTAAGTCCTAAAATCACTAATGTTTATTTTCTTTAAGGAATGGCGATGGGCTCGCCGAACCACGGTAAAGAAGTCGGTGTGGACAACAAGATGGGCTCAGGCCCCGGTTCTCTCAACTACGGTTCTGACCAGATGCGAAGGTATCGAACAGCATTCACGAGAGAGCAGATAGCACGACTGGAGAAAGAGTTTTACCGGGAAAATTACGTGTCCAGGCCACGTAGGTGCGAGTTGGCGGCTGCCTTAAATTTACCGGAAACAACAATAAAGGTATTGCATTGCGCCTACGTCTATTAGGATATAGGCCTCATATATATAAACCCTGCCAAGATTGCTCCAATCAATCAAGAAATAAAAAGATCACAATTATATGAAATATTCATCATAACTGTTATTTGCTTAATTATGGGAACATTCTTCCTTGTTTGATGCTTATCCAAATTGGATTTACTGATATGCACTAGGCCTCAATCATTACTATTATTTTATGCCTGCTTTGCTGCTTTTGGTTACAGGTTTGGTTTCAGAACCGTCGCATGAAAGACAAGAGACAGAGGCTGGCTATGACTTGGCCGCATCCTGCCGACCCTGCCTTTTACACTTATATGATGAGCCATGCTGCAGCCACGGGCAGCCTGCCCTATCCATTTCAATCTCACCTTCCTCTACCTTACTACTCTCCACTCAGCGGAGTGACTGCAGGTTCAGCCTCTGCTACCGGGGGTCCATTCTCCAATCCTCTGCGCTCGCTGGATAGTTTTCGGGTGCTTTCGCATCCATACCCGCGTCCTGAGCTACTGTGCGCCTTCAGACACCCATCACTGTATCCCAGCCCGGGTCATGGGCTTGGTCCTGGTGGAAGCCCATGCTCCTGCCTTGCCTGTCACGCTGCCAGTCAGTCAAACGGGCTCCCACACAGGTCCAACAACGCAGACTTCTCGTGTTCGCCCACGACCAGGACTGAGGCCTTCCTCACGTTCTCGCCAGCAGTCATCAGCAAATCATCTTCAGTGTCTTTGGACCAGAGGGAGGAAGTGCCACTAACCAGATAAGACGACAGCAAGAGGCCACGGATTCTTCGGGTACTATATCCGGATCAGCTTTGGCCACTTTGGCAGTATTTAATAAGTCAACGCATGAACTTCTCAAAGCAGCTTGCACAACACAAAAGCAATCTGCTTTCGTTAAAGTTTCGAAACTGTGGATGTTTTCCAGTTAAGAAGCTATATGTTGTGCAGACGGAGTCTTATTTTAACACTGTCAGGCCACGGACTTTTAAATCATCTTTGGAGAAATTAGATACTGATAACAGAGATATCATATTAACTCAAATACATTATAAATAGGCTACATCCTATAAACAAAAATGTGACAAAGGAGACAAGGAAAAATGACTGGAGGATAGCGCAAAAATCTATCATAATTTATACTTTCATAACCATACAAATTGACCCACATGCAGTTTTTTTTTTTTTTTTCACATTAAAACGATGTTTTTCATCTAGCTTTTTAACAAGGGGATTTGTTAACCGAGCACGGTTGGCTCATTATTCCTTCTCCACGAACACCCGGTCCCGGTAGCACACCGAAATGTGCAGATGCGAGGGAAATTAAGGAGTGATGTATTCGGAAAGGAGAATTTTTGAATGTTGAATTAATGATAATGCTGCACGCTCAGAGACTTGTCTGCCAAACCGGTAACAAGGCGCCAGGGGAGCGGATTAAGAAGCTCCATGCGAGGCTTGCTGGCTTGACGGGAGAACATGCGCTAGAGATCCATTGGACAATCACATGCGGCAAATTGGGGCAAGCCAGAGATGCCTGTCTTACCCGCATCAGCTGAAAACCATCCCATACTGTCTCCTCCGGCCTTGCTGTCGGCTTCATCTTCACTCTGAGACACACAATACAATGAAAATACACACAAGTAAAATGGTAAATCACGCATAAATACCGCTAATATTTATGGACATCATCAGATGTGGGATTATTTATTGATTTATTGACCATAATGTTTTTACATTTATGTATTTTGAATTCAACTCTTGCATCAATTTCTTTAATGTATATTTACATAATATTCTGCTCAGTTAGGTTGATTTCGGGTTGTGGAAAATGCGCTAAAAATGGGTCAGTAGTGTTCTGATTAATTGAATTTCATAATAAAATATTTCAAACTAAAAGTGACGAGTGACTAATGTTTATTCTTAAAACGCCAAATGTATCATTTAAAAGATTTTATGCTATTAGTGATGGAACAGTGTAAGTAATATGCTACTTTCTTCAAAGATTTGTAAATGAAATTATTTTATTCACAAATGTATCTTTTTAGACTTTCTGAAAGACAAAACAATAGCCAAATCAGTCGGATGCGAAGAATCTGAGAAAGAAAATGACAACCGACAAGTAGCTATACGACAGCATCGTTCTTAAATTTGATACAAAGTAGGCTTATTGCTTTCAAATTACAGTTTGTTGTCATCTTTATCTCTTATATGGCCTCTATTACTTTCATCTGAAACACTGAAATGATCTAATAGCTTGGATATAACTGGACCTCTTGATCTGAACGAGCTGTTAAGTAGTCCCCGGGCACCGTTAATACAAGCCATATTCCGGGCTGTTAATAGAAAGATTGGAATGGAATGTCTTGTGGAGATATTGGAATGCAGAAAGATCGATGATGCCTCCACCTCACCAATCAACTCACGTTAATTAGCTGGGTTGTCCGCGTAATTGTGGCACCTGGAGCGGCAAATTGAAGCTTTCTGGACATAATTGATAAGGTTGGATATTGTGTCTAACCATCACATGTCGAACTGCCAAAGCAAACACCAGAATATTAAAAATACAAATCAAAAGTGACTGCCCTCTAGTATGCAGAACGAAAAACAAATAGACAAACTAAAATACGTTACAATTTTCAGAATTGGAGTTATTGCATATAGAAAGCTATTAGAGCTAATAATTTTATTAACAGAAAATAATAATCTTGTTTTTTGTTTGTTTTTCAGAGCTAATCATTTTAATAACAGAAAATAATAATCTTGTTGTTTGTTTGTTTTTCCAATTAAACGTGCATTGGCTATAGCATACTCAGTCACTTTTAACTATATGTTTGACAAGAATTGTTCGAAAAGAGGTGTTTTCATTTTTAATTGTTCTTTTCATCTGCTACGTTAAACACAAAATGTCAACAATTGCTAGTGATCGCTTGCCCAAACAATTTACCTCCTCCCACACACGAGCCCTCACCAGAAGGTCCTGGTTGCGCACGTGATTGATGGCCTTATTAGAAGCAGTTCTTGTAAGTGTGACCAAGTTGATTAAAATGCATATGTTTGGAATAATACGCCATTTAAACCAGAGCACTTAACTCAAAATTCGGATTTATGTCCGCTTGCTACATTAAATTACCAAAGGTGAAGGTATAGCCAACGACTACATTGAGAATTAATAATAAAAGAATATATATATATATATATATATATATATATATATATATATATATATATATATATATATATATATACCACATGGGGCTGATAGTTCACCACCGTCTAATAAATTTCAGCTTGTTCGATACTTAAAATGTGACATTTTATGCACGTAGCCTACCCAACGCCGGTTTACCTGCACCAATGAGCATGTGGAATGAAAAATAAAACTATGACAGTTTATATAGTTTTTTTTTACAGTCCTTATACAAGTAGAATTATCTTACTTTCAGCCCTCGGACTATTTAATATGCTCTTTGATGTAACCTCAGCATATCCATCATCTTAAAAAAATGTAATAATGAATTAAAACAGATCATCACATTACACACCAACAGTACTAAATCTATGAAGAAAAGAGTGTTAAAGATATGGATGACTGTATTGTGAGAATAAGATTTGACATCTCGTTTCTTATTTTTCTGGAGCGACAATACTCCATAGGCAGGGGCGGTACCGCGCATCTGTCCGTTAAAGCGCATCTCAAGGCGGCGACTGTTTAAAAGCCTGTTTACATTCTAATTTACAGCAGGCAGAGCGAGGCGTGAATGGACCACTCACTGCCTAATGATGATGAATGAGGAATTAATGCACAAGTGTACGGGACAATCTGAGCCTTCATCTGGTTAAATAGGCATCCAGTTGTATTAAGAAAGTAGAGGTCACATTAAATCAATCGGGTGTGTGAAAGTCATATTCCTCTGGCGTCTATCAGCGTTATTTACGGTGCACCGGGGGCAGTGCGTCCAGGAAATAAGAAGGCTGAAGAAATAAAGTACCATCAGTTGCGCCAAGAAAAAAAAAGTCCGTTGTAATTTATTCAAGAGAGAGCAAGCATGATGAATACCGTTTTATTGTTATAGAACTGGTCTATTTAGCGTATGTTATTGAAGTGCATGTCTTCATCTAGCATTTCGTTCAGATTTTTAACCAAAGCAACCAAGTTAGGCCTGAGATAGTCTTCTACTTCAGGTTTCTAGCGTTGCTTAGCCTATTAAGCTCTCCTTACAGGTGTAGAGGGACGTTCCTGTCCAGGCTTGATCAGGGCTAACTCAAGACACAGATATTGTTGATCATACTACTATAAGGCAAATTTGCAACCTCCTTATATAGCTGAGAACATCTTCCAAAAACGAATCCTATCTTTCACAGCATGGTCATTTTAATAAGATTTTAAAGGATGTCTCTTCTAGCCTTATTTGAAATGAGGGCTATCTTGCAACCAGATGATAGCAAAAACTTCAGAAATATCACTGAATTTTAGGCATTCAGTGCACTACTGGCTATTCAGTCCTTCAAAAAACCTACTTATCTCTTTTTTTTTTTTTTTTTTTTTTTTGGATCTGTTATATTGGTAACAAAGTACTCAATTACCCAGATTCACATCATTAGTCACTTTGGAGAGCTCAAGGAAAACATAGAAACACAAAGGGCAGAAGGAGTTAAACATTCTCCCCCGGTTTCACAGACAAGGCTTAAGCTAGTCCTATAGACTAAAATGCATGTTTGTGCTTTAACTGAAAGCAACTTGCTCTGACATATCTTAAAATATGTAATGTGCTATTGTTTTGTCTCAAGATGCACACCAGTAATGTTTTTTTCTAGTCTACATTTATAAAAGATACTTAAATGCCCTAACTGAACTAAAGTCTAATCCTGGCTTAGTCTAAGCCCAGTCTGTGAAACCGGGCCTCTGATTATTAATATCTGAATAAATAACATAATTTCAAACAATAGTGCTGTGGTATATGTTCACTAAAGGGAAAAATATTTGTGCAATTTTATTAAATATTTTAGGTAATCATTAATCATTATTCTTTGTACTTTGCTTTTGCTCTACAAGGGAATGTAATTGCATGTTCTCTAAAGCATACATTGATCTACTGAGGTGTTTTCTTAACCACAAGAATTAGCATAATCACATGCTCAGTCCTGTTCTTGGAGATCTACCTTCCTGCAGAATGTAGATCCAAACCTTACTGAGCACCCAAATGCTAATTTAAAACAGTGATTTTCAATCCAGGTACTCCATCAATGTACATTTTAGATGCACACCTTAACTGACACACTTGATATTAGTTGAGGCTCCAAGACCTGAACTGGATGTGCCAGATAGGAGATATCCAAAATGTGCTGTGCCAAGGTACTCCAGAACCAGAAGCAAAAACTTATATCTTACAACATCCTTAAATGTAAACCAGAATCATGCTGGTAAACATTGTTTAAAAGAAATTGTAGTAGATGTTGTAGATACTCCATGAAAGAGGTCCAAATGAGAAAAGACTCCAAATACCACACAATACAAATCAAAATCAACTGTTTGTCAGCCTCTCTGTGTAACTGTCGACAGTGAGCAATATTTTTCAAGACTAAAAACTAAATATTTTTTTGTTTGTTTGTTTGTTTTTTTGAGAAGGAGACAATGAATCTTAATGATGACTACATAATGTTAGACTGCAGTATGCTTTTTGGGGATCCTTAAAGCTTGGAGCAAAATCATATTGGTGTAATAGACACAGTCAATTAAATTATGTTTAAGAACACTATTGTTCAGTAATTTGTTCCGTGGCTATCAATGCACACTCAAGGATGTATGGTCAATTTACCACAGAGAGTCATAAATATTTTCTAGCTATAATCCCCGGTAGAGTTATTCTCTCTCTCTCTTTCTGTCTTGTTCTATATAGATCTACTGTGTCCATCTCCAGTAGCTGCAGTAGTAATAGTGGCTCTGTCCAGCTCTTCATTGCCTATACTGATGGATTCCCATATCAGAGGAGCGGCTGGTCGATGCCCCCACATTCTTCATTTACCAGTGAGTGAGAGAGAGACAGAGGCCAAGCAATGTGTTTAACCTGGCCAATGCTCAGAGCTGAGATGAAGCCAGAATTTCTGGACATGAACCACTGGATCATTGGTTCTTGCTTAGAAGGTTGTTATTTAAATTGATCAAAGTGTACATATTCCATGTGTATGTGTAGCTTCTGAGAACAAAATCCACAAAAATCTAATTATGATCATACGGTACCTTAATTTTGGCTCAGGATGTAGGAGATACAAATTTGGTGCTTCCACTGTGACATTGTGGACCTTCCAAGCAGCTTATGGGCTGGTCTGAATGTACTTCTGGATCCAGAGGCATACTTGAGTTATATGAAAAAATATTTTACGTTTATCAAATGCCAAAACAATCAAAACATTAGGTAATAGATGGAATCCAAATGTAATTATTAATACAGATATTTTAAAGCCATGCCAATATTTAATTTTAAATCTTTAATTTTTAAAAGAAAGCATACACATAAAGAGCACAAGGTTTATATTTTTTATTTACCTTGGTGACTAGAGTTGAGAAAATACAAATACACTGCACAAAGGATATGTGATTAAGATGCTTTAAAAACTGTTATTTGGATAAGTTGGACTTGTAAGTGTACACTGGTTAAGTCATTAATAATTATGAAGACAGAAATAGTAAAACATTTCCATTTGAAAATAAACCCATTTTATTTGAGGCTATGGACATATTTAAAACAACCACGAAAATCATTTAGTGCCATCAACATTATAAAATCAATAGTCAAGGTCATGGTTGTCTGTTTTTTCATATAGCAACTCCACCCCTTTCTTACATCTCTGACACTAGTCAGCTAACACAAATAAATTGCATGGTGTGAACCCAAATGTCTATTGTAACAACAGTACATTGCAAACATCCGTCTGACCAGTTTTGTGTTCTTTTTAAGTTATAATTAGGTTTTGATAAGGATGGTACATCTATTCAGGTACATCAATTCAGTTGATTATTTTCTATTTATAAAATTACTTGTGAAATTCCTATTGTTAACTCACATTTTTCATTATGGTTCAAAAAGTTTAGGCTATTCTTACAACAATTGTATTGTCATCACAATTAAGAATGCTGCTGAAGTTACTCTTCAATTTATTTTCTCATGCAGCTGCAAGAGTGAAGCTCAGTTGAAGTGTACCCAAATCATGCGATATTGTCTAAAATAATTTAATAAGCACTTTGTTTTATGGGAGTGAGTTATTGTTTTATGATGACTCAGGGAGCCAATGGCTTTGCAGTGCTCTCCAGCTCTCTCCACACCTCGTTTTATTTTACAGCACTATGCTTTATTACTCGGCAACCATGCCGCCGAGCTGCACGGCAACCGTGCCAAACCCTGAGTTTTCCCATCATTTCCCAGTCCTCTATCAGATAAATCTATAGCATTATGAAATATCAAAATAACTTCATGCGTGCTGAAGAATATCAATGTACGTATTGTAAAAATTTTCAGTTCAATGAATGTTCTCAAAACAAATCATGAGAGTATTTATACTCCACTGGCAATTGCTAAAAAAGAGGATTATTTTACCTAAACTTTTAGAAAGTATGATGAGAGGTGAATGTAGCTGGTGAATGTAAAGAAGTGTGTATGCAAGAACTGTATGTGTGATAGTGTAACCCTGGGAACAAGTGATGTGTTTTCATTACAGCTCTCTGGCCCTTTTACTTGTGTCCGATATGCTCCAACCCCCAACCCCCAGAAGGCAACAGGACAAGGCGCACACTGACAGGAGAATCATTGGCGCATGACAGGGGTGTCCTGGTTTTCCCCTTCTACACGCTAGCTGCTGTTAAAGATTCAAGACATGAGCTATGTGCACTGCTTGCTCAAGCTTTCATTAGATTGTATTAAGTTATACTGCATCACCATAATTAGATGGAATCAAGCAAGAATAAAAGATTTCAGCAAGCAGCACTGAGTCACATTGAAAACATAAGAACTATATTGAATTGAATTCAACTGGCCACACTGCACATTGAATTGTAATCTGACTGAATTGTAATTCAACATGGGTAATGCATTCTAGTAATGTATTCTAATGCACCCCATGGTCAAAACATTAATTAAAGGGTTAGTTCACCCAAAAATGAAAATTCTGTCATTTATTACTTACCCTCATGCCGTTCCACACCGTAAGACCATCGTTAATCTTCGGAACACAAATTAAGATATTTTAGTTGAAATCCAATGGCTCTGTGAGGCCTTCATAGGGAGCAATGACATTTCCTCTCTCAAGATCCATAAAGGTACTAAAAACATATTTAAATCGGTTCATGCGAGTACAGTGGTTCAATATTAATATTATAAAGCGACAAGAATATTTTTGGTGCGCCAAAAAAAAACAAAATAACGACTTATTTAGTGATGGCCAATTTCAAAACACTGCTTCATGAAGCATCATAGCACAATGAATCAGTGTACCGAATCATGATTTAGATCGCGTGTCAAACTGCCAACGGCTGAAATCACGTGACTTTGGCGCTCCGAACAGCAGATTCGAAACACTGATTTATTTATGATCCGAAGCTTCCTGAAGCAGTGTTTTGAAACTAAATCACTAAATAAGTTGTTATTTTGGGGTTTTTTGGCGCTCCAAAAATATTCTCATCGCTTTATAATATTAATATTGAACCACTGTACTCACATGAACCGATTTAAATATATTTTTAGTACCTTTATGGATCTTGAGAGAGGAAATGTCATTGCTCCCTATGAAGGCCTCACGGAGCCATCGGATTTCAACTAAAATATCTTAATTTGTGTTTCGAAGATGAACGAAGGTCTTACGGGTGTGGAACGGTATGAGGGTAAGTAATAAATGACAAAATTTTCATTTTTGGGTGAACCAACCCTTTAAATATGATGAAATATATAAACTAAACGCAAATTTCTGTAGGTAACATTTTGAATCTATCTATCTATCTAGATAGATGCTTTTCAACTTTTTTCAATAAAGGTTTTCAAAGTTTGTCAGGACAATTTCAGTTTTCTATTAAAATAGCACACAACCCTTAAAGGTGCAGTAGGTGATTTGGAAAATGCTAACGTTAGCCTGCTAGCATTGAAAGCATACGGCCCCATCCTCCCTGAAAATTGCAGTCCAAAGCCACGCCTCCTCCAAAACACATGCACACACAGACACAGCTGCTCTCGGTAAAGCATAACAAGAGACGGAGATAAACTACCGAATGTCTCAAAGCACAAAACATTACAATAATAATGAACGTAAACAACTTAGAGAGCTTGTACGTGACTGCTGCAGATTCATTTCTGGGTTGATACTGTTGACATGGAAAACATAATTCCAAGTCTGAGGATGTGAACAGCTCCAATTAGAACGTCATGGGTTGCCATCTCTTAGTTACAGTAGTTATGGCGTGCCGTGAATGCAGCATAAGTTTGTTGTTTTGATTCGGTGGGAACTGTAAAAGGTGGCAGCTGTTTGCTTGCGGCGTTTGTGACTAAGGTCTGTCTGTATAAACTCTGTATAAACGCATAGCATGAAACGTGCTGATGACGTATGATGTGTGCGTGTACAGAGTGCATGAGGGTATGTAAAAACATGTTGACAGGCAGGTAGGACATTGTATTATTTAATTTGGACTGAATATAAGGATTGCATGAACATTTTAGGGTCCTACACCTTCCACAGACGATATTTATAAAAATACATTTAGACCGTTTAACGTAGCGATTTCTATCAGGGTATTAGGATACTTTCAACCACTAGGCTATAACAAAAAATGTTTCTAGAGAATCACCTATTGCAACTTTAATGATACCAATAGTTTTAGCAGCATTCATTCTATAGCAGCATGATGATAACTTTCTAGGTTGCCATTAGTTATGGGGGTGACATGTCATAATTTTGTTATTTCAGTGACACTATGAAAGAATGTTCTTAATGGCAGCCATTGTAAGTCCACAAGATCGCAAGTGCACAATAAGCGTGCCATTTGGGACAGGGCCTGACTTAAGTTTGAATGGAATAAGAATATATTTTTGAAAAGGGGAATAGAAAGAAAGGATGAAAGAAAAAGGGATGGAAGCACAGAAGTTAGATCTAAGTTTCAAACTTTAATTGACAACTTTAAAGATAACTCATTGTTTGTGTTTGAGCCACTCACTTTGAGTGTAGGAGTCAAGCACATTAAATCATGCACATACAAACTTCAATACACACTCTGGCGTCTCTGTGTTGTGACTCATTCAGAGGAAATGCACGGCTTTAAGCTCGACCAGATAAAGTATATTGAAGATAGCAGGGCTTTGTGTGTAACCTGTATGCGTGTTTGGTTTTTATGGTGATGTTCTGTTTGTGCTAGTTGTCTGTAGCTAAGCTGAACAAGCTCTTAACTCTGAACAGGTTAATGGAACTTTTATGGGTCTCTCTTACAATCAGTTGACCTCTTGAATTTCTCTCTGTCTATTTTACTCTCTATTCTGTCTCTCTTTCACCTACTGGAAAATGTTGTTTCAAAAACTGCAAGATCATCCTCTTTTCAAATAGTACATCCAGGGTCAGTTTTACAGACAAGTACACACCGCATACCGCAAGCAGATTTACAGTTCCCTTAGATGCACAAAATTCATAAATGACAGCACGTAATACTTCGAACAATAAGGTACATTAAGGGTATTAATGGCTGACCTCCACTTTGATGGATTTTGCAGATTTTGAAAGTGTCGACTGTATCAGATTTATCAGCAACAGTTGAAAAAAAACCCTACTAAATATGAGCTCCAATCTCTCTTTCTCTTACCATTTCACTCTATTCTCATTCCCTGTTCTCTGAATGCCCTGTCCAGTACTCAGATACACACTTACACACATACACACAGGTGATAAAGGTGGGTGAGAGATAGCCTTATAAAAGTCTTATCTCATCACAGTCACTTTTATTCATGTCCATCATCAGAGTGTCAATAGTAATCATGGACCAGTCAGAAACAGTGTGATGGAGCTCCAAGGACACACACGCACACATACACACACACATTCAAGTTAACACACACAAATTCAAAGTACACGTTCTCTGGAATACATTTAATATGTATTAAGTTGCTTGTCATGCATTTGAAAATGAGAATGCAATAAGTCTAAAATGGTAACTTAGCATATAAATTTGCTGTGTGATTTGAACATACACACACCTTTCCTCTCCTCACTTCATAAAAGAAATCAATATGGGCTGCCCTATAGGTTGTGTGTCTTCCTTTCTCTTCTCCTCCTCATTCTCATTTCCCTCGCATCCCTCTTTTCTCCTCTCCTCTTGCAATTTATGCTCACTGTTAAGTAGTAACTCCTGCACAGTAGAAATGATGATGATGATGATGTGAAATAAAATACAGCTATGCTGCCTCCCTTCTCTCTATGCTGCAGACTAGACATGACTCTTAAAAGATAATAATCAATATTGATTTTTAGTGAGTCAGAGGGAATGAATGGGAGAATAATAGAGGAGAGCGATGGAGAAGGAATGGATGCATGAAGAGGTAGAGGTAGAAAAGGAAAAAAGTGTGCATGTTGGGGTGGTAAAGGCAGGAGGGGGACAGAAAGAGAGAGAGGGTTGAATGGACTCCTCTCCATTTGAAGCTTGACAGAATCAATGAGCTTTAGAGGATAGATAGAGCCTCAATGTGCTCTGTTATAGTGTGTGTGTTAGTCCACTTACTTTGCACCATAAGCGGACAGCCATGGTTACATGAAACTCATGATGTAGGCTCAAAGTAGAAGCCTTATTTGTGTGCACACATAAATCTTATTTATTATTTTATTTTATGTAAATTTATTCTTTTACATTAAATTAAGTTGTTTGTAAACTTTTGCCAGATCAAAAGGCAACACTGGAGTGTATTATGATTAGCCATTCACACTAATAGCAGTTTGCTCACTAAATCTGGTCACATGAGCCACCGTGGACTCAGGAGAGATTTCTGTAAACTGTATGTAAATGAGCAGCAACCACCAATGGGAGTGTAGACAGTGATTCAATGCCTGAATGCGATTAATTACAATGTGTGATACTTTTTTTTAAGGTTGATGTGCCTTTAAAACCTCGACGTAAACATGCTTTTCGCATTTAAAATGAGTAACAGCATACTCACTCACTGTGGGCAAGTTTACTGGCAAGTTCAGAATAGCTGCCCCCAATCCTTCCATAAATACTCTTTGGCAAACGATAGGATCGGGGAGAGTTTAAAAATTCTTTTATTAACCTTATGAAGAGCTGCATGTGCTTAGTACTCAGAAATATCCATGGGTTTCATGTGACGTCACTGTATTCTATCGCCGCCATATTTGTGACCGGTCACAGCTGCGCGCTCTGTTTAAGTCTATGGTGACAGCAGCTACAACTAGCAGAGGAAGGCCAACAAAACATTCTCAGAAGGTTCACAACAAATTTACAATATGTCTGGGATATGTGGTGCTGTTAGCCGTTTTAACAGTCGTCAGAACTACACATTTATTTGATCCCAAAGGAGTTAGATCGGCAGAATTATTGGCTTCATTCAGAAGGGACCACACCACTGGCAGCCAAACAGCAATGCACAATATTAATAACTGCTGGGACTGTCATTTACATAAGATTATAATTGTATACAATATTGTATTAAAATATTGTGAATTCTAGTTGCTGTGTTTCGGCGTGTTATTACAGGATGAACAAATTCACGACACGAGATGCCTACATTACTTAGTTCAAGTACATGCGTGCATGATTTTGTGCAAATATAAGTTGTAATTTTATGTCTATCTTGTATAAATATATATGAATTACCCTATATAGGATGTGTTCCTTTGAGTTAATTAACTTAAAGCTATTCATTTTACAGGTGTTCATTCAGCGCGCAGCTCAAATAATCAAAATGAGATGATTTGAGAAAAAAATCTGTTATTGTTCGTCATCCTTATTAATCAAACCATGTGTTGCTGAATATAATACAAGAACAATATAAGAGCTAGTTATTAAAAATAATGTATTATTTTTTAAAAAAAATATGAAAGTTTTAATATTACTGTAAACATTTTAATGACTTAATAATTGCTGTTTGAGCTGCGCACGCTGAAGCTGAAGAGAATAAAAACCCGTAAACAAAGTTAATTAACTCAACGGAACACATCCTATATAGGGTAATTCATATATATTTATACAAGATAGACATAAAATTACAACTTATATTTGCACAAAATCATGCACGCATGTACTTGAACTAAGTAATGTAGGCTAGTCAGCTCGTGTCCTGAATTTGTTCATCCTGTAATAACACGCCGAAACACAGCAACTAGAATTCACAATATTTTAATACAATATTGTATACAATTATAATCTTATGTAAATGGCAGTCCCAGCAGTTATTAATGTTGTGCGTTGCTGTTTGGCTGCCAGTGGTGTGGTCCCTTCTGAATGAAGCCAATAATTCTGCCGATCTAACTCCATTGGGATCAAATAAATGTGTAGTTCTGACGACTGTTGAAACGGCTAACAGCACCACATATCCCAGATATATTATATGTTGTGAACCTTCTGAGAGTGTTTCGTTGGCCTTCCTCTGCTAGTTGTACCTGCTGTCACCATAGACTTAAACAGAGCGCGCAGCTGTGACCGGTCACAAATATGGCGGCGGACATAGCGGAAGTGACGTCTTTGAAACCCATGAATAAATCAACTTTCTCAGAGTTCTTTGTCAGATTAACTCAGCGTTTCTCAAAGTGTGGGGCGCGCCCCACTGGTGGGGAATAGAGACATGACAGGTGGGGCGCGAGAGGAACGAGAGGAAACGAGAGAAAATTTGGTCATTTTTGTGCCCATCTCTTTTAACCTTTTGAGTCCTGTCCCGCCAATGGGATTTTTATTTCTGTGTCCCTATGAGAGTACGGTCCCACATATGGGATTTATAACGTTCAGTAACGTCACTTAACTGCCAGATTCAAACGGTGCTTTCGCGCTTTGGCTAGCGGTGAGCCAGAGACGGACGCGCTCAGCAGCGCTTGTCATTTGTCACAACTATGCAGTGTTTTTAACAACATAATGTTTATTTTAGGTGTCAGACATTTAAATATACATAAGTACTAGTAAAACCATACATTTAGAGTTTGTAAAGTACATACTGATGTCTATGGAAGCAGCAGTAACAATAAACTCAAATATAATTTGCCTACGTGTTTTATTCATATCAGACACACATAGTATAAGTAACTATAAAGTTTACTCCATTTTCTCCAAGATCACCGGCCACTTACTAACATGGATTTCGGGAGAAATTGATGAATTCACGTGCTATAAATCCGACTGACAGGGCTCGCTGAACAGCTGTGCAAACAAACATGACTGCGCCCATCTCGCGTTATAGATCAAGATCAATTATTAACGTTTTTAAATAACAAAACACACTCACTTATACATATTTGAGAATCGGAATATCAGATAGTTGATGACATGGTAAGCAAGTTTGTGAATATTTTGAAAAAAAAAGGAGAAACGAAATAAAAGTGTTACATCTGTCATACAATATATTGTGGCTGCGGTGTGTGACGTGAAAAGCATGACGCGTTGCCATGGAAACAATAAAACCCTCAAATAAAATTTAATTTATAATTTATATATAATAAATAAAGTTTTTAATGCTGTTATTTGATGTAATGTTTTAAAATGTAATGTTAACAAAGTAAATTAATACATTTTAAATGTATTAAACTTAAAGGTGCTAAAGAGGATCTTTTCGTCGACTGAAAAACCAAAGACTGTTAGTGAGTTTTTTAAATGAGCGCATGCATAAGAACAACCACCCTCATTCACAGCTCATTTCGAGGGAACGCCTCCCAAAACTCGTGCACGAGTATTGGAACAGGAGTGTTTACCACCGGCATTCGCTGTGTCGTGTTAGTGGATTCATTATGTCAGACTCACCGCAGGTAACTCATAATCTGCAGTTGTTACTCCTGTCTCCTGACAAAAACATTGCATGCGGCGCCTGTAGAGTGTGGAAAGTTACTGGAGCGCGCAGCCGTGCATGTCTCGCACAAGGAATGTCATGGCAGTGACTGACAAGCCAGAGGGCCAATCCGCGCACGTCTTTCACAAGGAACGTAATGGCAGTGATTGACAAGCCAGAGGCAGCGATTGACAAGACACGATGATCGCGTAAACGATTGGCTGATGTTTTTAAGGCCCTACCTCGTGCACAGATGATGTATATTAATAGTATTCCTTTCAGTGCACCTAATAAATAGTCTTTTTATCAGTTAGTAAAGACAGTTTCAAGTAATATTGCAAAAATGTATAAAACAAAACATCCTCTTTAGCATCTTTAAAGCCTAGTTTATTAACATTTTGTTGGGGCGACTGGGGACAGGTGGGGCTTGGAACCCTTCCCTACCTCCAAAGTGGGGAATGGTAGAAAAAGTTTGAGAAACACTGGATTAACTCATCGTAACTTAAACACCAGCTTGACAATATTCATTTCTGGTGTAGTTAAGAGTGTCAATTCTACTGCCTTCTTACCTTTGACTGGGCAGGGCAGGTTTCTGTATAGAGATCGCTAAGACATGTGACCAACTGGGCGGCAACGTCATCAGAATGCAAAGAATTATGGGCATGTTTGGCCCGTTTACATGGGCTGGCATAGCAGGCTAGTGTTCTGGCATGAAAATAATTAAAAAATTAGCGTGAAAAACAGAATATAATCCTACAAAATGCAGCGGGGTAAAGAAAACATTGTCGGACCATACCGCTTAAAACTAAATCCTAATGCAAAGACGAGATATGACGAGAAAATAAAGGGAATCAAAGGACTGGATCCTTAAGAGCAGAGCGACTGGTCGAGGGACGTCAAACTGTTGCCCAACATCCAGCACCCATATTAAATATATATATATATATATATATATAACACACACACACACACACTACATGATATTAAGTGTTAGTGCATACACACACTAAGTTTTCAGTAACTTCAAAGAAACTGGCAGAAAACTGTCGTCCGTTCAAAGGTATGCTAATGTTTTAAGCACCACACTCCTCGCTCTCTCTCATCTATCTGTGTGCAGTCAGAATTCAACAAACCAGTGTGTGTGAGTGTGTGTGTGTGAGAGAGAGAGGCGCGGGCGCGATCGAACAGTGGAAACATAAAAACATACTCCGTCATGCAAAGTGTTTACTTATATTTGTGTACACTCACAATAAAACACAACATTGTGCTTTTGTCAAACTGTAACCTACAACTCACCAAACCAAAATCTCACACACACAGGTCTGTGTGTGTGAGATTTTGGTTTGGTGAGTTGTAGGTTACAGTTTGACAAAAGCACAATGTTGTGTTTTATTGTGAGGGCCTGCTGCAACGACTTGAAGTTACTGTATAACACAGCAGGTAGACGGCATCTTGAACACTGTGTTCCCTCCATGCAAAGAAGTCTGGCGCCTTATGTATGTTTGTGCCGCGGATTCCCAAAATGCTTTGCGTTCACCACTGGGAATACGTCATGATGACGACACATTAGCAATCCTTTTAGAGGGTATGCAAGTGACGTCACCGTCGACCGTTACGACTGCGGTCACGTCCACTGAGAGGCAAAAGACTGAGCGGCAGCACTGGTTTTCAGCGTGAATGTCGCGAAAAACACACAAAACACATCCAAAACGGGAAAAGAGCTTTGTGATTGACTGTACAAATAGCTTTGACACAAAACCTGAGGCATATATAAAAAAAAAAAATCAGAAAGCAACAGAAAAAAAGCAAATGGATCACTGCAATTCACAGAAACATCTGAACTCCAGACAGGGAAACATGGATTCCCTTTCGATACTTCACTCGTACTGCGTATGGGGAAAGGTCTCCCTTTTTCCCCGCTGCTGAAGCCTTTTTCAATAACGCAGTGTAACTGCATCGTCATTGGTTCACTCATAGACAAGTTGTTGAACCAATGACGGCGCGGCATAGCTGCGGGCTATATAAGCAGGCGTTTCGCCATAGGATTTCAGTGTTTTCTCCTTCAGCGACGACCTCTACTTCTCTTCGCTGATCTCCGCCTGAAGCCGAAGAAGCTCACCGCCTTCCTGACAGCTCTCGCCGTCGTGTGAAGAGGCTCCCGCAGCGGACTCGCCTGGATTCGCCGGACGAGGACAGCGCCGGCGCCTTCACTGACTGCAGCTGCAGCGCCGTCGTTTAGCCGCCGCCTCCCGCTTCCCGCTCCCGGCCGCTTCCTGTGCGTCCCCTGCCGCCATCCGGCGCGCCGCCTGAGAGCTTCACCCGCGGCTTAACGCCGCTCTAAAAGAGCGTTTCCACAGCGGTTTTCACCGCTTCTAAGAGCTTCCGCGGCCCTCGCCGCTCTACAAAGAGCCACCCAACTGCCGTTTTCACGGCACCGGCATCTCCCGATGCCCCGTCACTCATGTGCTACGTGCAGGGCCCCCCTGCACGATAGCGACGGACACAGCGAGTGCGTCGCCTGCCTGGGCAAGCCCCATGCGGACGGCGCGCTTGCTGGAGACTCATGCCCGCACTGCGAGTGCATGAGTCTCAGTTCCCTGCGCTCGCGGGTCACCTTCTTCACAGAGGGCGATCTCGCCGCTCGCGCCCTCCCGTCTCCTTCCTCCCGCGCCAGGAAGAGACAGCGGGGTAGAGCGACTCAGCGCCCGGAGTTAGGCGAGCTCACGCCGGCCCAGCCCCCGCGTGCCTCGCCCTCTCCTCCGAGGGAACTCTCTCCCGTTCTGTTCTCTCGCCCTGAGCAGCGTCCCTCTGCCGAAGCAAGTGACCTCATCTCATTCGGAGGAACAGACGACGAGCAGGATGACTCCATGTCACTTGTGGCTTCCGAAGCGGAAGCATGGGTTGGTGAGCCGGATGACCCCGCTCCCCCGCCTCCCTTGGAGCCCATTGAGCACGGCCAGGGCATGGATGCCGAACTATTCCGCATCCTGTCCAGAGCCGTGGAAGAGCTGGACCTCGAGTGGGCCCCTCCAGAGGAGCCGTCTCGCAGCTGCCTGGACGAGTGGTTCCTGCCAGGCTGCCGCCAAGCACCTCGCCAGCGCTCAGCGCCCCTTTTCCCCGAGGTCCACGAGGAGCTCACGAAGTCATAGCGCGCTCCGTATTCCGCCCGCCTTCACACAACGCACTGCTCCACCCTCACCGCCGTCGATGGCGCCAAAGAGAAGGGATACGAGCACCTGCCACCCCTAGACGAAGCGGTGGCTGCTCACCTCTGCCCTCCCGCGGCTGTGGGATGGAAGACCAAGAGGGCCCTTCCCTCCAAGCCCTGTCGGACCACCTCTACTTTGGCTGGACGGGCTTACACCTCGGCGGGCCAGGCTGCCTCCGCGCTTCATACAATGGCCATATTTCAGGTCTTCCAGGCCAAACTCCTCCGCTCGCTGGACGAGTCTGGAATTGACGCGCTGGCTTTCAAGGATCTTCGCAGCGCCACCGACCTTGCCCTGCGAGCCACGAAGGCCACGGCCCAGGCCATCGGGCGTTCCATGGCCAGCCTGGTAGTTTTGGAGTGCCACCTGTGGCTCAACCTTACGGAGATCAAGGACCTGGACAAGACGGCCTTCCTAGATGCCCCGGTCTCTCCCTCTGGTCTCTTCGGGCCTGCAGTGGACGGCTTCACCGAGCGCTTTACTGCTGCGCAGAAATCGTCTCAGGCTATGAGGCATTTCTTGCCTAAGCGCTCCAGCTCTGCTTCTGCGTCCAGCCGCCCCAGGACTGCGCCGGCTCAGCAGAACAAGCCAACTCCACCCGCAACACAGGCAGCGCCACCCAGGGAGCATCGCCAGCGCTCGCACCCTGCGAAGCGCCCTCCCTTCCCGAGACGCCAGGGACCCCGGCCCAAGATTGTGCTGGACCCGGTGCCTCCGAAGTCGTCCTGATTTGTCAGGAAGGAAGAGGATGGGGGATCGTCCCGTTGCGACCGGACAGCCCCAAAAGCTCCCACGAGTAATTTCCCCTCTGCCTCGTTTAATTCCGGGCGTGGGAAACATGCTCCAAGTGACAGCTGGGCCCACACCTGTTGCGCCCACCCTAAACGCCGTTTTCACGGCGAACAATATTTTACCTCATCAAAAAAAAGAGCAAATTTCCTCTTCCACCTCTCTCGGTGTACGACCCCCTCAGCCGCGGTCTGTCGCCCGATATCATTCAACCCCTTGCCACTCGGGCTGAGGCCTGGCAGGCCATCCCCGATGTGTCAGAATGGGTTATGGGGATCGTAACCCAGGGCTACTCGCTCCAGTTTGCACGACGGCCCCCTCGCTTCGGCGGGGTGCTTCAAACCTCGGTCAATCCGGACGACGCGCATGTCCTCCGAACCGAAGTCATGACGTTGCTAAGAAAGGGAGCTGTGGAAATAGTTTCCCCAACAGAGAGCGAGTCAGGCTTTTACAGCCGCTACTTTCTGGTCCCCAAGAAGGATGGTGGTCTCAGACCCATTCTAGACCTCAGACTTTTGAATCACTCCCTCATGAGACGGAAGTTTAAAATGCTGACGCTGAAACAGATCCTCGCGCACATTTGCCCCGAGGACTGGTTCTGCTCGCTGGACCTGAAGGATGCGTATTTTCACATCCAGATAGCCCCCCGTCACAGACGATTCTTGAGATTCGCATACGAGGGAGTGGCGTACCAATATACGGTCCTGCCCTTCGGGCTGTCTCTGGCTCCTCGCACTTTCACCAAGTGCATGGACGCGGCGCTTTCCCCTCTGAGGCAAATGGGAATCCGGGTCCTAAATTATCTCGACGACTGGCTCATTCTAGTCCGTTCGCGAACCGAGCTGGAACACCACAGATCCGTGCTCCTCAGCCATTTACAATGTCTGGGTCTCAGGGTCAACCTAGCCAAGAGCTCGCTGTGCCCCACCCAGCGAATCTCGTTTCTGGGGGCAGTTTTCGACTCAGTCCTCATGACGGCAGTAGTCTCGCCGATGCGTGCTCTAGCGATTCAGCAGCTCACGGCCTCAATCAAGAACAAAGCCTGTCTCCCTCTGAAGTTTTTCCAGAGGCTACTAGGGCTGATGGCTTCCACCTCCCCGGTACTGCAGCTCGGCCTTCTTCGGATGCGGCCTCTTCAGTACTGGTTGAAGTTCCGGGTTCCTCCCAGCGCCTGGCGGCACGGCTGCTTATGTCTCAAAGTCAATCAGGCCTGTCTTCTAGCCCTGAAACCTTGGATGGACCCTATGTGGTTCAAGCGCGGAGTACCCTTACAGGCGGTCTCACGAAGGACGGTGCTCTCAACGGACGCTTCCAACTCGGGTTGGGGCGCTGTGTGCGAGGGCAGACCGGCCTTCGGCTCGTGGAGTCACGAGGAAAGCCGTCTACACATCAACTGTCTAGAGATGCTAGCAGTGATGAAGGCCCTTCAGTCTTTTCAGGCTCACTTGACAGGACGTCATGTTCTAGTCCGATCGGACAGTATGACAGTGGTGTCATATTTAAACCACCAGGGCGGTCTCTCGTCCAGCCGCTTATGCGCTCTGGCGAAACGTCTTCTGAAATGGGCTCTTCCGAGGCTTCAGTCACTCAGAGCGACTCATGTTCCTGGCAGGAACAATCTGGGCGCAGACATGTTGTCACGGCGCAACATCCCCTCCGACGAGTGGATGCTCCACCCCCAAGTGGTCCTCAAGATTTGGGAGTTCTTCGGGAGGGCAGAGATAGACCTCTTCGCCTCAGAAGACAACTCTCATTGCCCAACATTTTTCTCGAAGGAAGTCGATGCTCTGGCCCATACATGGCCCAGCACGCTCCTTTACGCCTTCCCTCCGATCGCACTGATCCCTCAGGTCATCAGGCGCATCAGAGAAGACTAACACAGAGTCCTTCTGGTGGCCCTGCTCTGGAGGAACCAGGTTTGGTCCTCGGAGCTGTTCAAGCTCTCCCTGAGAGCCCCGTGGCCGATTCCCCTGAGACGGGACCTCCTCTCTCAGGCAAACAGAATGATCTGGCACCCACAGCCGGAGCTTTGGGCTCTGCACCTCTGGTCCCTCGATGGGAGCCGTACAGCCTCCCCGGGGACGTCCTAAATACCATTTCTCAGGCTAGAGCCCCGTCCACGAGACGCCTCTATGACCAGAAATGGTCTGTCTTTGTTGATTGGTGTTCCTCACGCAACATAGACCCTGTGGAGAGTGACGTATCCTTCATACTGTCTTTCCTCCAAGAACGCTTGGAAATGGGGCGCACCCCTTCTACTCTTAAGGTTTACGTAGCAGCCATTGCGGCGTTCCATGCTCCCATTGCTGGTGGGACGTAACGGCCTTATAATCCGTTTCCTGAGGAGTGCTAGGCGATTGAATCCTCCTCGCCCCCTCACCGTTCCCCCTCTCGCTGGTCCTCAGGGCCTTAAAGGGAGCCCCCTTTGAGCCAATGGGTTCAGCCGATCTCAGGCCCCTAACGCTAAAGACCGCTCTGCTGTTAGCACTGGCATCGGTTAAGCGCGTTGGCGATTTGCAGGCCCTCTCTGTGAGCCCTGCATGCCTTGAATTTGGGCCTGGAGACTCGAAGGTCGTTCTGAAACCTAGGCATGGCTACGTTCCTAAGGTGCTCTCAACCCCGTTTAGAGCTCAGGTCATCTCGCTTTCTGCTCTTCCTCCCTCGGCGGATGAACGAGAGCTAGAGCTACTCTGCCCAGTCAGGGCATTGAGGACCTATGTGGAGCGATCGCAGCCTTTCAGGCAGTCGGATCAGCTCTTTGTTTGTTTTGGTGGCCGCACCAAAGGGTCTCCGGTCTCAAAACAGCGCCTTTCCCGTTGGATAGTGGACGCTATTAACCTGTGCTACTCCTCACTGGGTGCAGACTGCCCCATAGGAGTCAGGGCCCACTCCACTAGAGGAATGGCTTCCTCGTGGGCTTGGTCCAACGGAGTTTCCATTCAAGACATCTGTGAGTCCACTTTTGTCAGATTCTATCATCTCGATGTCCCGACCTTGCAAGCTCGGGTTCTTTCAGTGTGATTAAGCGGCCTCTGGCGAGTTCCGCCTCACACAACCCCAGGAATTATTTCCTTAAGTGTAACTAGGGTTCGATTAAGGCTTTGCCTTCTCGCTTGTCTTTTGGACCCACTCCCATGTGTCCAATTTCAGGCTATATCGTTCCCAGCCGTGGCCCGGCGTGGTTGAATTCGTTCCCCATACACAGTACGAGTGAAGTATCGAAAGGGAACGTACTCGGTTACTAACGTAACCTCGGTTCCCTGAGATACGGAACGAGTACTGCGTATGGGGAACGAATTCAACCACGTCACTTGCCGTGCCACGAGGCTGCGGCTTCAGGGTCGTCACTTCAGTCGATTACACTGAAATCCTATGGCGAAACGCCTGCTTATATAGCCCCTAACCCCGCCCATTTCGGCGGGAATATTCACGTGCTTTGTCGCCATAGGCCGAGCAGCTATGCCGCGCTGTCATTGGTTCAACAACTTGTCTATAAGTGAACCAATGACGATGCAGTTACACTGCGTTATTGAAAAAGGCTTCAGCAGCGGGGAAAAAGGGAGACCTTTCCCCATACGCAGTACTCATTCCGTATCTCAGGGAACCGAGGTTACGTTAGTAACCGAGTACGTTTGCAGTTATTATCATTTTGTGTCAAAATGTTGGATTTTGAGGTAAAATCATACCGTATATATTGTATTGTTATTATGTTGACAACTCAACAATTAAATATTTTCGATCTTATATTCTGCATAATTGTGTGTTTTTAAATAAACAACACTAACAAAAACTACACTATAAAACTATATATATGTTTTAGGGCTGGACAATATGAAGATATAACATTGATATAAGTGATTACGCGGATTTAAACCTACTTATACTGTAGTTACATAAAATATTCACAAGCAGATTTGCTTTATGTATTTCCCCACCGTCGAAATCAGGCACATATAAATGTCATGAAACACGACTCCTGGCTGCATGTCGATATCCATGGATTAGTTTTATTTGACAAATTGTAAGGAACACATTCAATTCCAACCTTTAGTGTAATTCGTTAGTTTTACTCGCTTTTTCGCATTTTCCTCTACTAAATCCAGTCATGCAGCAGGTTCTTTTGCCACTCAGTCCAGCTGAGGGAGCGCGTTTTCGGCGGGAAAGTGACGTCGACGAATACCCTCTATCTGCTTGTTAAGTTGTGACGTAAGGAACGCCATTTCCGGGTCCAAGCCTCGACTCATTTCCCTTGAGAATGCCATCTCAACGCCCGTTTATGATCGCTATTTATTCATAATAAACATTTAACATTGTAAAGTTAAACATTTAAAATACTTAAAGTCTACACAACAGTCTCCATGCTCACAGCGTTACAGATATTAATATTTTAACGATTTATAAAAGATGAATCACTGTTTGGCCAAATGGAATTTTGGTATGGAGATAAAGGTTATGATTATAATATTTTTGGTAGTATCGTGTGTGTATATTATCACCGTTTGTTGTTTTCTTGTGGTATGAGATAAAGCGTTTGGACTCGGAAGCGCTGCCGCGTGACGTCAGACTTAACAACCGAATACCGAACAAGCGTCGTTGAGGTGTAAATGTGGACGGCCATTTTTCGAGTGTCCTGTGCCCAAGATATTATGGTGTCCCAATAATTAGAAATGGCCAAATTGTTACCCCCAGTATTTGATTTTCGCTACACAGCTGCACTCTGTTATGCACCGCTCTGTTTGATGTTAGGATGACAAAAAGTTACATTTTTAGGCTGATCTGCCTCAATGGTCTAACAGCTCTTGTCAATGTCAGTGATTGAGATAGCCAATCAAATCAAAGAAGCCGGGCCTTATTGTTCACAGAAGATGAGTGAGAATTCCAACGTGAAGCTTTAATTTTAACGGTGGAAGAGTGAATGGTAAGATGGTAAAAGGCATGGTAAAAGGCTTATCTATTAAAGGGTTACTTCACCCAAAATTAAATTTCTGTCATTAATTACTCACCCTCATGTTCCACACCCGTTTATCTTCGGAACACATATTAAGATATTTTTGATGAAATCCGAGAGGTTTTTTAATGTCCCATAGAAAGCAAGGAATTACCACATTTAAGGTCCAGAGAAGTAGTAAAAACATTGTTAAAATAGTCAGCATGACTACAGTGGTTCAACCTTAATGATACGAACCATATTGAGCAAGCTCTTAAGCATTATAGTCCTTCA
The DNA here is from genome assembly GCF_018812025.1 of Megalobrama amblycephala. NCBI lineage: Eukaryota > Metazoa > Chordata > Actinopteri > Cypriniformes > Xenocyprididae > Megalobrama > Megalobrama amblycephala. The sequence continues at coordinate 24,256,270 of NC_063052.1, read as the reverse complement.
CATCTATTTCGATCTCAGAATTCAGGCCAGCTGATAATACCTAGAATATCAAAATCAACCGCAGGTGGTAAATCCTTGTCCTATTTGCCACCTAAACTCTGGAATAATCTTCCTAGCATTGTTCGGGAAGCAGACACACTCTGTCAGTTTAAATCTAGAATAAAAACGCATCTCTTTAACCTGGCATACACATAACATATTATCAATTTATATTTTCAAATCCATTAAAGGATTATTAGGCTGCATAAATTAGGTCAGCCGGAACCGGGAACACTTCCTATAACACCAGATGTACTCGTTACATCAGAAGAAGAATGGCATCTACGCTAATATTAGTCTTTCTGTTTATCCCGAGGTTTACCGTAGTCAACCGGATCCGGGCTGTATCTAGGTGAGACCAAGGACCTGCGCCTTGACACGACCACAACGCAGCCCTGAAGTATCAGCAGAGATTGAGTCAACTAGATCATCCACTGTGAAGGCCTCATCAACACGACAACCAGTGACACAGCTCCTCAACAACCATCCATACCGGTGTGATGAATATGATCCTCAACTGGATGGAACTGAAATAAATACTTTGAACGTTGCGATCCTATCGGACTTATGATAGAATCCTGAGTCGTAACAAAGCACTGTTCGCCATAGGAGAACTGGCCCCCCGACTAAGCCTGGTTTCTCCCAAGGTTTTTTTCCCCATTTTAACACCTATTTGCCACTTGTTTGCCACCTGATGTCACCTGTTGGAGTTTGGGTTCCTTGCCACTGTCGCCTTTGGCTTGCTTAGGTGGGGACACTTGACATTTGACTTGACATTTGATATTCAACAGTGCTTTGATCTGCCTGCATTGACACTATTCTTTAAGAGCTGCTGTGCAGCCAAAATTATGTACCAGTTATCAATGTAAAGCTGCTTTGACACTATCTACATTGTAAAAAGTCCTATATGAATAAAGGTGACTTGACTTGACTTGACTTGGGACAGGGATCTGAAAAAATCTTCTTTAGTACTAATCTTAATCTTAAGAACATCTAAGTGTACTCAACTGTGTTATTTTGAGACACCATGAAATATGAACTAAAATGTGATTTTATCATATTATCTCTGTATTAAAAAAAAATGTATTTAGTTACCACTTGTAGCACACTATGGGATCAAGTGTACTATAAGTGGCAACTAAATACATTTTTTAAATACAGAGACAGTATATTAAAAGCACATTTTAGGTCATATTTCATGGTGTCTCAAAATAGCACAGTTGAGTACACTTAGATGTTCTTAAGATTATTTTAAGAAGTACTAAAGAAGATTTTCTAGTATATTAAGTACAAAATTAGTGTGCGAAAATAGAGCACTTTAAGTACATTATAGAAATGTACCTTTTTTCACCTGGGATGTTGGAGTTCTCTTTGGGAGTGACAGAGTTGGACAGAATTAGTAACGAGTACATCAGAGGGACACCTCATGTTGGACATTTGGGGGACAAAGTTAGAGAGGCCAGATTAAGATGGTTTGGACATGTTCAGAGGAGGGAGAGTGAGTATATTGGTAGGAGAATGTTGGACATGGAGCTGCCAGGCAGGAGGCAAAGAGGAAGGCCAAAGAGGAGGTATATGGATGAAGATATGAAGCTAGTGGATGCAAATATTGAGGATGCAGAAGATAGGGATAGGTGGAGAGAGATGATTCGTTGTGGCGACCCCTGAAGGGAGAAGCCGAAAGAAGAAGAAGACTCTTCATGTGTCATAAATTGCAGATATAGAAATTCTGCATCAGATATTACAAATGCAATATAGAAGCACAGAATTTCCAGTGTGTGTGAATGTGAACAGTTTGTTAAAAATGAACTTAGCTAATAATCATGAGAGATAGGATATTTCATACTTGGCTTTAAAATTTCTGCTTAAGAAAATAGTTTTGCATGTATTTGTGTACGTTGTGTGTGTGCGTTAGAAAGGCATGAGAGGGCACCCCCAATGTCCATTTATTCTCTTTACCCTCTGACAGCCACATAGGAACTCACTGGCCTTTTCTGTTCCAATCAAACCAATTCTATCTATATTTACTCCATCTGCCCAGCCCAATGCTTCACTGAGCTGTATATGTGTGTGTGTAAGTGTGTGCAGCAGCTTTAATGGCACAGGGTCTCGCTGATAGATGAAGATTTAGCTCAGTGGATGAGAGCGCCGGATTAGTGATGACATCGCGACTATGCTATCCCATCATTCCCTGTCCAGCACCGTATCCCAGAAGCCCCTGGCCAGTTCCACCCCATCGAGAGGGCATGATGGGGTGATGAATGATTGGAGCTGTGGGAGAAGGGAGAGAAAACGATAGATACATTGTGACCACCTTTGTCCTCCATATCTTTTCTCTCCGTTATTCAAAACACGCACGCTCACTATTGCGTTTGTATAGACGCAAACAAATGCATGCACTGAGTTAAAAGCTTTTCATTGGCTATCCCTGCTGAAGAACACTGGCTAATTCCTGGGTCTATTATCCACAGGCTCCTCCCATCTCTAAATGAGCCAATTATGGGTGTTTATGTGTTTGTGTTGCTGTGATGAGGCTGAGTTGTCTGAGAAACACTGCAAAGCTGAACAGCTAATCAATGGTGCTTTAGTGCTAAATCACTTTCTCTCTCTTGCACACATTTTTCTACCATCTTTTCTACACCAACACCCTCTCTCAGTCTCTCTATCTCTTGCCTTCTTACCTCGTTCAATTAACAGAGGCATGGATGAACTGCCAAGTCAATTGACCATGAAGCAAACATCAAGTGCAGCAGCAGTTATATTGGAAACAGTTGTTCTTTCATTACGACATGATGGCTTTAAGAGCTTTATCTCCATAACGTGAATTCCGCTGTTAAAGTGACATGCTTAGGTGTATTGATTACGCTGTTATATTGCCTAATTTATACAACTTGATTGCCCTGGTTCATCCAACCCAATTAGTGTTGCCAAACAAGCCCTGAAGCAGTGTTTAGAGGCTGTCAAAGTAAATTTTGAAACATAAAGAGGAGAAAAATGAAGCAAATATTGTCAGAAAGAAAGCCCACTAGGGTACTACAACTGACATGAGGTATGATTTGGAACAAGAAAGCATTTGTGAGAGCATTTTAGTGTCAGATATGCTTGCTTCTGAGGGTCCAGGTACCACATTAATGTACACACAGCTGCACACAATTAAAAAAAATTGATATTTCCACACAAAAGCACAGGGAAATTTTAATAAACCTGTCAGAGTAATAAGTTGCACTATAAAATTTGGCTGGGAAGTACTGGCTAGCAGCAGACTGCTGTTAGCCTAGCCTGTGCTAACATAAATAAATGTACCATATCCACCCCATGGGGTACAGTGTGCCATAAGCCCCTACACTACTGTCATCATTTACCAGGCCAATCGTCATGGGAACAGGCTGGCGATGGATTCTGATCACTACGGGAACCAGCATGTGATGGATTCTGATTGGGTCGATGATCACTCTTCCAATAAGAGTAATTAATATAATGAAGACCCTCCGAACACGTGCAAGAGCGGGTGATGAATATCGGTGCCCATCGCTCATTACTCATATGTGACATCATACAGAGAGAGAGAGCAAGGGAAAAAACATTCACACAATACACAAAACAAGCAGAGGCTGAGAAAAAAAAATGCTCAGGAAAGGCACAGTATATTTATAATACACCAAATTAAAAGAAAAAAAAAACTCTCCCTGTAAATTTGAGAACCATTATTATATTATATTATATTATATTATATTATATTATATTATATTATATTATATTATATTATATATATATTATATTATATTATATTATGTAGCATTTACACTTCTTTGGAGATGCCACCGCTGTGTTCCAAAACACAAGACGCATTGGGAAGCACCAAATGATGCAGTGTCTGATATTACAGATTGACCTTTCAAGACACTGGAAATGAATCAAGGGCCCTTGATATACTATCTTGAACACCCCTCCCCACCTCCCACCCCTAGGGCACTTACGCATGCATCTCTCTATCTGTAAAAGCCGCAGTTCCAGTTATTAGAGTATGATAATGAACACAGTGGAATGAACTGAGGGCTCACCACAGAGGAATCTAAATGAGTCTACATACATACACTCACTGGGGAAAGGGCAATTAGTGTAGGCCTTTCTACCTGACCCCCATAACACACAAACACACACACACAAGAAGATAGAGAGGGACCTCCCACTGCACAACATGAGTACATATGCAGATATGTCGTGGGATGTGACTAATTGGCTAATCTAGTGCCTCTCACACACTTAATCATCTTAAGCACTTTTAAAGGGCTGGGCAACAGGAATGTAATGAGAGAAAACCGCAGACTCCCAGTGGTGCAGAATGTCTCATCTTCTTTCGTTCTGCACTCTCTCTATTTTTCATCCCTTTTTTTTCCACCATTAATCAGCGATTCTTAAATGCAATCTTTAATCTGCAATTGTTTCCCATCTGTACATTTCTGACAGGCTTCCTGTTGTATACTGTTTAAGTACTCCTCTTGTACATTCTTTAAAAGGTGGCCTATATGTTGTATTGTTGTTTTCTTTGTATTTCATTTCTTTACTGAGCTGGAGAGATACAGGAATACACCTTCCACAAAACTATACAGTATTAAATAGTGTGTAATTTTAAGGCAGAGACTCACAAATAAAGGGGGAAAGTATTGAAATGAAGATTATATATATATATATATATATATATATATATATATATATATAGTAATGTTTTTATGTAAAATATAAGATAAAAACAATATATAAAATATTTAAATTGTTCATTTTCTGCTACATTTATGTTTGTTTGTTTGTTTGTTTGTTTTTTTGCTATATGTATGTACGTATGTATAGAGCAAAAAACAAAAAGGTAAAAACATCAAAACTGAATGTTTATCATTTCAAACTATTGCTTCCAAGACGTGATTCTCGCAATTTTTGCTATACATCTGGATAATGTTATTAGTGACATAAACCCCCGGTTTCACAGACAAGGTTTAAGATACTCCTAGACTAAAATGCATGATTGAGCTGTTTGAACTGAAAATAACTTGTACTGACAGATCTTAAAATATGTCATTGCCATTGTTTTGTCTCAAGATGCACCAGTAATGTTTTTTTCTAGTAAACATTTATGAACGCTAATTAAATGCCCCAAATGAACCAAAGCCTAATCATGGCTTAGGCTAAGCTCTGTCTGTGAAACCAGGCCAAAGTGTTTACATTAGCCTAATTTGCAAAATCAACAGTGTTCAATGTTTAATACATAACAGATGAACCAAATGTTTAGGTGTGCAAGTTAAAAAAAAAAGTAACACAAAATTGACACTTAAAACTGTCCTGAAACCCTAACCCTAACATAAACAATACTTGTGTAAGTGTATCTTTGAAGAGGCAGCAACTGTACGACATGTACAGTGCTCAGCGTAAATGAGTACACCCCCTTTGAAAAGTAACATTTTAAACAATATCTCAATGAAAAAAACAATTTCTAAAATGCTGACAAGACTAAGTTTTATATAACATCTGTTTCACTTACAACATGAAAGTAAGGTTAATAATATAACTTAGAGAACAACATTTTCAGTTTTACTCAAATTAGGGTGATGCAAAAAAGAGTACACCCCACTGAAAGTCTCTGGAGCAAAGCTAAATTTTAGACTACAAATGTCTAATTAAACAAGAATTCAACCACAGGTGAGTCTAATTATTCATTACACAGGTGTCCAGCAGACAGCTGACTATAAAAGGGTGTTAAAACACCTTCCCCTTTCATACTGTCAGCAATTGCACCACATGGAAGAGAAGAAAAAAAATGTCACAAGAAAAAAAAACCTGAGAAAATAATTTCTTTACACCAGAAAGGTGAAGGCTACAAGATCAGCAAAGCTTTACTTATCAGCCAGAATACTGTAGCAAAAGTGATACAGAAAAAAGATGGAACTGCAACCATCTCACAGAGACGTCCAGGTCGTCCACGGAAGTTAAAACCTCGACAGGAGCGAAGGGTTGAACAAAATCGGCATGCAAGTTCACTGCAGTTATCTAAAGAAGTAGAAATCCAAACTGGGGTGACTATTTCCCGTGACACAATACAGCGTACACTGCAGAGGAATGCCATGCAAGGGTGTTGTCCATGAAAGAAGCCTCTCCTAAAGCCCAGGCAAAAAAAGCCCGCCAAGGGTTTGCCATGCTGACAAAGATGAAGACTACTGGGACTCTATACTCGGGAGTGATGAGACCAAGATAAATGTTTTTTAAAACTGATGGCTTCAAAACTGTATGCAAAGGTGAGGAATACAAAGAAAAATGCATGGTGCCTACAGTGAAACACGGTGGTGGCAGTGTCCTTATGTGGGGCTGCATGAGTGCTGCTGGTGTCGGGGAGCTGCATTTCATTGATGGCATCATGAATTCACAGATGTACTGCTCTATATTAAAAGAGAAGATGCTACCATCACTCCATGCCCTTGGTCGTCGTGCACTTTCCAACATGACAATGATCCTAAATGCACATCTAAGGCCACTGTTGGATTTCTGAAGAAGAACAGGGTGAAAGTGATTCAGTGGCTCCTGATCTGAACCCAATCGAACACCTATGGAGAATTCTGAAGAGACAAGTTGAGCATCACTCTCCATCCAGTATCCAGTCTCTAAAAGAGGTTATTCTTAAAGAATGGAAAAAGATAGATGTTGCAAAATGTGGCCATCTTGCTCATTCCATGTCTAGAAGACTTTGTGCTGTCATTAAAAATCATGGAGGCCATACAAAGTACTAGATGTAGTAATTTTTGTTATGGGGTGTACTCATTTTTGCATCAATTTGAGTAAAACTGAAAAATGTGTGTTTTTATATATATAATATATATATATATATATATATATATATATATATATATATATATATATATTAACCTTACTTTCATGTTATAAGTTAAACAGATGTTGTATTAAACTTAGTCTTGTCAACATTTTGGAAATTGTTTTTGTGTTCACTGAGATATTGTTTAAAATGTTACTTTTCAAAGGGGGTGTACTCATTTACGCTGAGCACTTTTTTAAAAACACTCATGCTCAGCAATAAATTGCTGTTTTCATTTTTTAATACATTTACATTTATTTCTTTGATGGCAAAGCTTTTCCTCAGACATTACTCCAGTCTTCTGTGTCACATGACCCTTCTAAAGTCATTCTAATGCTGATTTGCTGCTCAAGAAACATTTCTTGCTAGAATCAATGATGAAAACAGTTGTGCTGTAACACTTTATTTCAATGGTCCACTCAAGTACGTCAACTAACTCTCAGTAGAGTATTAGACTGCCAGCTTAATATCTGCAGCAGTTTACAGTGATGTTCCCCCAACAGACATTCTACTGACTATATAACTTTGCAAGTACACTTTGCAAGTCCAACTTTTTATACTAACCCTAACCAAATCGTCTACTATTCTAATGAGAGTTAGTTGATGTATGCAGTTGCAAAGTTACTTAAAGGGTTAGTTCACCCAAAAATGAAATTTCTATCATTAGGTACTCACCCTCATGTCGTCCCAAACCCATAAGACCTTCATTTGTCTTCAGAACACAAATTAAGACATTTTTGATGAATTTCGAGGGTGTCTGATCCACACATAGTCAGCAACAACATCACACCTGTTGAGGTCCAGAAAGGTACAAAATACATCGTTAAAACGGCGACATGACTACAGTGGTTCAACTTTAATATATATTTTCTATTTTTTCGCAGAGCTTCAGTGTTTACGTCCAAATGGCGGCTCAGTATTCTGGTCACATGAGCAGCACGGAGCATGGGACAGATGAATTTGTTGAATAAAGTTGTTATTTTTATTTTGTTTTTGTGCACAAAAATAATTCTCGTCGCTTCATAACATTAAGGTTGAACCACTGTAGTCACCTCGCTGGTTTAACGTCTTTTGTACCTTTCTGGAGCTCAAAAGGTGCAATGTCGTTGCTGCTTATATGTGGATCAGATACCCTCGGATTTCATCAAAAATATCTTAATTTGTGTTCCAAAGACAAATGGTCTTACGGGTTTGGGACAACATGAGGGTGAGTACTTAATGACAGAAATTTCATTTTTGGGTGAACTAACCCTTTAATATTTTTGTGGAAACCATGAACCATTTTTTATCTTTGATGCATATGAACAGCATTTTTTGAAAGAAAAATCTTTACTGTCACTTTTGATCAATTAAATGCATCCTTGTGGAATAAAAGTGATATTTTCTTTAAAAAAGGCAAAAAACTAAACAAAAAAAATAACAACTTTTGAACAGTTCATATCAACAGACCCTTTAAATTTGCATGTCTAAAACTGGCTGGGTGGGTTGAGATGCTTAAGATAGTTATGACCTCTGCAGTGGATGTGAGACCAGGCCCGTCTAAAGAGTCTGCATGTCCATGTGTGTGTGAATGCACAGACGTCAGTGTGGGCCGGTTTTACCGCTGCTCTCTTTACAGCTCCTTTCATGTCCTGTTAATGAGAAAACCACAGCACCCAGCATTCCCCTTGTAAACGAGGTCAAATTAAAACCCAAATATGAATCACACTCAACATGGCTGACACTCAAAAGTTGTAGATTTTCAGAGGTCAGACTGGACAGCACATCGTCTGGGCAGTTAATGACACCCATTCATGGCATGTCTGAATTATTGCTGCAACTTACCAAAGGTCTCTTTCTTAGTTCAGTTATATCTTTTATATATACAGCATAAAAAAACTTTGTCTTTAAGATAAGTACAAGTTATATGGATCTATTTGAAACTATTCCTGATGATTTTAGATAGTGTTTTAAAAGTAGATGACATAAAATGAAATGCACTACCATTCAAATGTTTGGTGTCAATACAGTTTTTTTTAAAAATAAATTTATATTATTCAAAATGGAACTTCCTGAAGACCGGCAATCAATGGCTGCTGAAAAATTCAGCTTTGCCATCGAAGAAATAATAATAATTTATTTTTTTTTTTTTATATTTTTAAAATAGGAAAGTTATTTTAAATTGTAATAGTATTTCATAATAATATAGTTTTTACTGTATTTTTGATCAAATAAATGCAGCCTTGATAAGCATAAGACACTAAACATTTGAACGGGCTATATGTATAATTCAGAAACCCTTGTTATTGGTGACACTGGTGGCTGTTAAGTGAAGTGCAGCAAGCAACTTATTGCTCATGCTAGCATTAGCGCACAGTGCACAAATAACTCACAAGAGGCAGGATGTGATTCAATGCCTTGATATACTCATGGCAAATGTTTTTTGTTTTTTTTTGTTATTTGCTTAGCAGTAAAAAAAAAAAAAAAAAAACCTTTTTGCAGCGATATTCTGCTAATGAACATCTGACGCCGTCAACGCTGCTAAGAGAGACGTTTAGATAATGAATATGTAAGTATGTGTTGCGCACTTTCCTCTCAATAACAAAATAAACACACAACAAAAATGACAGTGTTGAGAAAACAGCAGTTAAGAAAGCATCTGATTATTGCAATGTGGTTATGTTTGCACCAGCTCTGCAATTCACAGACAGAAGAGGTTAAAAAAAATGATATGATTATGATGCTTAAAACGTATGCTTAAGGCTATACACCAGGGTGTCTAACCTTGGTCCTGGGGCCTATAAAGCCGGTTTAGGTGGATAGCCAGGTGTGTTTCAGATTAGTTTGTGCCAACCCTGGGTCTCTGAGTAAAAGATCTCAAACTGAAATTGAAGCAATCAGCTGTGAGCAATGTGACACATCTCTGAAAAATAAAGTCACTCCCCCAGTTTCTCATGCTCCAAATTAAAGGTCATTACATAGTAAAAGATTTTTAAATATAAAATTGTCTGGCTTTTAACGATGATTATTATAATTATTTTATATAATTTATATATTATTTATATAATTATTATATTCCTAATCCATTACACATAAGCAATTTTAGTTTAACAATTATTATTAAACATTTAGCTTAAAGGTGCCCTAGATTATGTTTTTAAAAGATGTAATATAAGTCTAAGGTGTCCCCTGAATGTGTCTGTGAAGTTTCAGCTCAAAATACCCCATAGATTTTTTTTTAACTGCCTATTTTGGGGCATCATTATAAACGCACCGATTTATGCTGTGGCCCCTTTAAATCCCGTGCTCTCCGCCCACAGAGCTCGTGCTTGCCTTAAACAGTGCCATAACAAAGTTTACACAGCTAATATAACTAGTGATCGACCGATATTGATTTTTTATAACCGATACCGATTATTTGCATGTTTATGTACCTGATAACCAATATGCAGAACCGATATTTATTTCATACTGTTATACTTCTGTTTTTGACAATTATTACAACACAAATGAGCTGAACAAACCATTTTATTTATAACAATCACTCCCTCCTTGCATACAAAAAAAAAATGATATTTATTAACTAAATAATGGTTATGTAGTAAATCAAATGATTATATAATCTAGGGTGTTTAAACGAGATAATCTTGTCAAAAATTTCATGCAGTGGCCGTGCTTGAGGCTTCCTGATCATCAACCCATTCAGGTGCTGAGCAATATGAACGAATTTTTTCCGAGACTATATAAAGTTAAACAGCACTTGTCAGTTGGCATTTTATGATCTAAATTTAATCTAACGTTAAATCATGAAATGCCAACTGACAAAGTGCTGTTTGACTATAACTTAATCAACCGCGATCGCGCATGGAGATAATAAATAATTAATTTCCACAAAGCGGTAGGCTATATTTATATGTGTATTAGCGAAATAATTGTTATGTAGTAAATGATAATATAATCTAGGGTGTTTAAACAAGATAATCTTGTCAAAAGTTTCATTCAGTGGCCGTGCTTAAGCCTCCTGATCATCCGTCAGTTGCTAAGCAATATGAACGAACTTTTTCTTCTAGACTAATGGTGAGCAAATACAACAGATAGAGAATTAAATTCAGCGCTTTTATTTTCAACATGCACTTATTCATGTCTGTTTTATTTAATTCATGTAAAGTTACGTCTTTATTGGGGCAGGACATGACGAATTACACTACGTGACTCAATGAGTTCGTCTCAATTGTTTAGAAACAAGCTGCATAAATTAACTATATCAGGAATTTATGTCTCAGATCTAATTTGTGCATGTCTGTTATGTTAAATAAAGTTGATTAATTAAAGCAAACCAAGTAGAACATACTTTACCTGTGCACTGAGTTGTTGACTGATCTCCTCAGACGCCCGGGCTGCAATGGCGGAAATCTCAAAACGGCCACAAGATGGCGCCGTAAATCGGCGAATCCGATATTACAAAACCGATACCCGATTATGGAAAAATGCTTAAATATCGGGAAAAATATCGGTAAACAGATACATCGGTCGATCACTAAATATAACCCTCAAAATGGATCTTTACAAAGTGTTCGTCATGCATGCGTCGGATTATGTGAGTATTGTATACTGTTATATTGTTTACATTGATTCTGAATGAGTTTGAGGCTATGCTGCGTGGCTAAAACTAACATTACACACTGTTGGAGAGATTTATAAAGAATGAAGTTGTGTTTATGCATTATACAGACTGCAATTGTTTAATAATGAAAATAGCTACGGCTCTTGTCTCCGTGAATACAGTAAGAAACGATGGTAACTTTAACCACATTTAACAGTACATTAGCAACATGCTAACGAAACATTTAGAAAGACAATTTACAAATATCACTAAAAATATCATGTTATCATGGATCATGTCAGTTATTATTGCTCCATCTGCCATTTTTCGCTGTTGTTCTTGCTTGCTTACCTAGTCTGTTGATTCGGCTATGCACATCCAGACGTTTTGCCCTTGTCTAATGCCTTTCATAATGATAATGTTGGGACCGTGGGCTGGCATATGTAAATATTGGGGGCGTACACCCCGACTGTTACGTAACAGTCGGTGTTATGTTGAGATTCGCCTGTTCTTCGGAGGTCTTTTAAACAAATTAGATTTATATGAGGAGGAGGAAACAATGGAGTTTGAGACTCATTGTATGTCATTTCCATGTACTGAACTCTTGTTATTTAACTATGGCAAGATAAATTAAATTTTTCATTCGAGGGCACCTTTAAATTAACAAATATATAGGCTACAGATAATATGTAATATAAATAAGATTTGGAATCATATACCTATATATATATTATGAACTGTACTAACTAACTTCAAGGGTTAGTTCACCCAAAAATTAAATTTCTGTCATTAATTACCCTCATGTCGTCGTTCCACACCTGTAAGACCTTCGTTTATCTTCGGAACACAAATGAAGATATTTTTAATAAAATCCGATGGCTCAGTGAGGCCTCCATTGTCTGCAATTAATTAACACTTTCAAATGCTTTCTAAAGAAATATTTAAAACAGTTCATGTGACTACAGTGGTTCAACCTTAATGTTATGAAGCAACGAGAATACTTTTTGTGCGCCAAAAAGAAAAATAAACTTTATTCAACAATATCTATGGGTGATTTCAAAACACTGCTTCATGAAGCTTCGAAGCTTTATGACTCTTTTGCTTCGAATCAGTGGTTCGGACCGTGTATCAAACAGCCAAAGTCACGTGATTTCAGTAAACGAGGCTTTGTTACGTCATAAGTGTTTCGAAACGTTTCGAAATTTCAATAGTTCATGTGACTTGTTGATACATGCTCCGAAACACTGATTCGAAACAAAAGATTTATAAAGCTTCAAAGCTTCATGATGCAGTGTTTTGAAATTGCCCATTACTGGATATTGTTGAATAAAGTCATTATTGTTTTTTGTTTTTTTTTTTGTTTGGCGCATTCTCGTCATATTCTCGTCGCTTTATAACATTAAGGTTGAACCACTGTAGTCACATGAACTCTTTTAAATGTCTTTAGTACCTTTCTGGCCATTTGAAAGTGTTAATTATCTTGCTGACAATGCAGGTGTCACTGAGCCATCGATGAACGATCAAAATAGATGAACGAAGGTCTTAGGGGTGTGGAACGACATGAGGGTGAGTAATTAATGACAGAAGAACTTTCACTTGCACTGACATAGAAAGATATTTTCTTCTTGTTGTGTAAATGCATTTATGTACTTCATATTCTTCAATCTCATAATCCTCGACAGAAGAGAGAAAATCTTGCTGATTCTCTCACTAGAATCGAATCACAGATTCTCTGTTTCAAGGCATGTGATTGCTACTGATGTCACACTTTCATATGCATGTGCTCCATGAACTCAGAATCAAAGCCTGAGCTGGCAGAAAAAGTTAATAATAAGTGTCACGGTATCAACAAAGCCAGGATGAATTAGTTTTGTTGTGAACTTGAGTTGAAACTAATCCTGTAATGCTGAGTTTGTTCAGCTATACCATCATGGTATGGGCCCCTGGAGGGCCACTGTCCAGCTCCTACTTGTCTCAACACTCCTGCCTGGAAGTAAAGTAGGCCTAGTAGGACCTTGATTAGCTGGTTTAGGTGTTTAAAATTGGGGTTGGAGCTAAACTTTGCAGGACAGTGGCCCTCCAGGAACAGGATTGGACACCCCTGCTATAGACTATTTAGATCTGGCTATGTGAGACTATAGGCTAGTTTGAATTACTTTTCTTTGCATAACACATTAACATTACAGTACAGAATAGCTCTTTTGGCATTCTCCTGAACATTGTATAAGCATTCATTTCATGTGTCATAAAACGGAAGACAGCGTAATTGTCACATCCTTTGGATTTTCTTGGCGAAACCAGCCTGACTCCTTCACGTGAAAATCAATCTAGGATTTCATACACAAGGAAGTCGGGGACTTGTTTTTTAAGTTTTGTTACATGCTGTTCACACGTTGGCAATGCAAAAAGCATGAAAATTCTTACATATAGCCCCTTTAAATTTGTACAGAATTTCTCAACAGCATGGACTAGATGTTTACACATTACTGATAAGTTTTAAAAAATGGTGTGGACTGTGAACTTTGTGATCTATAATTAGATCATGCAAACCAGATGTCTATTGCTCCTATTTAAACAAAATGAATAATAATAATAATTAAAAAAAAAAAAAAAAAAAAAAAATCAATAAATTATCTTTTTAAAACATTCAGTAAAGCATCACTTTTGACTAAAACTCAGCATATAGTAAAGCTATAATGTCTGTATTTTCAGTTTAACACACTCTTATCCAGCTACAGTCTTTAAGCTCCCAGTTAACAACCGGCAGTCTCAGTTAAACAATTAGTGCACTTATAGTGTGTAGGACTGTCTGAGACTACAGCCACATAACTGCACATCACGAGCATTGGTCATAAAATTAAGTCGTACAATTAAAAGTGGAGGATAAGAGCGGTTTTAACGACCTCTGCGCTAGTTCAGACTGGGCTGGCCTGTCTGAGGCGGTCTACAGACACAAACAGCACTGCCGAAATAATAAAAACGCAAGAACGAAAGACCAAAAACACCATTAAAGAAAGAGCCCACGGGTGATGCCTTGTTTTGTTGGCTTTCTGATTGTGATGATGGAAATAAGGGCATCATTTGTAGAGCATGAGTGCGTGTGAGCACGTGGGCAGAACAATGGAAAAGTCAGGCAAGCCGCAGACATCGGAGGACCAACAACAGGACAGGAAGTCAGAGGGCAGTGAGGGGACTAATTCATTTGTACTGTTGCTTCAAACATTACTTCACCTTTTGTAAACATCATAAGCTATAAACAGTCATAATTCTTACATGTACACCTGTAAATCTTTGATTTTCTCGTTATAGCTAACTTGTGCTATCATCTAAACCTGAAAGTGATGTCAAGTCCCTTGTCCTTACCTAACCGATACACACCAGCCCTTCAGTTAAACAGACATCAAACACAAACGCAGCCTTATTAAATGCTCATATACAGGAGAAAGTTATAAATAGCATTATATCAGAGAGACAGCATAAAGGTAATGTTTGAATGTTAAAATACTCTAAGATTAAATTGCAGAGACACCTATAAATAAGCCATTTGTAGGCTGATTTGATCAAAAACCAACCCATAAACACTGCAGTGCTATCAAAACTTTGTTCTTTTCATTTGACCATTTCAACCAGCCCAACAAAGCCACATTAGTGCAACCAATGGACGATGTGTTTTCCAGACCAATGGCAGAAAAAGTTTAATTCATTATTGTTGAAAATCTGTCTGATGATGCAGATATAATAACCTTCATCTTAAAGAGATGGCAGTTAATAACTCAATTAGCTTCTTTATTGAGGACAAAATATGAAGAAGAACATTTTTGCATAGAGGACATGGGCGAGTGTATGTGCCTAGCACAGATGGCATATGTCTCTTCTTAGTGCGAGTCTCAACAGGACCTCTATAAATCAGAGAGAATTAACGCTCATTCTCAATACAGCACCTTTACAGATATATATAAACATATATATATACACACACATACACACCAGGGTGGCTTAAAGCCTTTTGTTTAGTGGAAAAGAAATGAGAGAAATGATGGTCAGGCAAAAATAATATAGAGATGTAAATATATAAACTATTTGTGTAAAACAGAGGTCAGTTGTAATGTGTACTTTTCTGTAACATTTTTCACAGTTTAGATTCAGTTTAAGCAAAACTGGCATGGATGAGGTATGTCGGATCCTTAAGCATTTTAGCAGCTTCTGATCAGGACCTAAATCAATTTTGGCTGGGTCGAAGTACAATGAAATGAAAACAAATGATTGTAAACAAATGCAAGGTAAATGTGTGATGTAAGCAAGCTTAGGTATTTGTGTAACAGTTTGAACCGGTCATAAAGAACTAGTTACAAATGGTTCTGCAAAGTTTCAAATGTCAACATCAGGCTACAACCTAACAGAGTAATCAGACTCTCAATGCCACACTCATTAGCTTCAACATACAACATTCCTTTCAAAACAGAGACACATGCATATCAATACATAACTGGCTTATCATAATGTCCATTTTAACCCACACAGAGTCTGGGTCACATCCACTTGAACCAGATTACACAGACCTACTGTACCCCCTCCTCTCGTAAGAACTGGAAGACGGAGGAAAAGTCTTTGTTAGAATAGCCACCAGCACACATGGCGCGGAAGATCTGGTGTGCCAAAGAACCAAGAGGAACTGGGGTCCGGGTACTGGTTGCAGCGTTCTGAGCAAAACCAAGATCCTGTGAACATAACATTGTTATTTTCGTTTGTAAAAAAAAAAAAAATTATACATATACATATACATATATTATATACACACACACTAGATGTATACACATATATATATATAGGGCCTAAAATTAATACTTGCTAAGCGCCAAATGTGAGTAAAAATCAGTGTTGGCTGGTATATGAAATGGTGTCAATCGCCAGTTGGCCGGTAACATTTTTAAAAATTGCAACAATGCAATATTGTGAGAACATGAACGTGAACAAACATGAACAACGCTCGGGACAGTTAATGGGCCAGCACTACATCATCACGAAACTGTAAGCCTTGCCAATTTAAATATTCAAGTGCAAGAAGACGCAAAAGGGAACTCAATTCGTTACTCACGGGCTATGCGGGAAGTTTAGTGTGCGTGCACACATCCAAAGCAGCATCTCAGACAGCGTGCAAATACTGAAATGAGCTCTGTCTCATGTCTTCTTGCACTTGAACGTATTCACATAAAAATTGTCAAAAAATGCCCGTCTCGGCGAGCATTCTAGTAAACATGGTCGGTTATGGCTTGAATGAACGTAAACAGTTGAGAAAGACAAAGCATGTGTACAGTATCAGTATACTGGACCCATGCACCAGGTCTTAAAGTGACAGCAGCCTAATATTTCTCCTACTGTCTGATTTAATTTCAATCAAACAAAAAAGGACAAAGAAAAAAAGAAATCTCTCACTGCTCATGACTTAAAGGTGCTAAAGAGGATGTTTTGTTTTATACATTTTTGCAATATTACTTGAAACTGTCTTTACTAACTGATAAAAGACTATTTATTAGGTGCACTGAAAGTAATAATATTAATATACATCATCTGTGCACGAGGTAGGGCCTTAAAAACATCAACACATGAGCTCATTTCAAAAACTCACTAACAGTGTTTGGTTTCTCAGTCGACAAAAAGATCCTCTTTAGCACCTTTAACTTTTGTAACTTTAATAAGGATTAATCTATGTTTAATTCATACAGTAAAGACTATCTAGTGTTATTTTACACTTGTTTTTTTTATTCAATGTCACTATCTGAAAAGTACTGTTACTTGTCTTTAATGATGTTTTAAATTTATATTAGTTAGGCTAGTAGTTTTAGCTGTGGTCTATTTATGTTTTATACTTGTATTTTTCATTCTGTTCTGAATTTTGTTAAATGTAAAGTATATGTTATGTATTGATGGAAAATTAAATACATTTCATTTTATAGTTTATATTGTTTTGTAAATTATAGTTTATATTGTTTTGTAAATGTTTTGTTTCATTTACTGGTATTTTAAAATGGGATTTATATAACTGCAACTTATCTGTGTTTTTTTTCCCCAGCAATGCAATTTGTGTATGTATATGTATATATGTATATATGTATATGTATACATATAAAAAAAAAAAAAAAAAAGCTTCCACTTACTTTAGCCATTAATGTCGTGCCAAAGCCTCCCTGGTAGTTGTTTGCAGATGGCACTCCTTCCATGACACCTGGGACAGGGTTATATGTGTCACTGGACCAACATCGCCCTGAGCTCATGTTCAGAATCTTCGCCAGCAGCTTTGGATCCAAACCCAGTCTGATCGAAAGAGAGAGAGAAAGGTCAAAGGACAGGGATCAGACAGACTACTGACCTTTAGGCTCAGGACCAGATCATCCTTAAGTGGAATGTGGGCCTGGATAATACAGTATTGATATTTAACAGGACCTGCAGTTCATCATTTTCCACTCTCTCGCTTGTTGTCCCCCACACAAATGCAGGGGTAATAAAACTCTGACACAAGCAGCTGTCTTATTAACTCACCCCCACCAATCTGTCCCCCTATAAGAGTAACCGGGGTGATTTCAGTCCTGCATTTAAAGTAGATCTGAGTGAAATGGGCCTTGCTGCTTTACAGATGATTGTGCACCTAAATAACATTGTATAATAAGGAAAGAAACAGACAGACAGCAAACACAACTATGTGTGACATTTTCTAAATAAAGCGGGGTTGTCATCATGATAAGTGTGTGGTTGCCAGGGCTTAGTATGTGGTTCCTAGGGCATTGTTAGGTGCTTGTTTACTGGCTATGTCAAAAGAGTTCCCCCTCAAGTCTCTATGATATTAAGAAAAAAGCTGGAAGATTGAGGAAAAATACATGTGCCAAGTTCTTAGATATATTCATACTCTCTTTGTATTCACGTTGTTTTATTTTTTAACTTTTAAACCATTTAAAATATAGTTTTGATCTAATCACAAATATTATACAAATATTACATACATTATAAATATTATGTTAAAGCCAACAATTAAATATCACTTAGAATATTATGAATATATTATGAAACACTTTTTTGAATATTTGAATTTTATACAAAATAAATAATATAAAACACACACACACAGTTTTTGGGGAGTCACTCAACATGAACTAACCTTGGCTTGTGACGAAAAGGTCAAATTATCTGATAATAACAGAAGTTTTCTAAGTAAGTTCTAAGTATTATTCAAATAATAATAATAATAATAATAATAAGCAGTTAATACATTTTAAAATGTTAAAAATATTTTATTTTATAAGAAATAATCAAAATATTTTGTCAAATTTTCTTCATCATGAAAGGAACAATGAGGACAGTTGTCTCACAGTGCCATTTTCGACTTTATACCCCACAAAATAATAAAAATACATTTTAACACAGTAAAACTACAATAGTACATGCAACTAACTTTTCGTGTATTTTTCAATAAAGTAATAGATAGAAAAAAGTAGTATCACAATATTGACCCAAACCTGTCAACCCGCAGACTGTTTACTGAGACAAAAAATGGGTGGCAGTTGACAAAAAGCCATTTTGAAAGAAAAGGATGATGAAGAGAAGAGGGAAAAAAGAGGGAAATCTGCGGATGATGTGTAACTGGGCAAAGAGCTGCCGTCTCTTGCTTTAACAAGAACATAAATATGACCACATCAAGAGCAACTCGACACACACGCGTGTGCGTGCACACTCACGCCGGAGCGGCAGCGGTGGTGAGACAGTAAAGTGCGCTTTTTAGCTTTCTTATGTCTATTAAACTATGATGAGTGTTTAAGGGCAGTTATACAGTAACTCCACCTGTCTCTCATTCAGGGGGCCGCGCCTTCATATACACACTCACACGCACCAAGGCTTTTATAAGTCTATGCAATAATTAAGATACAAGGACACACAGCTGTACATAAAAAGTCTATTTCTTTCCCCTTTCTATTATTCTGTCCGTCCATCCCACACTGTCTGTTTTTACAGACTGTTTTGGAAATTTTAATCTCAATAACGTGAGTGTTCTTGTGAGCTATGTTGTCATTTGACAGTTGTTTTTGGGGGTTTTAATGTCTGTAAACAGCCAACTGACTGACCTCGTATCAATCTCCTGTTCTCTCTCTCTTTCCCTTTATGTCTGTGTCTCTCAGTCTCTTGGGGACAACCGGTGACATATGTTCAACATCGTCCCCCTCCTTCCCCCAACTCACACTCATACACACACACGCTCACACACACGTACGTTCTGGGTCAGTGACTGAAAAGGTTACCGCCTCAACTGCAACCTGGCTTCTCTGCTACAACACAAATCACTCTCTCTGCACGAGAAACGAGTGTGTGTGCGTGAAGGGGAAGCGCCTTCACGGTTAAAATGCTAAACGTCACATTGTATAGCACTCATTCTGCTCCTATGGATATTATCCAAACCATTTACACATCTAATTTACATGAAAGACACTTTCAAAAGACACTTGTGAAAATTTGGCAGATGAAACGGCAGATGAGTGTGAAGTGTGTACAGGTTAATACCATGGCAGCGAGGGAAAGGAAAACAGATGTGAGAGCCTGGTTAAACAGGATGAGTAAATTACAGTTTAAGAATATGGAAAAGAGGAAATAAACTAGAGGCGTTTGATGTTTGATCACTGCATTAGAAAGGGGCCACATTTTGTTAAAGACTTATGTTTATACACTATGCTTCTTGTTCTCATTTCATCTTCATCAAACCCTGATGCTCTCAAGATTATAAACACATAGTCTTATAAGCAAACACACACAGGCCACAATTTTATTAATGTCTTTAAGAGGCAACAAACGAGTTTATTACCAAATGTCAATTATCTTTTTAAACATCTGTACACAGGCTGTGTGTGTGTGAGGGCGTTTGTGTAGTGGATGAACTTTCAAAGCCTCTCAATTCAGTGTGTATGTGGCGTCATTAAAAATAGGGCTCGTTCTCCATCGTAGCTACTGTTCTTAAAGTATAGACAGCAGCATATGCATGCATAAGTGAAGATAGATGGAGAGAGAACGAGCGAGAGGGGAGATAACGGTCATTTGGGGACACTTCTTTTCCAAACGAAACATCACGCATGACTAGAGACACCCAGCGCTCGTTGGGGAGAAAAAAAAAATTAAGTAAAAGGCCTTTTTTCTACAAAGAGGGTACAATTTGGTGTCCCATTACTCTTTTAAAGCATTAGAGGCAAATCACATGTTTTGGGGGGGATTCTGACATAATCTGATTTTAATATTAAACTAATTGCAGTAAACACTTTTCAATTATTGACCCAATTGGGTAATATTTTACAATAAGGTTCCATGTGTTAACATTAGTTAGTTGTTAACTAGATTAAGTTAACATGAACTAACAATGAAAAATACTTCTAAAGCATTTATTAATCTTAGTAATGTTAATTTCAACATTTACTAAGACATTATTGAAATCAAAAGTTGTATTTTTAAAATGTTATTTATTATTAGCTAACTTGAACTAACAATGAACAGCTGTATTTCTATTAACAAATGAAATATATATTTTTTTTTTTACGCAAATTGTAGTATTGTAATTTTAGTATTGTAAAATTAAGGTAAAAACAGAAAGAATAAAAGATACTACATGAAAGGTGAAAAAATATTAATCTTCAATAGTGAGAGATTAATTATTCCTCCTGTGCATCCCTTTGCTTTCCGGTGGAAAAACAAAATCATAATATCTCAGTCAAACATTCATCATCTTTACATTCTCTATGTGCAGTTTGCTGCATGAGAAGACAGGCTGCAGTGCAGCATGGGAGATTTATGACAGCCAGGAACCCAAGGCATCTAAATGAGTCTGCATAAGTGCATATGAGTGTGCAGATGCCTATACCCTCCTGATATCCCTAAGAAGAGGGATAACATCACTTGGTGTGTGCTAGATTTTAAGACTGCACTCAAGTGAATATGACTAGATATCTCATATACAAGTGAATCTGTTGAGTCCAACCTATTGAGCTGTATATAGCTGATATCATTTTACCCTCTTCTTACTATAATACATTTAAAAAAAAAAAAAAAAAATCATGTTCTGCACTAGTCAGTACTAATAAAAAGAAAGATATTGCCTACACATTGTTACAGAATGTATTTTAAATGCAATAAACTGAGAATAAACTCTTTAAGCTTAAAACAACATGCATGGCGATCTGTTACAACAGACAATGGTGTCTGTCATCAATGTTGTCAAACGTGGCAAACCGAATTTAAATGAAAGCAAATGAGATTTGAGAGCGGATGGCCTTAAAGAAGCCGCAGCACTAAAATTGAGCAATTCAGACAGAGGGTCAAAAT
Source organism: Megalobrama amblycephala (assembly GCF_018812025.1). Taxonomy (NCBI): domain Eukaryota; kingdom Metazoa; phylum Chordata; class Actinopteri; order Cypriniformes; family Xenocyprididae; genus Megalobrama; species Megalobrama amblycephala. The sequence continues at coordinate 24,234,446 of NC_063052.1, read as the reverse complement.
AAAAAAAAGAAAATATTCCTTTTTTGCGTAAATGTGCATAAAAACGTTACTAACATTATAAGTGAACATCACGGTAAAAGGTACCTTATTTAAATAAAGGAGTCTTGGCATGACCCCTTTAAATTTCATTCTGTTTCTTATACAAAGCTATCGTGTGGCAGTTTAAAGCAGCTTACAAATAGAGCAGAGAACTACTACATATGAACTACTTTTAAAACTTTTTTCTTATTTTTTTTTTGAGCTAGACAGCACCCTCATTCTCTCTCACACACTCACACACACACACACACACACACACACACACACACACACACACACACACACACACACACACACACACACACACACACACACACAAACATCTTCACCTAATTCCGAGGTTCATGGTCTCTGCTGTACCAATCATGCCAATTGCTAACAGCATGTTGTTGCAGATTTTTGCTGCCTGAAAGAGAAAATTGCAAAACATCAGTTCAGCCACAGAAGTCATTTATTTTAAAGGCTTTGTAGTAACCTTTGGTCTTTTATTGACATTGCATTAGAAATTTGTTATGCACCAATTAACACATGGTGAGTCTAATACTATGCATCTCCACATAGTTTTTTTTATTGCATTTATTAAACTATAATTATAATATCATATCAAGATACTATGAATGCATACTGTAATGTTCAGAACTTTAAAATGATCATTTACTGAAACAAAGCTGCAACAACTTTGACATAACAAAAATCAACACAAACCATTTGCATTGTCTAACACTCCTAATGGGCAGTGTTTAGGAAAGTTACTTTTAAAAGTAATGCATTACAATATTGCATTACTCCCTAAAAAAGTAACTAATTACAATACTAAGTTAATGGAAAGAAATGTCTTAAGTTAGTTTTACGTTACTTTTTCCTCACCTGGACTGGGCTTGCTTGTTTGTTTGCTTGTTTAAATAAGCCTTAGGCTGAAGGAAATGGATATTTACAGCTGTATAGTAAATACATTGGTTAATAAACTGAGATTAAATGCATAAAAGTAAATTTGTATTATTTAACATTTAATTATTGCATTTCACTGTTTTTATTCATTTTGAGGAATAGTGAATCTGTTTTTGTACAAGTGAGATGAGTAAATGTAGTTCTAGACTAAACTCACATTTAGTCTAGAACTACAATAGCCATCATATTTACACAGCGCACACAACGCCTCTGTACCTTACTCCCGATTTCTCTCAACATGGGGACAGGAGAGGTGTCAGTCAATAAATGTGAAAACAAACTCGTGTTAATTATTTATTTAAGTAACTTTACCAGTTACTTGAAAAAGTAATCTGATTAGTGATTACGTAACTAACTTGTGTTTACTTGTAATGCATTACCCCCAACACTGCTAATGGATGTACATAAACTTGACACAGGATACAGTAGATGCTGTCATTTATTACTCACTCTCATGTCATTCCACACCTGTAAGACCTTCATTCATCTTCAGAACACAAATTAAAATATGTTTGATGAAATCCGAGAGGTATATGACTCCTCCATAGACAGCAATATCATTAACACTTTCAAGGTCCAGAAAGGTACTGAAGACATCGTTAAAACAGTCGGCGTGACTGCAGTGGTTCAAAGCAACGAGAAAAACAAAACAAAAATAACTACTTTATTCAACGATATCTCCTCTTCGGTGTCATTCCCTATACGTTGTTTACGTTCAGTGCTTCCAGGTTCTACATCAGAATGGTGACGCATTATTGGCCAGCCCCTGCATCAGCATCACACGCATGCGTTGTGCTGCTCACGTGTGCAGTTTTGGCCAATACTGAGTCGGCATTTGGATATAAACACGGAAGCCTTCACTGTGCTTACTGCGCCACCCGTGTCAGGATAAAAACATGGAAGATATTGTTGAATACAGTTGTTATTTTTGTTTTGTTTTTGCGCACAAAAAGCATTCTCGTTGCTTCATAAAATTAAGGTTGAACCACTGCGGTCACATCGACTGTTTTAACGATGTCTTTAGTACCTTTCTGGACCTTGAAAGTGTTGATTATATTGCTGTCTATGGACGAGTCATCTACCTCTCGAATATCTTAATTTGTGTTCCGAAGATGAACAAAGATCTTACGGGTGTGAAACGACATGAGGGTGAGTAATTAATGACAGGATTTTAATTTTTGCATGAACTAACCCTTTAATCTTAACTGATTGTTTCATTATCTAGTTGCAAAGGGAAGTAAAAATGGACATAAAAAATACAGAATATGATATGGATCTCTTGGGAGATAATTCATCCCATTAATAGACAACAGTAAGTATTAAAGGTAGGGTAGGCAATGTACATATATGTGACCAGTCACGGAAAGTAGGGACACAAGTCGGTTCTGGGGCATTTTGAGTTATTCTGATTCTGAAAGTTACACAGATTCTGAAAGTGTAGTCTCCAAGCTTTCCAATGATGTGTGACACATGGAAATCTGATAATATTTGGAGAAGTTGTGGCCATTTGAAGGTAGGCACTCAAGAAAGCTCTATAGGGAGAAAAACGCCTCTAAAGTTGCAGTTCTCACCTGTTCTCACCTGCTGGGAGTGACAATAGGGCTCATTTACATCTCATTTAGATAAGCCATACCCCCTGTAAAGCTGCATGGACCTCATACTATTAATAATAAAGGTTAATGTGCATTGTAAATGTCAGTAATTTATCTTTTTTGACTTTTATAAAAATTATTTAGAGGCTGAAATATGTGAATTTTTTTGTCAAAACTCTATTTGAACTTGTGCATTGTAGATAACATGTTGCAAGACACTCCTTTAAAATCTGCCCATCATTTTTAATGTTATTATTTTAATGTTTATGTAAAGAAAAAGTACATATTGATGCTAATTTTATTTGTTATTTGCTGGTTTTCCACATAAAACTTGGTGAATTGACTTTTTGAACAGGATTCTGTGATAACCATGATCATTTTGGTCACTATAATCATGAAATGAATTTTTCTCACCTGAGAAGCCTGTTAAAGAAGAATAGGCAATCCAGGAAATAACTGGACTAACAGAGGCCAGAGATCGCTAACTATGGCTATTCAAAACACTTTTCAAGACAATAAATACACGATTGAGACGATGAATGCATGTATTGCCTCAGAATTTGCGTCTGAATAGCGCTCCCTCCGTGGGCGTGGGCGCATTAGCGGATAATGAGCTGAATCACATACTTCTGACATGGCTCTCTTTTCATACAGATTACATAAACACAGAAGGTTTGTTTTCGATTTGACTTACACGTTTTAAAACTTGACATTTCAACGTTTTTTCAGACATAAGTATAATTTTTTTATGATTAGTATTCACTAAGTTACAGTTCATTTTCTGAGAACTATCAGACTGGACTTCGTTCAGAGGGAGATGAGAGATCACGCATCATGTTAGTTTTCTTTATTTTTCAAAAAGCACAACATTTTGTTTTTACTCTGAGTGTATACAAATAAAAGAAGACATTCTATAGTTTCAATTGATATATTACTTATGTCTCTATGACAAAAAATGACGGAGTATTTTAAGTCTGTTTTGCTGCAATGTGAAAAAAATCCTGCAAAATGCGCTGGCGCGTTACCCGACTCCAGAGAGGTAATGTCTTATTATGCCGCTTTCATCGTCGCTCAGATCGTCTTCAGAATCAGTGAGCGCTTGTTCATAAGCATCCGGCTTGTCGAAGAAGTACTTCAAAACATTTTCGGTGTAACGACCACGGTTCTTCATTGATTTTTGATATCAGCTAGAGCCGGCCAGAGCGCTGCATAATAAGTAGCCACGCTTCCCAGTATGGAAATACACACAGACATGACACGCCCCTACTGCGTGCTAGAATCTCCGAAAAACAAGCCGATTTCAACCTCAAAATGTACGCTTTTAAATATACCAATACTGCTATCTCAAACACGGAAAGGCTTCTTCATGATCTCAACTAACAGATTCTGCAAAAAAAACGAAAATCACCAATTTTGAAAAAAAATGCTTCTTTTTCATTTTGCTCGAGAGTTGTGCTGCCGACTTGTGTCCCTGGTTTCCGTGACGGGTCACATATCTTCTGTGGAAGTCTCAGAACCAAAAAATGTTTGTCCAATCATCGCAATCATTTCGGTTTGACACTATCAACGCCGAAATGAATCTACAGCAGTCAGGTGGTAGCCTATAAGTCAGAGCTCTAACTTGTTTATATTCACTATTATTGTAAAGTTTTGTGACGCTTTGCAAACTCTGCTTTGGCTGCTACCCAACCTTTAATGCCGTTTGGCAGAAAACAAACTGTCTTTGGCAGTTCAGAAGATAGCAAGAAAATGTTTTTTTTTTTTTTTTTTTTTTTTTTTTGCTGTTGTTGTTTTTTTGACATGTACCATGGTTATACCATGGTAATCTTTCAAGTACAGTTGATGTCACCCTCACTGTACTACATTATCTGATCTACATTAATTGATTACAGGCTAAAGGGCATTGATGTTTGCGTATATTTACCTGTCCACTTCCCACTTGGCCACAGTACACTACTTTTGCTCCCATACAGGTGAGAAGCTCCTGGGCAGCATTATATTCCTCCTCGACTCCGCCCACCATGAAGGTGAGTTTAGCCAGACTAGCTGCACCAACACCTGGACAGAACACGGTCATGCTTTTGAAAATCATTACAAAATGAATGCTCACAATGAAATGGTACCATTATAATGATGACTCCACGATGGTTTTGTCAAGGTACTAAAATAAAAAAAAATAAACAATAAAATAATAAATAAATAAATACCCTATTCATATAAAATGGTATTTACATGGTACTCTAAAGTACTTCTAAGAAAATCATGGCACACATCAACATGCTACAAAAATAGAAAAACAAAAACAACAACAACAAAAGAAGTCCAAAGATTTTTTTTAATGATGTAATCATCATTTACTTTGTACACTTATTATATAACTTGGGAGCATTAAAAAATAAATAAATAAATAAATAAATAAATAAATAAATATCAAAATCAAATGTAACCTGCTAATTTAACTTAAGCAGGTCAGGATTCAGTCAACATTGTGTGTGTGTGTGTGTGTGTGTGTGTGTGTGTGTGTGTGTTTTGGGGCAGAGGAGGGTATTAATAAGCTGTCTGGCACCAGCGGGACAACATTTGAGTGTTTGCCTTTAAAAGCCGATTGTCCAAATCATCCTTCACAACTCTCTGAGGACAAGGACCCATTGTCCTCCTCCCCACAAACACATACACTTGCGTATGACAGCTGTGCCTAAAGCGACACTCCTCCCCCTAAGTGAACACGCCCCCTGGGGTATGAGTGACAGCTCTAAGGGGTAATTAACTTTACACTTTATCATGTTCAATTAAGCGCCACGCCTTAAGAAGACCAAGCGTGGCCAATCACGTTAAAGCGTGCCATGTTCTACATGGGAGGGGTGCTTTTAATGCTGCTGACATAGATATATGTGTCCAGGGATTTGCCCGATTAGAATGCAATTAAAGCAATAAAATTGGCCTTTTTTTTAACACTACAACCTCATCTGCTGCACTAAAATCCCTAAATACCCACATAAATACACACACAAAATAATCCAATTCATTCTAATTTATATCAAACACTGGATACAACGTGATCTGGGAAAAAAGCATGCAGTGCTTTGAGATGAGTGGTCTGGTTGTGTGTGTGTCAACACTAATGAATAGGCTGTTTATACTGAGAAGCTAATAATGTTGAAGTTAATTATTAAAGACCAAGAGAAAAGAGCTGATGCCAGATATATAGAGTGAAATGGAGATAAAGAAAGAGAGTGAGAGAGAAAGGAAAAGAGAGACTTTATGACTTGCCCTGTATTGATTTTTGCCGTACTTATCCGTCATCAATAATTCTCTCATTAGCTCAGCGTGTCTGTCATTTCCCTTATGCTACATAGCATCTCAAAGAGTAAATGTGTGGGCACTTGTGTACTTTGTTAAAATCTATAAACAAGCATTAATATGCAGTTTTACCTTTAAACATTTGCACATTATTGAAATTAAACTGGTTTATCATATAAAATAAAGACATTACATTAGCATATTTACAATGCTAATGATAATACATGAAAAGTCAATGCGAAAACAATATGCAAATGCAGACAGAGTACAAAAATACAAACATCACACTAAAGGAGAAACGTATTGTAGTTTATTACGTGGCTCTTTGAAATACTTGATTCTGATTGGTCAACTGCAGCATTTTGCTGTCAATTATTTTTGTATAATTTCCTCTAAACTATGTAATTGAAACTATGCATTTGTCTCAGACAATGTTAGTTTCATATTGAGACATTAAGCAACATAGTACAATGTCAATAAAAATCTATATTTATTTTGATGACATTTTTATTGCATTTGTGTATTTATCCAGCCATTTAAAAAGAGGGAGCTGAATTAGCTTTGAAAAATGAAGCATAATTAGCTTTACATTGCAAAATAAACTGTTGAAAATAAATGCTTAAAATGGTCAAATGTGTCAAACTGACTGACTTGGTATTTCTTATTAGTAGCAGTTAGCCAAAATACTCAAACAAGTATTAAGTCAAATCTACATTAGACTTTAAAAGACTAAGTCTACAACAGCAAATAAATAATGAAAAAAAAAAACACACACACAAAAAAAAAAAAACCACATGAACGCGAACACTGACGGAGACTTACGCAGTTGTTTGTGGTGTTAGGTACCACAAACTCTCTTTTCAGCATCTTAAATGTTCAAAAAAGGCCACTTAATGCTTTAAGTACTTTTTAAATCACCAAAACATTTCATTAGTGGCACAGTTACATTAAACTACATTTGTGGATATGAGCCTCTTTTCCCAGGCAGAGCGAGACGTTGAACTACCTCAATGAAACTGTAGATCTCAGAGCCTTTATTGTGTGCAAATAAAAACCCCATGCAACCTCTTGTCATCTTTCAACAAACTGCTGAAAGTAATAAAGACTCTAAATTACGAAATCATTTCTTTTTCCAGCCCACCCCACCAGACATACATAAACAAACACACTTGTCCTTTTTTTCCGATCTATCAGCTAGCCTCCTGAGCTGATCAATAACTTTTTCTTTTTGACTGTAAAAAGACCAGCATTGATCGCAAACAGACAATAGGGATTCGAAAGTGATTGTCTCACTAAACGACTGCGCTGGCAGGGCATTAAAGAGATCTCAAGAGAACATTCTAGGAACCGTTCTTATTGTGTTTCCAATACCAGAAACACTGCTGTAAAAACATTAGGCAAACCTCGATAAAATAGACGCTATATCAGAGGATGTCAATGATTCATTCAGTTTTACGATCAAAGCTATATTTGTCCATATTGGATAATCAGGCCTATAAATGCAAACAGTCCTCATGCCACTTAAACTCCTCAAACTGTGGAGTTTTGATAAGCCAGTTTAAATTTTCCAATTTAGTAAAAAATTGATAAGTAAAAAGTATTTTACTCTCCCTCATGTTGTTCTAAAATTATATGACTTTCTTGTGTGGAACACAAAAGAAGATATTTTGAAGAATGTTTCAGCTGTTTTTGTCCATATAATGAAAGCCAATGAGGTCCTGACACAATGGGTTTGGGAAAAATAATAAAAATTGGGATTGTGATTAAAAATCCACTAAAAACTTCAGGTTTGCTGTGCTTGTTTGTAAGGCTGCACAATTCGGCCCAAAATGTTGTCATTATATATCTCAGTATCATTTTGTGATTATATATTACAATATAATAATTATATTGAATATATTATATATCATCACTCACCCTCATGTCGTTCTAAACCCGTAAGACTTTCATTTATCTTCAGAACACAAATGAAGATATTTTTAATGAAATCTGATAGATATCTGTCCCTCCATTGACAATCTACGCAACAACCACTTTGATGCTTCAAAAAGTTAATAAAGATCGTAAAACTAATCCATATGAATTGAGAGGTTTAGTCCAAATTTTCTGAAGAGACACGATCGCTTTCTATGATGAACAGATTGAATTTAGGCTTTTATTAACATATAAACATTGATCAGCGAACATAAACAGAAGCTCAACCATACTGGCTTTACAGGCAAGAACAAGCCTTATTGGTTCTTGTGGAAGCTCAAAAATGCTGTGTAAAACATGAGAATGAACCTCATTGGTTCTTTGATATCAAGCAAACATGCTTGAGCTTCCATATACCATAACTGAATAAAAGCGTAAATTCAATCCGTTCATCATATAAAGTGATTGTGTCTCTTCAGAAAATTTGTACTGTAAACCGCTCAATTTATATGGATTACTTTTACAACTTCTTTATGAACTTTTTGAAGCGTCAAAGTGGTAATTGCGTAGACTGTCAGTGAAGGGTCAGATATCTCTCAGATTTTATTAAAAATATCTTTATTTGTGTTCTGAAGATGAACGAAAATCTTACGGGTTTGGAACAACATGAGGTTGAGTAAATGATGACAGAATTTTTGGGTGAACTAACCATTTAATACAATGCAGCAGCTATTTGCACTAATTGCAAATATCGATAGATGCTATTTACACAGTGAAAATAGCATATTTTCTTAGCGATAGAAGCCATTTACATTAAGTGAAAATAGCATTTTCTTAGCGACAGATGCTATTTACACTTAGTGACAATAGCAGCATATTCTTAGTGATATGCTATTTACACTAGGTGAAAATAGCGATACATTCTGTTTACACCATGTAAAAGTGTCAGTTCTTTGCAATAAGAGTAAAAAGTAATTAGACGTTATCTATACTTTATATTGGCAGATACTACTTGCACCTCAGTATTTTTGTACATGAACAGGATGCAATAATATCATAGAGTATAAATGATTATATTTTTTAAAATTATTAAAGCTGCAGTAGGTAACTTTTGTAAAAATGTATTTTTTACATATTTGTTAAACCTGTCATTATGTCCTGACAGTAGAATATGAGACAGATAATCTGTGAAAAAAAATCAAGCTCCTCTGGCTCCTCCCAGTGGTCCTATTGCCATTTGCAGGAATACACCGCTCCCAGTAAGAAACAACCAATCAGAGCCAGGAGGAGTGTCTTAGCAGTGTCAATCAAGCTCGCGTGCGCGCTGATCTCACCCCTCTCATGCACAGCGCCAGCGCATACAGGCGTTCAAATTCAAGATTACCGGTGTGCTGCAGCTTTGCTTATGCCGGACAAACAATCCAAACTGCCAATTCCTCGAGTGGCACCTGCTCATAAAATAAAGACGGGTAAACGGAAAAAGACAGATGACGATGATAAAAAAGCCAAAAAGAAAGAATAAAACGAGGGTAAATATCGGAGCGGCTTTTCCGAGGTGGAGGGAGCTACGTGTCCTGAAAGGATTAAAAACCGATGCAGAGTCAGCCACATTTCTGCTTGACAAGTAAGTATCCCTGCTTGATTTGTTTAATTTTTTAAGAACTACACAACTAAGATAACAAAACAGGCCTGCCCGTCCCCTGCCTGATGCTTCCTCTTCTCCCCGCCCGTTGACTCCTCGAAGGCGCTGTGGGTGTGAATTCCTCGTCGGAGCCCATTGACTGACTCGGTGTCAAAACTCTAGCCGCATAACATACAGATAAAATGTCACGTGCTGTGCAAAGCAACTACTGAAACCTACTAATTCACTGGCTTGTCATGTTGCTGAAATAATGTACTAGCAAACCTTATTTAGCATTACATATCGATAGAATAATTACTTGCATACTGTAACGTTAGTTACCGTTATATTATCATACTAACTATTTATTACTTATAGAAATAGTGCAACGTCATATAGTTACATTACATGTATTGCAAAATACGTAATGTTTTGAGGACCAAGTTTGTAGTCAAAGTATGGGCAGGCCAGAGTCAATGTAAATCATATTGATGATGTTTCGTCTGTACTAGTGAATATGCCATAACTGTTTATCCGCCTTACTAACCTGCGCGTTCACGGCAGGCTCCATTGTGATGGGGGAGGAGCTGTGGAGGGAGGGCTGTAGCGCAGCATAGAGCAAGGGGGAGTGACCTGTGAGTTGTGCTTGTTCAAATTTTCAGGATAAGTCAAGGTTTTCTAAAAACTCCCTACAGCAGATTTAAATGGATGCTGCCTTATTGGGAGAATAAAAACCCTGCCTACACCTTCCCCTAACCATATTCAATAAACACTTAATATTATTAGACAGACACTCGTTTGCAGTTTATTTCCACTTTTAGAACATTATTTCATTTTTATCGAAAATAAATGCTAGCTCGGAAAAAGGCGGATTTGAACCTGCTTCGATCGTGTTAAAAGCCAGGTCTGCGAGCCATACTCTCTACTGCTGCACCACTGAAGACGTTCCATGCGTCTTTTTTAAAACTTGAGTGGTCCAACCAGACACTGGTGGGCGGAGCTAGTGTAAATAGCGTTTGCCAACAAGGGACGCTATTTGCACTTAGAGTAAACAGATACTCCGTTAAAACAAAGTCCCTTTCAAGGAAAGTACTGTTCACTAAGTGGCCTTATTTGAAACACCTCCAGGTAGCTATTTCAGCCATCCAAGACTGATCTATTTAAATGGGGAAATCTTGAAATCTCAAAAACTGCTTGCCAAACTCACATTTAAGCAACATATATCAAATCAGAAACAAAGTCTAACACAAACTATCCCATAAATGTTGTTTCTTTTGCTCAAAGCGTTAAAAAAGCTTATTTTACAGGCTGAACAAGTCAATGCGCATGTTTAGTCCACAGTGCACGTCACAGGACACTGTCTGTTTCTACAGCATCTGGAGCTTCTAACGGCAGTTGGAGTGATGCGATGACTTTACCAATTGGTGATTAGTTTATTTCGAATGCAGGACTTCTGCCAAATCGCTTGCTGCACATGGAACACTAACGTAAAGAGATATATACTATATATCAATCAAATCTTAACATCCTAATTTTTTTTTTTGGGTGGCAAAATATTATTGCCTAGCTCTGTATATAAAGTTCAATATTTAAGTATGTTCAATTTTTCACCATACATACAGTTACTCACAGGATGATACATACCGCATTGAATATCTCAACAGCTTGCTCACTTTTTAATATTACTGTCCAGCTCTAATCTGCTGAACATGACTATAAGGCATGAAGTTAAGATATTATAAACATTAACATCCTGAATTTCTGTACAAATAAAATTGACTTGACTTGATTTTCTGTTGTGTTTCACAGAAGAAAGAAAGAAAGTCATACACGCAAGAAACTTTTTTGCATTTTTTGGTTTTTGATGCAGTGGGAACACTACTAGCGTAACAGGAACAAACATATTTACTAGCTTCATGTGGCTAAACCTTATAATTACAACCAAGAGGAGATATTTTCTCAGACAAATTAAAGCACCAAGAAAACTTAATACACTTCTTTTGTATATAAAAAACACACACAAGAACTTCACATGGATTAATAGTTTCTATGCCAGCAGCCCTTATGTGGCGTACTGACAGGATCACAGAGGCAAAAGAGTTTACAAGCCACCACACAAAAACGTAAACGTTCACACGGTCACAAGAGAGTCTTGCACATACAGAGTTAGCTATTGGATTATCTTTATCATTCAGATAAGCAGGACTTTAATCACCGTCATCGTCACCCACATCCTCTGCACGCGACCGCTTGGTCCCTTAGAGTGTGGACAACAAGTGAAGAATGATCTGGAATCAATGCTCTCCCAGGCCAGGACCTATCAGTGTATCGGCTAAGGATGCTGATTAGCGGCCCTTCACACATGCTCCTCTAATAGTACCATCATCAGCATTTTAAAAATATCTATAATTGAGGACTTAAAAGCTGCTTAATAACACTCATCTTTTACACACACACACACACACACTTCTGTGATCCATAGTGACTGTTTAAAGTGGGAGAGGGGGGTTTTGAATGACAGTTCCTCGACAGGGGGCATAAGTGCATACCAGATGACACCAGAAAATGACAGACAGCTTTTAATTCACTTCTTCATGTAGCTATCAAAATATACAGACATTAAAAGACTTAAAGTTTTAAAATCACTTGATATTGTATTATCTGACCATTCTTTCTGGCTCAATCAGACTCAACAATATAACACAAACACACACAGAGCTATAAAAGTCCCGGTTAGACAGCTGCTATGGGTCTGTTTCCATCTGGAGTTCAGGACAGACAACGACCACCCCCTTCACATACGTCTCACAGTCCCTGGCCTTCCCAGCGAGGATCTTGTTATGCTAATTCCTCTGTCACTCACCTATCTATCAGCCAGTCTCTTCCTCCCCCTTCTGCTCTGGCCAACAGAGGGCAGAGATATTAATGAGTGCACTCACGGTGCACAAAAACGGCACGGGGAAAGCTGATCTACATTAGGACATATCTGGGGTCCCACCTCAGCAGTGATCTTGGTTCTGGTCAATCTAAAAATCAGATTTTTTTTTATTGTGAAGGGGCATCTGCTGTCCCATCAGGATAGCGAAGCTACCGTTATGAGTGAGTAATATTAATACTATCAGCTAACAGCATAACCGACTCCATTAACACCGAATGCTATGAAACATGAAAACTCTTATCGGATTCACACATATTTAAAAATAGAAATAAAAAAGAAGATGTGCTACATATGCTGCAACACATGCATAAATAATATACTTGTATAATAATGGTTCTAAGATTCAATTATAACTTTTTTTTAAAAAATAATTTAGTATATATATATATATATATAAAAAACATTATCTTTCAAGAAAAAGCATTGACAATTCTGGAAATTATTTTTAAAAATATTTTTAAAAAATCTATTTTTTAGTAGTTTGCCAGTTCATTACATAACAATTAATTCAAAAATCAATTACATTTTTGGCAGTCCCTATTATTATTATTATTGTTATAATTATAATAATAATAATAAAATTAATAATAAGTTCAAATATTATATAAATTTTATATATATATATATATATATATATATATATATATATATATATATATATATATATATATATATATATTCTTTTTCCTCTTTTTTCTTTTCACTTATTATTAATATTATAATTCTTTTAACTTATTATAACAATAATAAAAATAATAGGGACTTTATGTCACTAAATATCATCATCAGTTTGTCTGAATAACAGCTTTATTATTTAGAATTTTTAACATAACATCTTTTATTATTTGTAATTTTTATTTATTTACTCATTTTACTACATATGAAAATTTTAGAAAACTGATGAAAATGATGAAAACAGTTAACAGTAAAAACTGGTCTGACTAAAGTACTGATTTAATAAAAAAAACATATGTAAATAGTCTTTTCAAGTCTGTTTGGTCACATGAGGCACTTGACACACATAAACAACACATAAACTTGTAATGCATTTTGAAAGGACCATCTGAAAGCCCGAGATTGTCATTTTCTCCTTTATTAGCCCTGATCTACATATGGGCCTGATGGGTGAAGGCTGTTCCATCGAGACAGCTCATGCATGCAGGCTGTTAGATCAGTGATAATAAATGAGAGGAGAGAAGAAAAGAAGATCATTTCACACGTTCAGTAAAGGCCTAAATTTGAGACAAGGAAAACAAAGGGGAGTTTAACTGTTAAACGAGAATATGGCACCATTAGTGACCACATTAGACAAATATACATTATGAGTTACGTACGTTAGTAAATTATGCCACACTGACTTGAGGTTAAGACACCGTGGGAGCAATGCACAAACACTGCCCTACAAAATGCAAAATAAACAGATTTAACCCAGTCCGACCACACACAAAACTGTGATACAAATGCTCTCTCGCACAGAGAGTCGAAGTTTTCCCACGTGAGCTTCATAGTGAGAGTGAGCAACAGTGTGGCCGCAATCTCAGCAAAAACCGAGGAATGTGGGTAATTACTGTTAACTAGCCAAGCACTTGTTAGACACGGCAATGGCCACACACCCCACGTTTCACGTGTGACGTTAGCCGGGGGTTTGTTGTGGGTCCAATTCTGCAACAGCAGACAGTGAGGTTTGTGCCTTTGAGTTTATGACAAATCTACGCAAAAGAGGACAAAGAGAGAGAAAAAGAAAAAGAGACAGAGTTCGTTCGTCATTTTATGGGTGTATTATTTGAGAAACATAGTCTGATGTGCCAAACCTTAGTGACGCACAGAGAGAGGAACACAAAACCAACAGTATAAAATTATATCAAAAGAAAATCAGCTTTAAAAAATACAACATGATCTCACACACGCATGCAAATTCTACTTTCCACAACAGAGACCTTATGTGAGAGGACAGGCGATGGGAGATTGCTGTGAACGGGCACAATGGCGTCATGATGGCTGGAGTGCCACCTTCTGGACACTCTGTTTATAAGTACTAGTGCAGCTGTGTTTTCTAATGTGGTCTGATAAATATTCCCCATAGACCTGATAAAAGTGTGGAGGTTGATCGGGCCATAAAAAACTATTTGTTGTCCCGCACTACTGATACGTATTCATTCTCACTTAAAGTTCAGGTCATAATCTATTGTTTATGTGTACTATGTTTAGATTTATTGAATACTGAGTGCTTCATACTATTTTTAGTGTTGTATTTTTGATCTGATAGCACTTTTAATGTGCTCTATAAAATGCTTTTGACAAGACTTTGGCTTTTTTGCCAAATGAACGGGCAAAAAAAAGAGACAGTTCATTTGTATGAATTTCTGTGGGACACAAAAAGAGGATGTACAGACTAACTTTTTTGAGCTTTCTTGAATTTATTCACTTATTATATTGAAAAGAGTGACTAGGATATTCTTTAAAAAATAACGACAAAAAGCTGAGTAAATATTGACAAAATTTTTCTCTTTGGGTGAATTGTTTTGCATCATGATGATTGTTTTATTTTGCAAAAAAAAAAAAAAGTCTCTGACCCCTTCATTTGGCTTCCATCCAAAAGGAAAGAAGGATATAGTCTGAGGAAAATGGCAAATCATCAGCGCTAAGATGTTAGGGAAGGATTAGATCACAGTCTAGTAGTCCAAGGGCCTGGACACATACACCCATTCACTTTTTTATAGCCTAGTCCACACACAGGCTCTTTAAAATCTTGTCTGCACTACAGACGCCAATCAGTAAACATACATCCAGCAAACCTTTAATGCCTGAGGAGTTTCCCCACTCACACAAGTTGTGCATCTTAAACATGTGCTTGTCCAGGGCAGTTTCTCAGCTCTTTATGGCCTTTTATCTACATGAAAGGACCTGGCACTGGGAGAGCCAACATTACGGCTCCATCAAAGTGAAATCTACTGACAGCGCTGTCCTCCATAACGGCTCAGGCCATTAAAGGCCCTGTCACAGAGCCTTCCCAGAGAATCTGCATAATATAACGGGAGTGTGCTTGTGTTTCTGGAAAACTGTAGGTTTCTTCAATTAACTCCACAGAAATTGATTTAGCTACACTGACACTAAAGGCTGGCTCGCACTAAAAGATTTTTAAAAACTTATCAGATTTTCAAATGTAAGAGTCCACAAATAAAAAATAAAAAAAAGATTTAACAGTTTTGCTTCTAGTGTGTGTGGAGTGCCATGATGTGACAGCACACCACACGCTAACAGATTCCATTCACAATCAACCAGAGTCCCGACTGTCTCGCAAAATCTCTTGTGGTCAAACTTGACTTTAGAGTAAACACACATGGCAAGACGAAATGACAATAAAATTGTTTGGACTGCTTTTTAAAGAAAAATCGTGGAAAAAAGTTTGGATGAAGTCGTGGAGACTTCCGTCTTCCGTCAACTCACTTTCTGATTGGATATAGTTTTGTTCCACTTACAAAGTGCGTGCGCATTTGTCCTCGCGCTAAGTGACTAAAATGACCTTATAAATGACCTTATAAATTTATTTATTTATTTCTTTTAAATTACAATTCAACTGCAGTTCAACTTCAGTGTTGCTAAC
The DNA here is from genome assembly GCF_018812025.1 of Megalobrama amblycephala. NCBI lineage: Eukaryota > Metazoa > Chordata > Actinopteri > Cypriniformes > Xenocyprididae > Megalobrama > Megalobrama amblycephala. The sequence goes on along the minus strand of NC_063052.1, from coordinate 24,218,490 downwards.
TGATCTGAGAGTAGAGCATTATCCATAGAAACAAGCATCTACAGGTACAGGAAATCAAAATGAGTAACAAAAATATCCAAAATGACACCATTGAACAGACAAACCTAGACACATTCAGCAGATCTGTGAACCTACTGACTACAATAAATCCGAAGAACACAGTTCAATCATTAAACAACACGTAACACTGTAATCGCATCTCCACAGTGAGCACTTCCAAGAAATCTAAACAATGTGATCTTGTCAAACAAAATCAAAGAAAATATTACGTTGATGGTAATAAGTGGTTGTTTTTAGGTTGGTCATACCTCCTGACACCGGAGCATCCATGAACACTGCACCCATCTTCTCAGCAGCAACAGCCATCTCCTTTGACACTTCTGGGTCAATGGTGCTGGAGTCAATGAGCAGGGTGCCTTTTTTTACTTTCCTGAAGAGGACAAAATCAAGAAAAAGAAGGCTAAATATCATTGGAAAGACAAGAAGTTTAGGAATATTTAAGCAGTGTTGTGCAATCCAATTTAGACATTTTACCATGGCCTATATTTTTGGGTGGATGGATGGATGGATGGATGGATGGATGGATGGATGGATGGATGGATGTTTTTAGGAACCCAGAAATCAGAAACTAATCTATTAACTGAACAATTTAACTTGTTCTGATCATTAATCGTGCCATAAAAGTTGTCAAAAAGTCTAAACAAATGGTTGTTTGTCCTATGGTAGGGATTCCCTAACTTTTTGGTCATCTGAACCGCTCTTACCAAAAATAGTTACTTGAAATACCCCCGAGATTTTATGTTTATATTTCAATAATTTAATAAAACATTCACATATTCACGGTTCTCTAGTGCTGGTTAATGGTAACATGACAAAAAATTATTTTTTCCTAGTAAGGGTTTTATTTTTATTATGATTTAAATAATTATAAGTCGATTATCAACTCACAAACCCCATGCAGATTCTTCACCAGTTCTTCGCCCAGTCTTTTTGTATCAAACCCATGTGTGTTTAACCACAAGTGGTGCCCAATATACCAGTCAGGCTGATTTATCAGATGATATTTGGCTATTTTGATATTTTTCACTGGCCAGTAACTGTGTCTGAGAGGGCATTCCAACTAATGTCAGAGCTAAACATTTACTTGTCAATATATAATAAACAAATATTTTGAATAAATATTGTGCAAAATGAACTCATCTCATTTGCTTTCAGTAAGATTTTTAATGTTTTTTTAATTTTTATGCTCATCAAGGCTGCATTTATTTGATCAAACATATGGTAAAAACAGTAATATTATGAAATGTTATTACAATTTAAAATAACTGTTTTTACATTAACAGTATAAAATGTAATTTTTTCCTGTGATTTCAGCATCATTACTTTAGTCTTCTGCATCACATGATCCTTCAGAAATCATTCTAATATGCTGATTTGCTGCTAAAGAAACATTTCTTATTATTATCAATGTTGAAAACAGTTGTGCTGCTTAATATTTACATGGAATGATACTTGCAATACATTTTTAGGGTTCTTTGATGAAAAGAATTAAGGTTCAAAAGAATAGCATTTATTTCAAATAGAAATGTTTTAACATTATAAATGTCAGCATGCTTGCTATATAAAAGTAAATATATAAAAAAACTGTATAGACCCCAAACTTTTGAACGGTACCAGCATTATATTAGCTATCAGCCATTAAAAAATGCAAATATTAACTACTACTTTAAACATCTATAAACGATTACTCCAATACTGTAACATATAATGTTACTTTAGTACTGTATTTTGCATGCCTCCGCTCCAAGCACATATTCTCCATTGAGACCAGACAGACCAGATTTTCCCAGATTTAAAGTAAATTTAAAAGAATTAGCTACTAAATTAAGCCTAGACTTGTACTAATCATACCGTCAGTGGAAACTCGTTATTCTTGGACTAATCTTAAACATTATAAATGATCCAGACAAGTACTGTGCAGATTCCTATATACAACTAAAATTAATTTTGGTAATGTAGGAATTCAGCACTTTCTTCAATCTGTTAAAAGTAAGTAAGTATGGATTTAAGAGAAAACACTACTGACAGTTTATTCTGAGAAGACATACTTAAGGATGCCATTGGGACCTGTGTAAACCTCAATGACATTGGGGCTGGATGGTAGCATGGTGATGATGCGGTCAGCTTTATCAGCCACTTCAGCGGGGGAATCCAGGATCTGAGAGGAAAATCAGGACAATTATTTCTATAGGCTCATACACTGTTCTGTACAGTCCAGACATAAAGCAAACAATGGGATAATGGTGATTTATTTCTTTTGAGTGCATTGTGTGAGAAACAGACACTTATACCTGCGCTCCTGAATCCTGAAGCTCTTTGCAAGACTCTGGGAAGACATCAGTAGCAATGACAGGATATCCATGCTTCAGTAAGTTTCTAGCCATAGGTGTTCCCATGTTACCCAGTCCAATAAAACCCACTGGGGTCTTGGAGGCCATTGACCTACAGGACACTGAAAAGCCACAAACAGACAGAAATCTAAAAAAAATATCTTTTCTACTTAAACTGAAAGCTATAATAGTCAAAGATTGCACCAACAAAGACAAAAGAAGATGTTTTTAACATAGGTCTATAAATCAGTAATTACGTGAGAGCAATCCTCTAAAAATCAATGTAACCTCATGTCAGTATATCAATCAAATTCATGGAATATCACATTGAGCACCATTAAAGAAGTCTTTGCAAGATATGCAATTCATTTAACCATCAATATCAATATATTTTAAAGACCTTCAAAACCTTACAGATCCAGATGTTTGGAGGAAAACTAAAAAAAAAAACATATTTATTATGTATAAACTGACTAAATGAGGTGACAAAAAAAGCTTAAGTCCATTATCTGAATTTAGTGGGTGACAAGTGTCTTTAATTTCATAAGACAATTTATAACACTTAATTCTTAAGCTACGTTGCACAACTTACATTTCTGAAGCTTAAAAAGCAAACATTGACTTGCTTATTTGTGTACAATGTCTGTTCATATATTTTGACATAAATGTCCAAATATATTTAAAATATGTTCACATATTTTGCAGACTGACAAACAAATCATATGCAAAATGTAAATTTCCAAACCGCTCCTTGCAATAACATTAGCGGTGCTTTAATCACTTTGGACTGTCAATTAAAAATTAATGCAGAAAGAACATACCGAATGAGAGCTCCACATGTTTATTGCTTCTTTTATAAAAATTCCGACACCCTCTAAACAAAGCGGCCATGCTTATTTCTCTTGACCTCAGTACCTCATTGACAGTGAACGAGTCAGGAACTCAGGGGGCGGTCTCTATGATTGACAGCACTATTCCTCCAATCACTGATAAGGATTTGTTAGCGAGATATCAGGCAGCTTCTCCCCGAGTTCCTGCTGTGATTTCTTTGAATTCTTTGATACTTCTTATAAGATTAAGAATGGCTAGACGTTTAGTGAACTTTTGATCGTGTTGTCCTTGCACTTAAAGGAGAACAATCATATTTAGCACATTTCCAAATCTAAGAGTGACAGATGGTGCTAATCTCGATACTGCCTATTACAAATACATGAATATTTGATTTGACAAATTGTACAATAAATAAATAAAACAAAATTAAATATCCTTAAATATTCAGGGCTCCCTTTAAAAACCTGTACATTTCTTTAGTAATGTTTTATGCTCAACTCTAAAATATATCAACACTAGAAAATGTTGTTTGTGAGGTTAATATTTATAAATGATTTAATATATTTTATCCAGTAATCAAGAAAGTCATGAAAATTCATTTTTCATAAGATGTGGAAAGGTTATTTAAATGCAGGAGTCCCAATATTAGTGTTCCATTTTCCTGTGGATTTTGATTCCATTATCATTAGTTAGGCATTATTTCAGTGCCTTAGATTCGTGCTTTGATCAATACTTGCTTATCACCCTCACTTTTGATATATGCCTACACAGATATTCTTTATATATACTAAACAACTACTTTGATATATGTACACAGCCGAACTGCTTGTCTAGGAAGTTTTAACTACCTAATATAAAATCACACTTAACATATTAAATTATCAAAAGTTTCCTGCATACAATGACCATTCTATATTCTAAAACGTCTTGGGTAACGCTTGGCATTTTCCTCATAAATGTTTTGGTGAAGCAAACGAATCGTCTTTTTGAGTCGGACTGAAAGGATTCGTTTACGAATCATACGAAATCAGTCAGCTGATAGTCCGAACATTTACCCGACCAAAGCCTTTCTTAAGAAATATAAGTCCGATATTGAATTAAATTGTTCTTTCTGTCACTCTGCTGAGGAAGATTTAATTCACTTGTTTTGGCAATGTACACACACAGAGAAATTTTGGTCAGATGTGTTATTGTTTATCCAATCATATTTTATAAGTGACTTTTCTTTCTGTTTTAAAGATGTTTTCTTTGGATTGTTCGACTACTCTAAAGAGAATATAGGGAAATATTACATAATTCATTTGTGTTTCCTACTGGCTAAATTTCACGTACATAAACAAAAAATTACTGGCTCTAAACCTCTCTTTGCTCTATTCAGAGATGATCTAGACAGGTATATGAAAAAACTACCCAATGCTCTATTAATACCAAAGCTACGAAAACTGTTTCTCTTTATAAGTCCGAACATTTTTAACCGGCTCCCGTTCGAAAGAACCGATTTGCTGAAAAGAGTCGAACCTCCCATATCTATTTTCTCTGGATTATTCACTAACCAATGGTAAACCGCGAATTTCTCTGACAAGGGTAAATAAACCAATCACAGGGCGCAACCGACCGGAAGTAGCAATGACGTTTCTAGATTCCCAAAACATGTTGACACCCGGTTCACCTACATGACAAGAGACGCGCTCAATCTGCGTTGTCTAGCAGTCTAACCAACAAGAGTTACAGATCATCAAATAAACATGGATTACAGGTATAACGGACTACAGCGACGGCTGTATTAATATATATATAGTGATAGTCTTGGAAATATATGATGGAATTGCATGCGGTCCATCTCGATGTATTTAGGGGTGGGATTGCAGTGGAGTGATTAAACACATTTCATCAGCTCATCCTTTAAGGACACCGGCAGTGATTATGTCGTATAATATATAGAATAAATGCTATATATCATCTGATATACTTCTAACTATCATTCAACCCCGCAGTGACTTGGTAGTTAGCAACATGATGCAAGTCAAATATATCTAGACAAGTGGCTTTTCGGTTTAAGCATATCATGTTTTAATAAGATCAAGAAATAATGTTTAGTGAGTTCTTTGCTCGTATGTCGTTTGCTGTATTCAGTCGAGCTGTCATTGACGTTAAAGGCCTGAGCAAGGATGACAGCACCATCAGCAGTGCCATCTATACAGGCCTACTCGGCATCGCCCCATCCGGCCTGAAATAGGGCAGGTCTTCTTCATGCAGCTGCATTTGGGCTTAAACCAAATGTATGTCAGCTCAGAAATATTTAAGCATCTATATAACATTTTTATGCATTAATCTTGCAATTTTAGCCTATATTTAGCCTATAATGTCACTAAACTTAGTAACTTCATAAACTAAATATAAACTTATGTGAACATCTCAGGAATTAAAATGAATGAGGAGAGATGTTCTGTGGAAGTTTCATGAAAAACCTAATGTTTTCTACATGGTCTTGTCTATGTTATGGGTTTCTCCGTGCTCTCTACAAGTAAGATAAGATAATTTTTTGTGCTGTCAAATCGATTAATTGCGATTTAATAGCATCTAACATCATTTTTTTGTTGGGATTGGAAAGATTTTTTAATGTTTTTGAAAGAAGTCTCTTCTGCTCACCCAGGCTGCATTTATTTACTCAAAAATAGAGTAAAAACAGTCATATTGTGAAGTATTATTACAATTTAAAATAATTATTTTCTGTTTGAATATATTTTAAACTGTAATTTATTTCTGTGTTGGCAAAGCTGAATTTTCAGCATCATTACTCCAATCTTCGGTGTCACGTGATCCTTCAGAAATCATTTTAATATGCTGACTTGAATATGCTAATATGCTGAAGAAACATTTCTGATTATTATCAATGTTGAAAACAGTTGTGTATATTTTTTCAGGATTCTTTGATGGAAAATTTTAGGGTCAGTAAGATGGGGGGAGAATTACTACTTTTATTCAGCAAGGATGCATTAAATTGATCAAAAGTGACAGTAAAGACATTTATAATGTTATAAAAGATTTATATTTCAGATAAATGCTGTTCTTTTGAACTTTCTATCATCAAGGAATCCTGAAAAACATTGTACACAACTGTTTTCAACATTGATAATAAGAATAAATGTTTCTTGAGTACCAAATCAGCATATTAGAATGATTTCTGAAGGATCATGTGACACTGAAGACTGGAGTAATGATGCTGAAAATTCAGCTTTACATCACAGGAATAATTATTACATTTTAAAATATATTCAAATAGAATTTATTTTAAATTGTAACAATATTTCACAATATTACAGTTTACTGTATTTTGGATCAAATAAATGCAGACTTGGTGAGCAGAAGAGACTTCTTTTAAAAACATTAAAAAAATCCTACTGATCTTACTGACACACAAACATATATATACACAAACTGTTATGTTAGATGTGATTCATAGATTTTTCAGCACTAATAATTTCAAATCAAATCAATATTTCAAGTCCATTTTTTATTTATTTGCTAAGTAGCTAAGTAATAATGCAGAACAATAGGGTGATACAGGTCCCTTTTGGGGTTTATTTCACAATGATGACCATCTGACTGAACATTATCCCTTATATTATGAAAGAGAAAATGTATCAGTCCTCATTATTTCTTTGTAAGTTTTTATTCCTTCTTGTTTCAGGTAGACCAATCACAGGCTTTCCCTGAGCACTTATGATGTCATCAGCCTGTAATACGGTAGCATCTGCAGGTGGAGGAGGAAGTGTTGTCATGGAGACGTCCAACTTCGCCCATGTCATCTTCCAGAATGTTGGGAAAAGCTTCCTCCCGCAGGCAGCGCTTGAATGTCATTACACTCTCACCTCTTTCATCACCCCACATCCCAAAGACTGGGTTGGCATCTTTAAGGTTAGTATCTCACCCATGTGTACAAAGATCTGCTCTGTGCATGACCTACTACAACATTTAGTTTTTCATACACAGAAATTTTTTTTTGTAGGAAAACTATATCCTTCCTTCTGATTTAATCTCACGTCGCGCTTCCTTTCATCTTGAAATTTAATCTCGCACTTAATCAAAAGGAAATGAGTGCACGGAAACTTTACATCTTGTTAAGATACAATGACAGTTTATGACTCGTATTAAAGGCACTTCAAATCAACCAAATCTTTCCAGACAGCATTTAGAGTGGTGGGTTGCAAGGGAAAATGTGGATTGGAAAAAAGATGTTTAATCCACTCAATATCACTTGTTTTGATGGTTAGTTTATGGGGGAAAGGGTTGCGGTGTGAGTGTGTGTTTGCGCGCATGTGCTGTTGTGCTGGATGGTGTTGCTGTTTCCCATGACAATTGAATCCTTCCTTATGCTTTTTCTTTAGTATTTTTTGTCATATTTGTGTCTGCAATATAATCTAATGAAATAACAGATATTACCTGCCATGTGTAACACATATCTAGATAATAGTACTTAGACTTATTATAGACCATTATAAATGGATCATAGATAAATTCTGACTATATCTATGGACTCATATTTAAATAAGCAATGAGGGACTATAGGAAATATTCTCAGGCACTCATTCACAATTAATACACATACCTTAAAGGGATAGTTCATCCAAAAATGAAAATTCTGTTTTCATTTACTCACCCTCAAGTTGTTCAAAACCTGTATGAATTTTTTCTTCTGCTGAACACAAAAGAAGACATTTTGAAGAATGTCGTTAATCAAACAGTTGATGGACCCCACAGACTTCCATAGTATGGGGGGGGGGGGGGGGGAATACTATGGAAGTCAGTTGGGTCCCATCAACTGTAAATGATGACAGAATTTTTATTTTTGGGTGAACAATCCCTTTAACCTGTGCTTTGTATTACTTAGTAAACCACAGGCTCCCTCTGGTGGTATTAACAATGTACTGCTCCAAACAGACAGCGAATTGTCTGTCAGGAGTTGCAAAATTTCATAATAGTTTAGAAATTACTTGCATTTTCTGTGTGCAGTTTTTTTTTACTCAGCTAAAATAGAAAATAATTGGAACTCATTTTCAATTAAAATTTCAGTTTTATATTGTTTAATTTAATATTTTTTATAATAAATATTATTAATTATATCTAAATAATTGTATATGGATCTTTTTATTTGTATAGTTATACAAAGCTGCAGCTTTTTAGTTTGTGCTTGTAATGTCTCTATACATTATTATACATGTTGTATAAAGTGGCCAGTGGTTTAAAAAAAAATTGAAAACTATGCTCTTTAATATTTCATGCGGAACAAACATAGTATTCTTTATCAAGGAGGATGTTGAGGCATGTAAAAAATAGGCTACCTTTAAGCAATTCTCAAAAATGCTGTGTAATCATGCATATACACATACATATAGGTTTGTGCACAGACACACACACACACACACACACACACACACACACACATTCAGACAGGTACTATATAATTAAGTTGTCGCGCACATGCCGAACATGTTCTTATGCACTTGATTTATAGTTACGTCAGCCCTCTTATTATTTAATTTATCATTTATCAGTCCTGTATGTACAAGCATGGCTTGTTTGAAACACACTCGGATGCCTTCTCTCTCTCCTTCCTCTTGCTCTCCTCTTTTCTTCTCTGTAATTAATAGGTGATTTCTTCACAGATGACTGTGTGCCAGATGAAAGCAGAATACTTTCCGTACAAAAAGAGATTACAGATGTGATAAATTGTAATCAAAGTAAATGTCAGGTAGTGTTGTGAAAAATCATGATGACAAATTGCTGACAGTGTGTGTGTGTGTGTGTGTGTCTTGTTTGTAACTGTAAGATGTAACTGTATGTGGCATGTTTATGATAGTGGATTATATTCTGTACTTAATTTCCATCATATTTCATTTAAAAATGCATAAAACCATATAATCACTCATTTGTGCACCCACAAATATGGGTGGTTATGGAGGTGAAGATTTTACACGTGCTTCAAAGGCAGAAATGATGAAATTCACATGCACACACATTTTTAGAGTAACCACACAATTTTAGGCGCCTTTGAAGCAAGTGTAAAATTTTCACCTTTTTCCCGGTCTTTTTTTCCATTACGCCTCCTTTTCCAGCCCTACGCACTGACACACACACACACACTGAGCCCCCCTCTCCTTGCTGGCTAAGAAGTGCAGAAGGGAGGTTAAGTGTTTCCATTCCTCCTTGAGGTTATTGATATTTATAACCTGTGAAATTGGTATGAAACGAAGTATTAGGACTTAAGTTCTCTCATTGAGACTGTCTCTGTTTAATGTTTTGATGTTATTAATGTTAATGTTTCTGTGTTTTTTCTCCCTCTTTATCCATCTCTGTTTTGACTGGGTGTTCCTTAAACTTTTATATAGTCTCTGTGTTTATGTAGTTTCACTTGTATTGTTATGGCCAAAATGAACTAGTCTGTTTTATACGTTTTACTTTAACTGTTTTCAAAGGCCTTCATTGGTCTGGTCACGGAAGTTTTAGTTCTGACTCACTTCATGTTTGCTGTGTGTGTGTGTGTGTGTGTGTGTGTGTTAGGTGGGCTGGAGCAGTGCGAGAGACTACTACACATTCCTTTGGTCTCCCATGCCTGAAAACTACACTGAGGGATCCACGGTTCACCGAACCATCATCTTTCAGGGTATGCACTCACACACACGCCTAAAGTCAACATGTAATGCCTCATACAACTCATTTTACATCCGTAATGTTATGTATTTCCAATTGAAACAGGAGAGACATGTAGAGTGGGATGTTATTTTATTTGTTGGGAATTGATTGGATGGTCCAACTCGCTTTTATCCATCATGATTTGATTGGACTGTCAAAATGGGTGTTATTATTAATGTTATTACATTATTATTTATTATTTTTGTAAGTAATTTGATGGAATTTTTGATGGCATTTTGCCATAAAGACACAGATCATCCAAAATGAATCTTTGCTGTTTTTGTGTTTTGTTTTGTTTTGTTTTGTTTTGTTTTGTTTTGTTTTGTTTTGTTTTGTTTTGTTTTGTTTGCGCATTTTGTTTTTGCTATGATTTTGCTTCTGTTTTGTTTGCAAGTAGCTTTCCTGTTGTAAGTTTGTAGGCCAATGTGTTGACTAATTTCCAAGGGAAGCAGGAGAAAAGTGTAGGGTGGGGCATTATTTTATTCATTGGGAATTGATTGGATGGTCAAAACTTTAATCCATAATGGTTGTACTGTGAAAATTGGTGTTATTATTAATATGAATATATTATAATTAAAACTCTTTATTCTTTGTGTTTATTGCACAAAAAGACCAGGGTCATTAGTAGTAGTAGTATTTAAGCAAATCAAGTTTATAATTTTGATTTCATGTCATCTTAAAGGTGCTGTATGTAATTTGTATGAGGTGCTGTATGTAGTTTACTAAATACTAAAGCATAAAAATACCATAATATGTTTGCAGAGATTTATCGAACATGCTTGTTCACATACTTGTTTGTCCAAAAAACAATACTACAGCCAGTTATTCTACTTTGAAATGTCTGTTTTTGTTTTGGTCTGTGTGATCTCACCCACTGCCAATTTACCCAATAGTATTTTAACTCCCCGGGTTGCCAGTTGGCAGAAAACACTGCAGACATGGAAGCCAGTAAACAAACTGGGTCAGAGGTCACAGATTCTACTTGACCTAAAAAGCCTCGGCATCCATCTAAAAAGCTCTATGTCCAGAGGCATATTAAAACGATGTAAAATCAACTGATCAACTTAAGGCCAATTCACACCACACAGACAAACACGTTTGTTGGGTTTTGTCTGATCAATGTGTTACCCCTGTTGCCGTCTGTTGGAGTTGTTCAGTCAGTGTTTGTTGGTGTCTGTTGGGCAGTGTGAACATGACAGTTATTTTTCATAAAATTCTAAATCCAACTTTTAACTTGTTTGTTGGCTTTTTTGTAAGGTAAGGCTTGTCACCTTCCATTGTCAGTTGCGCTTGTTCCTGTTGCTTTTCCTCAATCTGGCAACCTGCCTGAGCATTGAGTCTGCTGAGGAGGGGATGGGAGAAACAACTTTCTCCAATATTTTGAATTTGGACTGCAGTACCTATTACAACCACTAGTTGTGAATACTGCACACTGCACCTTTAAAGAGACAGTTCAAGTAAAATTAATCTTTAATGATTTTTTTGTTTTGTTTTTTGGTTTTAAATGGTTTTCTGTTGTTAGTTAGAGACTACATTCCATAAAGACAAACCCGGGTAATTAAATACTCTACATGCTGTTTCCTAGGCTACTATGTTCCCCGTAGTGATGGTGAGTTTTATCAGTTCTGCTACGTCACACATACGGGTGAAATCAGAGGTGCGAGCACGCCATTCCAGTTCCGCCCAGCTACACCCACAGGGGAGGAGCTACTGACAGTGGAAGATGAGGGGAACTCAGACATACTGGTTGTGACAACAAAGACCGGACTACTTGAGGTGTGCAAATCTCACACACAAGAGTGCAAACCTTTGCCCTGTTCCAATACATAGTGAGAAAGCAGCATTTTAAGGCATTATCATTTTGTATTTCCAGATACAAAATGTAAGGAACTTAATCATGCTCTCTCCTAAAATAATGTGTTTTTGCCAAATTATAAAGCAGAATTGCATGTATTTTTTGCAAGGATGCATTGCAACAATCCCAGAAAAAAAAAAAAAAAAAAAAATGAACGTTTGTTTAGTTCACTGTTTAGTGCACTGTGTACTGTTTTTATTTACTTATTAATGTAAATAAAAATAAATAAATACATTAAAAAATATTTAATTATTTGTTTAGTTCTGAACTAAAAAGCACTGATTTAAAAACAAAAATAGTTCAGTGTAATTAAAATGGATTCTTTTACCCAATTTTGTCTCCTGTTTTTATATGCTTATTAGAGTAGATTAAAAATAAATAAATACAAAAATGTATAAAAAATGTTTAGTTCAGTACTAAAAACCATTAATTAAAAAAAAGAGTTCAGAATATTATTTTAGCTAACATTTGTGTGTTCTGAGTTTTAATATGTTTCAACCCGTTATCTCAGCAATAAGCTGTTTCAAACTTTACCGAATCAGTTGTGAAGTGTGGAGCTGCCTATGTAGATTGCAAATCAGCTCATTCGGTTTGGAACAGAGCTGTGTCTGTTATTTATTTTGCCTTATTATCTGTGTGTTTGTGAGCAGCAGCGTGTAGAGGAAGTTCAACAGGAGTGCAAAGAGCTTCAGAAAGCACTACGCCTCCTCACACAGGAGAGGGATCAGCTACAGGAGAGGCAGAGACAACAGAACCAGGTACCAAACACACACTCTCAATATAAAGGTGACCAGCCAATGAAGCAGCAAAGATGGCTTACACACAGTGTTTGAGCAGCATATAACACACCAGAGATCACAAGTTCAAGTTATCTGCACATCAAAGCACTCTCCTGTGTGTGTATGTTCACATTTGTGCTTTAAGACTTTCTGTCTCCAAGTGTAAAACGCCTTTCTGTTTGACTGACGGTGAACTTACTCCCACAGAGCACTTTATCTTATCAGATAATGGCTGTGTGTGTCTCTGTGTGCATTACTGACCTTCCCCATAAAGTCATGTGATTTATCCGTATGTAATTCTGACTGTGCTGAGGATGATTTACCGAGAGTAAGAGAACTGGGAGTTTGAGAAACAGAGAGAGACAGAGAAAAGCTGACTTGGGCAACTGTCATCATGGCGGTGCCATGTCGACCACAGAGGGTAGACGTGACGTCAAACGTGAGCACGCAGCCAGGAGTAAATGTCCACCAAAACCTCAACAGAAAGGAGGAGACCTGCCCAGTCCCTGGGACAACAGCAGCCAGTCACACAATTTTCTCTCTCTTCCTCTCTCTGTCTCTCCCTTATCTTCAGTTTTTCGTACTTGTTTTGATGATATTTAAAGGTGCTGTAAGTGATTTATTTTTTGTAATACCACACATAAAATGTCACTAGCACTACTTGATAGATATTGCTGAAAGGTTTCCTGAGAAATCACAACTGTCTTTGTAACAGCCGTGTGCTCTCTGAAAAGGGGCCATTCACACAGAAAGTGTTTTTGCTATTAAGAAGAGAGATGCAGGGCAGTGGAACAAAAAAAAAAAAAGCAAGGTCTAGCACCGCGTTCTTAGAATGCCGTGTAATGCGCGAGACGCACAGAAGACGAAAGTGCAGTTGTCAAATGTGTCCATCTAAACACATGTTTTTGCTTTAAAAAAAGAAGTAGCACAGTGAAATGCAAAAACGCATTCTGTGCCTCTTAAATAGGCATTTGTTTTTTTTTTTATTGTTTGTTAACTGTCAATCATTTTGCGTCTTCGGGTTTGCAGGCATTCAATTGGCTGATTTGCCTTTGAAAGGTGGGTTTTTTAAGAGAGAGTGTGTGTGGCAGTCATAATGTCAAGTTAAATAAATGCATTAATGCCTTTTTCATTTATATACACAACCATTCAAAAGTTTGGGGTCTGCAAGATTTGTTTTTAAAAATATTATAAAATATTCTTAACATTTTTTTAAATATATTTTAAAGGGGTCATGACATGAAAAAATGAAGAAAAAAAAGGTTCAGAGCTTAAAACGTCCTCCTTATTATAACCAAGGCATTTATTTAATCAATCTCGAAAAACGTCTTGTTTTGAAATTGCGGGATCTGATGTCACAGGCAAATTTTCTAAAGCAGCCTAACAGTTTAATGATCTACAGCAATATAGCGCAAGCTTTGGTGAAAACTAAACAAATATTTAATTACTACAGTAGTAATTTCTCAATAGAAATGATATCAAAATTGAAATATGTTGGTCAAAATCGTACATTTATACACAAACTGAGCAGCAAACACAACTTTCGGACGCCATCTTTATTTTTCTAGCTCAACTGTCACAGAATGGAAAGCACAGGATTGTGGGATATTAAAGACAGCTAAGGATACATCTATGCTTCCTTCAAAAAGCGATCTGAGGAAGGTATCTCATGAGACAGGAAGTGAAGCTAACATTGGATTCGGACGTGCCTTGATGCCTTACTACCTTGAAATGTGTCCTCAGAAGGCAGCATTTTCCAGTTTCCGGACGCAGCCGTAATCTCACCATAGTCCCCGCCCACTGGCATTCAGTTACTTAACGGCTGATATTTTCCTACATTGGAGAATGTAGCATAATGTCAAAAGCAAATAGAACCCATTATAATCACTGACACTGACTACGTTTACATGGACAGCAGTAATCCGATATTAATACGATTAAGACAATACTCTGATTAAGAAAGGACCATGTAAACAGCGATGTTTTATTACCTTAATCTGACTAAAGTCATACTCGAAGTAAACACAAATCGAATTAAGGCAGGTGGAGTATTCCTATTTTATTCACATTATTGGAGTGCATTGTAGACATGTACACACCTTAATCACACTATTAACGTCATGTGGGAGTTTTTGCCACATTTTGCCGCAGGACACATAATACACACACGGCAGTGGTCAACCGTTTTGACGGCAAACAAGAGCAAGCGTCAAGCAAGAAGCCACAAATCAAATTCCTCTCACCTCATCTCTCATCCAGTACCTCTGAGTTTGTCGCGGTCGCATGAATAAAAGTTGCCGAATTAAAGTACAGGAGGCCTGTTGCTGGAGAATTTGTATCCACCGTTGTCTATTTACAGAGCCCCACACATGAGAGAGAAAATAAATAGTAACCTGGGCTAAATCGTGCGAACGATTTACTAATTTGTTCCCTCTATGTATAAATCGAGGGAACGAATTAGTAAATCATGCACACAATTTATTTATTTATTCTTGCATGTCATGTGCGGGCTCCGTATATATATTTGCACGTATTGCATGTCAAATAATTAACTGCACTTGAAGCTTTCGTAAGATTAAAAATGAAAACTCCCAAAACTGTATAGGGGAGAGTGGGGTAATGTGAGACATCGGGTAATGTGAGACACCCCCTGTATCTCGGCAACGGAACACATTTGTGGTTATGTGACAATTATGTTTTCAAGCCCCTCACATTTCCCCTTGGCCATGAAGGAGAGGACCTCATGGTGCTGTGCTAAGCATGTTTTTTTCACAAAAATATTTTTTTTGCATGTAAAAGTAAATTTTCTTGCGGTCAACTTAATCAACTGTTGTGCCAAAGCAAAATGATTCAGGTAGAAAACTTATATCATACATGTTAATGAACTATCAACATATAAAACCACGTGATGATGCTAGCTGAAGATTAGCCTGAATTGCTAAGAGAGATCATTTTTTTCTAAAATGTAGTGGTGGGGTAAAGTCATAGACAGTAAAAGAAATGGACACAGCGACCCCATTGGAACTCAATTGAGACAAGTGAAGCCCATTTTTAGCGATTTTTAGCACTTCCGTTTCTGACGCGCAGACTCAAACTAAGCTTGATGACGTCAGCAACCTGTCTGACAGATGTAAATCTTCTAGTAGCTGTGCGTCCAAACTGCCATCGTTAATCTTGCAGAGACGGCGAGCTTGAGCGGGGAGTTCTTTGGCGTGAGTGAGCAGGAGTAAGTATTCTGATTAATTATTTTGTATAGTATTTTAAAATGTAACGCCAGTACGCCATATTAAGTTAATGCATACTATTGCCTGCGAGCTTCTCCTCCTGTCTGTACGGTAATTTCTTTGCTGTGCGACAGAGAGTCGAGTGGTTATGACGCAATCGTTAGCCTATTTTTACAAAAACTGTATCTACGGGGCCATAATGTAACATAGAAGGTAATGGAGCCCTTTATACATTGTCGTGTATCTTTAGAAATAAATAATGGACAAATGGAGTCTTTAAACGCCTCAGATGTAAAGTTATTCACTGTCAAAGTGACGCCAAAATGAATGGGAGTCAATGGGGATGCTAACGCAAGTGAAGTTCTGCTACAAGATGGCGGCACCCGGCCGACTTCAACTTCCGGTCGACTTCCTTGGGCACTGGGTAAAGTGAGACAAATGCTTTGGGGTAAAGTGAGACATGAGGCACAAGTTAAATTTAGTCTTAAAAATATTTAATGTAATATTACATTACATGTGTTTTTATTTTTAATGTCATAAACATTGTAGAAAGCCATCATGCCAAGGCAAAACACCAGGAAAGACAACCTGGGGCAAAAAAACCCTCGAGGAGAATCATGTGGCACATGTTGTGGTAAAGAAGCTGCCTCAACCTAAAAGGCCTGGAGAGATGGAGAGAGCAACTCCTCATCTTTCCCTGTAACCTTCAGGGCTGGAATGTAGAGTAGGCCTAGTGATGTTCTAATACAGATGGATCTAGTCCTGTGTTCTGAGTCCCAGGCTGTTCTAGCTGGTTCTGATTGTGCTTTGCTCTGACCTCCAGACACTAGCTGGCTCTAAGGGTGCGTTCACACTTGTAGTTTGGTTCGTTTGGTTATATTTGGTCCGGACCAAAGAGGAAGAAAAAACATTTAGTCCTGGTCCAATTAGCGTTCAGATTGGCAATTTTATCACCGAACCAAAAGATACCGAACCTTGAGGCATAGGGATACATTCACAATGTGATTGGTCAGATTTTATGACGTATTGCCTATTTTGAGACGGAACTTAACAAAAATCCCAAACAATGCTGTGTGCTGAGGTAAATGCGCTCGTTGTGTGTGCATAGCAGCGCATAGCCTGCGTGTGATGGTATTTTGGCCAGCTGGGAACTCGTGAAGAGCTTATAACATGTGTAAAGTTGTCAAAACAGCGGCAGGAATCCATCCGTCACACACACAAACGAGACATGCGTCTGATGCCTGTGATGGGCAAACTCGCAACTATGACAAGACAAAACGACATGCGTGAGGATTCTGTCCTTTTTAGGGTCTCTTTTTAGGACAGCGTTCACATATGTTCAAATAAACCGCACTAACTGAGCAATCGCACCAGGGTTTGTTTTAATCGAACAAAACATGACAAGTGTGAACGCACCCTAAGGGTCCTGTGTTCTGACCCCAGATTGTGTTCTAATCTAACTGGTTCTATCTGTCATTTGAATGTTAATTAAAATATTTTGAATTATATTATGTTGTATTTGATTTTGTTCAGAGTTACTTTCAAGTGTTTAGAAAAAAAAATTGCTTAATTGACCAGTCCCCATGATTCTGTTACTAGTCTGACATTAGTTCTGGAATGTGTGGTTGTCAAGCTAGCTGTCAGGATTCTAACTGTTACAACATGTGTTGTTATGGTAGTTTCAGAGTGGAAAAAGTAAGTGGATCAGTTTACCCCTTGATTTCTCTGGTCTGTCTCAGTTTACCCTAAGCTGGGGTAAAGTGAGACACAAGATGACTTTTTTTTAAAACAATCATATTTTCACTGACCTTCGTCCTGAATACATTCTGATAATTTCTATGGCTAGGAAACATCCTGAATTAATGGGAAATGTGTAAATTTTACTGATATATCATTTTAGCTCGCTTAGAGGGGAGCAAATGTAAAAAGTGTCTCACTTTACCCCACTCTCCCCTATGGCACGAACTGTGTGGTGATGATACGTGAAATTCTGTAGAGAACGTCGGACAGCGTGCTGTGGGGACGTAATGACGTTTACCATTAATCGATCTATGTTCTGTAACATGTAAAATGGGAACATGAATGGAATATTCTAAAAGCAACTCATGTAAACACCTTAATCATAATATTGTCTTATTCAGAATAAGGTCAGTAATTAGATTACTGCTGTCCATGTAAACGTAGTCACTGTCTACACTGGATACAGTATACAGATGCGCGTCCAGTTTCTGAGGTCCACGCACTTGAGTCTGTCGACAACAGGACAAATGGAAGGGTGAAAGAACATTCGCTTTGACGCATCCAGTTTAAACGGCTCGTTTACAGACTTCAGAAGGATCCCAGCATTGGAAACAAGTGGATGGTTTATTTTAAAGGTGCAATATGTAATATTTTTGCAGTAAAATATCCAAAAACCACTAGGCCAGTGTTATATATTTTGTTCACTTGAGTACTTACAATATCCCAAATGTTTCCAACTATTTGTAAATCGTGAGAAAATGGCACTTTTAACCAAGGCTCCGGGACGTGTGAGGAGTCGCCTGTCAATTGCGTCATACCCGCGTTTACCCTCGGTCTGCCTATAGTAGACAAGGGAACAACTGTTTTGATATATTTATAGACAGAAAACGAATTGTTGTTATATACTGTAGCTCAACACGTTTAGTCGTATTGTTTAAATCTAATTTTCTTGATTTTTTGCGAGTACCGTGCTTTACCATGCTTCAGAGAAAAACACTATTTTGTCAAATAGCTAACATAGCATAATCAGATGCAACTTTATTTTAGTAACAGTAATACAGAATTTTCTCTATCATTCAATATGTTTTAAAACGAATTGAATGCCATTTATCAACACAAGCCATCCGGCATTTAATATGATATTCTAAAATCGATCCATCTTACTGCAGTGTGTCTCAAACAAGTGTCTCACAGCAGCCGCCGAGTGAACGCACAGAATAACGCTATAACATCATTTTCAACACTCTCAAATGTATCTAATATAATAAACAGAGCTGCGTTACCTCATACTCATGACCGGAATAGCGGAAGTGGCGCCGTCGACTGTGTCATCATAAAAGTTCCGCTGCTCGCGGCTTGTGTTGCGCAATCGCTCCAGCGGCCTCGTTCAGCTCCCACAACACTCGGTCCTGCTCTGCTTCATACTACAGTAATGTTAATAATCGCATCCATACACATGATTTCTTCCCGAGTCCTATCCTCATTCTTTTGCACCGTCCGTTAAGGTGAAGACCACATGTCCCACGATTCTGTGCTCAAACTTGGCGTCTTTGTTTTGAATAGGCTTCTAGCGACCTCTAGCGGACAGAATTCTTACATACTGCACCTTTAATGACATCCCGGATCGCAACAGAGAATTATATGTTTGGAGGTGGTTTGTTTTGTAAATAAGGTACTGTTTAAACTTTTGTTGAAAGATGAAGCAGCCAACTATATTGGATCTGGCAGCAGCTGAATCACAAACCATAAGTAAATAAATTCATCTAATGCTTTGTCTGTAAATGACGATTTTATATGGATAATGTTTTCAAAACTCTTACTCCCGTGCAGTAGCCATTGGGTGTTGATACCGTTTCCTATGCAGTGACGTTATGGCCAATCATAACATTTACTGTCAAGCTTTAAGGGAACTGCCCCTTAAAAACGGATGATTTCAGACAGAGGGTCAGAACGAAGGTTGAAAATAATTAGTTTTCTGCATATATATTTGTTTTTGTATTTGTTTTTGTTTTGTTTTTGTTTTTTTATGCAAAAAAACTTTATTAACATTATAAGTGAACCTTAAGGAACACATTAAAATAATGAAAAAAATCCATGTCACGATCCCTTTAAAATGTACATAATTCCTGTGATGGTCAAGGTGAATTTCCAGTATTCAGTGTCACATGATCTTTCAGATTTAAAGGGATAGTTCACCCAAAAATGAAAGGGTGAGTAAATGAGGACAGAATTTTCATTGTTGGGTGAACTATCCCTTTAATTCTAATATGTTGATTTGGTGTAACACAAGTAACATTTCTTATTAATATCATCATGTTGAAAATAGTTGTGATGCTTAAAATCTTTATTTATTTATTTTATAAATTTAATGCATCCTTGCTAAATAAAAGTATTAATTTCTTTAAAAAAAAAAAAGTACTTACCCCAACATTTGAACTGTAGCATATTGTTGTACTAAATGATTACCATATTCATGTACCAATACACTTTTAATTGCACCAATTTAAAAATCTTTAAACGGTATCTTATTATATAAAATAATTTATCCAGTCTATCTCTTATCCCTTTTTTAATGTTTATTCATTTATTTACCTATTTTTACCAGATTTTTTTCCCCCTTTTCTTGCCATGAAAATAGCCCTATAGATGGCATAAAACAAGTAAACAAATAAAACCATGTAAGTACCATCAATACCAAAGAATTTTGTGGTGCTCCCCATCCCCTGCATTATTTCTTAAATATGTTTGGCTAATTTCATCCATTTACTACTTTGTACCATGTTTAAATCCTTTCCACAAAATAGTTTTTTCCCTCAACATCAACAAAGAATATGCAAAAAGAAAAAAGGTCATTCCATTAGGGTTTGATGTGGTGGTGATGTTTGAGTGCACAGCAAGCACATTAAACTCTAAAAGGGCCCAGCCCCAGAAAACAGCAGGATATGATTCGATTGGTTTGTTGGTCTTTCAGCACCCCCTAGTGTTTCTTCTGGAAACTCTTTTGAAGTGTGTAAGTGTGAATTATGAGTGTCACAAAGGACAAAGAACACCACAAATAAAACATTAACACTTTTATAATTCTCTCTCACACCCCAGTCACACAAACCCTTTCATATGCCATAAGTGTGCATGTGTCTGTTAAACTGTCAGAACTTACATATGAAAATAGACTTCCTCTTTATCGTGAGAACATAAGTATATATTTTGTGGCTGCTAATTTTACGACCGCACATTTTATTTGCCTGTGCTGCAATTCCGAAACATCATCAGCCGTAAAACACCACGAGTCACCAGATTAGCCGGAGGACAAGGCGTGTATGCGTGCTTTCAGAACCAGATGTTACTGTGATTTACTGATGACGACAGTTAAATATGAGCCACCGCAACAAAAGTGAAATCGAAGCCCCCTTCTTTCCTTCTGACATCATACAATTTTGTATTTTAGTTTTTGGGGATTGACTGAATCAGGCAAACCTGTGTTTCTGATCATTATTTTCTTCTCTTCCAATTAAGTCTCCTGTAAACTACCATATTATTAAAATTTGTCCTTGAATTCTCTGTCATTCCCCACAGATTACTCTTTGTTAATATATGTTTTATAATTGTTTAAATAGTTGGTTGGGTCACTTTTGAATCAGTATTGGCGTTATAGCTTATTGCTATTGGGTAAAACGCTTGGAGTATTTTGAATGGCTGGAAGGTATGATTGATAGCATTTGCTGTCCAATGGCAGGAGCTGCAGAAAGGCCTGCATGAGGAGAAGGAGGAGGCTCAAGCCAGAGTGAGACAGCTTGAGCAGGACCTGCTAGAAATCACGCAAAAAGCTGTTCTTAAAGAGACCGAACTGGACTGGTAAGGCCCATACACACATTACCATTATTTTTTTACATATTGGTAAAAAATTTCAGACGTTTCAGGCAGACCTTTTCATGCTCAAAAACTCTTGAAACTTTGCACACATGTTGGAATTGTCGGCCATCAGGGCCAGACACAAGTTGACATTGTGTGGGGTGGGGGTGGGGGGGTATACCCTTTAATATGGTTGTATTTTAGGCCCTGTTTCCACCTGATATTAAGATGCGTTTTGGTCGATTGGATCACAAGTGGATGACGCTAAATAGAGGTGTAAACGGGGTGTAAAACGTTTTGAGCTTGTACACTTTCGACCACTTCCAGAGGTAGTCGAAAACGCACCGGATTGGGTTCATAGTGGAAACGCTCATGTGGTCGAATATGTTCAAACAACCAATAAAGACTACCTACTCTCCACCTACTGACCTAACGTGTAAACATTATGGGAACGCCAGACGGGACTTGAACTTTGTCAGCTGAAGACCCAAGTTTGCTTTGAAGATGAAAAACGTACCAAGCACAATGTTCTCTTGGCGTGGTATTGCGGCTATCAGATTAGAAATGAAAGCTGCTGCTCTCCATATTTTTTTCCGTCATCTCTGGGCACATTCATATGTAAATTGTGCAAGCTTATTTTGTCCATTAGTTCGAAACATCTGAAAATACCCATTCATTTACCTGCCCATAGACCCTCCCCTCGATAAATCAGGACAGAAGTGTTTGAAAGTGGACAAAAAAGATGGATTAAAATACCAGGTGGAAACGAGTATGTGTCTCCCTCGTCCACTTGTGATCTGATCATCCAAAACGCATCTTAATACCAGGTGGAAACAGGGCCTTAGGAGCTCTGTAGGGCACCTCTTTTCATCTATAGAAACCAAACTTCATTGGGCCATAGATCTCATCGGACCAAACAACTTTCGCACTCTAAGTCATACGCCAGCCCAACAGGAAGTCAGTTATTATGGGTTGTTTGAAAAATGCATGCTTTGGAATTTGATATACTCTTCCTAGTGTATTCATTCGCCACTCATTAACTCAGGCAGAATGAATCTAAAACATTGAGGATACTAAATTATGAGTGGATTTTTGATATCTTGAACGGTTTGGCCTTAGTGAGGCAATGAATTTATGGCAAAAAAAAAGGGACACAAGAAGTGTTATAACTTCTGATTGGTTTTGATAAAACTTCAGCTGCATTGTAGGAGTCTGATCTCATGGATGTGACTATTGAGTCGAAGTCATAGTGCCACCATCTGGCAGCAGGAAGTGTATCACTTTTAAAATGCTTTGACATCATCCTCTTATTTTTACCTGATTTACATCAAACTTCGCCAGAAATCAAATTGTATGAAACTCGACACACATCAGAGTTGTTGGCCAGTAGACATGGGCAAAGCCTTAGAAATGGGCATGTAGAAGGGGCTCAGTAGCACCACTAAATTTGGGGGTTAGTTTTACCTACAGTCAGTACATCTATTGTTCTCATCGAGCCGGACAACTTTCTAATATTAGTAATTAGCTCCGGCCAGGAGGAAGTCAGCTATTTTTGTTTGAATTTAGATTTTTTAATCAAGTTCAGAATTTTTAACTACTGCTCCAAAGGCTGTCATAGGATTCACACCAAACTTGGATATTGGATATCTTAAACTTTGTTGCTATAGCAAGGGATTAAAGTAATCACAAAATGGAAACCGGAAGTATCATATCTTGTAAATAATAAATTATACTCCATTTATTTCTATATATAATAATACAAATAAAAAGTAAATACATTTTTTTTCTTTTTTTTTTTATAATTAATGCATTATGTGCAAGTTAAAAATATGCAGATTTTGTGCTATCTGGTTGAAGAAATGAAAAAAATCAAATTTAACACATAGTATAACCACTAGATGGCAGACTTTTAAACAGGGTTGAGAAACACCTTATTGCTGAGAACAGTTTTCAGACATAATTACTTTTATTAGCTATTGCATTTGATACATACTTGGACATTATCAAAGACTACTCTCCGTAAGTTTTGATTTTACTTTTTTGTTTAAATGTTAAATTTCCTGGCTCAACTAATTGGGAAGCAGTATCCAAATGATCCATTGATCTCACTCTGTCTCTGTGTGTGTGTGCATGTTTTGCGCATTTTTTTGGGATTTACAAGGACACAAATTTGTATAATGACATGGGTATTACACTGGTGTTACGACGTAAACATGAAATATGAGGACATTTCATGAGTCCTCATATTTAAAATAGCTTTAAAAACATACTAAACAATGTTTAATTAAAAATGTAAAAATGCAGAATGTTTTCTGTGATTTTAGGGGTAGGTTTAGGGGTAGGGGTAGTGTTGGGGGAGAGGATGTACAGTTTGTACAGTATAAAAACCATTACGTCTATGGAATGTCCTCAATTTGATAGCAAAACAAACCTGTGTGTGTGTGTGTGAGCGAGAGAGTCTATTTTACACTCTTGATGTTTAGAGTTTAACCCTTTCATTGTTGTGTGGTTTTGCCTACAGGATGAGAAATCTCTTAGGATCTATTTAATGACAAAGTAAAGCCATACATAACAAGTTTATTTGTAGTGCACTGACAACATAGTTTTATATAATTAGTTTAATAATAAGATTAATAAAAATATTTAAAAAAAAAACTTAACATGAATACTTTTTTAGTTGCAAAATTTTGAGCTGCAAATGATAACTTCACACTCATTTGAAAGTGACCTATAACATCCTATGACATGAAATTCATCTAAATGTAAATGATCTCATGGATGTGGCTATTGTGTATTGTGGTTATGGTGGCACCAGTTCGATGCAGTAAATGTGCCTTATGCGACTTTGACATAGTCCTAGACATATATTTACCCGCGTTAAATGCATATTGCCCACCTTGCACAGTTTCTCTAAAGCCACCGAGGTGGCAGTGGCGCTGGGGCTTGGGCCCGTCATCGCTGCTTGCAGCTATATTTTAATTTTTTTTTTTTAATCTCTGACTGAATACTTCATTAATTGCAACATGTGAAACAAGCTTTTTCTGCAAAGCTGCTTTGAAACCATATGTATTGTGAAAAGCGCAATATTATCAGCATAACAATTTGTGGGGAAAAAATAATTGAAAAAGTAACATGAATTTCAAAAGGTTAAGATCAGTTTTGTCATCTTTTTGCTTTGATGATAGCAGCACTTATAGCATTTTCATTGTTCATGTTCTGATCAATGTAATGTAATGATTTTAGATGATCCAAAGATCATCTTGTACTTCAATGGAGGCAACATCTGATCATTTGTACAAAAGAGTTCATGTGATCAATGTTGTGACGTACAAAGAATTTTAAAATATTTCTTTATTTATTCCGTAATGTTTATGGTTATTGTTAGGTTTGAATTAGATTTTGAATCCCAGAATTTTATTCTGTCTATGTATTCTATATTCTGTACATGGAAATAGGGAGGATTTATATGCGTTTTTTTTTTTTTTGTGTGTGTGTGTGTGTCTTCCAGTTTAAGAGACAGGCTGCAGAAGGTGATATCTGAAAGGGACAGTCTACAAGCTCAACTGAAGAATGAGAGAGACGAGAGGGATCTTTACAAAGTGAGTGTGTGTAGTGTCTACAGATTATAAAATGTAATTAATCCATTGTACGATAGGCATTGATCCACATGGCTTGTGTGCACACTTGCAGTCTCATGTACGCAGCGCCGAGCTGGAAAACACTAAACTCAGTGCAGAGCTGCAGATGCTGAAAGCGGTGGAGCTGAACAGAGAGGTCACCATCGCACAGTACCAGGAAGAACTGCACAGACTACGCACAGAGAGAGACACACACCCCACTGATGCCGTAAGAGATGGTTATTTAAAGAATATATGCAAATACAATAAATGTATATTCATATTCACTACCGGTCAAAAGTTTGGAATAATTGAGATTACGATGAAAAACAAAATCGTTAAGATGAAAGAAGCCTCTTATGCTCACCAAAGCTGCATTTATTTGATCAGAAATACAGGAAGAAAAGCTAAATTTTCAGCAACCATTGTGTCACATGATCTTTCAGAAATCATTCTAATGTCGGGATGTGATTTTTTCCTTAAATAAATAAACTGCTAAATGTTACTTTTTTAAAAAAAAATACATTTATTTAATGCACGGATTGCTTCTGTATATGAGGAGACTTTCAACTAGTATAACAAAAAATGTTTCTATAGAGAATTACCTATTGCACCTTTAAGGTCTCCCTGCGTTTTTCTGCCAAAATAAAAGGTTTAACGTTGCAAAGAAATTAAGACAACCATAAATGTTCGTATTGTAATTTTACTGTTAATCTGTTAAAAAAAAATAAAAAATAAAAAAATAACAATAATGATAACATTTATAATTATTATTATAATTATTATAATTATTGATCAAAAGTGACAGTAAAGGCATTTATAATGTTATAAAATAACATTACAAATAAATGTGATTCTTTTGAACTTTCCATTCATCAAAGAATCCTGAAATGTGTCATGTTTTCCACAAAAATATTATGTTTTCAACATTGATAAAAACTATTAATAATCGAGTACCAATAATAATTGAGTAGTACCATCAGCATATTAGAATGATTTGTGAAGGATCATGTGACACTGAAGACTGGAGTAATGGCTGCTGAGAATTCAGCTTTGCCATCACAGGAATTTTTCATGATGTTATTATTTTACTGTATTTTGAATGAAATAAATGCAACTTTATGGTGAGCATAAGACTTTTTTAAAAAAAAAAAAACAACAACTGTATTTCAATTAGTTATTATCTTAATTATTCCACTACTACTTTTGACTGGTAGTGTAAATCATGCGTCCTCTTCCTAATGCATTTGTGTGCATCTCCAGGGTCTCAAAGAGCAGTTGCGTCAAGCTGAGGAGCAGCTCCAGGCCACACGGCAACAGGCAGCCATGTTGGGTTCTGAGTTACGCGACGCCTCCGGTGGGCGAGATCGCACCATGGCTGAGCTCTACCGTGCCCGTCAGGAGGCTGAAGACCTACGAGCCCGTTTAGCTGAGGCCCAAGAAGAATGCAGACATGCTCAGAATCAGCTGGACAGGATGAGAAGCCAGGGATCACAGGAAGTGGTAACCACAACTAACTGTCCCTTATGTTTATTTGATTGTGAAGATCTATTAATAACAATACGAAGAACTCGTGGTTTGTTTAGACACAATGTGAACTGAGAGATAACTCTCTTTCTCTCTCTTATGTTCTTGCTTTATTTTAAATTCAGGGCAGGGCTGGAGTGGGTGTGGTGTCAGAGCTGGAGGCGGAGTTACAAAAGGAGGTTGAGGAACTAAAGCTGCGTCTGAATATGGCTGCAGAGCATTACAAAGAAAAATACAGAGAGTGCCAACGTTTGCGAAGACAAGTCACCAAACTAACTCAGCAACAGGAGACGCAGCTGGGGGTGAGTAACTGCAATTTTGGCTTCACCCAGTTGTAAAGTTCAATAAAGCTTATACTCTCGGAATGATGCACTTAAGGTTCAAGTAATAGGTTAAACAATCTTACATTTTATGTTTATGTATATTAGCTGACCTTGTTTTGACCTTGTAGAGCTTGCCATCAAGTTCTGAGAGAAATCTAAAAATATTACATGTGTTTTAGGACTCTAACAGGAATGATGCCTCTACAGAGACCACACAGGAGTTACACACTCCAGATGCAGAGACGCCTCCCACAGGTATTGACATGCACAGAAATTTATCTCTAACACACATTAGCAAACTACTTCCGTTATATAACCAAACATCAGTAGAAGTTAATTTACAAAGAATATAAAATCAGTAATAAAAGCTTTGGGGTTAGTAAGATTTTTTTTTTTTTAATAATTTAATAGTTTTATTTAGGCCTGTCACAATAACTACTTTTTGTTGTGCAATATATTGTTCCAGAAG
The DNA here is from genome assembly GCF_018812025.1 of Megalobrama amblycephala. NCBI lineage: Eukaryota > Metazoa > Chordata > Actinopteri > Cypriniformes > Xenocyprididae > Megalobrama > Megalobrama amblycephala. The sequence continues at coordinate 24,191,193 of NC_063052.1, read as the reverse complement.
TAATTGTGATAAACGATATTATGGTCATTTTAAGACCATTTTATGTAACTGAATATATAATCATAATATAACAGCATAATAATGCAAGTAAGCCTACACACTTTCAAATGACAACAACCATTTAATTCTTTAGATCATGGAAATGAAGGATCAAAAAATATGTAATATCCTAAATAAATAACTTAAATAAATCACAAATATTTTCTAAAAAAAGTGCAAAGTAACAAGTAAAAATTGCACAAAAAGCACTATGGAGATTTTCCATTAACAGATTTTTCCCTGACCTTCTTTTCTCAGTAAAATAAGGGTGCACTATTGCTGAAAACTCAAACCCTACTTAGCAGTCAGATGTCTGTATGAACAAAGACATTTTTATTTGCACTGGAACAGTGGATTGCGGCTTTGAAATCGAGAGCATTCAAACTTGTTCTTTACAAAATGTCTGTAGTTGTCAGGAAAACGCTTCAAATAACACCTTTTTTTCACCTGTCGATGACTGCTGCGTGTAGGAACTGCAGATGACAGCATGATTGGCAAAATGTTGGTGACATTCATTATCATGTAAACATAATAGGCGAAATATTGCATCACCAAAAATTATTGAGGTCATGTACATATATTGCGCGATAAGTCGATATATTGATAATTGCGACAGGGCCTAATTTTATTCAGTAAGGCCACATTAAACTGATCAAAAGTGACCGTAAAGACATTTATAATGTAACAAAAGATTTCTATTTTAAAAAAATAAAGTCCTTTTGAACTTTCTATATATCAAGGAATCTGAAAAATTTGAAAAAATGTATCATGGTTTCAACAAAAATATTAAGCAGCACAACTATTTTCAACATTGATAATAATAAGAAATGTTTCTTGAGCACCAAATCAGCATTTAAAATGATTTCTGAAAGATCAACTGACACTGTAATGGCTGATGAAAATTCAGCTTTACTATAACAGGAATAAATTCCATAAAATATATTAAAATGGAAAACAGTCTTTTTAAATTGTAATAATATTTTACATTAACATTACTTTGTAATTATTATATATTTATTCCAATAGTTCATATTAGTGTCATTTGAAGCATGGAGATTTTTAAGGTGAGCTTTTTGTTTGCAATTAGTCTCACAAAATGTAAATTGATTTCTAATGTAGGCCAATATATCTGTTATTGTCTTCATAATATAAATAATTGATGGTTATTGGTATCATTCTAAATTTCCATAGAGGTACATTTAGACATCAAATATCTTATGTGATTGTGTCACGTCACGCAGCAGTTTCACAACATATGCTCTGTAATATTTTGACCAACCAGCATTATGCATCTTAGCATCTTATATTTGAAAGATCAACATCCTGCTGAGATCAAACCTGGAGTGCAAAAAGATGCGGAGAGATCGAGGGATGAAGGTAGACCTGGACAGGAGGAGAAGGAAGAGGAAGAGGAGGAAGATGATGATGAAGAGGAGGATGAGGAGGAGGAGGAGGAGGAGGAAGATTGCAGCGTGTCAGTAGAAGCTGAGCTTGCCTGCATGGAGGAGAAATGGAGAGAGCAGTGCACCATCAATGAAAACCTGAAGCTCCTGCTAGCCAATGAGGAGAAGCAGTTTAAAGTATGTAAACACACACACACACACACACACACACACAGAAGAACACACATGATTCAGGTCCCTTTAATCCCACTAGGCCACAGATACACACACATTCATTTGCATAAGATGTCAGCGCACACAAGTGTGCAAACACGGTTGAACTTCATCGGGTTGATTTTTAGGTCCGGTTCACTGAAGTATCACATTTCCGTCAGTCGTGTGTGAGTGCAATGGATCTCATAAAGGACAGAGCTGGCCAAGTGGAAGGGAGGTCTTAAAGGACTCTTCTTGTCTGAGTATTTAGACAAAGCTGGAGACACCATCAAAAGGAAAGTCTTTTATTTACAGCGTGTTTAAACGCGTGTACATGTTCTCACCGGATGCTTTATGACTGTTTACTGCAGAGCAGGGTAAGATCTTAGTAAAGCCATTTCAACTAAACTTCAAAACCAAACAGGCATTTACAAGATGATAACTCAGAAAGAGAGAAAGAGAACGAGATCAACAGACAGTAAGCTAGTGTTTGCTTTCTTTCTCTGTTAAATGAGAGATCTCTAGTTACAAAGACATAGTGAGGATGTTGCAGTCAGCCCATTTATCAATTTGTCTCAGTTATACACAATACTCTCAGCTCAAACTTGACGTCACAGTTAATTTAAAGGGATAGTTCACCAAAAAATTTTAATATTTTAACCACACACCCTAACCCAGCACAAGCCATGTATTTTTGTATTTTTTTATTTGTGTAAAACGCAAAAAGAGATGTTTAATATGTTGTCCAGGCTCTTTTTGCAACAACAGTGGATGTCAAAATCCAAAAATTTATATAATCTAATTTACACTACCATTCAAAAGTTTGGGGTTAGCACGTTTTAACAAAATTAAAGGGTTAGTTCACCCAAAAATGAAAATTCTGTCATAAATTACTCACCCTCATGTCGTTCCACACCCGTAAGACCTTCATTCATCTTCGGAACACAAATTAGGATATTTTTGATAAAATCCGATGGCTCAGTGAGGCCTACATTGCCAGCAAGATAATTAAAGGATTAGTCCACTTTCAAATAAAATTTTCCTGATAATTTACTCAACCCCATGTCATCCAAGATGTTCATGTCTTTCTTTCTTCAGTTGAAAAGAAATTAAGGTTTTTGATGAAAACTTTCCAGGATTATTCTCCTTATGGTGGACTTCAATGGTCTCCAAATGGTTGAAGGTCAAAATTACAGTTTCAGTGCAGCTTCAAAGGGCTTTAAACAATACCAGAAGAGGAATAAGGATCTTATCTAGCAAAATGATTGGTCATTTTCTTAAAAAAAAAAAAAAAATACAACTGTATATGCTTTATAAACACAAATGATCGCCTTGCAAGTGCTTCCGCTTTCCGTATTCTTCAAAAAGCTTACGCTGTATGTCCTACGCCTTCCCTATTCAACTTACGGAAGGAACGCGCTGCCAGTTCCGTTTTAACCGTTAGTAGAATAGGGAAAGCGTAGGACATACAGTGTAAGTTCTTTAAGGAATACGGAAAGCGGAATGGTGGAAGCACTTGCAAGGCGATCATTCACATTCAGATGCCCAGAAAGCTACTAAAGATATATTTAAAATAGTTCATGTGACTACAGTGGTTCAATCTTAATGTTATGAAGTGACGAGAATACTTTTGTGCACCAAAATAAATAAATAAATAATGACTTTATTCAACAATATCTAGTGATGGACAATTTCAAAACACTGCTTCATGAAGCTTCGAAGCTTTACAAATCTTTTGTTTCGAATCAGTGGTTCGGAGCGTGTATCAAACTGCCAAAGTCATGCCCCCCAGTGGTGAACCCCATTTCGAAACACTTTTGACGTAACAAAGCCTTTTTACGCTCCAAACCACTGATTCGAAACACATTTGCGGACACATTAAATTGGTAAAAAATGACAGCAGAGACATTTATAATGTTACAAAAAATTATATTTCAAATAAATGCTCTTCATTTGAAATTTGCTCAGTCAAGAATCCAGAAAAAAAATGTTTCCACAAATATATTAAGCAGCACAATTGTTTAACATTGATAATAATTAGAAGTGTTTTTAAGAGGCATATTAGAATGATTTCTGAAGGATCATGTGACACTGAACACTGGAGCAATGATTGCTGAAAAATTATTTTTTTCCATCACAGGAATACATTTTAAAATATATTAAAATAGAAAATAGTTATTTTAAATTGTAATATTAATTCACAATTTTACTGTTTCTGCTGTATTTTTGATCAAATAAATTGTTTAATAAAATGAAATGTTTTTCAAAAACATAAACATATCTTTACCACCCCAAACTTTTGAACTTTTAACTTTTGAGTGTGACCTCTATAATATATATATATATATATATATATATATATATATTTAAATCTTGAACCAGTCATTTCACAAGACATGGAGAATTAATCTAAATTTGTTGGTCAGAAAATGTCAGAGCCCAGAGGAACACACCAAAATTTCAAGTCCAAAATCTGAGATATACAAAATATCAGGGTTAAACTTGTATATCGATTTGTTGTCTATGTTTACGCAAGTTCTGTAATTTAAATGTGTACAAACAGAATTGCAGTCTGTTTGTTTGAGCTTCCCAACTGGGTCATAACAACATTGGCTCAAACAATGGTGAGTAATTGCTGTAAGACTTTTTGCAACTCTGTTTAGTCCCTCTAGTGGTTTAGAGATACACACTTCACTTTCAAGTGCAGCTCTAAAATATATGTCCAGATGCCACACAAAATAAATCGTATGAACTCCTTCATAGACTCAGGTGGCAGAGAAGGACAGAGAGGTGTCCGCTCTGAGGGAAAGTCTTGTGGTGGTGACCAGGGAGAAGGAGAGACTGGAAAAGGTAAGCATTTATAATATAATTTTTGTTCTTATAAACAGTTTGTTGCTATATATTTACTTGTCTTTTGTTCTTTATTTGATATTCAAAGACCCAGAAACCTGTAATATCTTCTAAAGCTGGTATCATTAGCTTGATCTGCTAAATGTTAAGAAGAATGGTTAAATATTAAATACCTTAATTTGATTCTTAGCAGGTAAGATGCTGAAATCAGGTTGAGTGTGAATGTTTGAGCCCCAAGAGTCACGGCTAAATGCCACATTCGGCTCCCTGATTACCCATCAGCACTTGTGTTAAATGTTAAATGTGTGAATAATTCCTCTAATCATGGCTTACGGATATAGGGTCAAAGGAGAGGGGAAGAAAGAAATAACAAGAAAAAGAGTAAAAAAGGAAGGAGAGTTATACTCTATGTCAGTAGTATTTAAAGTCTGGTTATTTTTAATCTGTATTACATTAGTACTCAAGATTTAAGATTTTTTTTTTTGGTTTAAATAGTCAAATGTTTCTCATTTGTAACTAAGATTATTGTAGTTTTGTTTTTTAAACATCAAGCCAAATTTGATCAAGCCTTTTGCAATTTCAGTGACAATGTAAGCAATACATAAAAGTGTTTCCTGTCAGGTATGTTGATTCATATGAGATTCATTCTACAGATCATTTTGTTGACTCTTTATTTCTCTTGCAGGAATTGCGGCAGTGTATGAACAGAGGGGAGACAGCAGCTTCAAAGGTCAGAGAGCCAGTGGTGCTGCGTTACCCCACTGCCGTATCCCCAAGACCCGCCTCCACTTCCACTGGTACCCCAACAGCCTGCTGAACTGCAGTACGGAAACCCCTATTCGGAGCAAGAGACCCGGGGTGGGTGCACCCTTCAGTCTGCTATTATTATGTTTTATTTCAAATAAAGTAATTATTTAGATCACCTGAAAATAAGGTTTAATTTGTTAACATTAGTTAACATTAACTAACAATGAACAATACTTCTACAGCATTTATTAATCTAATCACAACATTTACTAATACATTTTTAAAGGTGCTTTAAGTGATGTCACGTGTTTTTAGGCCAAAACATTTTTTGTCACATACAGCAAACATCTCCTCACTATCCGCTAGCTGCCTGTCCCCTGAACACACTGTAAAAAAACGCGGTCTCTGTAGTCGCCACAAGCTCCAAAAACGGCAATAAAAACAAACTGGTGCAGCCTGGACCACAAAACATAATAAACATGCTCCAGCCAATAACCGACAAGAATGATTTTAAATTCGCGTTCATGACTGTTTCAGGAAGCATGGAGGGGAGGAGGAGGAGGGAGGGTCTAGCTAGCCTCTGTTTTGTTTGACAACACTTCGAACGTCAACAGGAAGTTACTCCACCCAGGATCACTTAGAGCACCTTTAAAATCAAAAGTTGCATCTGTTAACATTAAAGGATTAGTTCACTTTCAAATGAAAATTAGCCCAAGCTTTACTCACCCTTAAGTCATCCTAGGTGTATATGGTTTTCTTCTTGCTGATGAACACAATCGAAGATATTTTAATAAATATCCTGACGCATCCGAGCTTTATAATGGCAGTGAACAGGGGTCATGAGTATGAGCTGAAGAAAGTGCTTCCATCCACATCCATTCATCATAGACGTACTCCACACAGCTCCAGGGGGTTAATAAAGTCCTTCTGAAGCGAAGCGATGCGTTTGTGTAAAAAAAAAAAAAAAAAAATCCATATTTAACAAGTTTTGAAGTAAAATATGTAGCTTCCGCCAGACCGCCTTCCATATTCAATGTACGAAGAAAGTGTAAAACTCTTGCAGTTCAAAAAGCTTACACTACATCCTACGCCTTCCCTATTCAACTTACGGAAAAAATGTAACTGACACCACGGCAGTTTACACTTTCTTCGTAACTTGAATATGGAAGGCAGTCTGGTGAAAGCTTGTTAAATGTGGATTTTTTTTTTTTTTTTTACACAAACACATTGCATCACTTCAGAAGGCCTTTATTAACCCCCCCGGAGCCGTGTGGAGTATGTTTATGATGGATGGAAGCACTTTCTTCAGCTCATACTTGTGAACCCTGTTCACTGCCATTATAAAGCTCTGATGCGTCAGGATATTTATTAAAATATCTTCGATTGTGTTCGTCAGAAAGAAGAAAGTCATATACACCTAGTTTTTATTTTAAAGTGAATTAATCCTTTAATGCAATTAACATGAATGAGAACATTTTTATTATCGTATTAATAAATGCTGTAAAAATGTATCGCTAATTGTTAGTTAATGTTAGTTAATGCATTAACTAATGTTAACAATTTAAACCTTATTGGAAAGTGTTGCCATAATTCTATACTAAAGTATATATTTACTTGTAAATAAAATTACATTAAGGACAAAAAATCTCTCCCAACTAATGCTGTAAACTGTATAGGGAACCCTGTCATTTGGTACATTACTATAATTAGGTTAAAATTAACAGATTTTTCTAACTGTTAATGCATTTTTTGTCACGTTAACTTTGACAGACCTAAATTCAACATGAGAAATTTACTTAATATACAATATAAGTTACAGTCTGATTTTTATTTATTTTTTTCTCTCTCTCTGCTTTTATCGGCTGATATCGATTGTTGGCCAATACATCGGTGCATCCCTAATTATTCATGCACTAGCGTTCACATGTTTGGGGTCAGTAAGATTCTGATCCTTCAGAAATCATTCTAATATGCTGATTTGGTGCTCAAGAAACATTTGATAAGAAGGACATCAATCAATGTTTGTTAATATTTTTGTGGAAATCATGATACATTTTATTCAGGATTCTTTGATTAAAGCTGCAGTAGGTAACTTTTGTAAAAATGTATTTTTTACATATTTGTTCAACCTGTCATTATGTCCTGACAGTAGAATATGAGACAGATAATCTGTGAAAAAATCAAGCTCCTCTGGCTCCTCCCAGTGGTCCTATTGCCATTTGTAGAAATACACCGCTCCCGGTAAGAACCAACCAATCAGAGTCAGGAGGAGTGTCTTAGCAGTGTCAATCAAGCTCGTGTGCGCGCTGATCACACTCCTGTCATGCACAGCCATAGTGCACAGCGTGTATATATATATGGCTATTTAACTTTTGTATCATACTAAAGCGCTGATTTTGTACGCTTGACTGAATTGTTTGCTTTATTTCTTATTGTATATTTTTATACCTTTTATAATGGCTATTATTGAACATTAAAACTGACATTTAACAAAAAGAGAAGGTTGTGTTTTATGTTAAAGCCTATTTCATTTCATTACAGTGAAGATAATCAGAGTATGCACAAATAGTATTACATTTAATATGTTTGAAATGTAAACGAAAAGAGGCAGGGTTGTTTAATATTTCATTTTGTTATAAATATAAGCAGACATTGCAGATAATTAATCACTCGTTGCCTGAGGCTATTAATATGTTTTTGTTTGTTTCTTTAAATAAAACGAAAAGAGGCAGAGTGGTTTAATAACAAATTTTGTTTTATTCTTGGCTAAAATATACATACAGAGATAACCGGAGAAGCCAGTTATTTGCGTACTGTAACATTAGTTACTGTTATATTATCTTACTAGCTATTTATTACTTATAGAAACAGTGCATATACTGTACGTCATATAGTTACCTTACATGTATTGCAAAATACGTAATGTTTTGAGGACCAAGTTTGTAGTCAAAGTATGGGAAGGCCATAGTCAATGTAAATCATATTGTTGATGTTTCTTCTGTACCAGTGAATGTGCTATAACTGTTTATCCGCCGTCATCGGTCCTGCTTGCTTACTAGCCTGCGCGTTCACGGCAGGCTCCGTTGTGATGGGGGAGGAGCTGTGGAGGGAGGGCTGTAGCGCAGCAGAGAGCAAGGGGGAGTGACCTGTGAGTTGTGCTTGTTCAAATTCTCAGGCTAAGTCAACGTTTTCTAAAAACTCCCTACTGCAGCTTTAATAAAAGTTCAAAAGAACACTATATATTTAAAATAGAAATCTTTTGTAACATGATAAATGTCTTTACTGTCAGTTTTGATCAATTTAATTCATCCTTGCTGAATACAAGTATTAATTTCTTTAAAAAAAAAAAATCTCTGACCCTAATATTTTGAATGATGGTATATGCAGTAGTTAACATTTGAAGTGGACTTTCATCAAAGTTGTTCTAAAACCTTCTTCTTAGGACAGCTTAGTTCCCTTTCGATACTTCACTCGTACTGCGTATGGGGAAAAGTCTCCCTTTTTCCCCGTCACTGAAGCCTTTTTCAATAACGCAGTGTAACTGCATCGTCATTGGTTCACTCATAGACAAGTTGTTGAACCAATGACGGCGCGGCATAGCTGCGCGACCTATGGCGAGAGAGCGCGCGAACTTTCCCGCCGAAATGGGCGGGGTAAAGGGCTATATAAGCAGGCGTTTCGCCATAGGATTTCAGTCCTTTCTCCTTCAGCGACGACAACGCATCTCCTCGCTGATCTCCGCCTGAAGCCTGAGGAAGCTCGCCGCCTTCGAGAAGCTCCCGCCGCCGTCTGAAGAGGCCCCGCAGCGGACCCAGCTGAACTCGCCGGTCGGAGACAGCGCCGGCGCCCTCGCTGACTGCCGCCCCGAGCGCCGTCCTCGAGACGCCCGCCTCCCGCTCCCGCTTCCGGCCGCCTTCTCAGCGTGTCTCCTGCCGCCATCCGGTGCGCCCCTCGAGAGCTTTCCCGCGGCTTATTGCCGCTCTAAAAGAGCGTTTCCTCAGCGGTTCTACCGCTCTAAAAGAGCTTCCGCGGCCCTCGCCGCTCTAAAAAGAGCCCCCCAATCGCCGTTATAACGGCGGCGGCGTTGCTGCAAATGCCGCGCCACTCTTGTGGCACGTGCAGAGCCCCTCTGCACGATGATGACGGACACAGCGAGTGTGTCGCGTGCCTGGGCAAGTCCCACGCCGACGGCGCGCTCGCTGGAGCCTCATGCCCGCACTGCGAGAGCATGAGCCTCGGTTCTCTGCGCTCGCGGGTCGCCTTCTTCACTGAAGGCGATCTCGCCGCTCGCGCCCTCCCGTCTCCTTCCTCCCGCGAGCCGGCCAGGAAGAGACAGCGGGGTAGAGCGACTCAGCGCCCGGAGTTGTGCGAGCTCACGTCGGCCCAGCCCCCGCGTGCCTCGCCTTCTCCCCCGAGAGAACATTCTCCCGTCATGTTCTCCCGACCAGAGCAGCGTCCCTCTGCAGATGCGAGCGACCTCGTCTCGTTTGGAGGATCTGACGAAGAGCCGGATGACTCCATGTCTCTTGCGGCTTCTGAAGCGGAAGGATGGGCTGGCGAGCCGGACGACCCTGCTCCCCTGCCTCCTCTGGAGCCCATTGATCACGGCCAGGGTATGGATGCCGAGCTCTTCCGCATCCTATCCAGAGCAGTGGAAGAGCTAGACCTCGACTGGGCCCCTCCGGAGGAGCCATCGCGTAGCCGCCTGGATGAGTGGTTCCTGCCAGGCCGCCGCCAAGCCCCTCGCCAGCGTTCCGCTCCATTTTTTCCCAAGGTGCACGAGGAGCTTACGAAGTCGTGGCGCGCTCCGTACTCCGCCCGCCTCCACACAACACACCGTTCTGCCCTCACTGCTGTCGACGGCGCAGAAGAGAAGGGCTATGAGCATTTGCCGCCCCTGGATGAAGCGGTGGCAGCTCACCTCTGTCCTCCCGCGGCTGTGGGATGGAAGACCAAAAGAGCCCTGCCTTCCAAGCCCTGCAGAACCACCTCTACTCTGGCCGGAAGAGCCTACACATCTGCGGGCCAAGCTGCTTCGGCGCTTCACACCATGGCGATCTTCCAGGTGTTCCAGGCCAAACTCCTCCGCTCTTTGGACGAGTCCGGCATTGATGCACCTGCCTTCAAGGATCTCCGCAGCGCCACCGATCTAGCCCTGCGGGCCACGAAGGCCACTGCCCAGGCCATCGGTCGTTCCATGGCCAGCCTGGTTGTGCTTGAGCGCCATCTTTGGCTCAACCTCACGGAAATCAGGGACCTGGATAAGACGGCCTTTCTGGACGCCCCGGTCTCCCCTTCCGGTCTTTTTGGGCCAGCGGTGGATGGTTTCACCGAGCGCTTCACAGCGGCGCAGAAGTCGTCTCAGGCCATGAGACACTTTCTGCCCAAGCGCTCCAGCTCTGCGTCTGCTCCTAGCCGCCCCAGGACTACGCCGGCTCAGCAGACCAAACCTGCCCCATCCACCTCTCAAGCAGCGCCGCCTAAGGAGCATCGTCAGCGCCCTCGCCCTGCTAAGCGCCAATCCTCCTTCCCGAGACGCCAGGGACCCCGGCCCAAGATTGTGCTGGACCCGGTGACTCCGAAGACGTCCTGATCCAGCAGGAAGGAAGAGGGTTGGGGAATGTCCCGTTGCGACCGGACCACCCCAAAAGCTCCCTCGTGCAGTCTCCCCTCCGCCTCGTTTAATTCCGGGCGTGGGAGAAATGCTCTGTGTTGTAGCTGGGCCCACACGTTGCGCCCAAACAAAACGCCGTTTTCACGGCGAACACTATTTTACTTCCTCTAAAAGAGAGCAAATTTCCTCTTCCACCTCCTTCGGTGTACGGCCCCCTACCCGGCGGCCTGTCATCCGACATCATTCAACCCCTTGTCACTCGGGCCGAGGCCTGGCAGGCCATCCCCGACGTGTCAAGCTGGATCCTCGGGATCATAAAGCAGGGCTACTCGCTCCAGTTTGCACGACGGCCCCCTCGCTTCGGAGGGGTGCTTCAAACCTTGGTGAACCCGGACGACGCTCCCGTCCTCCGGGCCGAGGTCATGACCTTACTGAAGAAAGGGGCTATAGAAATAGTTCCCCCTTCAGAGAGCGAGTCAGGCTTTTACAGCCGTTACTTTCTGGTCCCCAAAAAGGATGGCGGCCTCAGGCCCATCCTAGATCTCAGACTTTTGAATCGCTCCCTCATGAGACGGAAATTCAAAATGCTGACGCTGAAGCAGATCCTCGCACAAATTTGTCACGAGGACTGGTTCTGCTCGCTGGATCTGAAAGATGCATATTTTCACATCCAGATAGCCCCCCTTCACAGACGATTCTTGAGATTCGCGTTCGAGGGGGTGGCATACCAATATACAGTCCTGCCCTTCGGGCTGTCCCTGGCTCCTCGCACTTTTACCAAGTGCATGAACGCAGCGCTTTCCCCTCTGAGACAGATGGGAATCCGGGTTCTGAATTACCTCGACGATTGGCTCATTTTGGCCCATTCGCGAGTCGAGCTGGAACACCACAGATCCGTGCTCCTCAGCCATCTCCAATGCCTGGGTCTCAGGGTCAATCTAGCCAAGAGCTCACTGCTCCCCAGCCAGCACATTTCGTTTCTGGGGGCAGTTTTCGACTCAGTCCGCATGACGGCAGTAGTCTCGCCAGAGCGCGCCCTGGCGATTCAGCAGCTCGCGGTTTCCGTCAGGAACAAAGCCTATCTTCCTCTGAAGCTCTTCCAGAGGCTCTTAGGGCTGATGGCTTCCGCCTCCCCAGTTCTGCAGCTTGGCCTTCTTCGGATGCGGCCGCTACAGTTCTGGCTGAAATCCCGGGTCCCCCCACATGCCTGGCGGCACGGCCGCTTATGTCTCAAGGTCAATCGGGCCTGTCTTTTAGCCCTGAAACCTTGGATGAACCCTGCTTGGTTCAGTCTTGGGGTACCTCTACAGGCGGTGTCACGAAGGACGGTGCTCTCGACGGACGCATCCAACTCAGGTTGGGGGGCTCTGTGCGAGGGCAGACCGGCCTTCGGTTCGTGGTCCCACGAAGAGAGCCATCTCCATATCAACTGCCTCGAAATGTTGGCAGTGATGAAAGCCCTGCAAGCGTTTCAGGTTCACTTGACGGGACGCCACGTCTTAGTCCAATCGGACAGCATGACCGTGGTGTCATACATAAATCACCAGGGCGGTCTTTCGTCCAGCCGTCTATGCGCTCTGGCGAAACGTCTTCTGGAGTGGGCAATACCAAGGCTTCGGTCGCTCAGGGCGACTCATATACCTGGCAAAACCAACCTGGGTGCAGACATGCTATCACGGAGCAACGTCCCCTCAGACGAGTGGATGCTCCATCCCCAGATGGTTTTCAAGATTTGGGAGCTCTTCGGGAGAGCAGAGGTAGACCTCTTCGCCTCAGAAGACAACTCTCATTGCCCAACATATTTCTCAAAGGAAGTCGATGCGCTGGCCCACACCTGGCCCAGCACACTCCTTTACGCATTTCCCCCGATCGCACTGATCCCGCAGGTCATCAGGCCAGTCAGGGAAGACAGACACAGAGTCCTTCTAGTGGCCCCGCTCTGGAGGAGCCAGACTTGGTCCTCAGAGCTGTTCAGGCTCTCCACGAAAGCCCCGTGGCCCATTCCCCTGAGACGGGACCTCCTCTCTCAGGCGAACAGAACAATCTGGCACCCCCAGCCAGAGCTCTGGGCTCTACACCTCTGGTCCCTCGATGGGAGCCGACTGACCTTCCCAGGGACGTACTAGAGGCCATATCTCAGGCGAGAGCCCCGTCCACGAGACGCCTCTACGCCCAGAAATGGTCGGTCTTTGTTGATTGGTGTTCCACACGCAACATAGACCCCGTGGAGTGTGACGTATCACCGATACTGTCCTTCCTCCAAGAGCGTTTGGATCTGGGGCGCGCCCCTTCAACGCTCAAAGTATACGTAGCAGCCATCTCAGCGTTTCATGCTCCTATCGCTGGCCAGTCAGTGGGTCGGAACAACCTTGTGGTTCGTTTCTTAAGGGGTTCGAGGCGATTAAATCCTCCTCGTCCCCTTACTGTTCCCACTTGGGACCTTTCTTTGGTCCTTAGGGCTCTCAAAGGAAACCCCTTCGAGCCGCTGAGTTCAGCTGACCTCAGGCCTTTAACCCTGAAAACCGCTCTGCTACTTGCACTAGCATCGGTCAAGCGTGTTGGCGATTTGCAGGCCCTCTCTGTGAGCCCTACGTGCCTCGAATTTGGGCCTAATGACTCTAAGGTCGTGCTGAAACCTAGGCATGGCTACGTCCCCAAGGTGCTCTCTACTCCGTTTAGAGCTCAGGTCATTTCGCTCTCTGCTCTTCCTCCCTCCGCGGATGAACAGGAGCTGAAGTTACTCTGCCCTGTCAGGGCATTGAGGACCTATGTAGAGCGATCACAGCCTTTCAGGCAATCAGATCAGCTCTTTGTCTGTTTTGGTGGCCGCACCAAAGGGTCTTCGGTCTCAAAGCAACGTCTCTCGCGTTGGATAGTCGACGCGATTAATCTCTGTTACTCCTCCCTGGACATTCAATGCCCCTTAGGAGTTAGGGCCCATTCCACTAGAGGAATGGCTTCCTCCTGGGCCTGGTCTAATGGAGTTTCCATTAAAGACATCTGTGAGGCGGCCGGCTGGTCCTCGCCGTCCACTTTTGTCAGATTTTATCATCTGGACGTTCCGGCCTTACAAGCCCGGGTCCTCTCGGTGTAACCAAGCGGCCTCTTCGAGTTCCGCCTCTCGCCGATCAGGAGTCATCTCCTCTTGTAGTGTAACAAGGGTTTACGACGGCTTTGCCTTCTTACTTGCTCTCTTGGTCCCCTCTCGGTGTCCAAAACAAGTTATGTCGTTCCCTGCCGTGGCACGGCGCGGTTGAATTCGTTCCCCATACGCAGTACGAGTGAAGTATCGAAAGGGAACGTACTCGGTTACTAACGTAACCTCGGTTCCCTGAGATACGGAATGAGTACTGCGTTACTTGCCGTGCCACGAGGCTGCGGCTTCAGTGTCGTCGCTTCAGTCGATTGGCCTGAAATCCTATGGCGAAACGCCTGCTTATATAGCCCTTTACCCCGCCCATTTCGGCGGGAAAGTTCGCGCGCTCTCTCGCCATAGGTCGCGCAGCTATGCCGCGCCGTCATTGGTTCAACAACTTGTCTATGAGTGAACCAATGACGATGCAGTTACACTGCGTTATTGAAAAAGGCTTCAGTGACGGGGAAAAAGGGAGACTTTTCCCCATACGCAGTACTCGTTCCGTATCTCAGGGAACCGAGGTTACGTTAGTAACCGAGTACGTTCTTAGGACAACTTAACTTTTTTGATCCACTTCAAATGTTGACTACTATATAAAGGAGTGTAGTATATTTGTTTCTGGTATCGGAAGTATATTATCAGAAGATTTCAGTGGTATTAGTATCTAACAACTGAATTTTTTGTAATGTGACAATCCTGTTCAAAACCTGCTGAATGCTTGTTCCTCAGATGGAGCAGATGGGGCATTATCCCCAGAACAAACCTGCCGCCCCCCTCCCTTGGCTCCACCACCGTGGGGCGGTCCTGTGGTCTGCAGTCAGCCATCACGCAGTCTCAGCCCCCCTGATGGCCTGGAGAATCCCCCTGAAGAGCGGCCTAATGTAAGGACACATACACAGATGACTGGAGCAGTGGAAATATTTAGAAAGCACCATAACAGCTTGTACATTATTTTGGCAGCTACATAGGTGTACAATAGATATGATCTTAATGTAACTTCAGACTGCTAGTGCTTGTAGTAGCGCTTGATGGGTAGAGTGCGTTTTAATCTGGACAGTGTTATTTTTAAAGCTGTTGCTTATCTGCAATACATTGTTAACACACATCCTGTCAGATGTTAGAATGATATTTAGCAGATGTTTTTACAATGTTAAAGATTTAGATCAGTGATTCCCTTTTTTTTGTTACAGCCCCAATGATAACGCTCAATTGCTGATATTATACAGCAAGAATCCTCAATTTTTTATTTTTTTGAAGGTTTTTACCATTTGACTTAAAAAATTGCTTTAATTAATATTTAAATAATTTCACAAGACATTTGCATGTTTATGGTTTACTGACGTTGGTCAATGGTCATATGATGTAGATGAACAAATAAAATATTCTTTTTTTTTTAGTGTTTCATTTTGATTGTTTTTAAATTTTTCATTTTATTTGTATTATTTATTAAAAAATTATCATTTTAAAATGTAAACTAAAATTTCAATATGATTAAAGGTGTAAATCACAATACGATACAACATTGATTCTCTTAACCAGGTGGAACGGTTCAGATTACTCGCGGTTCGGTTTTTATCTTGGTTTTAGGGTCACGGTTTTGGTACGGTTCGGTATGCGCTATGTTCCGTAAAACATAGGACAGTTGTCAAATAAAAATGAAGAAAACAAGAAACAGCTCAAATAAATACATGAGAGCTAAGATACAAATAAAATAAACAATGCTTTACAGGTTTTTCAGATATCTTAACAATAGTTTTCAGGTACAGAAATTGAATAAAGTAATCAAATATAAAATAACACTGCATATAAACTTCTTTGAATAAATTAAATAAAGATTAAACATTACTGACATTACAAAAGCTATTCAGTCAAGAGTAGTGAGTGATTTCAGGAATTAGACTGCTTGTCCCCTTAAGATATAATTCAAAGATCCAGTACACTGATACTGATACACATGCGTTGTTGTCTAGTTTTTCCTCTTAAGACATAACCTACCATGTTTATTTGAATATTCGCTAAAGATGGGCATGTTGACATAATTTTTGTGTGAATTTGTCCGTTCATGAACAAGACTTGAAAGAGAATTTGCGCAAGAGTATTTGCGCGCGAGTTCTCTTTTGCATCTTAGGGTTTAGTGTTTGAATTGGCAAGATTTAAATTAGTTTAGTTTAAACACAGATAGCAACGTGAGCTGTTCATGTCTCACCTATTAACACCCGGGTGATGACGGCGTAAATGACTGGTCATAGAGCTTTCGGCACGTCAATGAACATTTGTTTACAGTGACTGTTTTGTCCAGGTTCTTTTGATCATCGCTGTTGTAACGTATTGGGAAACCAGAATGTGTATCCATCGAAAGAAACATACATTAGCCGAATCCATCTGTCTGTTTTACACGTTGTAACCATATTATAGATGCGTTGTCAGGTTTCGGGATGAACCGCGGTGCAAGCGCGTGCCGAACCGTGGGTCGAGAACCGAACGGTTCGATTTTTTACCGAGAACTGTTCCACCTTTCAGCGCTACATTATTTGCCGATACCTCAAAACACGTCACAGTATGATTCGATTAGATTCAGAGGTATATAACGATCGATATATCAATATTATGTGCCTATTTTACACAACTAGTGAGATTTTAGGACCAGAATGCACACTTTGACAGAAATATGCTATAACAGTTGACAGATATTGCTTGCTTGGCTGCAACATGAGTCAAAATAAAGGTGCATCTTAAAAATATATTGATTTTTAAGATGTTGCACCGATACATTCTAGCGTTAGTCATTTGATCGATTCATATCAATTGAAGCTTTTTGTAAACTTCAAAGCTAATAACTGGGTGTTATTGTGTCAGTCTTTAAAGGTGCCCTAGAATTAAAAATTTAATTTATCTTGGCATAGTTAAATAACAAGAGTTCAGTACATGGAAATGAAATATGTTGAGTTTCAAACTCCATTGTTTCCTCCTTTTTATATAAATCTCATTTGTTTAAAAGACCTCCGACGAACAGGCGAATCTCAACATAACACCGACTGTTACGTAACAGTCAGGATAATATGTACACCATCGTTTCTTACTGTATTCACGGAGACAAGACTGTCATTATTTTCAATTTTTAAACACTTACAGTCTGTATAATTCATAAACACAACTTCATTCTTTATAAATCTCTCCAACAGTGTGTAATGTTAGCTTTAGCCACGGAGCACCATCAAACTCATTCAGAATCAAATGTAAACATCCAAATTAATACTGTACTTACGCGATTAGACATGTTGCATGACGAACACTTTGTAAAGATCCATTTTGAGGGTTATATTAGCTGTGTGAGCAAGCGCCTTTAAAGTGAGCATTTAAAGGGGCCGCAGCCTAAATCGGCTCATATTTAATGATGCTCCAAAATAGGCAGTTAAAAAAATTAATTTAAAAAAATCTATGGGGTATTTTGAGCTGAAGCTTCACAGACACATTCAGGGGACATCTTAGACTTATATTACATCTAAAAAGATGTTCTACGGCACCTTTAAATTGATACATGGCCATTATTTTTGTCACACTTCAACAACCTTCTCTACTTCTTTCTTTCTCAGTATTCCTTTCTGTTTTCAACCCTTCCTCTTGACTTGCACCTTGCCGTCCTTCGATTCAAACTCTTTCCCTTTCTTTTTTTTTCCATCTTCTCTTCCTCACTGCCCTCTGCATTCCCCGCACCCTCAGACCTCAGTTCATAGGTGAATACAGAGGTGGTTAATTTGCATGAAACGGCAATTAAGGCTTTTCTCTTTTGAGCTCGTTAGTGGATTAGAGTGACGAGGGTAGAGGCTCGTTAGAGAGAGATGTTGACGAGGGCTATGCTAATTGGCTGGGGGTGCCGGCCTGTGATATTTGAGGGTGCAGATCGGCACTGACCCCTTTCTCCTCCTTTCTCGTTTGCTGCGTTAAAAGCCCATTAACCTTTGCAGGAAGCCGGCTGTGTGCAGACAGGCGTGGCTTTTCGTCGAAAGTGTGGGTGTGTGTGTCTGTGTGAGATCCTAGCTGTTATGTCTCAATAGAGAGGCGACAGCTAGCTAAATGTGTCCGCTGAAGAACATAGTATTGTTATGTCTCAGTCAAGAAGAAATGATTTCATTTGGGTTTTTATGTCTGTCTTAGGGAGGTGATGGTGAGGCCCCTGCAGTCTGTGATCATCAGAGTCTGGAATCTAATGAGAGCCACACAAGCTTCTGCTTTGACACCAGGTAAATGTTTAGTACAACATGCTACCATACCACTCATATTATGTTTGTAGTATGTATACTGTACTTCATTTGTATGCATAGAATACCTAGAAGTGCTATGGACTCTAGGAAAGTGCCACAGAAATCTGTGGTATACAACAAAGCATACTATGTGCACTACTGTATCCCGCAATACAATGAAATGCTATGGACTTGGCTTTCCATTTCCAAAGTGACAAATGACTAGTAATATCAGTTTTTATTTTATTTTGAAACATAATATTTTATTAAACTAAAATTGTGCTTTAAAATAAGAACAGAAAGCTTTAGGTCAGGGCTGGGCAACTCTGGCCCTTGAGATCCACTTTCCTACAGAGTTTAGCTCCAATCCTGATCAAATTCACCTGCTTGTAGCTTTCTAGCTACATCCTGAAGACCTTAAAGGTTTAGTTCACACAAAAATGAAAATTCTGTCATCATTTACTCACCCTTATGTTGTTCCAAACCCGTAAGTTTTTTTGATTAAAAACAGAGAGATTTCCGTCCCTCCATTGACAGTCTACGCAATTACCACTTTGACTCTTCAAAGAGTTCATGTGGAAAAAAAGCTTAAATTCAATCTGTTCAACATATAAAGCAATCATGTCTCTTCAGAAAATTTGGGCTAAACCGCTCAATTCATATGGATTACTTTTGCAATTTCTTTATGAACTTTTTAAAGCGTCAAAGTGGTAGTTGCATGGACTGTCAGTGGAGGAACAGAAATCACTCAGATTTCGTTAGGCAATAGTGGCCTAATGGTTAAAGAGTCAGACTTGTAACCCAAACGCTGCGGGTTCAAGTCTCAGTACTGGCAGGAAATATAGCTGGGAGAGCGAATGAACAGCGCTCTCTTTACCACTCTCATTACCCACAACTGAGATGTCCTTGAGAAAGGCACCTAATCCCCAATCGCTCCCCGGGTGCCGCAGCAAAAAAACGGATGCCCACTGTTCCGGCTGTGTGTTCGCGGTGTGTGCACTTGGATGAGTGAAATGCAGAGCACAAATTCCGAGTATGGGACACCATACTTGGCTACACTTCACTTTTTAAAATATCTTCATTTGTGTTTCGAAGAACTAACCCTTTAATTAGCTGGTTCAGGTGTGTTTGATTAGGACTGGAGCTAAACTCTGCAGGAAAGTTGCCCACCCCTGCTTTAGGTTGTTGTTTATAAAAATCAAGGCTGTTTCAAAGGACCAATGATGTTATAATGTATTATTATTTATTACATCTTTTACATTTTATTTTATACAAATTTCTAGGGTTTTTTTTTTACTCATTATTGGATTGGACCAAAAATATTTTTACCCAAAAATTAAATAAAAATGTTAAATACATATTTCTGAGATGATAACTGGATGTCATTTGCTGAATAAACATACAGGTTAGTGAGGTCATGTGACAATGAAGCATAGAATTTTTTACAGATGAATATTTTGTTCTATAAGCTTCTTTAAATATT
Organism: Megalobrama amblycephala; assembly: GCF_018812025.1. Classification (NCBI taxonomy): domain Eukaryota; kingdom Metazoa; phylum Chordata; class Actinopteri; order Cypriniformes; family Xenocyprididae; genus Megalobrama; species Megalobrama amblycephala. Next base: position 24,171,488 of record NC_063052.1, on the reverse strand, counting down.
AGATTGTAGATACAACAGTATACCGTGTAGTGTGCAGCAGTGTTATTTTAGTATCATGACAATCAATGAAAATGAGAAATGTTGCCTTGGCAACTAGCTGAATAAAAGAAATGTTTTTTTTTATTTTATATTATTTTATTTCAAGTAATGAAAATGTTTTTATTATCATTATTATTATTATTTTAGTTTTTGTAAATGATAATAATACATATAATGCATTAACCAATAGTCCTAGAAATGATAAGTGACAACTGACAAAAAGTAATATTTTATTTTATTGGATCCGACTGCTAATACACAAAATGGGAATAAATGCTTTTTTCCCTCTGAGATAATGGAGTACCACTTGCTGAATAAACAATCAACAAAGTGAGATGTGACAGTGTAGCATATGTAGGATCATGTGAGTATAGTATTTATTTGGATGTTTACATTTGATTCTGAATGAGTTTGATAGTGCTCCGTGGGCTAACGGGCTAACATTACACACTGTTGGAGAGATTTATAAAGAATGAAGTTGTGTTTGTGCATTATACAGACTGCAAGTGTTTAAAAATGAAAATAGCAACGGCTCTCTTGTCTCCGTGAATACAGTAAGAAACGATGGTAACTTTAACCACATTTAACAGTACATTAGCAACATGCTAATGAAACATTTAGAAAGACAATTCACAAATATCACTAAAAATATCATGTAATCATGGATCATGTCAGTTATTATCGCTCCATCTGCCATTTTTCGCTATTGTTCTTGCTTGCTTACCTAGTCTGATGATTCAGCTGTGCACATCCAGACGTCCTGCCCTTGTCTAATGCTTGAACATGAGCTGGCATATGCAAATATTGGGGTCATACATATTAATGATCCCGACTGTTACGTAACAGTCGTGTTATGTTGAGTTTCATCTGTTTTTCGGAGGTCTTTTAAACAAATGAGATTTACATAAGAAGGAGGAAGCAATGGAGTTTGAAACTCAATGTATGTCTTTTCCATGTACTGAACTCTTGTTATTCAACTATGCCAAGGTAAATTCAATTTTTGATTCTAGGGCACCTTTAAAATGCCCTCTCTCTGTCATCCTCAGACCTGACGTTCATAAGCGGTGTCCCCTTTGTGAGGTGATCTTCCCACCACACTTTGAGCAAAGCAGTTTCGAACGACACGTCGAGTCTCACTGGAGGGTGTGTCCCGTCTGCAGCGAGCAGTTTCCTCTAGACTGCCAACAGCATCTCTACGAAAAGCATGTGCACACACACTTTGATGGCAATGTTCTCAACTTTGACAACTTTGATTAGAGATGAAAAAATATATATATATTTGCTTTTAGTTCAATATAAAACGCCTCAGGTGATTCAGGGGCTTCGGTGTTTTGTTCGAAACACGCTGATATTGTCACTTTGTTGTAACCGCTGCACAACACACGTCAGAAGGACTCGCCATCAGAATATTTGATTTGCACATAGACAAGCATTAATTCAGATATTTAAACAGAATACTTTAATAATGGTCTTCAGGTGTAATAGATAGGAAAAAAATGAAAAGCACTTTTTTTTGTTTTAAATTTTGTGTACTATAAAACTGAGTGTGCTTTAAAATAAGAACAGAAAGCTTTAGGATATTGTTTATGAAAATGAAGAATTTATTTTAAAGGACCAATGATGTAATGATGTATAAGTTTATTCGGCCAAAAAAGATGGCCATAATTTATAAAACTAATCACTAAAAATGACTAAAACTGTTACCTCAGTGTGAAACACTTTGCTAATACACTAATTTAAAGGGACAGATCATCTACAAATGAAAATTGTCATTTAATCACCCTCATGTTGTTCTAAAACCATATGAAATTCTTTTGCGAAACAAAATGTTGTGCTTTTACCACGCACACATGGACTGGAGCTTTTAAACTTCAAAAAGGACACAAAAATGTTTAGGTTGAGCAAAGAACTGAATCAGTCAGATTTGTGAATGAATCATTCAGACCAGTTTTGTGGCTCAAGTAATTCATTTCATTCATGAAGCTTGAAAGCTCCATTCTCCATTTATTCTACTAGTACCTTTTTTCAATAATCCAATGACCTTTAAAATGTCCTTTTTTATGTGATGACAAAACATTTGTTTTTAGGTGATCTATTCCTTGAAGCTCAGCTAAAACGACAAAAATACTCAATCCAAAGAGCCACTGTGCTAAAACTATGGCTGTGAATTTGGCAGAATCTCTTCAGTGCATCATTGGTTCAAACATCTTGCATTAAACAACTTACACATTTAGATACAGTTATCAGTTTTAACATTCTATCCATAACACATTATCTGCTTGAAATCCATTTATCCAACACTGCTGATGCTTCACACTGTTAAGGACGATTAACTTAGGGTTGCTCTGTGTCTGTGTGTATCAAGTGTATGTTTATTAATAAAGAATGCTACAAGCACCAGTTCATTAAACTGAACGTTTGTCCTCGCATCGATAAGTCATTACACATTAATCGTCACGACGACACTGTATGGACAATAAAACATAGAAACAGGCAATATACTTGTTTGCTTTTCTTTATTTTTGTACCATTGTCCTAAAGTTTACATTGCAGCTTGAGGATAAAGACGTCTCAAAAGAGTCTCACTCACTCACACAAACACGCACACATTATACGTCATCTCGCATACAAATTGCCTCGGTTCCACAAAACATTTTCCACAAAAACATACAGTACGAAAATATAATTTCAAAAGCACTTTACAAAAGACTTGCAATACAATACATTCACTATATAGTATATCAAACTCCCTCCAAAATAAATGCATCTCAGTCACATTACTACATTGTAGGTGTGAGGAATCACACGGATCCTATCCAGTAAAATCATGTTTAACAGGTTCTAGTTTGCGTGTCAAAGCTGAGACCAAATGACTCTGTAGCCAAAGAGAGGTACAAATGTGGTTACTGGTACAGTGTCCAAAAATACACACATACTAACAAACATGACACTGGATGAATTGGAAAATAACAGGACAGTGAGTCATCAACAATGAGTCACTCACAGATAGGCATCCAATGACTTCATTCCCTAGCTCCAGTTTTTGGCATCTAAATTATAGTAAATATCCATTCATTTCACTTTAAGTCTCTTTTTTTCCCCAAAAATGTCATTGTGGTGACAGTCCATAATATTAGTGTTTAAATACAGATCCTTGTCCCAGGGACCATTTAACACCAAATATATGGAAAGCATGGAACTTTTTGTCCATATCAACTCTAAATTCTGTGTCCCATCTTAGCACCACTAACAAAAAAGTACCATGAATTACCATGTACCATGATAATACCTTAAAATACCAAGGTATACATATCAAACAACCATGGTAACTCAATCTGATACCATCACTGTACCATGAACAGCACCTTGTTTTTCCAAGCTTCATATCTGGAGATTTGGCAGTGCCATTTTTGGTCCGTGTTGTTTAATTTGACCGACCCTTACCGAGAAAAACAGACTAGTGGATAGGAAAGCTTACTTGGTCCTTCTCTGCACCAAAAGTTGAAGCTCTTAGAAGTTTTTAAAGACATTTTACTTTTGTAAACCATGGTAATGCTTTATTTGGCCGGCAACAGGACCGATGCAAAATCGTTCAAGAATTAAAGTTGAGAAAATATATTCAGGCGTAGCTATGCATCTGGCACTATCGAACTGTAATACTAGCAATAACAATATAAAGTAATAATGATTTAATACTTCTGACAACAAAGATTGTAACAATAAGACTAAAAGCCAAGAGACAGCAGAGCAGCTAAGCGGTCGTGTCATGCTAGCAAGCCTAGAATACAAGGCAAGCAGAGGGCTAACAAATATACGTTTACACAAACACAACACAACCACAAGGACAGTCCCGAATGTGTCAAAAATAAAAGATAATCAACAGCAAGAACCGAAATAAGGATCATACGAGCTAAAACTGACAAAAATACTGCAAGGCTGAGTACACAAACAGAAGTTTAGGTCCTCTTTAAGGCTTCTCCGCTAACAGGCACCAAACGGATAGCCAGATGTGACCCGTTGTGTTTGGCAGATCATCCATGTTTCTTTTTCAGTTGGAGAAGAATAACTTGGCACTTCTGCACTGCTGGCATATCAGCAGGGTAACAGGGCAGAATAAATCTGCCCTTCTTTGTCTCTCTTTAGGCTAACATTGCACCGCATTTCCAGTGCGATTATTGTTGGCTTCAACCAAAGTGTTTTCATTCAGGGATCGTGGTATAAAATATTGCTCGGAACTCAAATACAACTAGACGCATGAGCCAGAAACCATGTCTACGTCTCATAACTGCTTGCAATTGTCTGGAAAAGGCCTCATGCAGAGAATTCAATTTTACACCAAAGGTGCTGTCTGCATGCCAGCAGCATGCAAAACAAAATCTGGAAAGGTAACTTTACACTGCGTAATGTCAGCCGTTTTGATATTGTGTGTGGAATGTTCTGGAACAAAGTAAATGGAAGTGAGCTTTTCCTGTTTCCTGGTTTGTTTGTCTGAAAGTTGGCAGCTGTATTGTGACCTGAGATCAATGTCCTTCCAATTCAGACAATAAAAGACTGCTTCTCTACAAAGCAAATAAAAATATGAAATGGTCCATAAAAATGAGATAATGTTCTTGTATAAAACAATATAAATGTTCTGCAAAATATATAATGGAAAATAAAATATTTGGATAATACAACTTAGCTACTAATATATATAAATGTCTTTATATAATTTTATGTACACGTTTTAACGTACCTACTGTAGTTTTCACTTGAAGTAGGTTTTAGAACAAAAAAAGAAGTTATCTAGAATCTCTCAACTCTTCTTTTCTGATTTTAAACCATTTTCTCTAAATTGACTTTAAAATCAGAAACAAATGTTTGTTGTCCTAATCTTCAGAGTAATTTTCACTTCACTGTGCCACTTAAAAAAATAAAAATAAAAGATATTTTAAAAAGAAATAAAGAAATGATATACATGGAATGTGCAAATGTACAAGTATATCTACATATATAAATCACACACATAAAGAGGAAAAAAAAGAGAAAAAAAAAAAATTGAAATCAGCATTTGATCCCAGTCAACACATGATCAAGAAATGTAAATGAAAGGATGATTAGGTAAACATGAAAATGACTGTGTGTTTATCACAGGGGTGGGTGGAAGTTGATGGTGTGATGTCTAAGGCCTTGAGAGGTTTTATAGCTTTTCCCACAGCGACACTTGAAGGGCTTTCTCACACGGATCTGCGTCCTGTGTCCGTTTTTAGCATGGTACTTAATACCATTCACATTCTGGAAGAGTGAGAAGTTAGAAGAAAAGCAAGAATGAGACAAAGCCTAAGGAACTTTCCAGAAATAAAGAACATTTAGTGTAATCATCTGCTGCTTTCACAGCTTTACTTAGACAGGAAGAGACCATGACATTTAATGTGACCAACTACAGTTTGAGATTTACTTGTATATGATACTACAATAATGTCATATTATTTTATAAATGCTATATTATATATATATATATATATATATATATATATATATATATATATATATATATATATATGGACTAAAGTATTGGGACACCTAATCACAACACTAAATACAACATGGAGTGTTCCTGTGGGAATATTTGCCCATTCATCCAGTTGAGCATTTGTGAAATCAGGCACTGATTTTGGATAAGAGGGCCTGGCTCGCAATCTCTGTTCCAGTTCATCCCAAAGGTCAGGGCTCTGTGTGGGCCAGTCAAGTTCTCCCACACCAAACTCATCCAACCAAGTCTTCATGGACTTCATGGTGCTTTGTGTGAACAGTTTGGGGAAGGCCCTTATCTACCCCAGTGCACAAAGTTGGAAGCATAGCTTTGTCCAAAATGTCTAGCTATGCTGAAGCATTAAGATTTCCCTTCACTGGAAGTAAGGGGGCCTTAGCCAACCACCAAAACCCCATTCCATGAAGCTCCCGCCACACAGTTTTTGTGCTAATATTAATGCCAAAGAAGTTTGGAACTCTTCAGCTATGGAATCAGCAGAGCATTGGCAGCTTTTATGCACCATGCGCCTCAGCACTCAGCGACCCGGCTCTGTTACTTCACGTGGTCTTCTGATTCGTGTATGAATTGCTGCTGTTCCTATTTGCAAAGGTGTGCATGCTATCACAGTACCACACTTGAATTCAGTGAGCTCTTCAGAACAACCCATTTTTTCACAAACTTTTGTAAATGCAGACTGCATGGCTAGGTGTTTGATTTATAGATATGTGGCAATGGGTCTGACTGAAACACCTAAATTCAAGAAATAAGAGGTATGTCCCAATAATTTTGTCCATACACACACACACACACACACACGCAGTGCAGTACCTTGTATCTCTTCTTGCATCCTGGAACAGGGCATGCGAAGGGTTTCTCATCGCCTCCATTCATGCACATGGAGCTGAGGATGGACTCTGAGCTGATGGCACTTTCTGTAGTCCAGGACTCGTCACTGTCAGAGTCTTCATACTCCACTTCCTCCTCATCACACTCACTGCCTGAGGCGTACCAATAAAGTTAAACTCTTTAATTAGTCATTTATTTGCTTCATATATTAGCTGATGAAAGAATTAATGAGAACTGAGAGTATAAACGTGCCCTTTGCTCCAATCATCCAATGTTTCTTCATTAGGGTCCTAATGTGTGCTTTTTTTTTTTTGGCTACAGTTCAGTTTTGACGTAAATGGGTCATAAATTGAGAAATCAAATTTTCTTCAATCTTTTCACATATAAGAGGTCATAGTTCTATAAAAAATATTCTGTTTCAGAACTCAATTCTGTTTCCTTGTTAGTCCAAAAACAGCTTTTTAAACAAGCTGTCAAAATGACAGATTTTGTCTCCGTCTGACATCATAGTGCGATGAAAGACCACTGCTGTTCGTTTGTTTGCTTCATTTTACTGTGAATTAGTTTTTAAACAAGACAGTTTGACGCAGGCTTTTTAGAGAGACTTCCCTATTGGATTTTACAGTAATGTCACAACACGCAAGTGTGAGTAACAATCTTTTTACCACGTCACTATTGCTTTGTCTTTTACAGATCATTTTATATGTAATTCACAATGGTACATTCATTCATAATTCATTTGCACGAAACACCATAAGTTATCCTTTGTCAACTATAACTGTGGTAACAAAGTTCTTAAATTTAAACAATTTCATTTTTCAACAGCGGAAGTTTTCAAAACAATTACACGAGTAATGGCGGGGACATTGAAAATGATTTTAATATGCAAAACTGTTACCCAATCATAGCACTGGGCATTTACTTCCAAGTCTTGATTGCGGCAAGCCTATTAAAACAGTGTTTCAAAGAGAGGGTCAAAAACAGTATAGAAAATAGCCTATTACTTCTAAATTAAGATGTTTTTGATGTAAAATCTTGATTACATTATCTTTAAGTGAACCTTATAATATTTTTTTAAAAATGCAGTTCATGACCCCTTTAATATTTCTAAAAGAACCACTTTTTATGTATCACAGATTCAGCGCAATTGAAACTTAATGATAGTCTACTATTTAGGACATGTTTCTGACATTTGGCATCAACTGATTTAATGACTAGCTTATTTAAACAGCATAAAACAAACAAGAAATGGAGCAGCTGAGGTGGAAGCAGGAAGTGTGGATGTCACCAAAGCTTGGATTTAAACCAATGAAAACATTTAAGGTTATGCACACACCATCATACACATTAGTGCAGCTTTAGGTTTAGATGGGAATGCTCTGAAAGCAAATGCAACACCTTAATTTAGAGGCTAATCAGAAAAAGTCATTAATTATAACATGAATTAAAAGATGTGAGAAATCAGCAGCTGTTAAATGTATATTTATAAATAAATAAATATATATATATATATATAAAATCACACAAACTCCAATAACCTGTGGGTGTGCTGCTGCGGAAGGAGGATGAGGGTGTGATAGGAGGGGTGACGGGCGGAGTTAGGCTGCCGTTGCTATGCCGTGGAGGCGTGGCTGTACTGTTACGTGATACACCTCCGGTGACTGATATAGCAATTTTGGGTTGGACCTTCTTCTTCTGAGTTTCTTGCTCTCTGCGTGCTGCTTCAGTCATGAATCTAAAAAAAAAAAAAAAATAATAAGCCACATTAATAGACTGAATGTGCAGGTACTGGTGTTCCCTGGACTATAATGTTCTTGGAATTAAAGTTATTTAAAAGTTTAAAACAAAACAGAAATTTGACTAATTAAAGTAGGTGTCAAATACAATGGCCTCCTTCCATATTGACCTACCAAGTGCTTTATTTATTTATATTTTATGCATATACATGGTATTATGAATTTATATATCTAAATAATACATTACTATTCAAAAGTTTAGGGTCGGTAGGACTTTTTAATGTTTTTGAAAGTCACCAAGGCTACATATATTTGAATAAAAAATACGGTAATTGTTATTACAATTAAATATACATATTACAATTTTAAAATATATATATATATATATATATATATATATATATTTGAATATATTATAAAATGTAATTTATTCCTGTGGTGGCAAAGCTGAATTTTTTTTAGAATCAGTTTTCTCTTCAGTGTCACACGATCCTTTAGAAATCATTCTAATATGCTGATTTAGTGCTAAAGAAACATTTCTTATTATTAATGATGAAAACAGTTGTGCTGCTTAATATTTTTTGTGGAAACTGTGAAATGTTTTTTAAGATTCTTTGAAAAACTGAAAGTTCAATGAACAGCAATTATTTGAAATTTGAATATTTTGTAACATTATAAATATATATTTCAGTCTTGAAACACTTCCGATTGGCAGCTGATTGGTTCACTTAAAGCCAATTGGTCATCCAATCGTTCCGTTTTGTTCTATCTATGTAACCTATTTATTCCTGACTTTGAATTGGATCAGTTCATTGCAGCGCACCATAGGAATTCGTTTGCCGTCCTCCTTCCCCAGCACCACCTGCCTAGATCTGCTCGGGGGTACTCCCTATGTTTCCTTGCAGCAGCCTAAATTCACTTCAATGTTTTAATGTGCATTTTAGATGTAATTCTCACTCATCCAGCAGCAGCAGCAGCGTAGCAGATCTAGTCCGCCAAGACCAAACCTATGTATATTCCATGTATATTAATAAATTCTGTTTAAATTCATTCCAAGAGTTGTCATGATTGAAATGTCTTTACCGTCACAATGAGTGCACCCTTGCTGATAAAAAGTATTCATTTCTTTAGAAAAAAAAAAATCTTACTGACCCCAAACTTCTGAATGTTAGTGTTTATATTAATATAATAATATAGTTTTAATTTTATAATATAATTCCAATTGTATCAATATTTTATTAAGCAAATTACATATTTCAACATACATACCTATTAATGTAGCTCAGAGCAACGTATGTGGGCTGCTGCAGCTCCTGCCTCTCCAAAACTCTGGGATCTGTATCTGAGAAAGGAAGAGAAAGAACACATATTACACATAAAACATATTACACTGTACAACACACATGATAAAGCTGAAGGTACACATATATGTCAAGGTAAACACTGTGTATGCAGTACATTACATTGATGCTCACATCTTGCAACAGCTTGAAACATTATTTTGTGCTTACTGTAAGTTTAGTCAAACAAGTACCCCTAATGCCCTGCAGTCCCAACCCAACCACCACACTTTTTCCATTCTGCTTGTGACAGCAGGCAGCTTCCAGTGCCTGAGGCACACCAGGCAATGCTTCAAATGTTCCTCTGCCAAGTGTGTGTGTTTGTGAGAGTGTGTGTGTGTCCGGTTAAAGTCTGTATCGTGGTCTAAGACTGCCCTCATGTGGCAAAGAGTCCCTTATGGTGATTGATCAGTATGTCTTATTTTTTACAAATGTGCACATACTTAAACAAAATGTTAATTAGTGAAGGCATTGTTTAATACACACTGTAAGTGTTTGAAAGTGTGTGTGTGTGTGTGTGTGTGTGTGTGTGTGTGTGTGTGTGTGTGTGTGTGTGTGTGTGTGTGTGTGTGTGTGTGTGTGTGTGTGTGTGTGTGTGTGTGTGTGTGTGTGTGTGTGTGTGAGTGTGTGTGTGTGAGTGTGTGTGTGTGAGAGAGAGAGAGAGAGAATTGTAGGATGTTAATTGCTGCTTAGAGCTCATTAAAACATAAATGGTGCACAGAGGACCTCACAAAGAGAAAAAAGACACAGGGTGGCACATTATGTGTGTAAGTGAAGCTGGCACATTCTGCATGATATTTTAAAGAGGTTTCAATGACCATGTGGAGAAAGGAGAAAAAGAAAAGCAGGGTTTTTTACGTTCAAATGGGTTGCATTGCATGCGTGTGCACAGTTATATTTGTGTATAACAGGCAGTGTATATAATAGGTCCCATATGTCTAAATGAGGTATTACTCAAAGCCATTAAAAGCATTCCAGCATGTTCACTTAACCATTATTCTCCTTTAACATGGAGCAACTTCTACACGCTTTGTAAAACTTGCCAGATTTTGCATGTGAATAAATATCTTTTGTCACATTTCACACAATCTGTAATAGCACCAAAACACAAATGAATGGTAAAAATAGCACAGAGTAGCTAAGTTTCCTTGACGTCTTTAAAGGAAACCAGTCTACCTGTGTCTGAGTCTGCCTTAATCTCATCAGAGTGCTTTCTGGTGTCGGCAGTGCATGGATTAGGCCTTCCTCACCTCATAAAGAGGACACACACACACACACACACACATACATTTGTGTATCTCAGGTGGTCCACTGAGGTGGTCTTCATCAGTGGTTTATTAGCGTTTCCAAATCATTTTACCTGCTGGTGTGGTGTGCCCTTTCAAGCTTAAACATACTTCACATTTTATAGCAATTAAGAAATAAGTAAAAACATAGTTTTAACCATTGAATTTTACTTTTAACCTACACACCAGCATTTTTTCTATTCTATATTTATTTTCCCATAACCTTTTAAATATAAGATAAACAAATTAGACTCACAAATTCGCCTTCAAGGAGTCATCTACAGTGAGATGCTTGCAAAACATCATAAATTTATATTTCGGGTTTGTTGAAAATTAAGAGTTTAGAGAGCTACAATGAAAAGAAATTACTTACTAACTAGTATGACTTCTTTTTGTTCATGGAACATAAAAAGAGATATTTTGAAGAATGTTTATGCTGCTCTTTTTCATTTCAGTAACAGTGGATGGGACCCCAGAGTTGTCAAGATGTAAATAGTAAATAAAAAGCATTGTAAAAGTATCATAAAAGTTGACTGTATTAATTTTTTACTATATTACGAGTTTTTTTAAAGTGGTGTGATAGATTTGTTTTTGATGCATTTATAATATTAAATGTATTTATTTTCAAAAATCCATTGTATTTGACACCTACTTTAATTAGTCAAATTTCTGTTTTGTTTTAAACTTTTAAAACATACTTAAATCTTTCTTGGCAGCCTTGGATCACTTTCATTATATGGAAAAGATCTTTGTGTTTCATGGAAGAAGTCAGTCATACAGGTTTAAAAAAAATGAGGGTGAGAAAATGATGGCAGAATTTTCATTTTTTAACTACTCCTTTAAATCTTAGCAACTTTATTCTGGTATTATGCGTGGGTGAAGTGTAATTATGTGTGCCAGGTGCAAAACAGTAAAGGGAGGGCAGAGTTAATGTTTTCCAATTTTATGATTTCCCTTCACCTAGAAAATGGAGGCACACAAGGTCTTTCCACAGGAAAAGTAGCAAGGAAATACAGAAACACACACATTTAACATTCAATGCCTCTTAAACTGAATGCCCCAGAGTTAATTTTCACATTTAACAAAATCATAAACTTTCAATAACGGCCGTCATAATTCAGTACAAACAACAACCCTCATTATGGCAGCAGGAACTTGGTTGAACAGCTGAATGCACCACTCATCACAACCAGTAGCAGTAATGTTGCATTTTAATGGGCCATGACCAGTATTAAATCCCTATGAAATCTTTATGTAGGACTAATAATACTGGGCCCTCTGTGAGGACATTAAAGAACTTTCTCCCATAAACATGCCTTTTATTCACAGCCATATCATTAAATCCTCTCCCTATCAAACCTCACTGGGATATTTACTGCTGTCCTGAACACTGATTTGGGATCAGGTGGATCTAAATTTGACGGAAATGCATCCTTGTAAGAACATTTTTGGAATCTTTTAAGAGGGCTAAAACCACCAGAAGAGCAAATGTGCCACCCTGTGGTGGAGAACAACAACAGAAAGCAATATGTGTGTCCCTGTTAGTGTGAGTCTGTGCATAAGTCAGAGGAGCCTGGCATGGAGTGGCGATGCAGGAATTTGCCGGGTTTGTTTTCCAGACGGCTAATTAAAAAGCAGGGGAGTGTTTTAATGCTCTGGAGAGCAGCAGGTCTCCGGATGGAGGGAAGGGGGGGAGGAGGGGAAGACAGGAGGGAAGGAGTGAATGGAGAGAACTCTAAACGAGGCTGTAATTACACTTCTCAGAGCTCAGCAGGATACAACGCTCCAAACACTTCCGTATGTACACGCAAACACACGCAAGCTCAAGGTCGAGTACACATATGAAAAGGGAAACAAAAACATAAGAATTCACACACACAAATCATGCACACCAGAACATACATACAAACACACACTGGGTTTTGGGTGGGTCTAGGAAAGCTGGTATAATGGATTTTCCACTGGATTTCACTAATTGCCTCATAAAAAGGCCTGATGAGTCATTTAATGCAACACTTTCTCTTACTCACACACAATTAAATAATAATGATCTCAACAGAGAGGAACAGAATTAACTTCTATAATTATTAGTTATAATTTCTTAATGTTTCATAAACTATTATTGCAATAATTCCATCTATTATTTCAGATAGAGGCCACAAAATCCATTTTATAACTTCAGAAAATGAACATATGGACCAAATATTCACCTTAATATTACTCAGTAAGTCAAAAACAGTAGTATAAGATGCAACACTTCCCTTATGGATATGCATGATGATTATTCATCAACATGAGAACTGTGCTATTAGTTATACTAGACCCTTTGGGCCTCAAAATAATAAAACTTAGACATTTACAAGCCTTTCCATACTTTTTGGTTTACTTCTAAAAAAACGTAGCACTTCCCTTACCGACTGCTAGAGCAAACGAATACTGTGTGACAAGCCTGACATCTTCTGGTCACTGAAAGAAACTCGCCTAAGTTTCAAAATTCACTCCGAATTCCTTACAGTTTTATATTTATGGTTAAATTAAGAAAATGGCAGCATTTAATGGTCGAAGTAGTATGATATGGTAGCGAGAGCATAAATATTATTGTTTATACAGTTCCAAATAGCGCTGATTTATTGTTCAGGTTTAAATGGTTTAGTGACACGTTAAAGAGCTGTGTTTATGCTTAAAACTGCTCGGGCTGATGTTTTGTTACCTATCTCTTCCAGTGTTTTACTAAAACCCTTGATCTTTTAGCAAAGTTTAATTTAGTTTCAATGTTGCAGTGATTGCGCTGTCAACAGAAAACGCTTAGAAACCTGCATTGACGCAATACGCATATAATTTAAAGAGACGACAACAAACAGGCCGTAACAGAGTAACTCGGCTCAGTTGTTTACAATTATGTCACCTGTTACCTACGACAAGCAGAAATGAAGCGGGCATGTCTGAACAATTTTCCACAGTCACGACACTAAACAACAACTTACCTAAATACAAGTCTGAATACCCGGAGGACAGTCTAGCTGACACAGGGAGGGTATGACATAATGCAAAATTCCTTTCAGCCTAGGCAACTATACACAGATATACCCAATGATCTTTCTTTTTGTGTTTGTTTGTATGCCTGCATCTCTTTCTTAAATTCACCCTGACCAGTATCAAGATGCACAACTGTTTTGAGGAAGCTTTGATACTCAATGATGTCAAATTATATTTTATTCCACCATGCCAATAAAGCAAATTAGGGTAACATGACAGCTCTTTCTTGGTGTCTATGATTTCATACTGTAAATGTGTTCAGGTCTTATGACAGTCTGCAAAGGTCTCTCCTGCATGTCATGTGGTAAAAAAACACCACAACTTTACCACAAGGAGGCAATATTACATAAGTTCATGTAACTTTATAGTCACTTTAAGCATCAAGAAAGACTGACTGCATGAAACTATAGCCCACAGATAACTGATCAATCTAAAAAAAACAGCTAGGACAAGGCAGTTTATCTAAGTTTACAATGTCTACAGTTCATTGGATTACTCAAGGAATGAAAAGGCACAAAAACACCATTCATATTCAGATCAAGTGGGCTCACTTTGATTGTAAAAACATTCAATTAAATACAATATCATATGGAAGACAAGGAAGACAAACAAGACAAGCAAGCAAATCAAATTAAGGTACTTAGTGTAACAGACTGGTCAGACACCAACATGACTTCGTAACATCTGAGATGATGTTGCTTGTAACACTGGAATGACTCACTTTATTCTGGAAGTAATTGTGTAACTACAATTGTGTAAACCTGTCTGTTTGCCTAACATCACTTAAATGACCTTGAGGACAAAAAAAATAATCTACCTCTCAAACAGCTTTCCCTGAAGAATATTCATGTGAAATTATTCAAAATAAAAATGTTTGCAAGCAGACACAACCTTTGACTATTTTTAACTACAACTATAACAGCTATAGCACATAAGTCAAGACAGTACTGGTGTGTTTAGTAGATGTGACCACATGATACACACCAACTATAACTGCAACAAAAAGAGAGTTCCAACCAAGTCCTGATTTTGTTTTATTAATAAATTATTTGAACTTTGCCACTGGGTATGGCATGAAGACTCTTTGAAAATAAATACATTTAATATTATAAATGCATCAATTTTAAAACTCAGCATGGTACAATGAACCAATAATATTTTAAATGTTATGAGCAATAACTGATAAATTAAAATATTAAATAACACAGTATTAAAAATCGATACAATACATTTGTCAAAAAAACAACAAAAAAAATATGATATTTAATAAAATATCAAAAATAAATATTAAACAAAAATAAAATATGATATATATATACACACACACACTACCGTTCAAAAGTTTGGGATCTGTAAGATTTTTAATATTTTTAAAAGAAGTTTTGTCTGCTTACCAAGATTGCATTTATTTAATTAAAAATACAGTAAAAACAGCAATATTGTGAAATATTATTACAATTTAAAATAACTGTTTTCTATTGGAATATAATATAAAATGTAATTTATTTCTGTGTTGGAAAAGCTGAATTTTCAGCTTCATTACTCCAGTCTTCAGTGTCACATGATCCTTCAGAAATAATTTTAATATGATGATTTGCTACTCAAGAAACATTTATTATTATTATCAATGTTAAAAACAGTTGTGTACTTTTTTTTCAGGATTACTTGATGAATAGAAAGTTCAAAAGAACAGCATTTATCTGAAATACAAAGCTTTTGTAAAATTATACACTTCCATTCAAAAGTTTGGGGTCAGTAAGAATTTTTATTTTTATTTTTTAAATTTAAAGAAATTAATATTTTTTTCAGCAAGGATGCATTAAATCGATCAAAAGTGACAGTAAAGACATTTAAAATTTAACAAAAGATTATATTTCAAATAAATGCTGTTCTTTTGAACTTTCTATTCATCAAAGAATCCTGAAAAAAATATTGTACACAAATATTTTGTACATCTGTACACAATAAATGTTTCTTGAGCAGCAAATCACCATATTAGAATGATTTCTGAAGGATCATGTGACACTGAAGACTGGAGTAATGATGCTGAAAACTCAGCTTTGCCAACACAAGAATAAATTACATTTTCAAATATTTTCAAATAAAAAACAGTTATTTTAAATTGTAATAATATTTCACAATATTACTGATTTTACTGTATTTTTAATTAAATAAATGCAGCCTTGGTGAGCAGACGAAACTTCTTTTAAAGACATTAAAAATCTTACCGATCCCAAACTTTTGAATGGTAGTGTATATATTAGCTTTCACTGCTGAGACAAAACAAAATTACACATAGCATCAGGGCTTCTGATGGGACTTAACTTAAGCCAGTCAAAAGTTACTCAAGGACATCTGACAGCTTTTTTTTTTTTTTATTGTTTGTAGCTATTTTATCAATTCCCATTTTTATATTTTCTATTAATTCAAGTCAGTAAAATAATAAATGACCTGCCATCACTAACACTTCATTTGTTACATGTGAGCATGATTTCCTAAAGAGATGAAAGAAAGGAAGAGTTGGAGACAATGGGATGTAATTCAGGAGATGTAGATAGAGTCTGTATCCTGCTCTATATGCCAGCTGCCTAAAATATATGTTGTCCCAGTCAGCTTTTCACATTAATCTCCCAACACTAACAGCGAGGAACAAACTAGCTCTAACTCAAGCATAAAGGTGCTGCTTAATGATTTAAACTTATAATGTTATCATGATGATTGCGTAGAATTTTGAATATACATAACAAATTTTAATAATTTTCTTCATGACTGGCAAACTGCCAAACCAAGCCACAGCATGGGGTTTCTACTCAATAGGATTTATTATTGATTATAGAATTAATGATCTTTGTGGAGGGCTAGGAGTCTCTCATTGTTGTGCTCATTAAAACAAGAGCTCTGAGATCAAATCCCTAACCCCAAATGTCAGATCTGTGACCCCTGAGGGAAATCAGGCCAGCTGATCTTTTATGTGGCTACACTGACAGACACAGATTGGGGTGCAGGTGTGTTTCATTCTGACACAGGCCTTCCATTGTGACATTTGCAGTCACTATGGAGACAAGTGAGGCACTGCCATCAGAATAAGAAAAACAGCAAAAAAAAAAAAAAACATATCAGTTAAATATAAATATGCATTTTCTATCACAGATCAGCAATGTATACAAATATTCTTTTAAGAAACATCTTAGTAAAGACACTGAATGCCAAAACACATTAATTAGTAGACAATATATATTTAACATTATCCAGGTAGTTTATAGTCCTTGCACTAATAGACAATACATTTTCATCATGTTATAACAACTACATTTAAATTTGAGTTTCAACTTGAATTTCTACATCAGTAATTATATTCAAAGTGGTAACTTTATTTACACTTTTCAATTTTAGTGGGTTGAATTTTCTTTTTTATGTACAAAGTTTTACAGTGCATACCGCTTAAACCTAAATCAAGTTAATTCTGTTGCATTTAGTGATTGTCGACTTGGGATTAACATGAAAATAAATTTTTTTGTATGTAAATCTTCAAGTAACTATTAAACACCTAAGCAGAAAATCATTCCCTTGGATTTGACAGACAGCTTGAATACACAATATTAGCATAAACAATGGCTCTCAGCAGCAAGCGCTAATTATGGTAGACATGGCAAGCCATTTTTACATTTAATCCTATAACAAGAATGTATTTTCACTAGTTACTAGTATACATTTATAGGCCTGTCACGATAATTACTTTTTGCTGGGTGATGTATTGTCTTCTTTTAACATCAGTGCTGCGTGTTTATAACACCTTGTCATGCACGAGATACTGCAAAAGACACTCGTAACTGCAGCATCTTGTGTGAAACTACTTTAATGCTAGCTGTGAGCTGATTTTACACTGGAACAGTGCGCTTTGAAACAGGGTGCATTTGGACTTATTCTTCCAAACTGTCTGTAGTTGTCAGGAAAACACTATAAAGCCTCGAATGATTCCATCTTTTCAACTGTCAATGTCTGCTTTGCGTATGAAGGAGAGCAGATAAGATGACAGAAACAGCACTGTCTGCAAAATGTTGGTGACATTCATTTTCATGTAAACATAATGGGCAATATCACTAAACTCACTAAAAAAAATATCAAGGTCATGTCCATATATTGAGCGATAAGACGATATATTGATTATTGTGACAGGCCTATACATTTTATGTACACATTTTTATTATTCCAATAGTGACTATCTGTTCAATTAGTGATTATTACAACATATATTACTGCACGTATTGCATACTCTAATTCAGTTGCTACTAGTCATCACCCCAATAGTCACATATAATCTGTTCCATTGTTATTGGTAACAAACCGCAAAACTTTGCTATTCAATTATAGGATGCTCCCATCCGCCTCTTTTGCCTCCAATAACGATTCCGATACCTGGGATTACGTATTGGCTGATACGGAGTATGATCCGATACTAAAAAAAAAAAATGACCTAATAAACTGTATGCCTCACTGTGTGGAAGAGACTGCGATCATTCTTTTGCACAAGGCATCAGGCTTGACTTAGACATTACTTTCCTAACTTTGTAAAACAAAATAACAAAAACCACACACAAATGTAAATGAATTATTTATTAAATAATTGTGCACCAGTGCAACAACTGTATAAATGCACTTCCAATAGCTTCATTAGCTTGGTAGACATTCATAATAAACAAAGACTATAGCATAACACAAGAAGCGTCACTCATATTATTATGAATGGGAGAAAGTGCAACGCGCAATATGGCGGAATAAGTCCCGCCTTCTATAAGAGCCAATCACTGACTGGTAAAGTCATCGCGTCACTGCAGCGGCTGTTAGAAGCTCGGGTTTCTATAGAAACAGTCAGATGCGCACCTCTGAAATGAGGTTCACAAGAGACGCGCATTTAGGACTGTGCATGCGCATTAGGTTGATCCAGCCTGAAAAATACCATTTTTTGTCATGATTCGAGCATTTAGAATCAAAATTTATGAGACAGTTGTTGTCAGATTTCATTGGTGATTTCAAATATGAAATTTAATCGAAAGCTTGGCAATCAGTTTTAGAGAATTTGATGTTTCCCCATTCAAAGAAATAGGAGCTGCACTTGGATGCCCGGGAGGCGTTTCAAAAATGGCCGCCGATTGAAATGACTTGTCTTAAAGCCGAGTTCAGACTGCACAATTTTAGCACCGATTTTGGCTCGCCGACAGGTTTTGAGAAATCGCAGACAAATGCACGAAATCACAGGCAAATCGGTGCTCGTTCACGCGAGTGACAATCACGCAGTGTGAATGAGCAAAGACGCGATCTGAGAGAATCGCCAACAAGTCGCCGACGTCTGTGAGATATTTGGCATGCTAAATATCTGGACCTGTCTGCGATTCAAAATCCTGCTGTGTGAAAAGTGTTCTGACTGAAAACTACATCGGCGATGACCGACAGCCAATGAGAGAGCAAGATACAGAGCAGCGGGGAGTTCGGGGAGGAGTTATAGACCACAATATTAGCAAGCATGGCTTCGTACACATAAATATTACAATTCTATCAAACAAAAACAAAGCACAAACATTTGCTTGACCATCCGCAACAGCAGCACATTGAAAAGTTATGTATTTAGCTCCAACTGTCGTTGCAGAACACACAATCCTTGTTCTTCACATCTCCCCAAACATTTCCTCCATATTCATCTTTTCTTTTTGTTGTTTTCGCTGCAAATCAGTGCACAGGCAATTCGTATTTCAAGCTTCTTGCAGGCTACTATTTTTAATAATAATCACACCATGTGTCTCAATCGGCTCCCTAGTTCAGTAATCAGGGCACTGATCAGGGTATCAGCCACATTCACTTTCATTATTATTATTATTATTTCATTACTGATTCACGACCTAGGGAGCTAGGGAGCTGATTGAGACGCAGGGCCAGTCTCAAGTGAGAACTCCGGTCTTGCACACGTGATATCGCTTTGTTTCCTTGTCATGTCTCGCGTATGTTTGTTTGTGAAACGTAGTTTGCGTGCCAGGCAGAGTTGCCAGTTCTGTCGCCGATCAATCGTGCAGTTTGAACACAGCAGCGACTGAATGCTGGCCAAGATAGTCATGCAGTGTGAAAAGAACAGTGACCCGACTACTTTGAAAATCGTGCAGTCTGAACTCGGCATAAAGGGACTTTGTAATAAACAGGTGTCAGGCTGACTCCTTCATTCATGACTCATTACCTTTTGTCATATATGACTCATACATTCATGAAAAACAAGTAAATATATTAATATATAAATATATACACTATAAAATTAAAAGACATTTCTTTTAAATTTATAGCACAGCTTTTTAATGAGGCGGCAACATATGATAGATAGGACGGAACAAGAAAGACTATTAATAATCTTTCATTGTGAAAAGTATTATAATATTAAAGGCTCCAATAGAGAGCGGAGCAAAGCATTGCGTATCCCATGTGCAGAATGATGCATTTGAAGCTTTATGCTTTGAAAGGTTCAAAGCATAAAGGGAACAGATGTTGATGCATAGTATATCTAAGCAATAGTTTGAGTTTTTTGTTTTAACAGTTTTAATTTGTTACTGTGCACATGAAGAACAATTTATAGTGCTCTCTACTCCAGTGTTGTGATCTAACAGACAACCAGAAGAAAGTAGCATGATTTAGAAACAGCAATAAACTCCAGCAAGATAAAGTCCTTTTATGTAAAACCTTATTTACAAAAAATTTACTTACAGACCAAGTATAATAATTGAATCATTGAATCATCTTGGAGAGTTTCATCGTGTTGACTGTCCTAACCAAACGCGACAAGCAGTTGAAAAGTAAACATGACGTTTAGCCAAGTATGGTGTCCCATACTCGTAATTTGTGCTCTGCATTTCACCCATCCAAGTGCACACACAGCAGTGAGGTGAGTATTGAACACACACACACCATGAACACACAGCCAGAGCAGTGGACAGCCTTTTTTTTTCTTTTGCAGCTGTGATTGGGGCTTAGGTGCCTTGCTCATGGACACCTCAGTTGTGGGTAAGAGAGTGCTAATCATTCACCTACATTTCCTGCCGGTACTGAGACTGAGACCCACAACTTTCAGGTAACAAGTCCGACTCTATAACCATTAGGCCACATCTGCCCCATTCTTTGAATGCTGAATGGAGATTGACTGACAGCCACAGCAAGAGAAGAGTTTACGTGATCTTGAATTAAAAAACTTAAATACTCATCTGTACCTCACATTAAACTATGGAATGGGTTCAGAACACTTTGAATATAGTGCATGAAAACTGTATGGTGCTTAATAATGTTTTTGTGCCTTTTGTGGGGCTATAAACAATAACACAGAATAATATACGTACAATATCGGATTTGGATTGGTTTCATCTGACCAATACCCGAGCCGGCAAAAATGGCAGTATCAGAGCCAATACCGATACTGAGTATTGGATCTGTGAATCCCTATTAAATTCTATTAGAATCTGTGGTTAAATACTCACATTCCATTTATTTATTCAATATATGTATACCATTTCTAGTAATACATACCAGCAACTGGCATCCAGCTGGTTAATAAATACTTTAAATAGGTACTAGTGTCTATTTAATTAATACTAGAAACAGATATTAGTAACTGTTCTATGCAATGAATATTCACTTCTGGAATAAGTACTGGTAGCCAATCTATAAATTAGTAAAAAAAATAAATAAAATAAATAATAAAAAAGGCTATAATTTAGATTATTCGTATTAGTCACTATTGAAAACCCTAAAATTACTAACACTACTAACAACACAATAGTTATTTCAAGCAAATAAATGTTAAAACAGCTTGCCACAAGTACATACAGGCCTAGATCTAAACAGAGCAGCGTCTGGTAACTGTGCACCCGTCGCTGAAACCTGCTTATGACTATCTATCGACTCTTAATTAAACCGAGTCTATGCTAATGCTATTAAATTTAAAGCGAGTTCGTACAAGTGAATTAGCGCGTCACTGCATAAAACACAGCCAAAGGCGCTGCACACAGACGCGCCTTCTCGCCGCTTGAGAGCGACTGGTTAGCGGGACAGCAGGCCAAAACCGGAGCGCCACTCACCGATGTGGTTATCTTCGATGTGAACGATGAGCTCGCCCAGGGACTCGAAGTGCAGCCCGCATCCGCCAAACCGGCAAACGTTGGAGAAGAAGGAGGCAGCCGCGACGCCCGTCATAATGAATGTGTTGGCAGAGATCCGTGAGCTTGCAGACCGGCGGAGGCAGAGGCTGTGCAGGATGGGGGTGATCCAATAGCCGGCAGCTCGTTGCAGCAGCAGCGGCGGCGGTGATTGCAGCTGGAGCTGTTTAGACGGCTGGCAGCCAATGGGAGGGGGATGGGGGGCAAAGCAGCATGACGGAGGAGCAGGAGGAGGAGGAGGAACCGGCGAAACAAACATACTGCTGTTCACCTGAGCGGAGAAAGACGAAGAATGCTTGACTGAAAAGGGCAACATAAGCAACTATATTATAGATTATTTCAGTGCATCTTTTGCTACCCTGCCAGCTGGGCTTCAAATGTGTAAGGTTTAAGTCACCCTGCCTGGGAATGCAGAAACAATCCCAATTAACTTGTTACTTAATAAACTTAAAGTCATCATTAATTACACAGTTATTGGCTGTGTGACTCTTCCAAGTGTTCATACATTAAACATTTTTTATACTTTTGCATAACTTTTCATATTGAATTGTAATGCAATGGTCTTCAAAGGGATAGTTAACCCAAAAATGAAAATTATCCTATGATTTACTCACCCTCAAGCCATCCTAGGTGTATATGACTATCTTTTTTCAGACGAACATGATCGGAGATAGCTATATTTAAAAATATCCTTATTCCTCCAAGGTTTATAATGGTTGTGAATGGGGGGCTGCGTTTTGAAGCCAAAAATAATGTATCCATTCATAAATAAAAATTAATCCATACGACTCCAGGGGGTTAATAAAGGCGATGCGTTTTTGTAAGAAAAATATCCATATTCAAAACTTTATGAATTCAAATAATAGCTTCCGGACGACTGTACACAGAATGCGCAAATCGATTTGCGCCAAATGAGTAATCCACGACGCGATGTATGACGCAGGATGTAGGAGTATTGTAATCTTAGATGCCTCTCGCAGTTCAAACAAATAGGGCATAGAAACAAATTTAAGCTCCTCTTCTCTTAAATCGAAATCCTCCGACCTTTCTATTTAAAAATTATCGTTTTAGACTTATAATCTGTGACCAGTGATTTGTTTTGCTCTATCCGCTGTGCCTCCGTTTTCGCCATTATGTTGTGCTTTAGGTTAAAGGATACTCTTCCACCGCAAATTGTCTTGCACATTCTGCATACGGTCATCTGCCGGAAGCTAGGTATTTGAATTTATAAAGTTTTAAATATGGATATTTTTCTTACAAAAATGCATCGCTTTAGAAGGCCTTTATTAACCCCCTGGAGTCGTCTGGATTACTTTTTTTTTTTATGGATGGATGCATTATTTTTTACTTCAAAACGCGCCCCCCCATTTACAACCATTATAAACCTTGGAAGACTAAGGGTATTTTTAAATATATCTCTGATTGTGTTCATCTGAAAGAAGATAGTCATATACACCTAGAATGGCTTGAGGGTGAGTAAATCATAGGATAATTTTCAATTTTGGGTGAACTATCCCTTTAATTTCACCTTTTGGGGGGCAGTATATCTTTAAAAAAAATTCCCATTTCACATACAAGACCTATAGTAGACTAAAATGCATGTTTGAGATGTCTTAACTTAAAGGGTTAGTTCACCCAAAAATGAAAATAATGTAATTTATTACTCACCCTCATGTCATTCTACACCCGTAAGACCTTCGTTCATCTTCGGAACACAAATTAAGATATTTTTGATGAAATCCGATGGCTCAGTGAGGCCTGCATCGCCAGCAATGGTACTTCCTCTCTCAAGAACCATAAAGGTACTAAAAATATATTTAAATCAGTTCATGTGAGTACAGTGGTTTAATCTTAATATTATAAAGCAAGGAGAATATTTTTTGTGTGCCAAAAAACAAAATAACGACTTTTTAACAATATCTAGTGATGGCCGATTTCAAAACACTGCTTCATGAAGCTTCGGAGCTTTACGAATCGAATCAGTGGTTCAGAGCGCCAAAGTCACGTGATTTCAGCAGTTTGGCAGTTTGACACGCGATCCAAATCAGTGATTCGACAAAAAAGATTCGTAACGCTCCGAAGCTGTGTTTTGAAATCAGCCATCACTAGATATTGTTAAAAAGTAGTTATTTTGTTTTTTTTGCCACACAAAAAATATTCTCGTCGCTTTATAATATTAAGATTGAACCACTGTACTCACATGAACTGATTTAAATATGTTTTTAGTACCTTTATGGATTTTGAGAGAGGAAGTACCATTGCTGGCGATGCAGGCCTCACTGAGCCATCGGATTTCATCAAAAATATTTTAATTTGTGTTCCGAAGATGAACGAAGGTCTTACGGGTGTAGAACGACGTGAGCGTGAGTAATAAATGACATTTTATTTTTGGGTGAACTAACCCTTTAAAGCAACTTGCACTGACATATCTGTTTTGTCTCGAGATGCACACAAGTAATGTTTTTTTTTCTGAGGCACATTTAAAACAGCTACTTAAATGTCCTAATTTAACTAAAGCCTATACTCCCATGGCTTAATGTAAGCCCTTTCTGTGAAACCAGGCCTTGGTGTAAAATAATTTTATAATTGCATTCTTCATTTAATGTTTCTACAGTATATTCCATATACATTAATTTAATATTTTTGTTTTTTTAAAAATCGTAAGTACATTTATGTCTTCTCTGTGCAGTATTAAACAGTCTAAATGTACTTTTCAAATGCAGCTTTCTGTGCCACCTTTGCAGCTTAAAGAATTCATTAAACACATATATTCATTATTTTGTTTTCCTGCTGTCTGCTACTGGTAAATGTATGGCCAGCATTTTTACTTTACAATTACAGCAAATTCTGTGTAAACGCATATTTCAATGAATCAAACTACACAATGGCATCATGCAGTATTAGACCTCTAATTGGCATTTCTTTACTGAAGAAAAATGTTGACCTCCTCCTTCTTTACTGAAGAAAAATGTTGACCTCCTCCTTTAAAACCTTCTGAAAAGACTGAGGATCTCTCAGGTGTGACACAAGCATCCATATAAGGAGCTGTGTTCACAAAGAGCAGGAGGAATGTCCCTTTGATCAGCCTGTGACAGTGACCGTGCTGACCATCACTTAATCATCCATTAAATCACCCTGTTATAAACATTCTCTGCCGTTGGGCTATGTAAATACCTGAGAGACTAAATGGCCAAATATTTTCCACGGCACTATTTTCAAACAAACACGCTTGCATAAACATGTACTTTTGAAATACAACATTTTCTCTTCAGCTTCATAAATTGATTAGCTTCCAAATCCAGACTCAAATTGTAAAAGCTCACAAACATACAGACAGCTGTTTGGGACATACCTTATAATGTCATAATGCAAAGCCTGCCAGATGTTAGTAAGTGCAACCATCTGCCTCACACAAGATAGACATAATCAGCCGATGCCAGATGCTAAAAACTGTGAGGAGGACGTTCCAGGTCAAATATGATTGAACAATATCAAAGATTTCAGGATTTATCTAGTTCCAAATTCTTGATTGATTCAGTGCAGTATCACTCATATGCAGTAAATCCTTGAGTCCTTTGAAGATCTACCTTGAGACCTTAGAAAGGATCATGTGAAAAATTACTCACAGACGTGTGATGTGCTATATACTTATACACAAGCACATAGCCTCCTGACACCCAGCTATGGAGTCCTCTATAGAGGACATTATACAAACCCGATTCCAAAAAAGTTGTGACACTGTACTATAAAACAGAATGCAATGATGTGGAAGTTTCAAATTTCAATATTTTATTCAGAATACAACATAGATGACATATCAAATGTTTAAACTGAGATAATGTATCATTTTAAGGGAAAAAATAAGTTGATTTTAAATTTCATGGCATCAACACATCTCAAAAAAGTTGGGACAAGGCCGTTTACCACTGTGTGGCATCCCTTCTTTTTATAACAGTCTGCAAACGTCTGGAGACTGAGGCGGCAAGTTGCTCAAGTTTAGAAATACGAATGTTGTCCCATTCTTGTCTAATACAGGCTTCTAGTTGCTCAACTGTCTTAGGTCTTCTTTGTCGCATCTTCCTCTTTATGATGCGCCAAATGTTTTCTATGGGTGAAAGATCTGGACTGCAGGCTGGCCATTTCAGTACCCGGATCCTTCTTCTACGCAGCCATGATGTTGTAATTGATGCAGTATGTGGTCTGGCATTGTCATGTTGGAAAATGCAAGGTCTTCCCTGAAAGAGACGAAGTCTGGATTGGAGCATATGTTGTTCTAGAACTTGGATATACCTTTCAGCATTGATGGTGCCTTTCCAGATGTGTAAGCTGCCCATGCCACACGCACTCATGCAACCCCATACCATCAGAGATGCAGGCTTCTGAACTGAGCGCTGATAACAACTTGGGTTGTCCTTGTCCTCTTTAGTCCGGATGACATGGCGTCCCAGTTTTCCAAAAAGAACTTCAAATTTTGATTCGTCTGACCACAGAACAGTTTTCTACTTTGCCACAGTCCATTTTAAATGAGCCTTGGCCCAGAGAAAATGCCTGTGCTTCTGGATCATGTTTAGATATGGCTTCTTTTTTGACCTATAGAGTTTTAGCCGGCAACGGCAAATGGCACGGTGGATTGTGTTCACCGACAATGTTTTCTGGAAGTATTCCTGAGCCCATGTTGTGATTTCCATTACAGTAGCATTCCTGTATGTGATGCAGTGCCGTCTAAGGGCCCGAAGATCACAGGCATCCAGTATGGTTTTCTGGCCTTGACCCTTACGCACAGAGATTGTTCCAGATTCTCTGAATCTTTGGATGATATTATGCACTGTAGATGATGATAACTTTAAACTCTTTGCAATTTTTCTCTGAGAAACTCCTTTCTGATATTGCTTCACTATTTTTTGCCACAGCATTGGGGGAATTGGTGATCCTCTGACTTCTGAGAAACACTGCCACTCTGAGAGGCTCTTTTTATACCCAATCATGTTGCCAATTGACCTAATAAGTTGCAAATTGGTCCTCCAGCTGTTCCTTATATGTACATTTAACTTTTCCGGCCTCTTATTGCTACCTGTCCCAAATTTTTGGAATGTGTAGCTCTCATGAAATCCAAAACGAGCCAATATTTGGCATGACATTTCAAAATGTCTCACTTTTAACATTTGATATGTTATCTATATTCTATTGTGAATAAAATATAAGTTTATGAGATTTGTAAATTATTGCATTCCATTTTTATTCACAATCTGTACAGTGTCCCAACTTTTTTGGAATCGGGTTTGTATTTTAGCGAATTTCTCTAAGACCTGTCACAGTTTTAAG
Source organism: Megalobrama amblycephala (assembly GCF_018812025.1). Lineage (NCBI taxonomy): Eukaryota > Metazoa > Chordata > Actinopteri > Cypriniformes > Xenocyprididae > Megalobrama > Megalobrama amblycephala. The sequence goes on along the minus strand of NC_063052.1, from coordinate 24,144,188 downwards.
TCTGGATGTCATGTTAAGAGCCCATTCAGGGCTTTTCAGAGATACCAAATGTTTGGATGTTTCACCATGACCATTCCCTCTCCTTGGTCTTTAAAAATTGCTGGCATTAATTTAGTGATCAAATTTAACACCCTTGTGGAAATATGATAATATTTTGTAATTGACCCTTCGCAAAGACCCGCCCCCCTTAGTTACTGTTGTTTTGTCCGACAAGCCATGGCGCTGTCACGCCATAGAGAGCAATACATCACGGAGCAAAGAGACAAGACAGAGCAGGTTACTTATGATATTAAATAAAGTCCCAGCTTTCAAACGGTGTAATTTTTTTTAAGAAACTCGAACAATAAATACCGTTTTGTGGCTCTTTAATGTGTTGTGACAGATTGCTGCAGTGCCTCAGTTCAAGTGGCTCGTGAACTGATCATCTCTTACTAGTTAATTTATAGCATCAAATAAACATGAATGAACATAAGAAGAAATGTTGTTTCAAATGCGGAAAGACATCATTACACACCATTTTTCAAGTCCACCGAGGTTAATTTTCTAACTCCTCACTGCTTTGTCGGACAAAATGGCGGATTCTGTGTTATGATTGGTTAGATCACTTGTCAATCAAACTCCCGGCGAAGAGTCAATTGTAATTTAAATCTGACTAATTTTCAAATTATTTGTCATAAATTAACATCTCAGGAAAATGTTATGGGGTTTCAAATCAAAATATGATTTACGTGTCGACTGTAGAGGACACCAGGACTTAAAGCATGGTTATTACGCATTTTGGGAGACACAACATGTTAATGGGGAAAGAAATTATATATCAATATTCTTAATATTATGAAAATCTTGTCAATTATTGCTCCAGTTATTACACTTCTTTTTCATTGCATATTGCCCCAAAAACACATGCAAATTAGATACAGTGGATATATACATATAATGGGAAAACACATTTATGGCCATTTTACACACATATTGCATAAAGCAACATGGTATATCAAATTATTCTGTTATATCTTTCATAACATAGTTGAGAATCATCTTTATACAACGTTTGATTTAAAATTCCTGAAACCTAAAAATGTATTGCCGATCCTGTTGTTTTTGCCTTTTCATGTCTATTCATGTCTTATTTTATTTTTAAAAACTGAGTCCTTTGTCCTCTACAGAGGACATAGCATAACATATGAATAAAATATCACTTTTTTTTTAAAAAAAAAGTTATTTTCCCATTTTTTCTTATGCTCTAAACAATGTAATGACATGAAAAAATACTAAATTCACAAAACTTTTTTTTTCTGGTAGTCAGGAGGATACGCTCATTCACATGTATACCAACATGGTTCAACAATTGAAGAAGGCATTAAAAGAGCTCTGATATCAGAGTCAAAAGTTTATTTTTATTATTGTTGTCTGCCTTTGTTCCTCTTTTGCAAGTCACTTTGGATAAAAACATCTGCTAAATACATGAATGTAAATGTTTTGTTAATTAGCCCCCAAAAATCCACCAATTTCACTGTGTATTCTTTAAATGGTGAAACAATAGGTGAACTTGACACAGTTCCTTTTTACAGTGAATTATATCATGGGACAAACAGGGATGATGTCATATGAGACTTGTGGGTGCATGCCCTCTGCTGCATTGTCTCTGTGTGTGTGAATGATTCATACTCAAAGACGTAGGAGTCAGCTAAGGCTGAGGCTTGATGTGACATCATTACCACTTCCTGTTTTGTGGTGTTGCTGAGGAAACAGCTACTAGCATTCTGAGTTAGAACAGGCTAATGAATCACGCTCTCTCTTTCTCTCACTCCCACTTGTTCTGCCTTTTTCTTTCACTCTTTCCCTAGCGGTTACCACAAAAGGACCACGCAGTTCTGAAACATCAGACACACCCCTCAGTTTTACGATAATCTGAATGTATCCACATTCTCTCATATTTGAACTCATGACATCTGTAGTTTAACACAATATGGTTAGACACTATTAAAGTGGTGAAAACCAGATATATATATATAGCTGCTTTATTAAATGTAAAAACTTGAAAATCTTGCCACCTGTTTTCATCATCAGGTTAATGTCATCATATAAAGCATCGTTGATGTCTCACACTTTGAGGCTTTGCATTTTTTGTTTATGAAGCCTTCTGGCAGCCATTTTGACTATAGCATAAATCAGAACCATTCTGTCTTAAATCATTCTCTCAAAAAAACCTGATGGGTCTTTTTCCATCGCCTTGATTCTGCAAAGCGAACTCGAAATCCACTGAAACATCACACAAACCAAATTTACTAAAAATTTTTAGGGTCTAAAAATAGTAATTTATGCATTTTACCTAAAGCTATCAGTGATCAATAAAAGTTTAGACTGTCTTGAAATTAACAATATGTGTAAACTGTCACATGATCAGAACTTTTTAATTTTAGTTTACCACTCTAAAAGTTGATATCAGTGTCAAAGTTCTATAAATAGCTATAGATGATAGAACTACCATATTTTATATTTTTCAAAATATATATTATTAATAAAAACCAAGAGCCCAAACTGATTGATTCACATTACAAAATCTCATTGCTACATTAAACAGGCAACAAAATAAAATGAAAAAGAACAATTTTATTAAACAATGTCACTGATAAAAAAGAAACATTAAATAATGTTATTTTATGATTTGCAACTTTCGTCTGGGTCTTGTTGAACAACTGACCAAATTTTGACTATGACTAGGCCTATAATTTTCCACCGGTTACATTGTAACCATAAAAAAGAAAGAAAAAAAGCAAGCAGTTTATTTCGTTGACCATTAAAAAAGCAAACAATTGTCTGGAAATAATTTGTAATAAAAAGGGTTAAAGCCATGAGCTAACACACTCATACATGCTCTTTCTCTCTATCATGACACACCATTCGCTAATCGGGACCGTCCCGCGCACAGCTCTAGACAGCTGTTGGCGCAGCAAGCACTGAGCGAAGCGCCTCCCATTTCCCTTTTTTCTCTCAACGCGCCAATGTCCGCATCGGACGCCCGCTACATCCTCCGGTGGGCGGGTGCGCGCCGTCTGAAAACCCCTCCTCTTTTTAAAAAGCGGACCGCAATGATTTAGAAGTTCAGGAATCCCACGTGACGTCACCGCGAGGTGATGTAATGCTTCTGTAAATAGATCATATTGTAATCGCGTTTCACTTCAGCGTGCTTCGTCTGAGCGCGAGGAGCGTTGCTAGTCTCAGTCTGCGTGCGTTTAGGTAAGTTAGTATTACTGTTTTTCACTCGCTTGTGAATATGTTTCCACTCTTAGTTCAGAACTTAAATGGAGCGCGTTTCTTGTACAGTGCTGTTGGGATTTTATGTTGTTGTTTTACTGTCAAGTTAGTGTCTGTCAAAGTGCCGGTGTCCATTGAGATGTTCGTAAACTGTTTGAATGTCGGTTCGAGGGGGTGTGACACCACTAAACGAACAGAGAAATAAAGAGTATTAGAATAAAAAAGGGTTTGACTATCGGAAAATGTATGTCTTTGTGAATCTTTAGTAGCCTAAAGATTGTCAACAAACTTGTCAACAAATACGTTTTAGGGAAATGGCTGTTGGACAGTTAGCTGTTGAAAGACAGACTGAATTTTAAATATATTTAAATGTTTGGTTGCACACGTGCGCGTGTTTTGAGGGCGTAAGTATTTGCATTTGCTTTGGATTAATCAAATTATTATTATTAATGTTATTTTCAAATAAACCCAATATGACATGTGCCGACACGTACTCCAAAGTGATTCAGACAACTTCACGATATTTTCACCGCTAAAATGGCACATTATTGCCCCTGGTTAGAATGTCTGATCTCAGTTGTTTGGGTTTCTGAAATTCGTGACACCGCGTGAGTCCTCCGGTTTCGCCATTACGTCATTCTGCAGGCCGGTTAGACGCTTGGCATTTTAGCACCGTAGACCCGTCTTGCCAATTCAAACTCTGGCCCCGGCTGAACTAAATGATGATGTCATGACTAGAGGAATGCTCACGTTATGAGTGACTGGGGTTGTTTTATATATAAGGTGCGACTAATAGGCTACGTAGTACGTTATAATATAGAGAACACATAGAGAAGAGAACTCAAACAGGGAAATGTGAACAGAATTAGGAGAACTGAAAGAAATATGAATAGGTCATGCGTTTTTAAGACTATATTTCACTAATTAGGTGTCATCTATCTATCTATCTATCTATCTATCTATCTATCTATCTATCTATCTATCTATCTATCTATCTATCTATCTGCCTGTCGTTTATTTTCATAAAAGTACATGTTGTACATTGACAGATAGATCATTTTTATTTGTCTGTTTATTTGTCATGAGCACTTTATAATGTCATCTCCCATGTCTGCATGTGTTTGTATGTCTGTGTGTGTGCATGTGTGTGTATATGTATGTTCAGGTTTTTTTAGATCTCAGTGATGAATATTGATCAGGACAGGCCATATGTATGCACTGCTCCTGGATGCTTGCAGGTAAGTGACAGATGTCCAGTTTGCTGGTGGTTGTCATATCATCTAGAGCTACAACAATGTTTTTTATGTATGCTGTCACAAATTTTAGCCATCACTTAGTAGTCAATTGCAGTATTCATATGTATCTTTGGTAACACTTTACAATAAGGTTCATTAGTTAACTACATTAGTTAACATGAACTAATAATGAACTGTACTTGTACAGCATTTATTAATCTTTGTTAATGTTAATTTTAACATTTACTAATACATTATTAAAATCTTGTTAACATTAGTTAATGCTCTGTGAACTAACATGAACAAACAATGAACAACTGTATTTTCATTAACTAATGTTAACGAAGATTAGTAAATACAGTAACAAATGTATTGCTCATGGTTAGTTCATGTTAGTTAATACATTAACTAATGAACCTTATTGTAAAGTGTTACCGTATCTTTTATGTAAAAAAGGAGCTGTGCTTTTTCAGCATTGTCACGGCCTACCATGTTTCTTTTTCTCGTAGCGCTTCCAAAGAGAAGATCACCTAATAATTCACAGACACAAACATGAGATGACCCTTAAATTCTCTTCTATTAAGTGTGACAATATGCTTTCAGGTAAGAGTGGGTATGCAACTTCTCACACAAAAATACACGTTTTATCATCAACACTGTATTAATTTTCTATGCAACTAAAGAGTATCAATCTACAGATTGAAGTCAGTAATATAATAGCCTGTTAAAAGTGAATGTGTGTGTGTGTGTGTGTGTGTGTGTGTGTGTGTGTGTGTGTGTGTGTGTGTGTGTGTGTGTCATGATAGGTCATGCTCTCCATCTCCTTTAATTTAGCATTTAGACAGTGTCTGTTACCCTGGAAACCCAATGTCTGATATATAAACATCAGCCTGACCCTTGACCTCTGGGGTCTGTGAGCCATCATTGCAGCGACAGAAACATTTACATAAAAAACAAAAGAAGGACTTTACCTTCTGACCCCTTTCATAGTTGTCTAGAAAAAGCAGTTTAGTTTAGACTACCTCTAAATTACCAAAACAACATGAGCAAAATCAGGCTCATGTTTATGACATAGGGTTAATTTTTAACATTTTCCCAGCATGCCAGAAGATTACTTTAGACAAGTTTTGCTCATGACATTGAGAAGAGGGCTAGTTTCTTTACATTTGTTTAGAATGCCTGGAGGTTACTTGATATTGATCTATCTAAAGTTTTCACTCTTGACCTTGAGAAATCTCCAATGCCTCCTCAGTTTACATGTGTTTAGTATATATATATATATATATATATATATATATATATATATATATATATATATATACACTTTTACATTTAATATATATATATATAGTATCAATTTTATATTGTCTACATTTATTTTTTATTTTATCTACATACCTTTCTACATTTTAATTTGAACTTTTCCAGAGATTTTTACAGCACTTTAATTTTCATAAACACTAAAAGTTTCCAAATATGCATTGATATTAATTAATATATTATTTCTAATAATATATAGTATATTTATGATATAATATATAAAATAATTAATACAATGTTTCATTTATGCTACATACTTGGTTGCACTATATCATCTTATTTATGTAATATTCTCTTTTCTTTTTACTTATTACATTTTAAAACAAATTTGAATCCATTTTTATTTTTCATGCATCTGTTATGACTATATTATGATTATTTTTATTTTTATTATATGTAATTTTTATGTAAAACATTTCAAATTACCATTGTGTATAAAACGTGCTGTATAAATAAACTTGACTTGCCTTTAATAATAAAAAATCTCTATCGCTAATATTTTGGTTCCATTGTGTTGTTACTTCCTTTATATATTGCCAGTGGCATTTTGTGTGTGGCATCTGATGATGCTGTTTGCATTCATGGTAAACGTGTACTCTTTGTTCATCTATAGATCAGACTCCAACTCCAACCCGTTTCTTACAGGACTGTGAGGAAGTGGGCCTCTTTACTGACCTGGAGCTTAACCAGTCACAGGCGGAGGAGGAGACAAAACCGGTGAGAGCTTTTTTTAAAATATTATAAATATTAGAATATTTAGCATATAAATGTTTTCTAAATTCTATGTCCGTTCTTGCTTACAGAACTTTTCGGCTCAGGTGTCAGGTCAGAACCAGCCTCACACTGAGACACAACCTCAGCAGGGTCAACATCATCAGTTTCAGCCTCAGCAACAGCAGCAGTGCGCTCTGGCCCATCTGAACCAGAGCCAGAACCAGCTCCACATACACAGCTCACAGCCTCAGTCTCAATGCACAGCCACATACTCCACTTCAAATAAACAGTGAGTATTAGCATATATTTACTAGAATACCCCTATATTCTTCTATTCCTCATTAAAGGCAGGCCTGGTTCTTGACTGTAATAGGGTGAACTAGCAGATATCCTGGGTTGGCAAGGTTTTTTTTTTTGCACTACGTCTGCAGCTCTGCATGTAGATATCTTATTTTCACTGTAAATAAAATGCTACAGTTTTTACTCTTCCATCATCCAATGACTGAAAGTAAACGTGACAGGAGCCTACTGTTGCTATAGTAAGCTGATAGATAATAAATAAATATTGATCTATTGATAGATAAACCGTGCAATCTTACTTCAGTGTTGTTGTTAACATTGACATAGACAGTTTGATTTACCACACCAAATATTGTGTGGTAAATATTAAAGGGTTAGTCCAAATGAAATTTCTGTCATACATACTCACCCTCATGCCGTCCCCCCCGTCATTGCACATTTTGAGGTCCAGAAAGGTATTAAAGACATCGTTAAAATAGTCAACGTGACAGTGGTTCAACCTTAATGTTATGAAGCGACAAGAATACTTTTTGTGCACAAAAACAAAACAAAAATAACAACAAAATAACGAAATAGCCGGCTATCGGACGTAAACATGGAAGCCTGCACTGTGTTCACTACGTCAACTGCGTATGACAACAGTTCAAATTGTTAAATAAAGTCGTTATTTTTGTTTTGTTTTTGCGGTTTTGGGTTTGAGACAACATGTGTCACAGATCCCGTGTTTCCCTGGACTCCATTTCCCATGATCCTCCTGTTTCATCACCTGCACTCACTTCCCTCGTCAGCTCCTCATCATCACTCATCACCTGCACCTGGACTCTATTGTCTTCACTCCCTTTATATGGCACTCACTCCCTTCACTCCTTTCCGTTCTGAATGTTGTTTAATGTGTATGTTGGCGTTCCTTACCCTGTGTTACATTAAAGTATTATGTTATTGTGGAAATCCGCATCTGCCTCATCTCTACACCACCATACCATAACAGAAGAACGGACCAATACCGACCGGATTTCCGCATAAAAAATAAAAATAAAAAAAAATAAAAATGGAAGCTTTCTTCAGCTCCCGGGCTTCAGCTTCTCCCATGCCTCCCAAGACGATGACAGCGGCTGAGAAAATCATCGGGCTTCTTCAGGTTGGTCGTTCACTGGAGAGGTATGTGGAGGAGTTCGTTGAGCTGGCTTATCTGACTGACTGGCCCGATGCTAATTTAATCGCCCTGTTTCTGGATGGTCTGGACGACAACACTCTCCGTTTAAATGAACCTGATTATCGTCTCTCCTTAAGCAAAACTATCAATTTTATTTTGGTTTTGAATAATTCCAAATTCTATGTGGATGAGTGTTGGTCTCCAGTCCGTCCAGAAACACGGTCGGCTGGGCCAGTTAGTCAGCCTCCGTATTCCTCCGCTTACCCCTCCGGTGAACTTCCTTCCTGCCCCACGCTGGGCCCACACTCTCCTGCTGGGTCCGGAAAGCGGAGGAGGAGGAAAAAACCTGCCGCTGAGCCCTCTCCAGCCGTCACTGAGCCCGCTCCAGTATCTCCAGAGCCCGCTCCAGTATCTCCAGAGCCCGCTCCAGCCCTTTCCGAGCCTGCCGCTCCAACCCTGGGCGAACCGCCAGATGATGCGGCCTGGCTCATTGACTTTTGGTCCGAGCCAATTTCTCCAGTCTCCGCCGCCGAGCAAGCAGCGGCAGTCTCCGCCGCCGAGCAAGCAGCGGCAGTCTCCGCCGCCGAGCAAGCAGCGGCAGTCTCCGCCGCCGAGCAAGCAGCGGCAGTCTCCGCCGCCGAGCAAGCAGCGCCAGTCTCCGCCGCCGAGCCCTCAGCTCCAGCCGCCGCCGAGCCAACTGCTCCTATTATGAACTTTGTTAAGACTGTTTTCCCTCCCTGCCTCCCTCTCCCACCTCCTTCCACTATTGTCCACACTGCACCTCCACCTCAAGCCACCTCACCCAGGATTCCACCTCGGCCCGTTGGTCCAGATACTCCCCTTGGCTCCAACCTCCCTCTTCTCCACCATGGCCCATCAGTCCACCAGTTCCGCCAGGCTCCATCCTCCCCCGGTTCCGCATCAGTCATTCGTCGGCCTTCCCTCACTTCAGGACTACACTCCTCGGTTTTCACCTCGTCCCTTTGTCCCTCACGCTCCGTTGGCTTCCTCACTCCCTCCTGTGTCCCTTTGGTCGGCTGTCGCTCTGGCTCCACTGCGGCCTTCTGGAGCCCCGCCTGCGCCTCGGTCGGCCGAACCTGCGGCATCGCCCTGTCCCGCCGGATCCTCACCGCCACCTGGGATCGTCGGCAATTCGGCTTCGGCTCCTGACCCGCCATGGCCGGCTTCGGCTCCTGACCCTCCACGGCAGCCCGCTGCACCTGACCCACCACGGCCGCCCACGGCTCCTGACCCGCCATGGCGGTCCGCTGCACCTGACCCGCCATGTCTGTCCGCTGCACCTGACCCGCCATGTCTGCCCGCTGCACCTGACCCGCCATGTCTGCCCGCTGCATGTCTGCCCGCTGCATGTCTGCCCGCTGCATGTCTGCCCGCTGCACCTGACCCGCCATGGCTACCCGCTGCACCTGACCCGCCATGGCTGCCTTCAGCCCCTGACCCGCCATGGCTGCCTTCAGCCCCTGACCCGCCATGGCTGCCTTCAGCCCTGACCCGCCATGGCTGCCTTCAGCCCCTGACCCGCCATGGCTGCCTTCAGCCCCTGACCCGCCATGGCTGCCTTCAGCCCCTGACCCGCCATGGCTGCCTTCAGCCCCTGACCCGCCATGGCTTTTGAACCTGCCCTGGAGACCTTCACTCCAGTCTGCTCCTCCCCCTGCACCAGCGTGAGGTCTCCAGGGCGCCCGCCCCCTCCCAGTTGTTTCATCTACGGCGCGAGGACGCGCCTACCGGGAGGGGGGGGTAATGTCACAGATCCCGTGTTTCCCTGGACTCCATTTCCCATGATCCTCCTGTTTCATCACCTGCACTCACTTCCCTCGTCAGCTCCTCATCATCACTCATCACCTGCACCTGGACTCTATTGTCTTCACTCCCTTTATATGGCACTCACTCCCTTCACTCCTTGTCCGTTCTGAATGTTGTTTAATGTGTTTGTTGGCGTTCCTTACCCTGTGTTACATTAAAGTATTATGTTATTGTGGAAATCCGCGTCTGCCTCATCTCTACACCACCATACCATAACAACATGAGGCTCAGTACTTCATGACAGAAATTTCATTTTTGGATGAACTAACCCTTTAAGATACATTTTAAACCCCTAATTCACACCTTGATAGCAGGCAAATATTTCTGCCTGTTATTACTCGTGAGATTGTTAGCCTCTGCTTATCCACAACAGACACCACTTCGTGTATAATGTTGCTTTGCTTTCATCTAAAAAAAGGAAAAATACAGCAATTTTCTGGTGTTATGATTGTTTGGGGCAGTCTTCAACATACAGCCCACCTCAGATTGCTTGTAATGCACAAATCATGAAAAAGATCAACACTATCTTTGCTTATAAAGTCTGATGTTTGGGTGGGCTCAGCCCACCCCTGCCCATGCCTAGTTCAAGCCCTGATTAAAGATCAACATTTTAACTGAAAATGTTACATTTTGGGGGGTATACAAAATGTATTCATGGAAAATAAGTCAAAAAGATTTAATGCAACACAGCATCATACCTTTAATTTTATGAGATGCAGAATATTTAGTTTTTTAATATAGCATTGCATCTTTAGAATTTGCTAGCTTAACTTGTCATTGTAAAGATGTTGAAATGCTGCAAGTTAAAATTTCTAAATTGCTTTTTGCTGACCCCTTTTGTCCACTACTCATCTGAATCCCTCTGACTCCATTACAGATCTGCACCCAGCTGTCTGCACAGCACACAGGCAAACACCATGCCTGGGACATCAGCCATGAATGTAAGTAAACCTGAGAGCATTTCAAAGTAAAATAATTATCTAAATAATAACTCTATTTCTTTATACGTCAACACAATAATTTCATATATTTTTAAAATAACAGATGGAGGCGCAATTGTCCATGAACTCCAGTATGATCGGCATACCAGGCCCCACCCACCCTGGCTCGTGCTCCTCCCTTCAGGTACAGCCCCATACTAATGATTTGACTCCATGGTTACAGGATTATGATGTCTCTATAGAAACATTACAAGTCAGACAGGGGTTATAATGCCACAGTGCTTTGTAACTAATGTAGACATCTTGATTGTGTTATCTAATTCAGACACATGCAATGTTGTGGTTTTGCCTGTTAAAAATCTGCATTCGCACACACACACACACACACACACACACACACACAAGCACACATGCAGGAGACTCTCGTGCACTGATTCTCTTCAGAAAGTGGAGGAGATTGAATTTCAAAGGCTTCGGGCTGACCTGGTTATCATCTGACTTTTCAAAGCCGTCTTTGTAGATTCTCTGTGTTTTAAAAAACTTAAAAGTGCCAAGTAATCTTACCATCGCAAACACTCACTACACACAGGAAACCTTAGATGTAGAAATTAAAAACACATGGTTGCCTGCAGAAGTTGGTAAAACAAATCTTGCTTTAGACATTTCCCTTTTAAATAGCAATTTTCCACAGTGTTATATGACAATGATGTTGACAGTGAACCCAGGAGCCTTTTTTGACCCATCTTTCCCCGTCTCTAATCCTTCAGAGGTCAAAGGTCATACCAGCCCACAGCCAGCCTGCAGTCTCCAATGGCAGTCAGAATCCTCTTTGCCACATGATGGAGATGATGTCATCACAACAGCACCCACTGTCGCATTTACAATCCTCCTCTCATCATCACGCATACCAACAGCACTGCCACTCACCGCAAAGACTTGCACATCAACATCAAAGCCAAGACCAATCACTTCACAGCCATGCTCACCACTCTCCACCCACGCACTTGCATCCTGGCTCCTCCCACCAGACCGCCCCTCCCCTTTCACATCAGCCAGTACCTACACAGGTCTAGATTTTTGCGCCAAACTCTGACTTTTACAGTTTGACTTAATCTATTGTGTTATTTAATGCAATGTTTGTGTTTTATAGATGTCCTCCACACCAAAACACACCCACTGCCCGCAGTCTCCTCCACAGCCGACCGTGAGCAGACGCCGACGGACAGCAGAGGAAGACCCGGATGAGCGCAGACGGAAGTTTCTGGAGAGAAACAGAGCTGCTGCCACGCGGTGCAGACAGAAGAGAAAAGTTTGGGTGATGTCGTTGGAAAGGAAGGCTGAGGAGCTTACACACACTAACTTACAGCTACAGGTAAAATTTACACACGCATGATTAGATATGTAGAATCAAATACAATTGAAACTTCATGATAGATTTGCTGCTTTGTTGTCATATATTTTTTGTCTTCTCTTAGAATGAGGTGACGTCACTCAGGACAGAAGTCACTCAACTGAAGCAAATTCTTCTTGCACATAAAGACTGTCCTGTCTCTGTGAGACAGAGAGAAACGCAGAGTGAGTATGAATTATTTTCTCATTCTCTCCTCCTTTCTCTCACATACTACTGTATATGTTTGAATCTCTTTAAAACCTGTGAAGAACATGTCTGCATCTCATATTTAACCCCAAAATAATAATAATAATAATAAATTATATATTGCTAAAAAAATGAAGGCCGTATTTTAGGACAACTATGTATTTTAGGACAACTATGATTTTAACCCTAAATAATATACAAATAATGCAAAGAAAAAAGTAAACTGAAAATAAAATAAAAGTATTTCTACATCAAGATAGTATAATCTAAATAAGAATAATTGTACTATAGTCATTTAAAATGCCATATCAAAAAATAAGAAAATAAAAACCATATCATAATAATGAGAATACTTAAAGAATAATAAACAAATTATTAAATAAGAAACAAATTATCTTTAATTATAATTTTAAGTTTAATTGAAGAAAATTAAACTTAAAAATCAAACATCCCTCAAAATATATTTTTACATTTTTTGATTTTAATAAAATATTTTTTTAATTCGATATTCTTACACTACCGTTCACAAGTTCGGGGTCAGTAAGATCTTTTTTAATTATTTTATTTATTATTTTTTATTTATTCATTAAGGATGCATTAAGTGAATCAAAAGTGACAGTAAAGACTTTTTTATTGTTACAAAAAAAAAGTTACACAGTTTCCAATATATATACAGGTGCTGGTCATATAATTAGAATATCATCAAAAGTTGATTTATTTCACTAATTCCATTCAAAAAGTGAAACTTGTATATTATATTCATTCATTACACACAGACTGATATATTTCAAATGTTTATTTCTTTTAATTTTGATGATTATAACTGACAACTAAGGAAAATCCCAAATTCAGTATCTCAGAAAATTAGAATATTACTTAAGACCAATACAAAGAAAGGATTTTTAGAAATCTTGGCCAACTGAAAAGTATGAACATGAAAAGTATGAGCATGTACAACACTCAATACTTAGTTGGGACTCCTTTTGCCTGAATTACTGCAGTAATGCGGCGTGGCATGGAGTCGATCAGTCTGTGGCACTGCTCAGGTGTTATGAGAGCCCAGGTTGCTCTGATAGTGGCCTTCAGCTCTTCTGCATTGTTGGGTCTGGCATATCGCATCTTCCTCTTCACAATATCCCATAGATTTTCTATGGGGTTAAGGTCAAGTGAGTTTGCTTTCCAATTAAGAACAGGGATACCATGGTCCTTAAACCAGGTACTGGTAGCTTTGGCACTGTGTGCAGGTGCCAAGTCCTGTTGGAAAATGAAATCTGCATCTCCATAAAGTTGGTCAGCAGCAGGAATCATGAAGTGCTCTAAAACATCCTGGTATACGGCTGCGTTGACCTTGGACCTCAAAAAACACAGTGGACCAACACCAGCAGATGACATGGCACCCCAAACCATCACTGACTGTGGAAACTTTACACTGGACCTCAAGCAACGTGGATTGTGTGCCTCTCCTCTCTTCCTCCAGACTCTGGGACCCTGATTTCCAAAGGAAATGCAAAATTTACTTTCATCAGAGAACATAACTTTGGACCACTCAGCAGCAGTCCAGTCCTTTTTGTCTTTAGCCCAGGCAAGACACTTCTGACGCTGTCTGTTGTTCAAGAGTGTTATGACACAAGGAATGCGACAGCTGAAACCCATGTCTTGCATACGTCTGTGCGTAGTGGTTCTTGAAGCACTGACTCCAGCTGCAGTCCACTCTTTGTGATTCTCCCCCACATTTTTGAATGGGTTTTGTTTCACAATCCTCTCCAGGGTGCGGTTATCCCTATTGCTTGTACACTTTTTTCTACCACATCTTTTCCTTCACCTCTCTATTAATGTGCTTGGACACAGAGCTCTGTGAACAGCCAGCCTCTTTTGCAATGACCTTTTGTGTCTTGCCCTCCTTGTGCAAGGTGTCAATGGTCGTCTTTTGGACAACTGTCAAGTCATCAGTCTTCCCCATGATTGTGTAGCCTACAGAACTAGACTGAGAGACCATTTAAAGGCCTTTGCAGGTGTTTTGAGTTAATTAGCTGATTAGAGTGTGGCACCAGGTGTCTTCAATATTGAACCTTTTCACAATATTCTAATTTTCTGAGATACTGAGGGATTTTCCTTAGTTGTCTGTTATAATCATCAAAATTAAAAGAAATAAACATTTGAAATATATCAGTCTGTGTGTAATGAATGAATATAATATATAAGTTTCACTTTTTGAATGGAATTTGTGAAATAAATCAACTTTTTGATGATATTCTAATTATATGACCAGCACCTGTATATTAGAGGGTTAGTTCACCCAAAAATCACTCTCATGTCATTCTACACCTTAAGGTAAGACCTTTGTTCATCTTCGGAACACAAATTAAGATATTTTTGATTAAATCCGATGGCTCAGTGAGGCCTCTATAGACAGCAATGCCATTGTAAATCTCAAGATCCATAAAGCTACTAAAAACATATTTAAAACAGTTCATGTGAGTTCAGTGGTTCTACCTTAATATTATAAAGCGACGAGAATACTTTTTGCGCTCCAAAAAAACAAAATAATGACTTTTCAGCAATATTTTGTGATGGCTGATTTCAAAACACTGCTTCATGAAGCTTCGGAGCTTTACGAATTGAATAAGCGGTTCAGAGCGCCAAAGTCACATGATTTCAGCAGTTTAGTCGGTTGATAGGAGATCCGAGTCACTGATTCGATTCATAAAGCCATTAAAAATGTCTCCAAATCGGCCATCACGAGATATTGTTGAAAAGTCGTTATTTAGTTTTTTTGGCACACAAAAAGTATTCTCGTCACTTTATAATATTAAGGTAGATCCACCGAACTTACATGAACTGTTTTAAATATGTTTTTAGTAGCTTTATGGATCTTGAGATTTACAATGGCATTGCTGTCTATAAAGGCCTCACTGAGCCATCGAATTTAATCAAAAATATCTTAATTTGTTAATTAATAATTGATATTAAAATAGTTCAACAGTTATTTAAAGTGTTTATAATATTTCACAATATTACTGCATTACTGTATTTTGATTAAAATGCAGCCTTGGTGAGAGTAAAAGACTTTTTAAAAACATTTTAAAAATCTTACCAGCCACAGATCTTTGAGTGGCAGTGTATTTCTATTGTGTTTTATTACATACAATATGTATATTATTTTATACATTTTGAAAATTCCTAATTTTAATAAACTCCTTTCGTATTCATGTTTAGGTGGAGTAGGTAGCCCAACAGAAAGTCCTGTCCAGCAACATGCCATTCAACACAACAGCATCTCAACCTCAAGTTCGACTCTACCACACACTCACCTCACCACACACTCCCACCCTAACTAACAACACACAACTATGACATGCTCCTACATACACATAACATGATGAAAACACAAAATACAATCCATCTTCAGAGCCATATGGTCAGGGCATCTATAACAAAGCAGGTACCCATCAGTGCAAAAGCAAAACTAAACAGCAAAATGTTTAAATCTATGATTTATGACTAAAAGGGAATGTATGCATCACATATATGTCTGTAATGTTCTTTAAAGAATAGAATAATTCATAAGAAGTCTGTTTATATTTATGGCCCTTGTCATCTCAGGAAATAAGCCGAGGGTCAGATGGATGTTTCCATTGGTTTTATTTTACCTCACTGTGATTTTTTTTTTTTTTTTTACAGTGTTGGAAAAATAATCTGTCCTTTTACACTCACTAAATTTAGTTTTCTTTTTCTCAAACCTGTCTCTCACCCTCCATCTGTCTTCTCACTCTCTTCCTCATGCTTTTTTATAGCTGATCTTTCTCAGGGACACTCATCTAGTTTTACTCCTGGAGTATGTGTGCACATTTGTGTGTATACTTGTTTGTTTGTTTTTGGCCACTTTCAGTGTAAATGCTTTGATAGCTTCAGTGACAGCTGTGTGTGCTAAATCCTGAAACTAATGGCAAGGCTGTGTGAAATGCATTGAATCAGGGCAGTTGTAAATTTGTAATTGTAAATAGGAATCTCTAGTTTTATAAATTTATGATGATGCAAGATTATTATGATAAAGCTGTTGTTACATGTTTGTCTTCTCTGTAAATATTGTCAGAGGCCCTTTGGTAAATTATCAGGTATCACATTACCTAAGAAAGTACTGAGAGTATCACATGTGAATTTTGGATTGACAGAACATGCAACTCATTTTATATAGTCAAATTCAGAATCATGTAAAGGACTCATGTATTACTAATCACACTCAGTATTCTCAGTATTCTCAATACGGCATAGCAACATTTCACACTAACTGGTTCAGAGACAATCAAAATGTCAATACTGACATTTCCTGGAAATCACATACAAGCATGTTGTGCTATCTCTTAAATAAATGCTTAGATAAAGCATTTATGTGGCTATACATTCTGTGGAATATGGAATTATGAATTTCAAAAAAAAAAAAAAAAAAGAATGTTTGTAAACGCTTCAGGTTTAAACTGTTTTATGCATGTACAGGTTTTTTGAAATATTTATCTATTTTTGTACACATTTGTGGCCATTTTTAATTAAAAGCACTTAATATCTGTATCCATATGTTCTGATCTCCTTTTTCATGGTTCATCGTAATAATTTCATAATGCTGTGACACAACTGCTGCTTTTAGTGTATTAACGTGCCTAGCTTTTAACATACAGTGCGTCAAGAAATGTAAATCAGAAATTAGAATATTTCCTTCTACCTGAATTATTGCTGAATTACTCTGGGGGTGTGACTTCATGAGTGATAATTAAATGTGGTTATATAGTGTTGAAGTGCAAGTCTTGTGAAAACTTGGTTTATTGCGCCATCTTATGGTGGAGTTATGCAGAAAAGGCAGTAGCCTGGTTTGACAGACAGGGTTTAGATTAAGCCAGGATTAGGCCTTAGTTCAATTAGGACATTTAAGTAGCTTTTATAAACATGCCCTAGAAAAAAAAACATTACTGGTGTGCATCTTGAGACAAAACAATGGCAGTGACATCTGTCAGTGCAAGTTGCTTTCAGTTAAAACAGCTCAAATATGCGTTTAGTCTGGGACTAGGCGTGTTTAAAAGACGTATTTAAAACAGTTCATGTGACAACAGTGTTTCAACCTTAATGTTATGAAGCTACGAGAATACTTTTTGTGCGCCAAAATAATAATAATAATAACGACTTTATGACGATATATAGTGATAGGCGATTTCAAAACACTGCTTCAAAGCTTTACGAATCTTTTGTTTCGAATTACGGATTCAGAGCGCCAAAGTCACGTGATTTCAGTAAACTAGGCTTCGTTATGTCATAAGAGTTTCGAAATGTCAATGGTTCACCACTGGGGGGCGTGACTTTGGCAGTTTATTACACGCTCCGAACCACTGAATCGAAAAAAAAAGATTCATAAAGCTTCGAAGCTTCATGAAGCAGTGTTTTGAAATCGCCCATCACTAGATATTGTCTCATAAAGTCGTTATTTTGTTTTGTTTTTTGGCGCACAAAAGTATTCTCATCGCTTTATAACATTAAGGTTGAACCACTGTTGTCACATGAACTGTTTTAAATATGTCTTTAGTAGCTTTCTGGGCACTGAAAGTGTCAATTAACTGGCAATGCAGGCCTCATTGACCCATCGGATTTTATGAAAAATATTTAATTTGTGTTCCGAAGATGAACGAAGGTTTCACGGGTGTGGAACGACATGAGGGTGAGTAATCAATGGAAGAATTTTCATTTTTGGGTGAACTAAAGCCTTGTCTGTGAAATTATAAATTATATTATTATAAAGAACAAAAAAGAAACCATTACACACAAACTATGCACAATCAATACTAACTCCTATATATTTATTGCAAAAAAAAAGCAATGATAAAGGTGAAATGTATAAACTTTAACAAATGAATTTGCTTGTGCTGTACTTCAGCTGATAGTAATACAGAAGTAATACATTTTCAACAAGGACAGAAATACATTAATTCCAAAACCAAGCAATTCTGCCAACCAGCAGCTGAGGCTTAGACAATCAACCAAAAGAAAAGAAAATAAGAAAAAGAAAAGAAAAGATTTGCAATTTTTTAGTGGTTTTGGCAAAAATAATTTGTGTGCCAAAATTGTGTATTTCAGATACACAAAACACTTCAGTCCGAGTATCTAAGCATTATGACATCATCATCTCTTCGTGTGGGGCTGTTGTCAAAGAAACGTTCGCCAGGGAACTGGATGAGGTCACCTTCTTCAGCTAGTTGTCTGCCACTCTGGTAACCAGTGAATTCAGAAGAGACACAGGTAGTAGCCACAGTCGAACGAAACGGATGTCTGGTTGAGTACATGTGACGTACATGTGCATGAGCTGATGACTTCCTGTATCTGATCCGCCTCTTCAACACACGCCCCAGCCAGATTCCACCCACCAGAAGAAGCAGCAGAGCATTGGCTGTAAGGGCTGCTATTGTGATGAGCTGCAGGTTGACCTCACTTGTCACTGAGGGCAAAAGTGTGACAAATCCAGTGCAGTGATCTCTGGGGGCAACCTGGCACAAAGTCCCATCCACTACGCTCTCCACGCAGGTGATATAGGTGGAGTCTGGGCGGAGCTCTTGGAGGGTCACCGCCCGGTCAGTTCCATCTGTGTAAACATAGCGTGGGAAGCGGAAAGCATGGCCGAAACGGTCAAATAAAACCCGGAAGAGAAGTTCTTTCCCATGAACTAGTCCAACATCGGGAGTTGTGCTCCAATGAACTGTGGCTGTACTGGAAGTGACATCTTCCACACTAACGTTCAGGATGGAGTGACGGTTGAACTGACATGCATCAGTGATCACTGCTATTCTTGAGTCTTGATGCTTGGCTCTGTCCTGTAAGGGCAGGTTGAACTGCTCCTGTTGGGCCAAAGCAAAGGTGCTGTGGTTGTGGATGTTGTTGTGGCCTGTCAGGATTGTGGACATTGTTGTGGAAAAAAAAGATAAGGAGGCATTTTTTCCAGCTGTGGATCTTGGCCTTGAGCTGACTAGTTTCCTTTTCTTCTTTCTTTCAAATGTTGTCACAAGCCCTTGCTCCACCTGATCCCCTTGAACCCCTACTTCTTCATGTTTCTCTCCTTCTCGCTTCTCTCTTTCCTCCTTGAGAATCGATGCCTTTACTACTGCACCACGGCTCTCCATTGGCTGAGACAGAGGTTCTGACTCGCAATAGCCACTCATATTACCCAGCTGTGAGTTGCTGACATAGTCCAAGTATTTTCCCGCCAGCGCTGGGGGGTGAAGGCAGCGTACAAACACGGTCAACAGCTTTCCATGAGAATGCGCATGCGTCAACCAGCTCTTAAGCTTCTCCATCCGGCAGTCGCATGTCCAGTTATTCCCATTCAGTTCTACGTGAAACAAAACGCCGTTTGTGGCGAAAATTCCGCCGGATAGATTCATAAGACGGTTGTTTTTCAATTTTAAGGTTTTTAGATGTGAAAGGTTGCCGAAAGCACCGGGGTCCACGCGAGATATGTGATTGTCACTAAAGTCGAGGTGTTCGATGCGCTCGAGTGGGTCCAGCAGACCAGCCACGATCTCTTTCAGCTCGTTCTTGTCTATCTCGAATTCTTTAACGCGCGCGAGCCCTTTGAGGGCTTCGTTGTCCAGTTTTAATATCTTGTTGTGGCTCAGCGAAAGTTTTGTTAGCTTTTTCAGATTATGAAAGACGTGATTTCCAATGTGCCTTATTTGGTTGCCTTTTATTAGAAGAGTTGTTAGTGACTTAAGATGGGAAAACATAAAAATATCGTGCAGTTCTGTTTGTTTATTGTCCGATAGATTTAAAAACTGCAGTTTGCTGAGCCGCGAAAAAGCATTCCGATCAATATGGCGAAGCTGGTTCGATTCTAAGTGCAGAAACATTAAATTGGTCAGACCTTTGAAAACGCATTCTTTTAAAAACTCAATAGAATTTCCATCAAGTCTCAGTTTGACTAAACTATTTAAATGACTAAAAGATTCGGACGTAATGTCCTTGATTTCGTTGTTATTGCTATACAATATTGTGAGTTTTTTCAGCGACTGTAAAGTCCCAGGTTGTATTGCCGAGATTAAGTTGTTACCCAGATATAGTTCCTCCAGCTTGGAAAGTTTCTCGAATGCTTTAGGGTGTATATTCCTTATTTGGTTAAACTGGAGATTAAGCCTCATTAGGTTGCCATAGCGCATAAAGTCGAAGGCGCTGAGGTTGTGAATGAAGTTTCCCGCAAGACCGAGAACCCATACGTCCCCTGCGCGCTCCACCTGCGGGGCTTTGGGAACCGCGCGCAGACCGCGATTTGCGCACAGGATATGCTGCGCGTGCTGGCAGTCGCATGTTTCAGGGCAAATGGCGCAAACAGGCGCGAATAATAAAAGAACTCCACTGCCCAACAAAAGAAAGTTGTAGAGCAAATATGCCATTCCAGTGACACGCAAACAACACACTCAATACATTCCTTTGTTTCAGTCCAGGTTCGCCAAATTCTTCCTCGCCAGGAATTAAAGCTTTACGGATGCAGTGCCGCCCGAGTACAGACATTTAGATTATGTTTAGGTATAGTACGAATGCATAGCGATTTGAAGCTGTATTGAGATATCCCTGCACAACCGTTGGCGAACTGATGTGGCTCCAACCAGGGAAACATTTGCCTCCGCCAGACTCTCATCCCCCAAGATGTCATCTGTTGCAGATTACACACACACACACACCATAGTCATCTCCGAGTTCAGCACGGATCACCCCGCCCCACTCCCATCCAGATGTGGACATTACAGTCACACGACATACACACTCGTGTATAGGATCAATCGGATCTACAGATTCTGGTTCAGATTTATCTTAACGATTCCTTAGGCTGTAGGATTCTTTTAGTATTTTTTAGGGGAAGAAACCAATTCCTATTGCATTGCTTGGCAGTCTGATGTTTCCAAATGATTCAACATATTAGGCCCTACAATAAATCAGGAAAAAAATTCTTGCAATGGTTTGTTTCACAAACTTTAGAATGACTTTTACAAACTTTTAGAGGCAGTATAAATCCAATTCAAATAATTGGCCCTAAAAATACTACAAAAACTGATAACATATTTTCATAAAATGAATGGTTCAAATATTTTTAGATGGACGGACAGGGCCGGGTCTAGGGGGGCTAGGGGGGCATTGCCCCCCCAGAATTTCCTTGTGCCCCCCAAAAATGTGCAGCCAACAATAAAAATGAATAAGCCTACATAAACATTAAAAACGTCTTATCTATTGAATAAGGATCGGCCACTTTAATCACAGAAAAAAGTGAATATTATGCTTATAATGATATTTAATCTCACAAAAATGGACTTAAAATCCAAAACATGCGAACTAGGAAGTAACGAACATTAATCAGAAAACACGTCGAAAACAAGTGTACACCTAATCTTCAAGCAAGTAGCCTAAAAAAAATATCACAATGAGGATCACATCTGCATCAGCCGAACATATTTTCTGCATGCTGAGATAGCTGTCAGCGAACATTTCCTCAGTAATTTCGTTAACAATGAATAATTTGAACATTATATCCAGGGGCAGCGCTAGGGGTGGGCTAAGGGGGCTGGAACCCCAAATGTTTTTCCAAAAGCCCTGAATCTTTCAGGTTTGAGGTTTCTGTGCTGCGTGTTTTAAAGAGAAGTGTGCATCCGAAAATACAATGTAGACTGAGACTCTATATCACAAATAAAAAGATGTTTGAGCCCTCTTTCATGACCAGGTACAAGTCAATGCTGTTTCTTTGTTCCATTTGCACTCTGTACATGGGTTGAAGCTCTCAGTTTTGAGCTTCCAAAGTGCACCAGACTGATGCATTTAACCTTAAAATACACAAAAATTTCTTACCGGGGGGGCATGCCCCCGGACCCCCCTAGATGATGGTATATAATGTACATTTTATGAACTTTAACCAAGAATACTACAAAAAACGATCCTTTCATGTCAGTAAATTAAAATGTCATTGGACAAATATAGATTTCGGTTAAGCCCCGAATGTTTACAATGTCTGGCTCCGCCCCTTATTATGTCCATAAATAATTCACATGGCCTACATAGCCAGTACAAATTAGGCTATAGCCTATAATTTGTTAGCCACAAGACGATTCTTGATGAATCAAAAAAACAAAAAGTTAGCTATGAATATTAGCCTAGAAAATGCTGCCCTACCAAAATTTGTGATTGCCCCCCCAGTCAAGCAAGCCTAGTACCGGGCCTGTGGACGGACCTAACTAAAGTGACTAAATGACTTGCGAATCAGTTGGAATGAGTCGGAAACAAGACAGATTCATAAGTGGTTTTTGATTCACTAAAAAACAACCAGTTCACAAAAAGTCATTCTGTCGAGAATTGCACTGCACTGTTCTCCTCAATGTTTTCAGCCCTATGACAAGAGATCAGTAAAACCAGTGGTGCTCACTAAGGGTGGAGCTTGATGTCCAGCTCCCCTTCTCTGGATGTAATGGGTGAAGATTGAAGGTCCAGCCACTCCTTAACCCTATCTCTAAACCTACCTAGGTCAAGCTCCACCCATTGGGTCCACAGCTGGACTGTGTATGTTTAGGTCTGATGAAGATGAAGGCAACATAATAGCGTGTAACACACGACAATACCAGACAATAAACTGAAGGAAATTATGAATTTAAATACATAATGATGATGAACTCAAAGACTAACAGATGGGATCGTTAAATGAGTGTTCATAGAAATGACTGGCGGGAACAAAGAAAAAGAGGAAACGGGTAACTGAAAGTCCAATCTGAAAACAAAACCAACCCCCCCCCCCCCCCAGACGAGACTGAAGATCCCCATGGAGGAGCAGAAGACCACCACAGCAGACTGACGACCCCCATGGAGGAGCAAATTAAACTGAAGATCCCATGGCGCCCCAAGGCGAATCCAAGGAATCCACTCACCAAGACAGAGCTGGTGACCGGAAGATCTGTGGCAGATCCAACTTGAAGGGTTGAACCAATAGAAGATGAGACAAGGGACTGGAGGGAACCAGCAGAGACAGGATGAAGGACTGACTGGCTTTGGAAGAGGCGGCCGGAGAGGGAGGCTGGGTGTCTGGGTGTTCTGTCTCCATGGTGGGCGTGGGCTCTGTGTTTGCAGTGGCCGTGAGCGTTGGCATTAGCTGGGAATACGCACACTGCAGACACCTAAGGATGGCTTCTTTCCAAGTTCCTCTAGTCATATAAGGTGACTTGGGGAATAATAATTAGCTTCAATCCAGGAAAGTGAATTTAGAGTCACATCATCAAACTGGGCACTGGACAAGCTGACTAAAGCGAGTAGAATAGTCCAAAATTGGTAATCCTTCTCGGACGAGGGCGATAAACTTTGCTGTTTGATTCATAGTCCTTTCCTTACTTGGTCTGGTATTCTGTAACGTTTAGGTCTGATGAAGATGATAAAGATGCAAAAGGTTCCAAAACAAAAGTATTTATTAAATAAAACAAACCTTCATACCTAATCCACAGATATGAAGGCAACGTAACAGAGTGTAACACACAACAATACCAGACATCGATTTGAAGGAAATGAGGAATTTACATACACAATATTGATGAACTCAAAGACTAACAGGTGGGATCGTTAAATGAGTGTCCATAGCAACTAATGACTGGCAGGAACAAAGGAACACAGGAAACAGATAACTGAAAGTCCAATATGAAAATGAAACCAAAACAGGCAAACATCACAGACTAGGTCAAACTCCACCCATTATGTCCAGGGAATCCAAGAAGTATTTTGGTTTCTAGTAGCCATTTTTATTACAGTAATTTTTGTTCTTTTTGTTGGTGTTGGATGAATGGGAACTTTACATTCTTTATTGGGAAAAAAATTAAATAATTTTAAGTAAGTCTTATTAAAGATCAGTGTCTAGGAGACAAACTATGAGACAGGTAGTCAGCCTTGACCAAAAATAACATTATTTCAATTGATTTTACACCTGTTGTCATTCTAAAAATACATGAATGAAAATACTTGAAAAAAATGAAAAAATCCTGGGGAAATATGCCCAAACCTGCCTAAAACAGGCTTAGAATCATGAATATCTAGTGACATCCCTGCTAGCAGTGTTGCAGAAAACATGGTCAAAGTATTTTTTAAATGCAGTGTTCTGTACTAAAATTACCTGTTCCAGAATCTTTACAGTTACCATCAAATCAAAATGGACAAATTTTGTTTTTTAATGGAATATTACTGTATTTATTATAAATGATTTATCTGTTCACATCATTCTTTTTTTAATTAATGCGCCTTCCTATTCTTTAATCAAATAAACTTTAGGAGAAATAAACTTATATCTCCTATATCTCCCTTTTGTAATGACATCTCTTCTCTGATGATGTGTTTTTTTTGGAGAGGGAGCAGGTCAACATGAAATCGCAGCAATAGCTTGTTTGCAATCACGTGATTCTGATGACGTGCAAAATTCAGGTAGAGGGCAGGAAGTGAAAATTAGAATGGACGAGATGTTGCTGATTTAGAAAGGTATAAACAGAAAATCACAACATATGTTGGACATGATTCTTATGTTATTAAGGGGTGCAATTTTTCTACTGAACTGAAAGATTTGCCTGCCATTGAGGTGGTAGATACTGTATGGAGAATATGAAGCTGCCGTCACGCCGTGTTGAGTTCTAGTCTGGTTTTGATTTTTTGTCATGGTTGCGAAAAATGTCGCCATTGTATGTCATTTATGCTGAATCAAGAATTGCAATAGGAACTCATATTATCGTTCAAGGGGGAAAAACGTCTTGGGTTACGTGTGTAACCCTTGTTCCCTGAGTAAGGGAACGAGACGCTACGTCAGTGACGTGATGGGAATCCTCTGCATTTTTGTGTTCGTGAAGCACTATTGTATCCAACCAATGAAAGAACGTGACGTCAGAGGCGGGCGACGTCGCGGACCGGAACGTATAAAGCATGCCCGGAAACAAAGAACGCTAGCTTCTGTGATATGTCTGAAGTAAGTGCTCCAGGCATGCTGGAGGTACGGCAACGTGACGTAGCGTCTCGTTCCCTTACTCAGGGAACAAGGGTTACACACGTAACCCAAGACGTTCCCTTTCGTGGGAACTATAGACGCTACGTCAGTGACGTGATGGGAACGCTGTCCCAACTACGCCGTGCCTCCGAGTGCCTGGCTGCTATCTTGTAACACCAAAGCACCCAGGGTACTACTCACATTAAGATTATAAAATCTGATGAAGGTGTGCTGGGATGACCATCCAGCAGCGCCACAAATATCAGCCAAGGAAACTCCTGACATATGAGCTCTTGAAGCAACCATACCTCGAGTTGAGTGTGCCCTGACGTCCAACGGACACGGGCGCCCTAGGGCTTTATAAGACAATGTGATGGCCTCAACCACCCACTTACTCATCCTTTGCTTGGACGCTGGGCCCCCTCGACTCGGAGACCTGTAACATACGAACAGTTGATCTGACTTTCTCCACAGGGCAGCTCTGTGAACATATGCATCCAACGCCCTCACAGGGCACAGCAGATTAAGTTTTTCCTGATCCGGATTAGAGAAGGGAGGGGGATAAAAAGCCTCCAAAACAATAGGACCTGGGACCCTAGTGGGGACCTTAGGTATGTAACCAGGCCTTGAATGTAGAAAGGCCTTAACCATGCCTGGTGCAAACTCTAAACATGATGGTAAAACCGAAAGAGCTTGAAGGTCACCTATCCTTTTCAGGGATGAGATGGCCAGTAAAAACACAGTCTTCAATGTGAGCATTTTATCTGACACCTCTTCCAAAGGTTCAAAGGGCGCCTCAGCCAACCCTTGTAACACAATGGCTAGGTCCCAGGTCGGAGATTTTGGGCGTACTGAAGGCCTCAACCTCAGTGCGCCACGAAGGAAGCGAACAACTAAGGGGTCTCGACCTACCGAGACACCCCCCATAGGAATATGATAGGCTGAGATAGCAGCAACATACACTTTTAATGTGGAATGAGTTAAACCTTCTGAAAGCTTTTCTTGAAGGAATTGAAGCACATGGCTGATAGAAGACTGGACCGGGTCCACCCTATGATGATTACACCACGTAGAGAAAACCTTCCACTTATACATATAAAGCTTCCTTGTAGATGGAGCTCTGGACTGAAGGATGGTCTCCACAACCTCAGTTGGGAGACCAGATTCTATGAGCCTTGCCCCCTCAGAGGCCAGGCCCATAGTTTCCACATTTCTGGACGGGGATGTAAAATCATGCCGCCCGCTTGGGACAGGAGATCCTGTCTGACTGGAAGCTCCAGAGGAGAGCCGTGAAGAAGCGATACTAGGTCCGCAAACCATATTCTCGTCGGCCAGAAAGGAGCCACCAAAACTAAGTCTACCCCTTCCTGACGGACTTTGTCCAGAACTCCCGGGAGCAGAGAGACTGGGGGAAAAGCATACAGGCGTCGCCTCGGCCATGTCTGTATCATGGCATCCAACCCCAGAGGAGCTGGGTGCTTCAGAGAGTACCACAGAGGGCAATGAGTTGACTCCTCTGTGGCAAAGAGATCGACTTCCGCTCGACCGAATGTTTTCCATATAAGCTCCACTACCTCGGAGTGAAGCTTCCATTCCCCCGGACTCGCCCCTCGACAGAGCGTCCGCCCCCATATTCAAATACCCCGGAATATACGCTGCCCTCAGCGAGAGTAATTTCCCTTGGGTCCACAGGAGGATGCGACTGACCAATTTGCATAGTGGACGAGACCGCAATCCCCCTTGGTGATTTATGTAGGAGACCACCGTAGTGTTGTCTGTCTGAATCAACACATGGTGGCCCCTCAGGTCGGGGAGGAAGTGCTTCAGAGCCTGAAACACTGCCAGCATCTCCAGCCGATTTATGTGCCAAGAGAGCTGGTGTACCTCCCAACGACCCTGAGCTGAGCGACCACTCATGATCGCTCCCCAGCCCGTGAGGGACGCATCTATCGTAAGCATTACGCGACGACATGAAGTTCCCAACACGGGTCCCTGGGACAGGAACCAAGGCTTTTTCCACATGACCAGAGCACGAAGGCACCGCCGCGTGACTTTGATCATGTGAAAAGGATTTCCCCTCGGAGAAAACCCCTTGGTCCTGAGCCACCACTGTAAGGGTCTCATGTGCAGAAGGCCAAAAGTAACAACGTTGGACGCAGCTGCCATCAGACCCAACAGTCTCTGAAACTGTTTTACAGTGAGTGACCGGCCTAACTTCACCCCATTCACGGCCCCGAGAATGGATGTCACACGAGCGGGAGACAATTGCGCCCGCATCGAGATCGAATCCCAGATTACCCCAAGATAGTTGGCAACCTGACTCGGAACCAGCACACTTTTCTTGGCATTGAGCCTCAGCCCAAGCTTCTTCATGCGCGACAGCACAACATCTCGATGTTGAGCTGCCAGACGTTCTGTTTGAGCTAAAATCAACCAATCGTCGATATAGTTCAGCACGCGGATGCCCTGGAGTCTCAGAGGAGCCAAGGCTGCATCCACGCACTTTGTGAACGTGCGGGGTGATAGAGATAGGCCGAAGGGAAGAACCTTGTATTGGTATGCTTCGCCCCCGAAAGCAAACCTGAGGAACTTCCTGTGAGAAGGATGGATGGATATGTGGAAATATGCGTCCTTCAGATCTATCGCCACAAACCAGTCCTCGGATCTGATCTGTGGAATAATCTGTTTGAGTGTAAGCATCTTGAACTTCAACCTCTTTACAGATCGATTTAAAATACGTAAATCGAGAATCGGACGCAACCCTCCATCCTTCTTTGGAACAATGAAGTGGCGGCTGTAAAAGCCCGACATTTTGCTGGGAGAGGGAACCCGTTCTATAGCCCCTTTTTGCAAAAGCGTCGTAACTCCTTGTTCCATTACCAGAGACTGCTCTGGAGCTACCACTGTGTGAATCACTCCACTGAACCTGGGCGGACGAGAACCGAACTGAATTCTGTAGCCCTGTTCTACCATGAGCAGCACCCATTTCGAAATATTTGGAAGACATTTCCATTCCTCCAAAAATTCTACTAAGGGAACCAGCCTCTCGAGACTGGTCTCTGGTGTTTTTTGAGCACTTGGCTCGTTTATCTGACGCGGCGCACCGGCAGATAAGCGAATCACGTGCTGGCCGACCCTCCTCGGAGGATCGACAGGGACTGCTGCGCCCTGTCGCACATTGGGTGGCAGGGTTGGCAGAACAGTCCCTTGAGGGCACCGATGGGGAATGATAGAAATTAATCGTCGAACTCCTTCGGAGGGGGCTGCCCTCAGAAACCCTGGCCCATGAGCGTCAGGATTTCTTTTGGGAAGCCTTCCGGGAAATAATGACGGTCCTCAGATCCGGAAGGCTTCGGCTGTGCAGCACGCTCCGGTCCCCAAGCTTTCCGCGGGGGAGCACGGGCAGCCACACTAGCCTTTTGCTGGGACCTGTGTCCCGAGGAGCCGGCTGTCGGCTGAGGCTGCCCCCGCCCAGCAGCCTCAGGGGGATGAGATTTTCGGGGGAGGAATCTCTGGAACGCCGCTTTCTGTTTTTTCGCCTCCTCGAACCTGTCGACGACAGTGTTAACTGCGTCACCGAACAGGCCCTCGGAGGAAAGCGGCGCATCCATAAGGATATGTTTGTCCTTATCCTTATATAAGGATATGTTTGTCCTTAGGCGAGAGATAGCTCGCAAGCGTCTCCTCAACCTGAGGCATCGCCCCATAACCGTGTTGCTTCAGCCCAATGATGTTGCTGTACATTGATGTCTGTGGGCTGAAGACACGGTACTGCACGGGTCTATTCCACGACCTCGACACCTCGGTGTGGAGGTCGGGAAAGAACGGCAGTCCCCGACGCTGGGGTAGTGACCTAGCTGGGAGGAAGCGTTCATCTAACTTGCTTTTAACTTTAGGAACGCTTTCCTCCACGGGCCAGCTTATATTCAGTTTCTCTACGGCCCGGGTCACTACCTCCATAAGCTCCTCATGGGCTGGAGATGAGGATGACGGTCCCTCATCACCACCCTCGACACCTTCAACATCAACCTCCTCGAAGGAAGATATATTCAGTGCCGGTGCCTCCCTTTGAGGGGAAGAAACCGCAGCGCGTGCTTCCACCACCAAAGGAGAGACACTAGATCTAGCAGGTAAGGGGAGCGATAAGGCAGAGCCCGTCTCTCCCCCCTCTGCTAGATCCATTTGTGAACCCCACGAGTGCAGTCTTCGCTGTGCCTCGGCAGCAGCGGGACCAGACCCGCGGGGAACACTCGCCGCGGCGCCCTCCTCAAAGAGCGCCCGGCGTGAGTGCAGCGTCCTGAGAGTGAGCCGCTTGCAGTGCACACAGACAGCCCCCTCGAGAGCTGCCTGTGCGTGCTCAACTCCCAGGCACTTCACACACATGTCGTGTGTGTCCCCTGCCACGATGAATCGCGGACAGGGAGGCGCACACTTAGTGAAACGCTGGCTTTCCGTCATTATATATATATATATATATATATTTTATGTATGTGTCTTATTCACTTTCTGGAAACTCTTGTCCTCAGACGAAGAGATCACTTTTTGGCGAGATGGTAGACAAACAACAGTAAATAAGACAGACAAGATACAAATAGCGCTTACTGAAGACAACAGAAGCTAGCGTTCTTTGTTTCCGGGCATGCTTTATACGTTCCGGTCCGCGACGTCGCCCGCCTCTGACGTCACGTTCTTTCATTGGTTGGATACAATAGTGCTTCACGAACACAAAAATGCAGAGGATTCCCATCACGTCACTGACGTAGCGTCGATAGTTCCCACGAAAGGGAACTGGATGGTGTAATACAATTTTCACCTTTTCTACATGTAAAAACACTAAATGAAGCAGGTTGAGGTGGTGACGGGAAGACGCCGTATAGCAAATCTAATTACGTCACTGATTAAACCCACTCCCTATCACTCAATAAAATAATCACATTGCAGAGTGTTTTTGAAAGTTTTGTATTTTGTTTGATTTAATAATTAACATTACATTTGCGAGTATGACTTTCACTCGTTGAGCTGTTTACAAGCTTCTATAGGTTTGATTGAATTCTCCTCCGTGGCCATATGGGAGAGTGAATATTTACAAAGACAATATTAAATCAGTTACATTTACACCCTTCTAACAAAGAAATTGTTGAACATTTTTTATTTGGACATTTTCTACTATATGATGGCTGAAGCAGCAGCGCGTGACACTGTTTTCACGGTAACCAGATCAGCATTGTGAATGGAATTCTACAAAACTTAAAGGCCCGCTGAAGTGTCTTGGAATGTGCAGCAGTATTCAATGTGTTGACGTAATTTCAACTGAAACAGGAAGACAGGGCGATATATCGAACAGCCCCGCCCCTTTTTTAAAATAGCCAATAGTGTTTAGTTTATATCACAGCTCGGCCAGAGCCATTAAACTCAGTAAAACCTCTGTTTCCTTCGAATCTCTAACCGTTTATCCTCCTAATCTCCTATATAATCACTTTAAAATACAGCATTCTGTGCAGAATTTAAATGGGTCCAATGCCTTTCATGGTCTAAGCCAACTCGCGGTCCACGGATATGATCTGCTCTGTGTTCTCGTGTCCCTGGGCCAGAGCAGACTATGCTTGCGCTGCGGCAGTTCACATGACACTAACACGAAAACATTTCATTTGCGCTAATGGAAAGCATATTTACACTGTCTGGATTGTTCACTATTATCTAGTGCACTATGTGCCATTCACCATGTAGAAACTAGTAAATGACCAATGTCAGCCACAGCTTCACCGTCTGTAAGAGTGTAGGAGGATGCGGGACTTCAGATTCTGGAGAGAATTTGATTGGACAGAAGATTTGATGAGAAGCTGAAGTGCAATATGATGTCATGAAAATCCGTGATCCATTTTAGCGGAAGTGAGAGCCTGTACGTTTTGAATGCTTATATCTCCTAAATGCGAATTTTGACATTGTTTTGGAACATACCAGCCTATTCATAATCTTAAGGCTAACATATTTATACTAAAAGCTAAAAAACTTAAATTTTGATTTTAGGGGGACTTTAAATTAAAACACCAAATGATCATACAATGGGATAAAATAGCTTATCTTCCCTGCAAACGATACCATGAAGAATGTGAATATTTAACATTATTAATATATTAATATTAAGTCAAAAACAAAAAAGGTAAGCAGGTATCCATATTAATTTCAGTATCAGCGGACACAAAATGCTATTAAATGCGACAACTTTTAAAGTTAAAAAATTATTAAAGTTTTGTAAATGATAAAGCTCCTTGTGATTTCTCGGTTTGATTGATTTGAGCAAACATGAACAATGCAAAACATAGGAATTTTGAGTTTGTGATAGCAATTCCTATATAGAAAAATGACTTCCTGCCCTCCAGCTGCATTTTGCGCCACAGAAATGATAAAACAACCTATAGCAAATGACAATGATCCAATCAATTCCCGATGGACAAAATCAAATCCCACTCTACATTTTTTTCTTGTTTGAGAAGCTGTTTCACTTGGATATACATCACAATAGGGGAAGAAAAGATTTTTGCAACTTCCATTCATGCCTACTTTAACAGAACAGATAATCATGAAAATTACTTGGTTGCGTTATATTTTTTTTAAGAAATGGAGCCAGTTCTCAATTAGAACTAGTCTTTGGCTCCCAACACTACATGTGTGTATAGACAAAACAAACGAACATTCTTCCCACGAAGGTCCCACGAGACTTGATCTTGGACTCCACTGCTTGTTTAAAAAGCACCGCCAGGGAGAAAAATAGAAAAGTAAAGAAAGGGAATTTCAGACCAAATTTCTGTCTCAGGCCGTGTGCCAGGTCGTGGGAAGGAGCGCGCTTTCTTGGGTGCGTGGGCAGAATTGCAAAACGCTTTAATTTATAAGTTTGATGTATTCGCAAAGAAATAGCTTGTCAAAGAAAAGTTATCATGGAATAATTCAATTTTTCATTACTTTTCTAAATCCAACAAGAACATAATAAATAACGTCCACTCAACTAAGCGAAAGGTCCAGATGTTTCATATTTCCTTTTAGCTTAAACATTCAGCATGGAGGAGGGCTGCCACGAGCAGTGTTGATAATTATTTTGACTGCTGATTGGATCTTCTAAAAAAGAACCTTTTTCATGTCAAAGAAATAATAGATTAGCAAGGATCTGATTGGTACATTTGGTGTTATGAGTTTGATTTTCTAAAATGCCAAACTTTTCAATGTCTTGAAAGCAATAGAAAGATGCAGAAAATGCAAACATACTTATATCTTCTCTGCACATTGAAATGTCTTTGCATGTGTGTGTTTCCAGTGAGGAACCCCTACACCCAGGGGTCATTTCCTGTCTAGTCCTCACGTGAATTTGACGACTACACGTGCAAAGCCATGATGAAGAAAACTGTTGTGTTTGTGGGACAAAATAATATGATCACACCACACAACTGGCTTAAAGGATAGTTCACCCAAAAAATGAAAATTCTGTCATCATTTACTAACCCTCAAGTTGTATAACCTGTATAAATTTATTTGTTCTGCTGAACACAAAGAAAGAGAAGAAAGTTTGTAAACAGGCTGCTTTGGGGCAATATTGACTGCCATAGTAGGGGAAAAAATACCATGGAAGTCAATAGGGCTCCAGAACTGTTCAGTTTCCCACATTCTTAAAAATATCTTCCTTTGTGTTCAACAGAACCAAAATGTATACAGGTTTGGAACAACCTGAGGCTGAGTAAATGATGACAGAATTTTCATTTTTGGGTGAACTATCCCTTTAAATCAAGTTACACTGGAAAGAATAAACAACAGGTGAAGGAGGTAAATGAGGGAAGAAAGAGAAAGAAGCCATGTGGCATTATCCTTGAAAAGTGCAAAACAGATAGCAGGGAATGGAAAGAACATAATAGATATGAAAAGGAGAGAGAGAAGGATGAGAAAAAAGTAAAAAGGGCCAAGGGGAAAAAGGCTACCAGAAAAAAGAAAGAGACAGATGGAGAAAGAGAAACGGCAGGATGTGTAATAAAGTGCCTGTTGCCAGAGATTGTTGCAGATGGTTTTCATGAACCAAGTCTGTGAATTAAAAATAGCTATCTCTATGCCTACTGTAAAATAATCGATATGTGCAAGTCATACAGTACATTTGTACACAAACTAGAGAGCATTCTCATATACAGTTGCAGGAAAAAGTATGTGAACCACTTGCAGAATCTGTGAAAATGTGAATAATTTTAACAAAATAAGAGAGATCATTCAAAATGCATGTTATTTTTTATTTAGTACTGTCCTGAGTAAGATATTTTACATAAAAGATGTTTATATATAGTCCACAAGACAAAAAAATAGCTGAATTTATTAATATAACCCCGTTCATAAGTATTCTTAATACTGTGTGTGGTTACCTGGATGATCTACGACTGTTTTTTTGTTTTGTGATGGTTCTTCATGAGTCTCTTGTTTGTCCTGAACAGTTAAACTGAGCTCTGTTCTTCAGAAAAATCATCAAGGTCCTGCAGATTCTTCAGTTTACAAGCATCTTTTGCATATTTGAACCCTTTACAGCAGTGACTGAATGATTTTGAGATCCGTCTTTTCACACTGAGGACAATCGAGGGACTCGAACACAACTATTAAAAAAGGTTCAAACATTCACTGATGCTCCAGAAGGAAACACGATGCATTAATAGATGGGGGGGTGAAAACATTTGGAATTTGAAGATCAAGGTAAATTGTATTCAATTTGTCTTCTGGGAAACATATAAGTATCTTCTGTTGCTTCAGAAGGGCAGTACTAAATGAAAAACAATGATATTTAAACAAAATAAGAAAAATTTGGACATCTTCATCCTGTTCAAAAGTTTTCACCCCCGTCTCTTAATGCATCGTGTTTCCTTCTGGAGCATCAGTGAATGTTTGAACCTTTTTTAATAGTTGTGTTTGAATCCCTCAATTGTCCTCAGTGTGAAAAGACAGATCTCAAAATCATTCAGTCACTGCTGGAAAGGGTTCAAATATGCAAAAACTGAAGAATTTTTGGGACCTGGAGGATTTTTCTGAAGAACAGATCTCAGTTGAACTGTTCAGGACAAACAAGAGACTCATGAAGAACCATCCCAAAAAAAAAAAAAAAACAGTCATAGATCATCCAGGTAACCACACACAGTATTAAGAACCAGTGGTTCACAAACTTTTGCACTAGGTCATTTTAATAAATTCAGCTATTTTTTTTTGTCTTATGGATTATTATGTAAACATCTTTTATGTAAAATATCTTACTCAGGACAGTACTAAATAAAAAATATAACATGCATTTTGTTTGATCTCTCTTATTTGTTAAAA
Source organism: Megalobrama amblycephala (assembly GCF_018812025.1). Classification (NCBI taxonomy): domain Eukaryota; kingdom Metazoa; phylum Chordata; class Actinopteri; order Cypriniformes; family Xenocyprididae; genus Megalobrama; species Megalobrama amblycephala. Next base: position 24,109,501 of record NC_063052.1, on the reverse strand, counting down.
ATTTTCACATTTTCAAAGATTCTGCAAGTGTTTCACATACTTTTTCTTGCAACTGTACTTATGTGAATACTGTACACTCAAGCAAACATTAGCGCATAGTTCACATCTAGTTATTTCTTTTAAAAAAATTCATAATGTTCTTTTTAGGATTTTGTAACCATCTTCTAATGTTCTTCAAATGTTGCAGAGAGCTTTTTCTGTGACAAGCTAATAGGAACCTCAACAGAACATTTTTAAGTTTTAAAAACAGTACAGTATTTTTAATTGCATAATGCCGTTACAGCTCACAGCACAAACACATATACATATATGCATACACACGTTCAAACACATCTCTTTCACAGTCTCTCATGGGGGGATGTCTCTTAGTAACGATCACCCTCTCTGAGAAAGCAGGGAGGTTGTCTATTGGAAACACATGCTGCCTTATTGATGAACAACAGCTTTCCATAAAAACACATCACTCATTTAGAGTCATTCATTCACCCAAGCAATCCAAGTGCAAGATGATAAACTCCCAAACTATAAAATATGGCAAATTTATGCATGTGTGTGAATGAATTTGTGGGGTTCTCTCTTTCTTTTATGATGAATGAAAGAGTGATTTTACATTCTTGTCTGTCTGCAGGAGTTTTAAAGCTTGCAACTGTGTATATCTCTGTATCGGTATTCGTGAGAACAAGAGAAAAAGGGGGAGAAGAGGAAAAGAGATTTGAGGGGTTGACATGAGCAGCAGCTGGTTGGGTCATTAAGTTCTTTAACCTAGATCTGCTGCACAGACTTTAACTCTCTGCTGCCCTTTACACAGTATGAGTGTGTGTTTATTATATGTGGAGTGAATGCACAAAACAATTGTGTATTAATAAACTTCTGACCTAGTAAAACAGGTAATATATGGATTAATGCCACTATAATGGCTGCATTTTCGTCTTTTTGCATCAGGCAAAATCCTTTAGGTAACAGTTCACCCAAAAATCAAAATTATGTCATTTACTCACCTTTATGCCGTTCCAAACCTGTATGACTAAAAGAATGACAAAAGAAGATAGTTTGAAGAATGTTTGAACTGTTTTTGACTATACAATGAAAGGAACCCATTGACTTTCATTATATGGACAAAAAAATAAGCAAAAAAAAAAAAGAGAGATATTTCTACCTGATATAGCCTAATCCTCAAGTTGTCATTTTACTTAAAGGATTAGTTCACTTCAGAATTAAAATTTCCTGATAATTTACTCACCCCATGTCATCCAAGATGTTTATGTCTTTCTTTCTTCAGTTGAAAAGAAATCATGGTTTTTGAGGAAAACATTCCAGGATTTTTCTCCATATAGTGCAGTGGTTCTCAACTCCAGTCCTCGGGACCCACTGCTCTGCACATTTTGTATGTCTCTCTTATATGACACGCTCAATTCAGTTCATGCAGACTCTCCTAATGAGCTGATGATCTAAATCAGGTGTGTTAAATAAGGGATACATACAAAATGTGCAGAGCAGTGGGTCCCGAGGACTGGAGTTGAGAAACACTGATATAGTGGACTTCAACAGCTACCATTGGGTTGAAGGTCCAAAGTGCAGATTAAATGCAGCTTCAAAGCACTCTGTACGATCCCAGTCGAGGGATAAGGGTCTTATCTAGCGAAACGATCATTCATTTTCTAAAAAAATAAAAATAAAAAAATTATATACTTTTTAACCACAAATGCTCATCTTGCATTAGCTCTGCGATGCGCCACGCATTACGTAATCATGTTGGAAAGGTCACATGTGACGTAGGTGGAAAAACTCCATCTCATTTTCTCCTCCAACTTCAAAATCATCGTTTTTTTTTACCTATTTTTGTAAAAGCCATTTAACTTAGTTTTTGCGCGTTCGCTTGCTCTGTACTTCCACCTATGTCACGCGTGACCTTTTTAACATGATTACGTAATGTGTGGTGCATTGCAGAACTAGTGCAAGATGAGCATTTGTGGTTAAAAAGTATATAATTTTAATTTTTTTTTTATAAATGGATGATTGTTTCGATAGATAAGACCCTTATTCCTCGGCTGGGATCGTGTACAGCACTTTGAAGCTGCACTGAAACTGCACTTTGGACCTTCAACCCGTTGGTAGCTGTTGAAGTCTACTATATGGAGAAAAATCCTGGAATGTTTTTCTCAAAAACCTTAATTTCTTTTTGACTGAAGAAAGAAAGACATATATCTTGGATGACATGGGGGTGAGTAAATTATCAGGAAATTTTAATTCTGAAGCGAACTAACTGGAAATCCAGCGTTTGCTTGGATTTTCAATGATATTTGCAGAAAGTCCAAGCCAGTCTTTTGGGCAGTCGGAGTTGACAGATTTAACAGAAAATAGCATAGTGATGGACACAGTCTCTGATTTTAAGCTTCAGACCCAGTCAAAGATATCAAGTACGTCTGATATTTTGAGTCTATTTTAGAACACATTCTAAACACACGTGTCTCAACATGAAGCATGTTCCATGTATTAATTTGTTGTGTTTGAAACAACTAAAGTCTGAGATTGTGTGATCCTCAGTCGTTTGGTGTATGATGCCCAGTTTTTTTCTATAACTAGTCAGCAAGTGTACGGTGCCTTGTGACTTAAACCTGTTCATATTTTAAATGTTGTTCAGTGTATTCTGGCTTTATCTACAAACCTGATTCCAAAAAAATTGGGACACTGTACAAATTGTGAATAAAAAGGAACGGAATAATTTGCAAATCTCATAAACTTATATTTTATTCACTATAGAATATAGATAACATATCAAATGTTGAAAGTGAGACATTTTGAAATGTCATGGCAAATATTGGCTCATTTTGGATTTCATGAGAGCTACACATTCCAAAAAAGTTGGGACAGGTAGCAATAAGAGGCCGGAAAAGTTAAATGTACATATAAGGAACAGCTGGAGGACCAATTTGCAACTTATTAGGTCAATTGGCAACATGATTGGGTATAAAAAGAGCCTCTCAGAGTGGCAGTGTCTCTCAGAAGTCAAGATTGGCAGAGGATCACCAATTCCCCCAACGCTGCGGCGAAAAATAGTGGAGCAATATCAGAAAGGAGTTTCTCAAAGAAAAATTGCAAAAGAGTTTGAAGTTATCATCATCTACAGTGCATAATATCATCCAAAGATTCAGAGAATCTGGAACAATCTCTGTGCGTAAGGGTCAAGGCCGGAAAACCATACTGGATACCTGTGATCTTCGGGCCCTTAGACGGCACTGCATCACATACAGGAATGCTACTGTAATGGAAATCACAACATGGGCACAGGAATACTTCCAGAAAACATTGTCGGTGAACACAATCCACCGTGCCATTCGCCGTTGCCGGCTAAAACTCTATAGGTCAAAAAAGAAGCCATATCTAAACATGATCCAGAAGCGCAGGCTTTTTCTCTGGGCCAAGGCTCATTTAAAATGGAAAACTGTTCTGTGGTCAGACAAATCAAAATTTGAAGTTCTTTTTGGAAAACTGGGACGCCATGTCATCCGGACTAAAGAGGACAAGGACAACCCAAGTTGTTATTAGCGTTCATTTCAGAAGCCTGCATCTCTGATGGTATGGGGTTGCATGAGTGCGTGTGGCATGGGCAGCTTGCACATCTGGAAAGGCACCATCAATGCTGAAAGGTATATCCAAGTGCTAGAATAACATATGCTCCCATCCAGACGTCGTCTCTTTCAGGGAAGACCTTGCGTTTTCCAACATGACAATGCCAGACCACATACTGCATCAATTACAACATCATGGCTGCGTAGAAGAAGGATCCGGGTACTGAAATAGGCCAGGCTGCAGTCCAGATCTTTCACCCATAGAAAACATTTGCCGCATCATAAAGAGGAAGATGCGACAAAGAAGACCCAAGACAGTTGAGCAACTGAAGCCTGTATTGGACAAGAATGGGACAACATTCCTATTCCTAAACTGGAGCAACTTGTCTCCTCAGTCCCCGGACGTTTGCAGACTGTTATAAGAAGAGGGGATGCCACACAGTGGTAAACATGACCTTGTCCAAACTGTTTTGAGATGTGTTGATGCCATGAAATTTAAAATCAACTTATTTTCCCCTTAAAATTATACATTTTCTCAGTTTAAACATTTAATATGTCATCTATGTTGTATTCTGAATAAAATATTGAAATTTGAAACTTCCACATCATTGCATTCTGTTTTTATTCACAATTTGTACAGTGTCACAACTTTTTTGGAATCGAGTTTGTATATTAAAGGCAGGGTAGGTAAGAAATTTTGTTCCAAATTTGTTTAAACTTTCTATATATATACATGCATAATTAAAATGTAAGAACTCTGATAAAAAGAGTATAAAAATCGAGTGACTCTAGACCGTTTAATCTGTATTAAACACAGCTCATTATTTCCATCCGGGACGAAACATAGGATTGGCTTAGGCGGCTGTCACTCTCTCGCAACCATGGCAACCACCCTTTTGCCACACATGACCTGCCCACTTGCGCGCGCACGTTTGATTTGGGGAATTCAAGAGGCATGGATCCTAGGAATACCAAAACAATGGCAGAGAAACAGCAAGCAAAATTCACAGTACCGGCCTATGCAGTTAGTGAAGGCAAACCAGGCAAAAAAGGAAGACAGTAACAGTACAAGAAAAGGCAATGAACAAAAAGTCTTTGGATAAACAAAGAAATAAAACGCGAGTTAATATCGGCGTGGCTCTCCAGCGATGGCGAGAACTGAGGGAACTCAAGGGGCTGAAAAGTGACTCCTTGATGGCTTTATTTCTGCTGGACAGGTAAATCTTTCTTTTTGTATTTTGATCATACATATTTTTTTGTTTATTTTTTCATGAAGCATGTGTCATTAGCACACGTAGCTGCGTAATATAGCTAACATAACATTACTTAGGAACTTTTCTTAGAACTATATTTACCCTCTGTCTAACTCTTTTACCATGTTCACCTGTAAGTTTACCTGCACGTTTTTTTTTCGCATGTTTTGTTTTTATATTCTCTACCTATGTTTACTGATGTCTTTATCTTGTATCTGTGTGAGTCGTACACACTTTGTTGTATGTGTGTGTTATTATTTTGTGTCTGCAATGCAGTTGTGAGTTGATATTTGAGTGTATGTTACTCTGTTTATCTGTAGAACAACGTATATGTTATGAATCTTACACGAAATTCATCTTCATCACAGTGTAAATGATGGTAATGGAAAAACGTGTATCATGCAACCTGTTTTTAGCTTTGCCTTATAGATAACTAACTCGTTTGCGAATTAAATTATGTTTATCTTCATAATTATAAAGTTATTTTTATTACATGTGATTCTGACATGATGTCACTACATGCACTCTGCTCCTTCCTCTCCGCTCGTCTCAGGTAAATAATGCGTCTTCCAGCTCAGTGGTCGGAGTCGCACGTTCATGCGTTTTGGGGGCGTGGCTTTGGAAGGAGCCCAGAAGGGAGGGGGTGGAGTGAATGGAAATAATGAGCTGTCTTTAAAACAGTCATGAGAGGTCTACAGACACTCGATTTTTATACTTTCTTTTTCAGAGTACTTACATTTTAAATATGTATTGATATATAAATAAAGTTTAAACAAATTTTGAAAAAAAAGTTTTTTATACATTTTTTACCTACCCTGCCTTTAAATAATATTTCTGATTTGAACAAAACCAATTCATCTAGATGTTGCCACATTTTCAGCTTACCTGACAAAAAAATAAAATAAAATAGTTAAAATCATCTCATGAGGATCTCTTGAGTCCAACTGGAGTTTGAGTGACTCCTAAAGGCCAGTCTGTATACATTCATTCTCTCAAAACCCCTCTAAAATGAATAGCATTATGTTGAAGAGGCAGTAGAAAAACACATTTCTTTCTCTGGTCACAGTGTCTGTGAACTGTGGCTGTTAAAACACACACTTCTGTCTTTCATGCCACAATGGTTGGTGAGCTGTGAAACAACAGTAACCATAACAGCACCTCCATGTCACAGTGATTTAATATTAGGTTTCACGACTATTAAACACTTTACTGCTGTTTTTGTTTTATGCAAGTACTGTAACTTTTGTAAGGCATGGAAGAAACAAACCAACAACCTTGTAACGGTCAGCCACAGATGGTTTGGAGAGAAGTATCAGTTGTTCTCAGTGTTACCAGTAGAAAGGGTTACATCTGGAAAAAATTAAAACCTTTACACCAAGAGAGATGTGAAGGGGGGGAGAGAAACTGAGTGAGTGAGTGAGTGAGTGAGTGAGTGAGTGAGTGAGTGAGTGAGTGAGAGAGAGAGAGGAATGCAAGCAGCTCTTGTGAGTTTGATGTTCCACATCATTGCGTTGTACCAAATGATTCCTTTCATCTCTTTTTTCTTTTTAGATAAAACACAAATGCATGCAAGACTAACTAAAACAAATCTGAGGTTTTAAATAATGCTGATAAGATCAAACTACACAAGCTTCAAGATGTTGTTGTTCCTTATGCCAGTGGATGATTTGCTGAGTAAATGTGAGCAGTGCCATCTGCTGGTTGATTTTTTAGTTTTAAAACATTTAGCATAGCTGAACTTTGACAAAACATTATAATCATCTTTGAGGTTGTGTAAGGATAAAAAATTTTAATTATGTTTTTGCCTTACGTGGTGCTTCCCAACTCAGTTGTTATTCATTTAAACAAGAGCAGCTGTATTTTTGCTGTGAAAACACAAAACAGCTATTTAAATGACAATGGTCTTACCATAGAAGTGGCGTGTCAGAGCAATGTAAAAAGTATGCAGACCTCCTCCCCTCTGTCTCTGTGAGGTAAATGCTTATTTTTTACATTTTTTCTAATTTGATTATTTTTTCCCATTAAAAATATGTTCGGCATCTTTGAGTGAAAAGTTGAATAGCAGCACTCAAGCTACATAAGTTTGTTTAAAACCTGATGATCATGTTCTCCAGCATGATTTAAGATGATCCTAAATGTTTTTGTGTTTCAATGGATGCACAAATACCTGATAGTCTGTACAAAGAGTTCACATGATCACTTAATCAAATAAGCAGAATAAATGTTTTTTCATTCCATATTACATTTTTAATTTATTACATTTTTCAAAAGCCTAAAACTTATTTTTTATTTAAAATTTTTAAGTAGATTTTTTTTTTACACAGCCTTTTTTTTGGATGTTTGGACCCGATTCTTATTTTAGACACAAGCACAATGGTATAATAACTGCACACTTGCACATGAACATGCAAAAATACAGATGACACACACACACACACACACGTGTGCACACACACACACACACACACACACACACACACACACACACACAGTAAGCACATTGTACAGTGAGATAAATTGCTGTTTCTGAATGAAGAGACCCACTCTACCAGTCCAACAGGCTGTTTTTCTCTTCCTCTCTCATGCTCAAAGAGAAAGAGAGAGAAAGACAGAGAGAGGGAGTGGTCACACAGAAAGAGAAAGATGACATATTTCAACCAAGACCTTTTTGTTTTGATGTCCATTTGAAATAAAACACGTAGAGGCAAACATTGAATGGTGCACCTGTTACTACTTCAGCAATGCATTATACAGGCCAGCACTGCAGGCTAGTGCTAGTGCATGTTTGAAAAGTATATAGAGTTAAATATATAGAGAGTATTTAGACAAAAGCATTTGGACACTTGTAAAAAAAAAAATGTGAATTTCATTACATAATATACAAAACATCAAAGTAGCAAAAATGATGGTATAGCTTTTCTCAGGACTTCACCTTTCTGAGCCACTTTTTCCATTATGTTTTACTGACTGGTCCTGAGGTCATTTTTCATGGATGTATAATGTCAGGTCCTCTCAAGTGTAGTTAATTATTTTAACAATAAACATGTTCTACATGTTCTACAAGAAAATATCTATTGCTTTATAGTTTGAAACCTATAAAGGACTTTTTAAAAGTTTTAATTGAAAACTGCTCTTGTGCAAAAGAATAAATCTCATTGTTTTGACATACTGAGCCCACTGTATGTAGATAGATAGATAGATAGATAGATAGATAGATAGATAGATAGATAGATAGATAGATAGATAGATAGATAGATAGATAGATAGATAGATAGATAGATAGATAGATAGATAGACCCCCTTAAATGTTTCACTCTTTGTTATATTGCAGCCATTTGCTAAAATCATTTAAGTTCTTTTTTTTTTCCTCATTAATGTACACACAGCACCCCATATTGACAGAAAAACACAGAATTGTTGACATTTTTGCAGATTTATTAAAAAAGAAAAACTGAAATATTACATGGTCCAAAGTATTCAGACCCTTTGCTGTGACACTCATATATTTAACTCAGGTGCTGTCCATTTCTTCTGATCATCCTTGAGATGATTCTACACCTTCATTTGAGTCCAGCTGTGTTTGATTATACTGATTGGACTTGATTAGGAAAGCCACACACCTGTCTATATAAGACCTTACAGCTCACAGTGCATGTCAGAGCAAATGAGAATCATGAGGTCAAAGGAACTGCCTGAAGAGCTCAGAGACAGAATTGTGGCAAGGCACAGATCTGGCCAAGGTTACAAAAAAAATTCTGCTGCACTTAAGGATTATGGAGGCACAGTGGCCTCCATAATCCTTAAATGGAAGACGTTTGGGACGACCAGAACCCTTCCTAGAGCTGGCCGTCCGGCCAAACTGAGCTATTGGGGGAGAAGAGCCTTGGTGAGAGAGGTAAAGAAGAACCCAAAGATCACTGTGGCTGAGCTCCAGAGATGCAGTCGGGAGATGGAAGAAAGTTGTAGAAAGTCAACCATCACTGCAGCCCTCCACCAGTTGGGGCTTTATGGCAGAGTGGCCCGACGGAAGCCTCTCCTCAGAGACCTAAAAATGGCTGTCCACCAACGTTTACCATCCAACCTGACAGAACTGGAGAGGATCTGCAAGGAGGAATGGCAGATGATCCCCAAATCCAGGTGTGAAAAACTTGTTGCATCTTTCCCAAAAAGACTCATGGCTGTATTAGATCAAAAGAGTGTTTCTACTAAATACTGAGCAAAGGGGCTGAATAATTAGGACCATGTGATATTTCAGTTTTTCTTTTTTAATAAATCTGCAAAAATGTCAACAATTCTGTGTTTTTCTGTCAATATGGGGTGCTGTGTGAACATTAATGAGGAAAAAAAATGAACTTAAATGATTTTAGCAAATGGCTGCAATATAACAAAGAGTGAAAAATTTAAGGGGGTCTGAATACTTTCCGTACCCACTGTATATAATTTTGCAATAATAGACAATACAATAAAAAACATGCAGTGAGTGCATGCATAGTACATATATGTGTGTGCATTTAAATTGTAATGTGTTAATAAGTAATGTGGCTAGTATGTGTGGTTTCGATCCCTGTGGAAGAGAGGGAGTCCCTCAAGTATGCAGCCGGGCTGGTGACAAATATATAGCAGCCTCTCTCTCACATAGTGTTGAATGATACTGCGGAAACCACATTCCTGGATATTTCCTTTTTTTCTCATTCTCACTCTCATTCTTTCTCTTTGTTTCACACACACACAGAAAAGTTGAGAAACTGTTATGAGTGACATTCCTCACTGTACCCGGTACCAGCACACAGGGAGCAGAGACTATTTCAGATGGCATTCCTTGGCTTAACCTCCTGTTGCTGGTGCATAGAAACTGTAACTAGAAAGCATTCCTGACCATTCCCCCTCTGACCCATTCAGTCTTCTTCTGAAACCAGGAGATTTCCATCTGCCTTTCAGATGAACCAAGGATGACCCTGCAGGCCACCCAGAAAACAATGTCTGCTCAATGTTTTCAAACACATTACGGTGCTGATTTAATGATTTTTATTTTAAATCATTAAATCAGAATCGTAATGGAAAAGTTCAAGTCTATGTAATTAAAAATGCGCAAAAATCTAAATGATTGATGCAATTATAGTATATTATTATCATGCTATAGCTTCCTAAACTGTATACACTGCCCTCCAAAAATTTTGGAATCACCCTTGGCAAAGTGTAGTTTTGGACGATATCAGCATAAATCCTTATTATTTTTTGGTGCAAATACATTAAAGTAACTTGACATTATCATTGAAGACCAGCAATAATAATTTTCATTTTGATTACATAATAATGGCAATATATACATGTCAAAGTCAGACATGCCCCTTTACCAGCTGTGATGCCTGGTTACTGGTTTAAACTGGTTTGTAAAAGATTTTTGGGTCAGCACACCTTAATAGCTTCAACAATTGATTGCTAATTAAATTTAGAATACAATGAACCAATTAGAACCCAGTTTAGGTCAGATAGCTGCTAATGGTGGATAGTTTGATGAATCGAAAATGTAAGTTTTTTCTATGTATAAACTGTTTATGTAATAAAATATGTTTTCGTAGTTTGTGTTGTCCCTTATCAGTGCAAAATTATCACAAATTAAAAAGGATTCATGCCAATACTGTCCAAAACCCCACTTTTCTAGGGCGTTTCCAAACTTTTGGAGGGCAGTGTATGTATTTTCAGTTGCAAATCTATTATTATTAGAACATAAAATGATTGCGATTTGATATTATGGAAATGTACACTGCAAAAAATTATTTTCATGATTTGTTGACATTTTTTCTTTTGTTAAATCAACTTCAATAATTAATGTGGTTCAGAGAACATAATATTTTGAGTTTCTGTTGATTAAACCAATACCTTCATTATATTAACTCAAATTTTTAATTTCAATGAATTTTAAGGCAACCAGGTAACTTACTTTTTTAAGTTAAACTAACAAATCTTTTTACAGTGTACTCACTGAATGTATGTTTATCTTTCAATAATGTGATATTTCTTTTTGTATATCTGTGATTGTCTTTGTGAAAGAGAGAGGAAGACCCAAATAGAGAGTGAAAGATGAAAATGTGTCGTAAATCTTGACGCTTCACCGTGTACCAGCATTGTGTAGTGACAGTACTGGAACATCATTGGCCAATATAGAAACTGGCATCATTCCACACTAAACTCTTACTTCAAGACAAGCTGGGAGTTACTAAATGGTGCAAGACCTCAAGGGATTCCCTCAAACAATGTCAGTACCCTGAGACTGCCTACAAATGTAATCTATACTGATAACAGTGATATGTGTAACATAGAGGCCTGGGATTGTTCAGCTCTGAAATGTCTTTGTCTAAATATCTTTTTTAATGCAGTCAACCAGAGTGAAATATAACTTCTCACCACAGTTGTCACACCATTAGATGGCTATTCACAGTAAAGTGGTGTCAAACATAAAACAAGTCACTGTTCTAGTATAGCCTACACACTGCATTCTATATCCATGTGGGGCTTTAAGAATGACTGCCTAGAATAATCTTTCTATTGTCATTTCTGTAACATTTAAGACCGGCATGTGGCATCAATCCACTAGTGGGAACACTACTCTTCTATGTGAAGCTGATATAGCCTTTGTCCAATATGAAATTGCTACAATCTCGATTAATTTCGACGTTTAGTCTATCAATAGACATTCACATGGTTTAGGGTTGGGCTCATTTGTTTAGATCACACAAGAATGCTCCCCACCTTGAAAAAAAAAAAAAATCGAAAAAAGTTTCACCGAAGAAAAAGCGTCTCGCTGTTCGCTGTCAGGGCAACCGTAAGTCCAACCTACCTCCATAGCAGAATTACCTGAATTCTACTCACGTGACCGAATCCCAGGCCGGTCGACCAATCAGAAGAAAGAACAGGTGCACTCATTGTAGTTTCGGAGGTGGAATCTCAGGTACTCTTGTAAACTGCGACGGCACTATAAAGTCTTTAAGCCGGGGACACACCTAACGATTGTAAGGCCGATTATGAGTGTAATTTGATACTTACGACTGATCATGTCCAATCGCGCCGAGTCAGAGCCAGTTGCGTTCAGTCGGTGTTTACAGTTGGTGCTTAAAATCGTGCAGTGTGCTGCGTCTAACGATTCTAGTCTTAGAATTTTTAGAAACAGTCATTGCCAGTCCTCCTCACAAAGATTCTTCTCAAATTTGATAATTCCCACTTCTGAAGTAGTGATTACGAGCAAATCGCATTCAAGTTTCGAAAGGAAAGTCATTTTTACAATAGCGCTGAGAGCACGTGAAGGCAGCATAATATTTGCGACCGATGACGTCTCTGTTTCCTTGGAGACTGTGTCAGGCGATTGTAAACAAGCGGCGAAATGGCGTCAAAAAACGTTTGCAACATAAATACACATTGGACAACCGGTATGGAAGAAAAACTGGTTGAACTCTGGCAAGAGTACGAATACAACATATCTTCGAAGGAATAACGTACCATAATAGAAGTGATAAGGAAAGAAGCTGGGCTGCTATTGCGGAAGCTTTGAACGTATCAGGTACAGGACCGGATTATCCATAGACGGGATTGGGCGAGTGTCCTGGGGCACCAGCCAATAGGGGGGCAACAAGTGATAAAGATAATGACTAACGTTAGACTTTTTTATCATGTTTTGTATGTATATTATTTATCTGGAAAGATACGGATACAAAATTAACAGTTAATGATACAATATATACAGAGAGAATATAAAGAGCCCTGCCCCTTTGATCGCGAAAGTGAAAGTGCCCTTTGAGGTCGCATTGTGGTAGTATAATTTACTTCTGTGGTAATTTAATGGTCTGTACAGTGCCGTTTCAAGTCGAACAAGCTTCATTGAGGATTGCAGCTTATCGTTGCTTAACAACGGCGACACCACCGGAGTGCAAGCTCTAAAAATAGATTAATTTACCAAAGTTTACTCACCTCAAATTCTCTCTGTTGAAAACAAAGTGTGCGTTTTCCTCTTTTTTTTTGTTATTTTCCGCACAAATATAGCTGCAGATGAAGAGCGCCAGCTGTTTGTTTACATCCATTTTCAAGATCCCGCGCACAGTGTGTTGCTTAGCAGCGGTCTCAATCGTAAACGTTTGTGTTCTTCTCCGACTGTCAACGATTAAAATCGGCTCCAGTTGAAGGAAACAATCGGTATGTGTGTTCTGTTCAGTCTTAGAATGTTTCAGCTAATCGTTAGGTGTGTCCCCGGCTTTAACGTAAGTTCAGATTTTGCGTGGTATATTAAGAACCTCCTTCAGGTGATGTTGGGCAAAGGATGATGTTACGCTTTCTCAGAGACAAAAAGATATCCTTTCAGTCGAGTTATGTGCAAAACTGCGTCTCAGTGATTGAAGTCTTCGGATACGTGGGAGTGAAAGATGATTTCCACGCACCGTGATTTCTTCTGAGGATTCAGCGTCTCTGTTGTTTCAACACACCTTTCATTTAGAGGAACCTCGGGCTGCGTTTATCTTGTTCTCATCATTTTTGTCCAGGTGAGTCGCTCAGGCTGATGATCAGGTTCGTTGTTGTGGCATGAATCATCACCTGTAAAAGACTCTCTTGAGGTTATGGCGCTGTAAACCTGTTCTGCATCGCAAGACAATATCCTAGGTTGTTTGTCATGGGGGACGTGACGCTCATTCGTTTTGTATGGATATATGTAGTTATTCAAAATTATGTTTAAAATTCCATTCATATAAAATATGACTTGAATTCAGTTATTTAGATTAAATAACTGTCATTTAGATTGTTTGCTTAAATTACAAATGTAAAAGTGCATGGTAGCCTAAGTCTAACCGTGTGGAGATTTTAACATAGAAAATAGGCTAAACAAATAATAAAACGTTTGCATAAGTAGTTTGGAATAATGTTTTATTATTATCATTATTTCTTTAAAAAACAGTCAACTACTTTTAATGTCAATGAAGGAAGCCATTTTGTTGTCATGTGACAAAATCCTAAAACAGGGAGTCCCCTATACCCCTATATGGTAAATTATTATAAATTATAAAATGTTATATATATATATATATATATATATATATATATATATATATATATATATATATATATATATATATTTTTTTTTTTTTTTTTTTTTTTTTTTAATTAGATAGTAGCCTAGGCTACACTCCGTGACATCTCATTAAATCTACCAAAGTTCAGTTTTGGTAGAAAATAGTGGGCCTATAGGCAACGCATTCATATGAAACCGAGTGTAGCCTACCGTAGTGTGTTTTAAACTACATTTTTAAAAGTTTTCTCCATCTTGGACATTAGCTATTTGTCAGTGACCCCTAAGCAATTTCCATTTTATAACATTATCCAGTTAAGGGTGGAGATGTAGGCCTAGCCTATTTCAATAAAGTATATTACATCTATTACAGATCTATCTCAGATTACACTGTGTTGTTGTTATTCTTGAATAGACATGCTGTGTCTATTGTTGTTCTTACGTCATAGCGTCATAAGCGTGGGTTTATAGATTAGGCTACAATTAAATGTAGCTACACCTAAATATAGCTACAACAAGCATAGTTCTTTCAGTTTTTATGTTAAAATAGTAACTTGATCGTGTTTGTGTATTTATTAATTATCTGTTTAGTTCTAACAATGACGGAGAAAACAGCTCCCTGGTGGAGGTCTTTCGTGGGCAAGAGGAGAAAAGCAGCCAGAGAATCGGCAGCAAATATGGAACAGGACTTCCGTAATCAGGTTTCAGCAGAGTCCACACAGCAGCATCCCTCCGCTGAGCCGGACCAACAGCTCACTTCACCGACACGTCCAGCGAAAGAAGCAGGCAACTGCTTACCGAGCGACGAAACGTATGACGACTCCGCTGTTCAGCCAACTTTCAACGAACGCTCCAATCGCCGTAATCTCCTTGTGTCCCGCTCCGGTCGCTTCAAAGAGAAACGGAAGACGCGCACGAGTCTACTACAGAACCACGAAGATGATGGGAAACCTGCCGCTGCCAAATCAACCGACGTTCAGTCAACGCACTGAGTGCAAATTAGGTGTACAACCGATGGTAGAGCACTATATAGGCTACGGCACTACCTCCAGACTGACACTGTTGAAAATATGACTTATGAATGCACTTATGAAGTTAAGGGTATAAACTCTTGGAGTAGCCTGAGTTATGCATATCACAGGAGTTTTTTTCCCCCAAATGCTGGAAATAATGACATTTTCCTGCTGGAAAACACTGCATACTTTGTCTCTTAGTCTGGCTTGACATTTTGCAGGTTTTAAAGGGGTTTTGGGTACTACTGGCCAGTTGCATAAACTTAAACTATATTAAGACTGTGTCTTAAGAACTAGTTTGACCAACTTGCAGTTAACCAAGGGGTAATCGATGTTATTTTTCCAATTCAAATTACACGAATCTACCTTTTTATGTAATGGATTTTAAAAAATTAGGACCACTCTTCAAGAAAAATGTTAGTGTCTTAACTTTTAAGACTAGTCTAAGCAGTTTATGCAACCAGCCCACAGTGTGGTCTATCTGGCTGACTAAGCCCAGCTAGGCCGGTCATGGAGACTAGCTAGACCAGTCTAAACCTGCTAAGACCAGCAAACCAAGCTGTTTTTTTCCCCAGCAGGGTGTTCAGTAGAATCTTTTTTGTTTTGTTGTGTGAAGGATAGCTACAACACAATTTTGTCAAATAATTGCACTGTTTTGTGGTGTTACTGCAATATTTTATGAAGGACTTTACATTAGAAGGATTTAGCAGCAGTTATTTTAATGGTAATCAGTGTGCACAGCTTTATCATGTCTTATAACTGTTTTAATGTTTGTGGATGCTTGCCGCAAACTTTTTTGTTTTGTTTTTTGAGAGGGTTAGGGTGGTGGTCATATCCGTCCAGAATCAAAGATTTTTACTTTTTATAACATGATAGTCATCCATCACACATAGATCAAACAAGCCATGCATTTTCTTCTGTAGATTTTTTTTGAGTCCATGACAGTGATATAGCATTTAGTTCTCCTACTGCAAAAGCAGAAGTACTAGACAAACCAAAGATTCTATTCTTATAATATATGTTTAGTTAAATATCTAGTAAAGATATAACAGAGCAGTCAAGAAGTGCATTATAACTAAATGATAAACTGTTAGTTTGCCAACAGTGAGTATATTGAATAGGCCTACACAAGTTGAATTCTAAATCTGAACCTGATTACACTGGGTTAAAAACTGTGATCAAGCTATGAGATCTTATAATTTTCGGTAACACTTTATTTTACAGTGTCATTGTTATACATGTTACATGTTGTTACTGAAGTAATAACTATAAATTATGCATAATTACATTTACCCTAAACCAAACCCTCATCACAAATCCTAACCTTAACCTTATAGTAAGTTAATTATTACTCAGTACTTAAATGTATAATTACACTGTAACACGGACACCTTAAAATAAAGTGTAACCATTTTCTCTGTTATTATGAGCAAAACTGTAAGAAAAATGGCTATAGATTTAAATGTTCAGATTCATTGAGCTTGTCTGTGCAAGTGTAATAATATTTGTGTTCATAAAACAACAAAAAATGCATCAATGAAGATTTAGACAGTGCAATTAGGCAAGTTTACAATATACTTTAGTCTTATGCATTAGTTTGCCAGATTTAGCTTTGGGAAGTGTTACTACATCAGATTTTAAATAAACATGATTTTCCATTTAATGCATCCATTTGTTCCATTTGTTGAATGTGCTTACGTGTACATGAGTGTTTGTTATGGGTGGGGTAAACAGAGAGCAATAGGTCATTATTAGAGTTACAGTATTTAAAACTGAGTGCCACTGCTCGTCACTTCGCCTCAGGCTGTCATCTTTAACCTCATCAACCCTGTGTCACAACATTCCTCCCTCTTAAAAGACAAGTTGGGAGCCAGAATGACTGTGCTGTCTTTTCCGAAGCAGGTAGAAAATATTAGATATCTATTATTAATTATCATTGCTTTCTTATCAGAGATTATTCAATCAAAGTTTTTTTAGTTGTGACTACTGTTCTTATTGACTCAAATGCATTTTAGTGTTGTTGTGACACATTTGTAGTTTTTTATCAGTAGCTGATTTTATTTTCACTCAATGAAACATTCAAATACTCTTTTGACCCCATTTCTGATTAAATCTGGTTTGGAGGTCATCTTTAATTAGCCATGCCTCCACTCTGCACACACAAACACAACCTTGTCAGAAACTACCACTAGAGAGCGATCTGGTCGCGCAAAGCATACAGTACCTAGCCTACATACAACCATTTGAAGCACCATAAAATATTTATTGTGTTAGATAAACTACTAGCCTAATAAAAGCATTTTTATTTTATTTTAATTATAGAAATTTGACATCATATCTAGATGCATTTTAATCAACACAGTCTGATTTAGGATTGTAAATAATAAGAGATATGAAACAGCCAGGCTCATGGTCAAGACAACTCTGCCGCGCCGCCTGCTTTTGCACGCGCTCGCGTTGCGCGTGCACCCTAGACGCAACAGGAGAACTACAGGGTGCGCGTGCTTTTGCCCGGTTCAGTTCGCACATAAATTCCTAGTTGACACAAGGGGGACAGCCTTTGGAAAGTGTCACGAGTGTCACGTTTTAAAAATCAGACATTTCTAGTGGATTATTTTTACCAAGTGGAGAGGACATATTCCTAAAGTTTTCTTTAAAATATTTGTATTAGACGAAAATAGTCGTCGTGAAACCCCACAGACTAACATTACGTCCTCTGCGTCTTCCTAATTATAACACGAGCTCGCGGTCAGTAACTGTATCTCGAGGGTCAAAGGCGCGCGCTATGCGGACCGAGCCTCGCGCCACGACTGGCTTCTGACAACTTCCCTGCGACCATCAGAGGAATAACGCACGAAAGTTCGACTTTTCAAACCACTAAGGTAAAGTAGCCTCTGAAAACTACATTACAGTAAACAGGTATTACATAATATCATTGAACTACTACCGTTATATTTTATAGGCTGTAAGACTAGGCTACTTCATTGGTTTGCGTTCTCAGCTGGACTCTGTTGAGTGTCATTGACGAAGCACTAATAGTACTAGCCTTAAATGTTAACTATCTGGTTATATTTCACTCCTCTTCGAATTACAGAGTTTAATATCTGGATTTTTAATGGTGAAAATGTTGTACGTAAACCCATAAAGAGATAGTTAACCCTAAAATGAAAATTTTGTTATCATTTGGCTGTTATACGGATACTATTTTCTATAGTAGGCGTAATTATGATTATAGAAATCTGAAATAAATACCATATCAAATAATATGAAAAACTGAATACAGAAAATAGCAAACAAAATACAAATCATCCACAAGTAGGCTATTAATTAACATTGGCCAGATAATATAGAGCATGTCTCTGTTCCCAAATGGGTGGACCAGCACAACCTTGTGTATCAACATCTCCATGGGAAAGCTGATAATGGGACTCTAGGGAAAGAGAGAGAGAGTTGTTAAGAGCTATGCTGAGGATGAAATGTAACCCACTAGATCTTGGACAATCATATCATGAAAGAGGCCAAAAAATGAATAGCTGAATTCTTCATGTGACTTAAAAAATGTTGGGATTTCACCTATTAATGATTAACAAACATGTTTTGAACATTAAATTGACATTGGAGTTTTCCCAGTGCTTAAACTTGCACTTTTGTGCTTCCATAGAGCAATAGAACAATAACACAATGTTTCTCTTTTTTGGCAAGAGTAAACATTTCTGGAAATTAACATATTAACTAAATTCCTTCTACATTTCTCAGCTGTGTTTCGCATGTTTCCCTTTCTCACACAATAGCTCTGATTGGCTGCTGGGCTTGCCAGAAGTTGGGCAGCTTTTTTCTCAAACAACAGACTCCATTGTTATCTCCGGAGCCTACCAGCTCTTGATAAGGTTGCCACTTTACTCCGATCTAAGTTCATTTTTAATGCCTATTCATATTAAAGGACAAGTTCAGTGTTTTATATGTGAGATATGTCCCTAGTTCAGGGTTAAATGCAGATTCTACAAAAGATGATCTTTGGAACCTCTTTCTGCCTGGCCTATTGTGGAAGCAGGAGAATGGTTTTCCTAAAAGAGAAGGGAGAGTTCCTGTTGGGTGCATCTTGTGATGGCCAAGCTTCCTGCCAAGAGGAACATGTACACTCATAAAGAGAGAAGGGGGTGTGGGGGAGATTGCTTTGTCATGTCGAAACCACAATGAAGTGCTGAAAAGTTCTTGGAGTTCTTCAACACTTGTGTTTAGCTGGAGCATTTACAAATTGCAGATGTAATATATATATATATATATATATAGAAATATAGTGGATATAAAAAGTCTGTTAAAAACCCCTGTTAAAGGATTAGTTCACTTCTGAATGAAAATTTCCTGATAATTTACAGTTAACAATTAAGGTTTTTGAGGAAAACATTCCAGTATTTTTTGTCCATATAGTGAACTTCAGTGGGATTCACCAGCTAGAAGGTCCAAATTGCAGTTTCAGTGCAGCTTCAAAGCACTCTACACGATCCCAGACAAGGAATAAGAGTCTTATCTAGCGAAATGATCGGTCATTTTAAAAATAAATAAATAAAATGTATACACTTATTAACCACAAATGCTCATCTTACACTTCTCTGCAATACGCCATGCATGACGTAATCTTGTTGGAAAGGTCAGTTGGAAGTACCAATCCAGGGTCTACAAAGCGAACGTGCAAAGATTAAAGGATTAGTACACTTTGAAATTAAAATTAGCCCAAGCTTTGAATTGAATTGAAATTTATTTGACAAGTTTTATAAAAATTGTACAAAAAAACAAGTATCCCATACACTTTACAAAACTGTTGAGGACAAAAACACAATAAAACGGCTTATTTCCATTGCGGCACTCAATGTTAATATAAAGAGCAGAGGTTATATACAGAAGTGACAGAGCAACAGTATCTCCTAATCAAATATCAACTTAAAAAAATAGTAAAGATAATTCACAATTTAAACAAATACAGTCACTATTGACAATAAACACAACACAAAAACACCCTTTTTTCCACAGTCAATAAACCCAACTCCTTAAAACTTTCACTATGCAAATGTGTTTGAGAATGAACTTTTAAAATTATTAAAGGTGCCCTAGAATCAAAAATTGAATTTACCTTGACATAGTTGAATAACAAGAGTTCAGGAAAAGACATACATTGAGTTTCAAACTCCATTGCTTCCTCCTTCTTATGTAAGTCTCATTTGTTTAAAAGACCTCAGAAAAACAGGCGAATCTCAACATAACACCGACTGTTACGTAACAGTCGGGATCATTAATATGTACGCCCCCAATATTTGCATATGCCAGCTCATGTTCAAGGCATTACACAAGGGCAGCCAGTATTAACGTCTGGATCTGTAAACAGTTGAATCATCAG